>NW_026988414.1:4354166-4988333 GCF_030222135.1 Aotus nancymaae | reverse complement strand
GAGGAGGCTGACCTAAATCCATCCCCTGCACACTTGCCTGGGGCTTAGTCAACATTCCAGGCTTGGAGAAGGCTGTGTGCTTCTTTTAATCCTTTTCCCTTGTTGAGATGACTAGGGCGTAGGCGTCTGTCATCACATGGCTCCAGAAGGGAATTCTAATTCCACTCCCTCCACATTAACTATCCTTCTAGGCTCTGGGTCATTCCCAGCTCTGCTAAGGCTTATGGCAAATGTGGCCTGTCCTTCCTAGCCCAAGGAGCCCTCTCCTGGTACTGTGAGATGCCCTTCAGCTTCAGGATGTAATGCAGCTGTGGGAAAGGGAAGATTCCTTGACCAGCCTACGGAGCTGGATTTGTTAATATCATGACCATGCAAGCACGGCATGGGACAGGCAGATGGCCCACCCACCTACAAGGTGCTGCATGTGGCAGTGCTATGGGAATGCCGTGCAGATGGGAGAGATTGTCTGTGTCTAGACTCCCAGTGTGCGCTGAGCTGGCCCAGGATGGCCATTCAGGAGAGACAGGGATACTTGAATGTCTCAGGGATGGTCTACAGGGGCAGACCATCATGTCTACAGGGGCAGAATCCCAGGCTAGGGCTGTTTCAGGGCCTGACTCTGGGGTCTGAGAGAGACCTGTAAGCAAGCGCCAGGCCTGGAGGCATGGATATGGGAGATGAATCACCACTACTGGAACCCAGTTATCAGATGATGAGGACTAGGGTTTGAACCAGGTAGATTTGGTCATCTGGTGACTGCCAGAGCATCCACAAGTAGGATGTTCAGAGTACCAAAGCAGGGGCCTGATGAGTCTGTAGGCTATAGGACAAATGGCAAGAAGAGGAGCTGCAGGCCTGGCAAAGGATTGGTTGGCCCATGGAGCTGTGAAACATTCTCCAGCACTGCCCCTTGTTATTCTGTATCCACCGTTTGAGATAAATGTGGCAGACAGCTATGGACTAGCTTCCTGACATCTAGGGACCTTCTGATACCAAGCTACTGCTGCTGCACAGGCGGGCTGGCTGGCCACCTGACATACCCACTCCTGTGGGCAGGAGGCTCCATAGCACTGTGATTCTCGGACATATTACTGAGTGATATGGGTTGACATAGGAGCTGTAGTGTGATCTCACTTCCTGCCTGGGTATAGTGATTGATGCTGTAGAGGCAGGAGCTCAGGAATCAGACTGACCCGAGTTCACATTCTGAGTGTCAGGCTGCATGCACTTGGACAGATCACTTACCTCTGATGAAAGTTTTCTATTATGTTGAAGAGAGAATAATTATAGAATCCACCTTATAGGGTTGTTGTGAGAATTTGAAGAGCCATGCATACTTCCTGGCACATGGAAAGCACTCTATAGATGGTGGCTAGTATTAGTGCTATCCAGATGAAAATAGAGCTAAGAAGACCCTATCAGTGAGAACCCTCTTGCCCCCTGTATCTAGAGAGACTATGGAGAAACACAGCATACCCAGGAAGGGCAGTGTACCCAGGAAGAGGCCCATCTGGGCATAGCCAGGTGTCATGTTAGTTAGCCACCTGGCCCTAGAAGGGTTGGATATGATTTCTGGGATAGTGCAGGGGTCAGTAGCAGAGGGGCTGGGGAATAGGATCCCATCTGGTGAATAATGTCTGGCTGGCAAAATGTGGTCCTGGAGAGGATGGGGACCAATAACATCTGGAGTATAGTCAAGATACCTTTTTGGATACAGACCCAGCCTGTGACCCCTCCTTCTCTGGGGACCTGGGAACTTCCCCTGCATGCCAGCAACAGTGTTCCTTCTACCTCTCTGCTCCAAGGCCAGAGCCATAGAGTTGGGGTGGATACCCAGCCCCAACTGGGCCAGTTGGATTTTCTACCTGGGAGCCAGCATTGGATCGTAGATGTGCTGGCACTCAGACCAGGAGGACATGAACTGAGAAATGTCATCTGGTGCCATGTGCCAGAACAAGTGCAGAGAGTAGTCCACAGATGGATGCATGATAAGCAGAGAAAGAGACCCTGCAGGAAAGGGAAAGGGGAAAGGAAAGGGCAAGGGAGAGGAGCTGAGAAAGTTGCTGCCTTGCATCTTGAAGGCTTCCCAGGCAATTTCTGGTTCCTGGCCCTTGTGAGGCCCAGCTGTGTCCCTGCCCGTGGACTTGGGGAGATACCTCGTGTCCTTATGTAACCAGCTTATTAAATGAGCTGGACTCAATCAGGTGTAAGAAGAAACCAACCTCATTTTTCCCCCAGTGTCCTTTTGAGCCTACTCTGTGGACTTTTCTTTTCCCAGTCAAAGCTGAGAACTTAGCAGGTCCCTTGGTCTTTCAGGTGTTAGGCATGAAACAGCCCAATAGTCCCTCATTCCAGACAGTCCAGTGTGGTAATTGCAAGTCCAGACTCTTAGAGCTGACCAGCTGTGGAGGCCTGGATTGGGGGAAGACACATGGTCAACTTATTTGTTTTGAGACAGGGTCTCTCTCTCTCTTTTTTTTTTTTTTTTTTTTTGCCCACCTGGAGTGCAGTGGCATGATCTTAGCTCACTGCAGCCTTCGCCTCCCACCTCAGCTTCTTGAGTAGCTAGGACCACAGTTGCATGCCACCATGCCAAGCTTTTTTTTTTTTTTTTTTTTTTTGTAGAGATGGGGGTTTCGCCATGTTGCCTGGGCTTGTTTCAAACTCCTGGGCTCAAGCAGTCCTCTGACCTCGGCCTCCCAAAGTTCTGGGAGGTATGAGCCACAGCACCTGGCCAACACACAGTCAGCTTCTTTGCTGGATCCCTGCCAGTTCCATTGCCTCCCCAAACTGTTGACTGAGGTTTCTGGCCCTTGGGAACAGGGCAGGAAGAAGTGAGAGAGAAGGGCCCATCTTTCATAGCTGTTGGTAACTCAGAGCTTGTACCCTTTGGGTATGCCAGATGCTTGTGCAAGCAACCCAGCTCTGTCTTTCCCCCTCTTGGCTGCTGCTGCTTCAGAATCTCCCTTTGGGCACCTCTGACTCAGGTCCTTTGATGTAGTAATTTATAGCTCCCTCCCTGGCTCTTGTACTTCCTGCCCTGCCCTCACCATCTAGGCAGACCTCTGATCCTAGGAAACCTGAATTTGTGCCTCAGTGGGCTGGCCTCGTGCTGTCAGCGCGGGCCCCTCTTCTCACTGCTCTGTGCCCCTGGCCCTGAGTCAGACAGGAGTGCTTATGCCCTCCCTTGTCAGGCTGTGGGAATGATCCCTTCAAGTCCCTCTCACTTGACTGAAGGTGGCAGGGACATGTGAAGGACAGTTCATTCTCACCTCCCCAGGACCTTCTTTCTGTACTTCTCACACAGCTTCAGGGAAGTCATCAGCTAATACTGGAGAGCCAGTGCGAGGCCATGCCCTTTGCAAAGATGATGTCGCAGCTTTTTTCTTGTCTTTAGCCTTTGGAGTCTCAGATAAAGCTGAGGCAGAAAGTGTCTTAAACATGTTGTTACACTTAAAAACTTCCCTTTTTTCGCTTAATCTAGTCATGTGGGTTTCTCTTACTATAACCAGAGTTTTGATAAGTTTGTGTGAAACAGATGAGGGGGTCTTGGGAGATCAGAGAAGACACCTTGAACGCCCTAAGAGTGGCTGTGAACTGTGAACATGGTACACTCCCATTACCATTGTTTTCAGTAATTTGAAGGTTTCTCTTTTAGTCTTGCTCAAATCGGCAAAATTTGGGGAAAGGGGTCTTGTTCAGTGTTGCTTGCTCAGAAAACATCACTGTCTTCTGGCCCTGTTCCCCACACAAGTCCAGCAGCCTGGTGCCCCTTGCCCCCCAAGTGACCAAGGTATTGGCTAAAACTGGGATACAGGGGTTTGGCTGGGGCAGGAGAAAGTCTGGGCTTCATTGACTTCCTTCTGGGTCTGCAAATGCAATGCACCCACCTTGGAGAACTTAGTAGGACTCCTGTGATTGTAGACCTTAAAAGTTCACGATGGGATAGGAGAGGATGGTCTGGTTGGCCAGTCTCTAGGATGCTGACTGGCTATCTTTGCTGGCAAGTAGAGCAATTCACTGGGTACCCTGGCTAGGGTGGTTGGACAGAGGCCTCCTGCCCCATGCTCTTCTTCCATGCCACCAGCTTAGTGAGCTGATGACTCCCACCTTTCATTTTCTCCACATCTCTGATGAGCTTATTCTTTCCTCTCCGATAAAGCCTGGGTGTGGTTTGATTAAGATTCAGTCTTGGGTACTAAGATGGGGTTTGGGAGAAGTAGCCGGTATCACAACCTGCTTTCATTTAAATCCTAACTAGTTTAGAAAAAGGGTAGCTCTGCAGTGTCCAGCATGGCTTTCCAGAGCTCTCTGTTTGGGATTTTGGAGCCAAGACCAGTGACCAGTAAGGTTGGACCTTGTTTTCCCTTGCCCTTGTTCCCTATGTCCCACACACTCCGCTCCAGGTGTGTGTGGAGGGGTGACTGTAGTCTGGGCCAAGATTGAGATATTTTCTTCAAATACCATTCAGATTCCACTGTGATCCCAACAACTGACTAGGGGCTTAGGAGAAGGGAGTTGAGAACTCTGACTTGGTGCCTGACACCCGGCACCTTCTGGATTAATTGCTGCTGCAGCATTCTTACCAGCAATCTGATTTCAAGTGTCATTTTTGCCTCTTCTGTAAAGTGAGAATAATGATCCCTCCTTCACAGAGCTTCTGTGACGGTGATGGAAAACACACACACACACATTCGTTTCTAAGCACATGGTAGGCTTCAGTGCATATCAGTGCATCTCTAACTGCAGCTTTACTAGAAAAAGCTGTCATATGGTTGTGTCACTTGATCATTAGGTAGAAGGATTGCTGGGGTCCAGGGTATAAGTGCATTTACAGTTTTGATATATACATTGGCAAGTTACTCTTCAAAAATATGGAGTCAATTTATACATCCATCCATAGTGACACATTTGCCCATTCCCTTGTCAATATGGAGATTGGCTTTTTTTTCATCTTTGCCAATCTGAGAGGCAACACATGATGGTTTATCCTTCATTTATAACACCTCTTTGATTACTGCTGAGGTTGACATCTTGTTTACTGGCCATTTGTGAGTCTTTTCATGTGTACATATACTTTGCCAAGTTTTCTATTACAAGATTTGCATCTTTCTTGATTTGAAAAAGGTTTTAGTATAGCGTGAATATTCTCTATTTGCTATATATGTTTCAAATATTTTTCTCTCGTTTGATATTTGCCTTTTAATCTTGGTCGTGTTTTTTGTTTTTCTTTTTGGAAAGCAGAAAATTTGCGTTTTGAAAAAAGTTGTATCTTTTAGTCTTTTCCTTTAGGTTTTGGGGTTTCCTGTTAGGCCTAGAATTACTTCCCCGACCCACAGATTTGCTTTACAAAGAGACAGTTCTGGCGGCTAGTGTGGAAGTTGGATTGGAATGACAGAGATGGAGGCTCCTGGTCTGGAGCCTGTTGTGGTAGTTGAAGGGAGAGGAGATGAGAGCTTACGCTAAGGCAGGCAAGATGGCTTGGCCTAGAGGGTTGGATTGTCCTTGGCAGGGGAAGGGAGGAGTTCTTGTTTTTGATCTGAGCAATTGAGTCACTGGTGCCATTTGGTGAAAAGGAACCAGACCTGGAAGACAGGTGTGGCAGGTGTTAAGTGCACTGCCTGTGAGGTGCTTGGAGGACATCTGGTGGAGATATCCAGGACACAGCTGGATGTGAGGGAGTGGAGCTTCAGAGAGCCATCTTGGCATGAAGTACTTTTGTGGTACTTCTGAGGGTATAGGTGGAAACCAGAGATAGGGAGAATGTGATTTAAATGATTTTGGTGTGTTTCCTGGTGCCAAATCTCTTCCTGGTTTTACTTAAAGAGGCTCTGATATGGGAGGCCCCAGGAAAGTGTTCTAAAACAGTAACACACAGTGTAGATACATCCAAATAGCACTGATGGCTTTTATTGCAGATTCATGTCATTACAAGGATAATCTGGGAATATATTTTTTTAAAACCCTCCCTTTTATATACACAAAACATGCTACATGGTACACTTGTGAGAAATGCTGAGGTAATAGGCACACACCCAGACATGGACAGTACCAAACATCCAACATCTCACACAGCCTGGCCCACGTGCCCATGGGAAGGGTCTCACCTTCTTGACTCATCCCTTGCCCCTCCTTGGCAATAGTCCTGGGAGTGCTGAGGCTGACACTTCGTGGCCAACAGGACTCAGAAAGCCACCATACCGCAGTGCATCAACTGAGGAGTCTGTGGCCCCTGATGATTCAGCAACTCATGAGAAGTGGCCCATTTTCATTTTTGTGACACTTGTTCTCCAGGAAAGTATATTTTGGAGATGAGACGCAGACTAGTCAGCTGGAGAGTGTGGAACCTCTGGCCTGTAGCCAGCTGGGGGCTCTGGTGATCTGATGACTTCTGTCAACCAATTATCTCCCGGCCAAATAGGTTATTATTTTTGTGAAGACTAAAATGACATGTAGGCTAAAGTATGAATGAAAGATACAAAACTGCGAGTACATTATTTATGCGGCTGGTGGAGCTTTTGGCCTGGCCTTCCCTTCCCAACCAGAAACCCGGAGCTCAGAGTGTTTCCTACTCAGAAGCTGAGGGATCTTACCTGGAAAGAAGGGGCCGTGCCACAGAAAAGGCAGGGAGTAGGTAGGCAAGGAGTACAGCAGAGTGGAAAGGGGGCCTTGAACTGTAGTGAGTGGCCAGGGACTGACCCACAGAAGGCACTTAATGAAGGCATAAGTGGGTGATGGATGGTGAATAGTCCTGAGAATGGGGGAAGTATGAAAATGGAGGGGGAGGGATTTTGAAATTTGATTAGGTGCCAAAAGGGGTTCTTAAGAAGCTGGGAACCCCTATGTGATGTGAGAGATTAGCATTGTAGACACCCTGGGACAATCCAGGTACACAGATGCCAAGGATGATCCTTTCAATTGAGACGACACAGTCTGTGATCTGCCCTTAGACTCAAGTAATACAACACTAATGAAGTGCTTTTCTCCTAAGAGCAAGGCTGCTGGTGACAGCTTCGACATCTGAGAACTGAGTATATGTGTATTTAGGTATCTAAGGCAAACCTATATATGGATCTAGATATATCACGTGATGTATATCTAAATGCATATATATGTGGTATATACATATGTGCACAAGGGAGGCTCATACACATGTATATTATGAAGGTATTTTGCAGTTGTGTTTTTATTGTAGAGACTTAATTTAAAGAAAGTTTTCTGTAGTCCTGGCCTGTCCTGGAGACAGGAGGGGCTGTCTGGTGTGAAGGAAAGTAGGAGGGACAGAAAACACTGTATCGATTCAGTTCCTTCATCTGCTACAGTGACTTCGGAAAACAGAATCCAGCACCCCTGTCCTCCCAGCCTCAAGATGAACTGGTGAGGAGTTGCTCTTTGTGCTGTGGCCAGTGTGACCAGGGTGGGCTCCTGGCAATGGCCATGAGAGGTCAGGACGGGGAGCTGGCTTAGTGGAAGGTGTTGGGGTTGGGTCGGATCATCATCACCACTTTCTTAAGTGAGTAAGAGCCTCCTCGGAACTCAGCCCAGTAGACTCCATCCTGGTAGCGGCTCCGGTAATGGCCCCCACGGTACCAGACCCCATTGAGGTTGGAATGGGCACAGGCATTGTACCACCAGCCTCCCTTCTGGTAATGGGCACAGTTTCCTGCAAGAGAGAAGGCAGTGAGAGGGTGTCTGGGAGGAGGCCATTCTACCTGTGTTGATAGTTTTCTTGGGGCCTTCAGCAAAACCCTCTCTGGGAGGCATCTGGAGCAAGAATGCTTGAGGGGTAGACTGTCTCCACGGGTGGCCAGAGGCCATGCTTCAGGCCTGCCTTTGAGGCTCGGCTTTTTTTTTTTTTTTGAGACAGAGTCTCACTCTGTTGCCCAGGCTGGAGTACAGTGGTGTGATCTTGGCTCACTGCAACCTCCACCTCCTCGGTTCAGGCGATTCTTCTGCCTCAGCCTCCCGAGTAGCTGGGACTACAGGCGCATGCCACCATGCCTGGCTAATTTTTTTTTTTAATTTTTTTTTTTTTTTTTTTTTTTTTTTTTTGAGACGGAGTTTCGCTCTTGTTACCCAGGCTGGAGTGCAATGGCGCGATCTCGGCTCACCGCAACCTCCGCCTCCTGGGTTCAGGCAATTCTCCTGCCTCAGCCTCCTGAGTAGCTGGGATTACAGGCACGCGCCACCATGCCCAGCTAATTTTTTTGTATTAGTAGAGACGGGGTTTCACAATGTTGACCAGGATGGTCTCGATCTCTTGACCTCGTGATCCACCCGCCTCGGCCTCCCAAAGTGCTGGGATTACAGGCTTGAGCCACCGCGCCCGGCCTTTTTTTAATTTTTAATAGAGATGGGGTTTCACCATCTTGGCCAGGCTGGTCTCGAATTCCTGACCTCATGATCCACCTGCCTCGGCCTCTCAAAGTGCTGGGATTACAGGCGTGAGCCACCTCTCCTGGCCAAGGCTCAGCTTTATAAATAACTAGCTGTGTGATCTCAGACAAATGACTTAACCTCTCTCAGCCACTGTATTCTCATCTGTCAAATGAGAATAAAAATGATGCCTGCCACACAGGACAGATGTGAGGATTGAATGAGGGTGTGTACTTGACACTTAGCCTAGGGCTGGGTGCAAAGGAGACCCCAGGAGAACTCCACACCTTGTGTTCTGATAGGAAACAGAGATAGCCTGAGGTGGGCAGGGAGAGAGAAAAGTTTCTTCTTGGGAATTTTTAGAGTTGAAACTGTTGGATCAGGAGTCTTTATAGAATGACAAAGAACATGTTTAAGATGAAATGCACCTCCAAGTCCTTCCCGGCTTGTATTCCATCCAATTTTTTGTATTACTTCACAAAGGTAAGGTATTTCCAAAAAACTCTTGGCATTACCACACCATGCTGAATTTTGCTGCCAAGGACAAGCAGTTCGGAACAACAGTAAAAACTGTGGAATGGTACATGCGGGCATGCAGGGGCAGTGTACTCCGTGGCAGGAGGAGAGGGGCCACCATCTGCCGGCATTGTTCTTAGTGAAGGGGGGGGGTTGCCAGTTTCCTGACTAGGCCGGGGGGTGAATCCTGTACTCTGGAGAGGGGCTGCTCCAGTCAGGATTGTGGGTTGGAGGGCCCAACAGAGCAGGTGGCCGAGGCTGTGGGATGAGGTGAGGAGGTTGCACTCAGTCTGAGGCAGAAAGCAAGAGGGGAGGTGCAGCCTAGGTTTTCCCAGAGTTTTTCTGGGGGTCCTTCTGGGCCATAACTCCAAGCCACAGGGACCAAGTGGCAGTGTTGGACTGGTATAGTAGGGAGAGCCTTGGGCACACCATAACTAGCCTTCTCTTTGCCAGCAGAGGCCCCACACACTTCCAGGGACAAAGAACTTGCCAGCCACTGATTTTGCTGCTGGCTATATCTGAGTTTTGGCTCATAGAACACTCTTCCCACTCCCTAAGGAGGTGGCCGATGGACAGGTCGTGTCCCTCCCGTCACCTGATGTTAGGAGAACTACCCTTTAGAATGTGGCTGCCATAAGGCCCTGGTATGAAGATCCCCTCCACCTTAGTATGTAGGTTTCAGGCCCTGCCTGAGGTGTAGGCCATTTATAGGACAGTCCCGAGAATTTGCTTCTCAAGGGGGAGGGAGTAGCCTTCAGACCAAGATCACATAGGAAATGGAGGCAAGAGGGGACTGAGTTTGCCCACGAGAGCAGACAGCCTGAGCCTGGAGGCAGCATTGACCGTTACGTGGTGCCAGCCTCAGGGAGGAGCCTGTCAGGACCCAGAGGCCTTCATCTCAAGAAACTGGGTGTCAGTCTTGGGAGGCATTAACTGTGTGGGAGTCTGATATCTGGACTCAGGGCCAGACCACATCTGTGTTTTTTTTAATTTTCTGTTTTCTCTCTTGTTTTTTGTTTAATAAAGACTTCTTAGTAAAGACCTAGATTTGAAGTGTGTGATCTTAGACAAATCACTTCCTCTCTCCTATCTTGTTTCCTCTTAACAGCTTCCTCTCAGCACTGCACTAGCATTACATGCGGTAACTGACCATGAATAAAGCCAGCTGGTATGGAGCCCTCACTGTGTGCCAAATCCTAAACAAAGCACTTTAGGTACATTCTCTCTACCCTTCTCCCTACCATGCAAGGTAGTTCTTGTCCTTACTTCCAGATGCAGAAACTGAGACCCAGGGAGATTTAGCAGCATGCCCAAGGACACATGGCTGGTAGGAGGTGGGGCCAGCACTGGAGCCTGGAGCCTACACAGATGATTAGGTCTATACCAGGTGCCTTGGACAGAGGTGGTGAGGGCACAGCCTAGCACATGCCTTTCTGCCTTGACCCCAGTTGGCTCTGGTATGTGTGATCTGTATGCCTCTTTATGTACCCCTCCCTGTTTTTTTAAATTTGTAAATGCCACTCTGACCTAGCTTTATGAAGGGGACCTATGGGCAGAAGAAGGGACCCTCAGGGGGTGGGAACAGGGTCAGGCAGCTTGGCCCAGTTGCTCATCACCCTGGGATCTTCCCACTTCCAAGCCCTGGAGTCAAGGGCTCTGGCTCTGGTTGACCTCTTTTCCCTGCCCTGCACCTGGGTTTGACTCCACTTTTCCTACCTGTGTAGACATCATGATCTCTGTCCAGGGTGGTGAACTGCTTGCCATTGTGCCATGTAAAGGAGTCACCTGCATTGCCATGGTAGCGCCCCAGCCGCAGCTTATAATACTCGCTCTCAGGTTCCAGGCGGAAGCTGGCGTATTCTGCAAAGACTTTGCGGCCAGACCAGTCCTCCATGGTCACCAGGAGTTTGTAGTTGCCTTGGTTCGTCAGCCAGTAAATATTCTCCAGGCCCAGCCAGTATTCGCCATCAATGTTGCCAAACCCTTGCTGGGGAAAAGCCAGGAGAGTGTTAATGTGGAGCCTGCAGTGCCTGCAATCAGCAGGCCTGGCTGTCGGACCCTCAGCTCTGCATAGAGGGGCCTGGGAAACAAGCAGAGCATGAAGCAGGCCTGGTTCAGACCCCTGCTCCATCACTTAATCTCTCTGTGACTTACACATTATTCAAAAATATGTTGAGTGCCTACTCTATGCCAGGCATCATGTGAACCCCAGATTCCTCATTCTTATGCTGGGGAGGCTACATTACCTTCCCCACAGGCTTGCTGCAGCAACACATATGCTGTGGCAAGTTGAGGGCCTGGCACTCAGTAGGGACGCGGCAAGCATTCCTCAGACAAATCCCTGACCTTCACTGAGCTTCACCTCCTTCTCTGGAGATGGCTGTGTATGAGGGTCACGTGTAAGCTCTAATGCACCAGACAGGTGTGAGCTGTGACATGTGTCCCATCCACTGGGACTCCCCTCTAGGTCTAAAATCCAGTGGTTTTGTGGCTATTGTTTTTTGCATGTAGTTTTGGGGTCAGCAGCTGAGTGATGGCCACTAAAGTCTTGTGAATAGATGATTCATTAATAATATAGTAATTATTATTTAGTATTTATTGAGTGCTTATGATGTGCTGGCACTGTTATAAGAACTATACATAGGTTGTTTTATTAATCCTCATGTCAACTCTAAGAACTAAGTACTATCATTATTCTCCCTGGAATGGATGAATTGAGGCCCAGAGAGGCTCAGGGTCACAGAGTGTCTGAGGGTGAGCCAGGATTTGAACCAAGAACCCAGTCTTAATCATTGCACTGCATTGCCTCTAAGAAAGGAGGAAAAAGTCTCCTCCTCCTAATGTAGGTGGAAGAGGAGAAGAAAGCAGAAACACAGGCTGGTCAGGAGGTGGGGTAGGGGACAACCAGGACAGGAGACTCAAGAAGGGGCATAGCAGAGCCACATGATCAAGGTATCATGACTTCAGGTAGTTTGTGAGCTTCAATGTCAGATGCCTCAGCTGCAATCACTACTGGGCAGTTCCTAGCTTTGCAACCCTGCGTAAATTACTCCACATTTTCACCTGTAAGCTGGGTCCTTACAGAACCTCCCTCAGGGGGTTGTTATGAGATTAAACAAAGTAAGCACGAAAACCCTTAGCATGGTGCTGGCATGGGGTGGGCACTCAGCAGACAAAGCTATTCTTGCCTTCCTTTGTGCCATCTCTTTGTTTGGAGGGGGAAGAACAATGTATGGCTGAGTCCTGGCAACTTTCCCCGCTACACAGATGAACATTTCAACTCCCTAGGGACCAGGGAGCCCAGAGGATGGGTCTGGAATTAGGACTTGAGCATTGCCACAGTTCCCTACCTGTACCCTTTGGGGGATTCTCCCAGGGACTGTGAGCCTCTTGAGACTTGACCCTTCTAGGCTTTGAGAGCAGGTCTTTCTCCATGGAAACCCCACTTGGAGAGAAATGCTCCCCGCTCCTGGGTCCCCATACCAGTGTTTCTAAACTGTCACCCTGCCCTGTGGGGCTGTGGTAGTTGGTCTACTAACTCTTGTCGTGCAGCAGTTGCTAGCAGCAGGCAGAGGAGGAGCTGGTCCTCACTACCTCTGGTGGGTTTGCACCATGGCCCTGTCTGTATCCTTGCCTCTGGTTTGTGTGTTGTTGGGGCCGCACTGGCCTGGACTTGGTCAGCACGTACCTCTGAGTGGACTCTTCTACTGGTCACTCAGGCCTCTCTTGGGCTGGGCCAGTCACCTTGTGGCAGCACAGATAGCCCCTGCTGGGTCTCACCTTGTATGTCTCCCAGTTCCTGAAGAAATTAACAGAGCCATCCAGACGTCTCTGGATGACGGTCCAGCCCCCGGGGTCATGTCTCTGGTCGCACCACACCTGCATGAGACGGTTGGTGTTCTCCGGCTTTACCAGGTAGATGGAGCTGGTGTCGTGGCCGTCCTCCAGGGCCTGCAGGCAGTCTCTCCATGGGCCTAGAGACACAGACATGCATACACATCACAGACCTACCTGTCACCAGGCTACATCTCCAGCTGCACCCCAAGCAGGCACAACCTTTGGTAAGGCTCCAGCTGGGAGCCACAGGCCCACAGTCTGAAGTAACCAATTTTTGTTTTGCGAGTTTGATAAATAATTAAAGACAGGAGCCTAGGTCAGGGGGTCAGGATGCCCACACTCCAAGCTCACTCTCCTCTCACCCGCCTCACAGTGTGACTTTTGTCAGACTTCTTCACTCTTCCAAGCCCTCAGTTTCTTCCAGTTGTAGAAGGGAGATCATATTTGCCTCATACAGGGTTGTCAGGATTACTAAGATCATTTTGGGGGAAGTTGCTGGAGTGATTTTTTCAAGTTCATTATATTAGGAAAAAGAGGTGTGCACCTACTAAACGTGGCAATATCAGTCAGTGCCGTGCAGGCTCTGATGGCTTTGCTTCTGCAAGGAAACTCAGTTCCACTGGATTACTCTTTCTGGGGGCCAAGTGCAGTTGGCCCCCCCATCAATTCTGACTCCACATCTGCCCTTCCAATGACAGTGCTTTGTGATGACTGCCGCAGCTTTTATGAAATGAACTTCCACAGTCACGGGGGCCTGGGCCATGCCCAGAATTTGGCCGTGTAGCCAGAGACTTTGGGATGTTTCTGGGATTCATTCACTGCTCTTCAAGAGTCTTTTTCGGGGGCCAGGTTCCTTTTCAGCTCAGTCTGTGTGTTTTCCAAAGGAAGCTCAAGGAGGGCCAGATGCTTGGCACTCACGCATTCTGAGGTCTTCCTTGCAGGCCCATAAACCTAAAGGATGATATCTAGGATACAGCCCAATCCATGGCTCTCTTCTGAAACTGAGACCAGAAAGGTTCTGTGATTCTTTGTGACTACACTGAGCTTGGGCAGCCCAGTCAGAAGGAATGGGTGTTATACCACAGGTCTTTGAGCCCTCACCACCCCTGCCCATCAACTCTGCCTTCCCCAGGCAGTTTCTTATGCTCCAGTGTTGGTCACATCAGCAAGAAGGTACAAACTTGAGTCACCAAGGATCAGGACAAGCTGGGGCCTTTCTTATTGATCTAAGGAACCTTTAGAAGGTCTTCAAGACCTAGCCATTCAAATACATATTCTGAAAGAAAGAAAATCATATTTTGCTTCAGTCTCTTCAAAATATTCCCCAGACTGAGACTGGTTAAGGAGAAAAGTGCTAAGAAAGTACCATTGTATGTTTTCTATCAATTTGTGTGTTTATTCAACAACTGCGTACTGAGCCCCAGCCTCTGCAGATATGGTGCTGGGCAGCAGAAGCTCAGGGCAGGGCAGGGCTGTTCTGATGCCCAGCAAGGGAGGAAGTGACCTCACTACTTCCTCTCCACATGAATTCCTGTAGAATCCTGTCCTTTCTCTTTCTGTGTGAGTTGAAGGGAGGTTCCCATCAGTGGCAGGTATACTCAGCTTTTCCAGTACAAGTCACATTTTTGGATTCCTTCCTGGCTGGTGTTTGGGCTCAACTAGTTTACAGGTAATGGTTATAAGCCAGAAAAATTTAGGTTTCTGGTCTCTGTTAGACATCTCAGGTGGACTCTTCCTGAGACCTTGCAGAAAGAAGCCTTGTGTTTAAGCAATCATCCACCTAGAACCTGACGGGAAGGCAGAACTGTCTTGCCCATTCCTTGGTTCCAGTGCCCAGTATTGCCTCGAGAAGAAAGATTGGTTTGGGTGTTGACAGTTAACCCAGGGGGCTTCTCCCTTCATCTTCCAGGGAGAAACTTCTGTCCCATTTACCTTTTGTCAGGCCTCTTCTCCAAGAGACGGGGCAGGACGCAATGCTCCCCACCCCTGGGTAGCAGATGGGGCACAAACAGCTGCTTCCTTTGCCAGTGCCACTTCCCGCCTTTCCCCCACCGCCCCCTCAGTATCCTTCCTGGGAAAGGGGAGGCCAGACCTCCAGAAAGAGCATTTGTGAGGAAGAAAAAGGTTTTGGTTGTGTTCAGTCGAAGCCCCAGGGACGGAGGCAGAGAATGGGAGTCTGTCCCCAGCAGCTGGAGCAGAGCGCCGGTGGGGGTGGGAGGCCTCCCAGCTCCTTACCACGTCAGCAGCACAGGAGAGGCTGTTTGATACAAATGCTGGTGACGGAAGATCCAGCAGAAGCCTGCAAAAGAACGCCCACTGACAGTGAGCAGCGCAACCTCTTACTGCAGAGCTGCCAGGACTGCTGCAGAATTGTCAGATGTAAAGGCTGCCTTTGAAGGAGGCACCAGGTAGGGAGAGGCTGTGGAGGCTGCTGGAAGAGTGGCAGCCGGCCTCATGGCTCCAGCTGGGGCTGCTTTTGTGGGTCCCATCAATGATCTCGGCTTTACCTTTGGGATTTCTGCCAAGGGCTCTTTGTAAAAGTCAAGTGTTTATAAATGTTTTGGGGCTACTAGTCCCCTTAAGAATTTGGGGATGGTTCTCGACCCTTTATTCAGAAAAATACACAGACTCACACAATTTTGTATACAGTTTCAGAAGGTAATGGATCCCCAGAGTCCCACGTTATAAACTGCTTGCTCTAAGAGTTGTGACTGAAATAATAATAATAATAATAATGGCCAGTGTGTATTGAGCATTTCCTGTGGTCCTAGCCATGTATTTCCACAGTGGACCCTCTTGACATTCTTAAGAGGTGGGAAAGCACACCCTGTGGTCACTAGGGCATCCCCTCAAGATTACCTGGTAGGTAAAGGACACAGCAGGTGTATGCACCCAGGAGGTGTCCAGAGCTCACACACTAATGTACTCTTCTTTTCTCCCAATCAGGGTGAACTCAAGAGTAAGGGACCCAGGCTGCCTTAGCTCTGTGTCTTTAGAACTAATTTTAATCTTTTCAGACAGTCAACTAGCTAAAAAATAAAAAATAACAATTTACAGTTCTTCTTTGTTAAGGTGTGAAACTTTTAAAAATCTTTAATGATTTTTTTCTTCTATGTTTACCTTTTGGTGTTCTTTGCCCATTTTTCAACCGTTCTGGTGTCTGTTATGATGTAGAAGAAGTTTTTCTTTTTTAAAAAAAGGCTAAAGTGATAATTATTTTAAGGCTTTCTAGAATAATGGAGTAGGTATCAAATTGTGTAGTAGTGTTTAGTATTTTCTGCTGTTAGAAAAAAATGTACATCTGGGTCTGTACACTGAATTTCACATCACACTCAGGCCCCATTAGCTTCCATCAAAAACACATATTCAAACACAATTTCCCTCAGAACCCTTAGTAGACCTCTATGAGATCTGCATTCAAACACATTTCCTTTTTACACATTGAAAGTACCAGTGGCAAAGGTCAGAAACATAAATGATGGATGAAAATTAGTCAGAAAAAGAGCTAACATTGAAAAATTGTCAGCAGTAAAATTATCAAGTGGCTCCATTAAAATGTCAGAGACAAAACATCCTACTTTGATGGGAAATCCACAACTGTAACATAAATAATACTGTGAAAAATCTATAACTGTTCCATATAAATAGTGCCCTCATGGGGGCCAGGTGAGGGTCTGGCCTTATGGAGGAAGACCTGGCTAAGGAAGCAAGAGCTGGACAAGGACTTCATACTTGGAGTCAGGAGCCCTTGGCTCCAATCTCGATGGCTTCACCTATGCACAGTGTGACTTTGGGCAGGGTCCTCATTGAGTCTCAATTTTTTCTATGAAACAGGGAAGAGACCATAGCTATTTTGAGGCTCTCATGAACACTAGAGTGACCAGCATGGAGGCCAGCTGGGGCAGGTGCTTTGTGAAGATTATCCCTTTCTATTTCCTTTGATAAATGAAAGCTGACATTTTTGAAGTTGTTCACCCCCCTACACACTCATTCCTCCTTCACATACACGTTACTATATATGCTTTTCAATACAAAACTAAATGTGAGATATTTACCAGTAGATGTTTTCCATATATTTTTAAGTCAGAATTTCAGTGGAGAAGACCACAAAGATATATTGACATGAAGAATGGAAATCTTTTTTGTCAATGAAACTGAGTTTTCAATGTGCAGTGGGCAAAGCGCTCCCTTTGGACCAGTGCAGAGTGCCTAGCAGTGTTTAACTTGGCGCCCCTTCTGAGAGGCCAGCTCTGCCCAGAGCATCAGGCCAACACTAACTTAGCGGCACCTGGGCTCAGAGTGGAGTGAGTGCCCCAACCTCATCTCTATAAAGACCACATTTACATTCTTGGCGGAGCTGTGGCCAAATGTTCCACGTGAAGAGAAGTGCAGCCCCGTGGCTGAGCCGAGTCTGTGTGGTTCGCTAGAGAAGCAACAAGGGTGGGAAGGCACACAGGGTCTGGGGTCAGGAGGCCTCCAGAGGAGGGACATCAGCAAGTGGGAGTACCAAGTACACAGGTCTCAGCCCAGACCCCACTGCCACACCCTGGTAAGTGTTGGAGGTGATCAACTTTGGGTGCTTCCTTCTTCCTCTCTGGGGTCCTTGACAGGGATCAAGCACACAAGGATCATGGCCTCCTAGGAAACCAGGACCCACTTGATTGATGGCTAATTCAGTGCTTGCTACCCCCAACACAGGGCCTTTCTGGTCAAGCTGAGTTAGATAGAGCTAGCACTTAGGCCAGGCCTAAGCATGACTTCCTGTTCCCAGTTTTCTCTCTGTGGGTCTGGGGCAGAACAGCATCAGCCTGATTTACCCATCCAGGCCCTAGTGGAGAAATGGGCTCACAAACTGCATCAGCTCCCAGTGCAGTGTCCCTCCTACTAAAAAAATGTGGCTCCATGAATATCTGGCCTTGAGGCTGGGAGCTAACCAGTGAGGCCTCTGTGGACAAGAGGGATGCTTCTTCTCTCTGGCCATGCCTGAGGTGTGGGGAGAGGAGCAGAGTCCTTCCTGCCGACAGCAGGACTGGACCCCGTGGCTGACCAGCAGCCTAACAGTCCTCTTTATCCCCTGAGTCCAGCCCCAGGTGTCAGAATTTGACCACTTTAGGCCACCCAGAGGACCCTGTGGCCTGTGGGAAATGTTCTGGGGGGCTCTTACTTAGTTCTGGGAAATCATTCCCATGATGGGCACCAGGGAGAGGGCTCTGTGATATTACTAAGATGCAGTCTGCTTCTCATGAGAACTGTATGCCATTTTCAGTTACTCTCACTGATGGTCTGTCTCCAAAAAGTCTTCTCATCACTCCCTGAAACATTTTTCTAACAGGAGAAATGACTAATTGTTGAAATTGGATTTATAATTTCCTCCACAAATAAATCCATCTGAGTGCCACGGCACGTGGCCTGCTTAGGTGAGAGTCCCACCCAGGCCAGCATCAGCATCACTGGGCACCCTGGGAGGGCAGGAGAACAGACACTGGGTGGGTGGGGTGGGGTTTGAGGGGTGGCCATGGTGAGGAGCAGTTGTATAAGGGTCTTCTAGTCTCATTTATCCAGAGGCTTGGCAAAATATGATTTTGGTTATGGACATATATGTATATTCTGTGCCAATCACGGCTTTTCAGGGAACCAGAGTACAAAACAACCTAAGCATAGGAATAGCTTGTATGGTCCCAAAGGCATTTCAGTTTCTGCAGAGCCTCAGAGTTGACATCACACATATTATTTCTGATCATTCCAGGGAAAAGGTCCAAATGCTTGTGCCTGCTTTCAGGCCGCTTTAGTCCTCAAACGATGGGCATGGTGCCTGGGGCCAGTGAGTGTTTCAGGAGTTTATGAAAATGTTTAAGGCCTAAAAAAACTTACTGGCTCCAAAATATGAAAAGAAAACTGCAAAATCAAAATTTATTTTATGTAATTAAATTTCTACAAAGTGTAACATCTTGTCAAGTTCATTCATTGTTAAATTTTGTCTTCATGAAAATGTTATTTTTGAAAACAATTTGTAGGTTAGACTTTTTCCACTTCCCAAGAATTCCTGAACATGCTTGATGTTTACGGGGAAATTACATCCAACCATAAATTAATTGAGTTATTGTTAGCCAAATAATTTTAAAAGCAAAATTATTAAATTCTCTCCAAATTGTTACAGTAAAAATTATATTAGATGTGTGAGGTAGGTCATTTCAGTGCATGTGATACAGCCTGAGGCCTCTCAAGTAAGAGCTCTTAGGGCCCAGAAAGGGCTTAAAAAGATCCTGTTTCTGCTCATTTGACCTCAGGAGAAACAGACATTGCAGTACTGCTTTTCAGAGACCACTGTCCAAAGCATTGTGCCACTCTTAGGTTTCCACCAGTGCAGTTGGGCAGGAGGAGAAACAGGGGCTTTAAAGACATTTTTAAAGAGTTTAGAAGGGGCTTTGTTAGTCTCACTGTGTGCAGAGGTGAGCAGCTTGCCTTGGCTCCCTCGCACTGGTGAGAGTGAAGCCCTGGGGCTCCCTGGGGGCAGTGGCTAGCGGCACCCAAGGCTTCCTGGGTGAGGGAGGTTTTTGATGTAGAGGTGGGCAGTGCCCCAGGGTTCCGCAGGCACACTAATAGGAGTGAGCATGGCTCTGTCAGAGACTGTTGCTGTCCTGCAGGCACATCATGGAAGAACTTATCAAACCCATAACTGCAGTACACAGATACTGGACAGGTAGCAGTCCTGTGATCCTTTCCAAGGAAGGGATCAGCTTCATTGGTTTCTTCTTCAAAAACCTATGTTGGCTTTCATTGATGATCTTTTAATCTTCCAAATGCTCACAAACCTTCCGTGAACACTCTTCTGTAATTTTACTGGGGCTTGACCACAAGCCAGTTGTATGTAATTTCTGATATACATTCTTTTTCTGAAAGCAGGACATTTGTCTGGCACCAAGGCTTGTCTTCATGATTTCTTGACTGTCACTGGCAGTGGTTCTGATAGCACTGCAAGGCCCTTACCCTCCTCATCACCTTCCCCAATCCCAGGAAAGCTACTTAATCCTTTTTCAGGGTTCTCAAAATGCCTTATGTATTTATCTCTAATGGAATAAAGTAAGAATGATGATGATCATGTATCTAGAGCCTTTCACCTGGCAGGTGCTTTACACACTGTTTTCATTTCATCCTCAAAAGCCCCTGCAACTGTGAGAAAACCAAGGCTCCAGAGGATCACACAGCTGGAAAATGAAGGATCTGGGATTAGAACTCAGGTCCACTTTCTGTGCTGCAGTTATCACACCACATTAGGATTGTTGGGGATCTGTGTCCCCACCAGACTGTGGGCTCCTTTCAGACAGGAGCTTTCCCAGTTGCAGGCTCACTCCATGAGTCCCTCAGCGCTTTGTGTGCCTCCCTCCCTCCTTCACCCTTCATCCTTCACCATCCTGAGCTGCATCTTCTTTGTTACCTTCATTCTGTGCTTTCCAGCTTGAGAACCAATAATAATAAATCCATCCGGAAACAGAAACCCCACAACAGATGATAATCCACATCCAGACCAAACCCTGGCAAAGGAAACCTGCTTTGTGGGGAAGTCTGGACAGTTTGTAGTTGTCTGTCTGCACGTTATGTCTGGAATGGTGCCAGATCAGTGGATTTTTTTGTTCATTTGGACCCTACTCTAGATAAACCATCTAAGATACTTAATTTCAACTTTATAAACTATTGTATTTATAATTTAAACAAATTCTCTTAGCAAGATTTTTATCTGTATGTATAGTATTTTGACTTATTGTATTCAAAATATAGGAGGAAAGTCACTTTTTTTTTTAAATTTGAGACAGAGTGTTGCTCTGTCGCCAGGCACCAGGCTGGAGTGCAGTGGCGCGATCTCGGCTCACTGCAGCGTCCGCCTCCCATGTTGAAGCAATTCTCCTGCCTCAGCCTCCCGAGTAGCTGGGACTACAGACGCGTGCCACCACGCCCAGCTAATTTTTATATTTTAGTAGAGACAGGGTTTTACTATGTTGGCCAGGATGGTCTTGATCTCTTGACCTTGTGATCCGCCCGCCTAGGCTTCCCAAAGTGCTGGGATTACAGGCGTGAGCCACCGTGCCCGGCCCTATTTTTTTTAAAAAAAAAAAAACAAAGGATCACATAAATGCTCCAGCCCTGTAGCTCCATAGGCTCATCTTTAAATATAAGATGAGGACAATCAGGCTTATTTTCAGCATAATCTTTGACCAGATTCATGCCAGGGAATGCCGAAGTTGAGGCAGCCGTGATGCAGGGATAGTAGGAAAGATCATCTCCAATATTCCCATCAAGAGGTCTCTGCTGCCTGCATCTTTCACTGATGTGGGTATAAACCACTGGAAATAGATACTTTGTTACTTGTTAAAAGACTGAACCTAATCCATTTTCTGCTGCTATAACAGAATAGCACAGACTGGGTAATTTATAAAGAAAGGAAGTTTATTTGGCTCACAGTGCTGGAGGCTGGAAAGTCCAGGAGCATAGTGTCAGCATCTGTATGAGGCTAACTTAATACTATCTTTTTTTTTTTTTTTTTTTGTGGGGTGGGAGAGGGCAGCATCTCAGGATTAATAGTATACAAGTTCAACACAACAATCCATTTGCATGACCAGTTAGCTGGCCACAGATGCCTGATCTCTAGGGTTGTCTATATTTCTTTCAATTTGCCAATTACCAGTCTTGGGATTTTCAGGCATTGAGATGCCAGATCATGGGATTTTTTAACAGTAACAAGTTGATAGTTTATCTCCTATGACTGTAAATACCCTGAGCATTTAGCTAAGTGTCATCTTTGGAAAACTGCCTGAGGAATGGAGCTTTCCATCACACTCAGAAGACTGTGATCAGTTCCCCAAGGTTCCAGAGGAGGAGGAAGCAAGAAGGGAGCTGGCCCTCCTGGAACCATCATCCAGGTGGGCCATCTTCTAGAGTAGATTTTGTTTAGGAAGAAGCTAGCAAATAATGCTCTTTGAAAAATCACTGGATTATGTAGTTTGTACTGAATTTGGAATCTTAATTTTAACAAAAACGTTTAGAAAAAAAGCAAATATAGTACCATGGAAACAGCACACACTCTGGAGGCAGGGGACCTGGGTGGGCTTTTCCCTCAGCCTCTGTGACCTTGAAGGCTGAGTTAGGATTGGCACAGTCACCCTCACTCACCACCATCACCACACACACCCTTTGCTTCTCCAGCTCTCTGCAGTGCTTGGGCATGGACCCCCAGTCTGCTAGAGCTGACCCAGCCACACATGGGCTGACACCTTTTCACCTAGTCTGATGCTTGCTTGACCTCCAGAAAGAATGGGAGCCACAACATCATATATTTCTCTGTTTTAAAACATACCATTGTGCTAGGGAACCACAATCACGTACATGTTTCCTACCTTACAGAGTGGAATAAAATACAGGTGGAAAATCCATCTAGGAAAATACCCCTGTTCAAGTTGTCCATGCCATCCTGGCCACAGCCCGTCTGTTGTGAGATAGGGTGGCTTCCATGTGTGCACGCTTGTCAGTGAAGCAATGTGGGAGCCTCCTAATGTGGTCCAAGGGGCAGGTCATGTCTACTGACATTTATACAATCAGGGCTAACATTTAAAGAAATTAGAACTTCACACTTAGCTATATGTTTAAGACTTAGCTATACATTGAAATCCTAAGTAGAAGTAACCCAAGAGGATATGTCCATATTTGATAACAATTAAAAATTAGATTTCAGTGGGCTCATTTGCTGCGAGTTGGGTGCACATTGTGGTTTCTACTGGAGAGCTCAGTTGGTTCCTGCTAGGCCTGGGGAGGGGGAGCATGATGTTGGTGGGTTGGTAGTGACAGTGTTCTGTGTTACTGGAACCATGAGCATTCTAATAACAAATCCACCACCTCTGTTCCCAGAGTTCTTTTTAAGGAACTGCTTGGAACGTGGCAACAGGAAGGAGAGGTAGAAGGTCAGGTCCCTGTGGCAGCTGGGGCCAAGTCAAGCATTCACGGGGTGATTTTTACACCAGTTCCCCTCCAGCCTTCCTAGGGAAGCGTGCAGTATCCAGAGTAGTTAAGACATACTTTGGTTTGAGCCTTGGCCGAGTCACTTACTAGCTGTGTACCCTTGGCTAAGTTACTTGACCTCTATGAACCTCAATATCCTGCAGGTTACAAGTCTCAAGATCGATCTCTGCTCTGCCACCAACAGGCTCTGTTACAGGAAGGCCATGCTAGGGGTCTGAGAGGCCCCTAACAGTTCCAGTATTTTATGATTTTATGGCCCCCTCTTCTTCACTCATTGAGAAATAAACTGAACTGATGTATTCTCTTTCTCAGGAGAGAAAACAGCTAAAAGTGCTCACTCCTTTTGGTCTTTAAAGATTAGTTTCTGAGAAAGCCTGGCTGTGACAGCTGGTGGTGGCACTGTCCTCTCTGGTCAGTCTCTGGGACAGGCACTGTGCAGGAGGGCTGGTATATGTGTGGCTCTGCCTTGGGTGGGCTGAGAAACAGTAGCAGGCCTCCCAGAACCCGAGTACCTGTCCTGTCCTTTGCCTCTTAGAGAATGACCCCTTTAGCCTTCCTTTTTTTTTTTTTTTTTTGAGACGGAGTTTCGCTCTTGTTACCCAGGCTGGAGTGCAATGGCGCAATCTCGGCTCACCGCAACCTCCGCCTCCTGGGTTCAGGCAATTCTCCTGCCTCAGCCTCCCGAGTAGCTGGGATTACAGGCACGCGCCACCATGCCCAGCTAATTTTTTGTATTTTTAGTAGAGACGGGGTTTCACCATGTTGACCGGGATGGTCTCGATCTCTTGACCTCGTGATCCACCCGCCTCGGCCTCCCAAAGTGCTGGGATTACAGGCTTGAGTAGCCTTCCTTTTTAATAGCAGCAGCAGGATATGTGGGGTAGAGGACCACAGACAGGGCCATTTGGCCCAGGCCTCATCACAACATCATCCTAACCAAAATGCCTTCAGGTCTCGCCAGACCAGAGAGAGACAGGACAAAGCACAGGTGAGGAGCCAGGGAAGCCAGGAACGGCCTGCGCCTCCTCACTCAGGCTCTCAGCAGGCCATCCTGGCCTGGGGCCAGCCTGTTACTGTCTCAGTAAGACTGGGAACAGGCTTGTGAGTGCAGCTTCAGATAAGCAGCCATGGCTCGCTTAGTCCCCTGGGAAAGGGCATGCTGTGGGCAGACAAAGAAGAAAAGAGCACATGGCTCTGAGGTTGCTGAATGAAAGATCTGGAAGCTGCCAAGGCTCAGGTGCAAAGGTGTTTAATTGCAAAGGTGTTTCTGGCTGAGTGATGTCCCTGAGAACAAAGGATCTGTTGGGTGAGAGCACAGAAGAGCGTTTTGTCTTCCAGGATTAGAACCTGCCCCAAGCTCTCTGAACAGACCTGATAAGAATGTTCTCTAATGATTGGATGGCCTGACTGCTCCGCAGAGAGAGACCATCTGTTTTTTTCCTCCCAGTTTAGTCCAGCACCAGGAGAGGGCAGGGCCCTCCCCCAGCTACTCTCTTCCTGGGCTCTGTCTACCCATTCAGCTTCCACAGCTAGGCACTCAATCCCAGCTGGCAGTGCCTTGTGTCAGAGCTCAGTGGTGAGATGGGTCACAATAAATCTGCTAGTAATGAGCAAGTACCAACATTTGGGGATCCTTGCTTTAAAAATAGGATGAATTCTAATGCATTCAAGTTATCTCTGTGATGAAATCACTGCCATTCCCTCCCATGATGGCATGCTTTCTTAAATGGGAGACAAAAGGCGAGTGAGTGCAGGAGTGTTGGATACACATAGCCCACACTGGATTGTGAACTCAGAGAAGCAGGAGATTGAACCATTTGAGGTGCCAGGAGTAGAACTGTGTCCCTGAGCCCTTGCATGGACTCATCTCCATCAGGGACCTACTAGTCACTTGGTTTCCCAACTCCCAGGTCTTCCTGGTAAACTCTTACAAATCCTTCAAGATGCAACAGAGAAGTGCCACCTCTGTCTAACCCCTCCCTTCCCTCTAGGCAGAATTAGTCATGCTACCTTACTGTCCCCCGGGGCACTTAGCACACCAGGGTATTACCACAGTGATCAGACAGCCCAGTTTTCACTGCACTCTTGATTTTAGAAACTTTGGCCTTGGCAGATACTCCCTCCCAGAAAAATCCATTGTCAGATCTGATGTGCTGATTTTAGGGACTAGAAATCATGGGCATTGGATGGATCCCAGATGCGTTCATGCACCTGCCACCTCCCCTAGACTGAGTTCCTGGAGTTCAGGGACCATAGTTGTCACTTGTTCCCCCAAGTCTAGTGCTGTGACCAGCATGCAGTAGGGGCTCAGCAAATATTGGCTGCACTGCATGACATAATGTTTCATACTTGATTGTAATGTGTCCACAGTATAACACTGTGAGGTTATGACCCTTGTCCCCGTTTTACAGAGAAGAAAATTGGGGCTCATAAGAGTTAAATAACTTCCTTATGAGCAAACAGCTAACCAAGGGGTAAAGCACTAGTATTAGGAATAAAGACCTGGGTTTGCATCCGTGCTTTACCCCTTGGTTAGCTGTTTCAAACCCAGAAATGTCCTGAAATGTTTTGAGTTAGAAACCAGAGTCACTTAGGCAAGAGGAGATCTGTTGGGTAACTATTGAGTCCAGCCTGACTCCAGTCAGGGTTATAACAACATTCAGCTGAGCTTTTGTTTGCTGCCCAAGGGCACGTTTTACCCTCTGGGTATTCTATCAAGACAAATTAACACACCCTGCCCTCTCTTTCAGAGCTTCTGATTTAAAGCAGACACGTGTACGGATGGAACACCGGAGCTTAAAAAAAAAAAAAAAAAGAACTGTTTATTTCAGTCTCCTTGTTTTAAGATGAAAAGGCCAAGCTCAAAGGAGACTTGTAGTTTACCGTGAGCCCAGCATTGTGCTAAACATGTTTTTTTGTGGTATTTCATTTCCTAAAGTGACAGGCACCATTTTAATCTATCCTCAATTAACAGATGAGGAAACTGGGCCTCAGGGGGACAAAGTGACTTGCCTAATGTCCCAGAGCTAATCAGTGGAGGAACCAGGATTTGAATCCAGGCCAGTCTGCTCCAAAGTGCTTGCTCTCAACCCTGCACCCAGGCCAGGTCTTTCCTTTGAGCTGCTGCAGCAGCGGATGCTCACCTTGCGTTTAGCTCACCTCCCCTGCCCCATCTGAAAACAATGCTGCCCTTGTCCTCTGCACTGGCCACCCTCCTGCACTCAGCTTCAGCCCCTCTTTGGAATTAGCAAGAAGCTGCTATTCCTAGTACTTGTGGTTATATTTAAAAGTGTGAAATAAGTGTAAAGCAGGATATTTTCAGTAAAAATATCTCCCTGCTTATACAATGAAGTGGTACCAAAAGCACTGACTTGGAGCACATACATGGTTAGTTTTTTCAGAGATGAATATAGTTCTCATATGGCAGCCCACTGGGAAGGCTCAAGTATTTTGGATGAACAAGGGGCTGAGCTGAGCTTCAGGGTACTGGATGTGTGCTGACATTCTGACAGAGGAGCCTCGGGCCTGCTTCTCGCAGTAAATGATGATTCCTAGAGTCCTAGAGCATAGAGGAGTCAGCCAGAGATTTAAAGTGAAAAGACCTGAGCAAATGTAGCCTGAGCATCCTAAGCCTATTAGCAAGTTACTCATCCTGTCCATAAGGAGCTGCAGAAGTTAATTATGTAACATACATGGAAATGTCCAGTGCTAGTATCTTGGTTAAGCTTTAAAACCTGCCAGCAACGCCATTCCTCCCCCATAACGATATTCTGAGAATTGCTATATTTTAAGATGAAACGTGTATGGAAGAGCATGTGGAAGCATCATTGAAAATTCTAGACAGCAGCAGACTCTAGGAAATGTGTGGGCTTTAGGAAGGACACCTTCCCATGCCCAGCCCCTACGATGTGTTTATCATATTCTTAACGCGGGTAATACTTTTTCTTTAGGCTCATTGTTTATTTGGTGAGCATTTACAGAAGGCCAGCCCTGTGCCAGGCACAGTGCAGGAGCTGCAGGAGAGACATTCTGTTCTGTCTGCCAACACACAGGATCTCGTGCAGAGCCTGGAAAACTACAGGCCTTGAGTTCTTTCCTATCAGAAACCAGAGAGTGTTTGCCCTCTTTTGAAACTCCATTTCCTGGTAATACCTTTGAGGATCCATCTAAGGAATATGGTCCCCCCTCCCACCTACCCCTCTGGTTCCAGCACCTTGGCCCAGGGGATTGCTGGGGGATTGTGCATGTCTTTGGCCTAGCTTCATCTGGCCATGGCTTTTCCCTGTTTGTGGTCACAGCCAAGGGAAGCCTGGTGCCTCGCTCTGAGACCCACATGGAACACGATCCCAGAAGGACTTACCCGATGGCTTGTCTGTGGAGGATGGGAGGCTGGTGAGAGTGGGCATAGTGGGCAGAGGGGGTGGCAGCACCTTCAGGTTCTGGTCACTCTGGATCTCGTTGGTAGAGATCTGGTTGATGATGCGGTTGTAGGTGGGTGGCTGGTAGACCCGGGGTGGAGCAGCGGGGGGTGGCTGGGGGATGGGCCTGGCTGCGGGCACCCTCTGGCAGTGCTCCTCAAGTTGCGCAATGATCTCTGATTGGTTGTGGGCCAGTGTGGCCAGGTGCTGGTACTTGTGCTCCAGGTCCTTGTACTTGCTGGCCAGCTGCAGCATGTCGGCCGTCTGGTTCAGGATCCTGTTCTCCAGCTGGGAGAGCTCCAGCGCGTTGTCCCTCTTGCGGATGATCTCGTGCAGGAGCTGCATGTAGAGCTGCGTGACCCGAGAGTTCATGTTGCGGCTCTCCTTGCGCAGCAGCTTCACCTCACTCACAATGCCGCCGTCCACCTCCACCAGCTGCTGCAGCGTCTCGATCTGCCTCTTCTGCTTGAGCAGCTCATTGTTGAGCAGCTCTAGCTCTTGCTTGTGCACTCGATTCTCCAGAAGCACCTCAGGCTCCTTGGAGTTGACACAGATGGCGCCTGTGACCCGCTGCTGGGGCACAATGAAGGTGTAGGTGCACTTGTCCTGGGACTCGCCTGCCCGCTTGTACCTGTTTAGGTAAATGAACTCTCTCGGCGAGCCCTCCTCAGTGCCCTCAAAACCATCCTCCTGGCCTGCAGCAGCTCCCATGGCAGCCAGCAGTCCAAGCCACCAGCATGTCACGCACAGTGGCCTCATGGTCCTTGCAAAATGGTGGTTATTCTTTGTGAATGGAATCTATGAAAGCCTGAAAGTAAACAGAGGGGAGAATCAGTGATGGTCCCACCACTGTCAGTGCCCTGTGCTGCCACGTGATCCCAGCCTTCTCGCCAGGCAGGCAGAGCTTTCCAAAAACTCAGCTTCAGGATGCTGAGTTATATTCTCTTGGAGTCAGAGAACCGGCAGCCATTCTGGAAGCAAGAGGAGACAGGCAGGCCCCAGCAGAGGTAGAAGGGAAGAGGGAGGGCCTCAGGGCATCTGAAGATAGGAGGTCATGGCCCTGCTACTCCCAAAGCCAGCTCCAATGCCTGCAGCCCCCTTGCTGAACTCCTGGCCTAGAGCCTGAGAATCATATCCAGGCAGCTTCAAGCTGGGGAGGGGAGGCAGAGGGAGGGTTTCTGATCTCCCTCCTCTGCTACCTTAGGCTCCTCAGACTGTTAAGTCTCCCCATTTTGTACTTTCACACCCCCTGAACTTTCCCATTGTAATATCTATCACAGCTGTGATGAATAGAAGTTCTGTTTGATCTTCTCTGCAGGATTCTAACTCCATGAGGGCAGGTCCTGTGTCTGATTCAACCCTGTATTCCCAGGATGTTGCACTTTGGGCAAATATTTGATAAGCGAATGAATTATTAGACATTCATTTCATTGACATTGTTTATCAGGGCAGCCTGATAAACAATGTCAATAGAAGGATGTGTCCAGTTATGTGGCTCTGGTCCCTGTGTTAGCTAAGCTACAGAGCCCAAACAGGAACAAACAACTGAGCTCTTCTAAATCTAAATATTTGCAGTAGCCGGTGACAGCACAGTCCCAACTACTGCAATGTGGTTAAGTTAGAAGGGAGTAGAACACAGACATGTGTCTCCAGATTTGCTTCACTTCTATTCTTGGACCATTCATCCCTTCACCAGATGTTCACTGAACATCTGTGATGTGCTGAGCAGCATGCTAGCTGCTAGGGATACAGCTATCAACAGGATGGAGCCAGCCCCTGCCCTCATGGGGCTTTCGCATCATTATGGCTTTCCCAAATGCTGGGAAGCACAACTATCACATGCTGCAAAAGGGTATTACAGGGAATTGACCTAATTGGAGGGGTCAAGAATGCTTCCCTGAGAAAGTGCCCTTTACACTGACCCTTGAGGAATGAGTAGGAATTAAATAGGCCAAGAGGGAAGGGAGGGCATATGTTAAATCCCTCCACTTGCCCACCCGAG
Source organism: Aotus nancymaae (assembly GCF_030222135.1). Classification (NCBI taxonomy): domain Eukaryota; kingdom Metazoa; phylum Chordata; class Mammalia; order Primates; family Aotidae; genus Aotus; species Aotus nancymaae. The sequence continues at coordinate 4,959,176 of NW_026988414.1, read as the reverse complement.
GTCTTTGCTCCAGCAGTCCTCACCATCTCTCCAACATCATCATGGTTTTCCTACAATCATACTGTTAATTCTCTCCGCTTAAAGAAAACCCTCTCTTGACCTTACATCCCCTCTCCAGCTATTGTTGCATTTCTCTGCTCCCCTTTTTAGCAAAGCCTCCAAAGAGTTGCCTGCACTCACCATTTCCAGAAAGTTCCTCTCTTCCTGGTCTCTCTTGAGCCCACCCTCATCAGGCTTTGCCCCCTTCCCTTCATTCTAGGTGCTCTAGACAGGATCACCAGTGGCCTCCCTTTGCCAGATGGAAGGGCTAGTTCTTGATTCTCATTAATGTTTTCCCTCTCACACTGTGGGACACAGTTGGGCTCCCTTCTTGACCTTCCTTTCCAGAACGCCACCCTGCCTTCTGTTTTGCCAGCTGCTCCTCCTCAGATCCTGTGCTGGTTCATCCTCATATTCCTGTTCTTTCTCTTACTGTTGAGGGGGGCCCAAAAATCAGTCCTCAGAATTTTGTTTACTTTAGTGATGTCATCCAGAGGTCACCTTGGTGATCACCTTCAAGTACTTATATTTATTCATGTTTATTTCTCCAGCCTGGAACTCTCCCCTAGACTCTAGACTCATGCATATAGCTGCTTCTTTGACATTTCCACTTGACTGTCTGCCAGGTGTCTCAACTCATCCAGAAATGAACTCCTATTTTTCCCCACACCTCCAGCCTAACCTGTTCATCCCAGTTTTTCCTGTGTTAGTAAATGTCCACTCTAGTTGCTCAGGCCAAAAGCCTTGAAGTCATCCTAGATACCTTACCTTATATACCTTACTTTCTACCTTACTATACCCCACATCTAATTCACTGCCAAATTATGATGCCAGAAATATTCTCAGAGTCCTGTGTCTCCCCACCTCCCTGCGACCGTCCTGGTGCAACCCACCTGTGCCATTCACCTGGACTATGGCAGTAATTTCCTAACTAGTTTCCCTTCCCTGGCCTTGCCCATCCTACCTTCTGTCCTCAGCTTGGCAGCCAGAGTGGTTGGTCTTTTTTAAAAAGTCCAACAGGGTCACTCTTCTTTTCAAAAACCCCCCAGTAGCTCACCATCTTGGAGGAAAAGCCAGTGGGTCTCCAAGGCACTCTATGATCTGGCCCAACTTCCTCCTGGGTCTTGTCTCTGAGTCCTCTCCCCCTTGATCACCTCCACCAGCCACCTGGTTGGTCTTCTGGTTGTCCCTCAAGTGCTCTAAGCACACTTAGAACTCAAGGCCTTTATACTTGCTGGTCCTGCTCCCTTCTTCATTGTTTGTTCCCTCACCTCTTTCAGGCTTTGCTGAAATATCACCTTCTCAGTGAGACCCTCCCTGCTTATTTAAGATTGTGACCTCACCACCTTCCCCCTCCAGTGTCCTTATCATTATCAGATACACACTGTGTCCTACCCATTCCCTTGAATGCAAGCTCCATGAGGGTAGGGGTGTGTTTCTGTTGGTCACCGCTCCATTTGCAGTGCCTACCACATGGCCTGAAATACACAGGAGCTCAATAAATATTTAATGATGGAATGACAAGACATACCTGCCAACAGCTGTTGAGCAGTTGGGAGTGCTGGAAAGAGGGATAGATTGGGGCGGGAAGCCCATGGACAAGTGACTGCCTGAGGAGGTCAGAGCTGTGCAAGGAGGATCCACATATGTATTTATTAATAACATCCATTGACCAAGGTCCACTATATACCTGACCCTGTACTAAACATTTTGCAAGTGTTTTCCACTTTCCCATATTCTTATAATGTCCTTTTAAGGTAGATACTGTTGCTGTTTACATTTTACAGATGAGGAAACTGAGACTCAATGAGGCTGAGTGACTTGCCCAAAATCAGAAAGCTAGAAGGTGGCAGAACCAAGGCTCAACCCTGGTCTGATGGATTCAAACCTGCTAACTCTTAATGACTACACAGACATGTATTTAATCTGGTTTTTACTAGTAAAAGGGTATTAGCATCACTACTTTCTGATTTCACATTAATCTGTGCTACAATAACAAGTATGACACAGGACCTCAAGATTTTGTCCTCCCTGAACTCCTTCGGGGGCTTCTCCAGTGAGGACCCTGGGTCTCGGCTCCACCTTGTACCAGCCAGTGAGCAGTTACAAGAGAGACCCTGTGCTTCCTGGGGCCTTGCTGAGCTGTTTTCCACTTAAATGACAAAGCCCAAGCATTGTTCCTACGGCCTACTCAGGCCTCTCTGGCCAGGCAGAGAAAGGTGTGCAGGAGCTTCTGGCTTGGGCTCTGCTAGGGGGTGGGGCTGCAGTGATGTCAATGGAAACCCAGCTAAGTTTGGAAGTGTTTGCCTGGTTTCCAATGGTGCTTTGGCTGCCGCAGTGCTGGTGGCCACACCCACCCCAAAACAATGGGGAGGAGCCGCCTCTGACCCTGGGCTAGGGCAGGCCTGCTGGGCCACCACCTTCTTCAGGCTGCTCACCTGAGGCAGTGAGTGACAAACACCTCTCTGTGCCCATGTGGGTGCAGGCCTCCACTGTGGCCAAGAAACTGCCAGAGGCCCAGGGAGGCAACCTGGCTGCAAGACAAGGTTGGTTTCCAAGCCTTCCTGGACCTCCAGATTTGAGAGGGCTGCACCGTTTACAGTTGAATTCTGTCCTCTCCCAAACATGGGCTCTCACGGCTCCCTGGCAGAGTTCTTGCCATTGGACTTGAGACCTCAAAGGCCGAGTCTCTTCTGTGAAATGGGGTGATCCAACCCACCTTGCACACTGGGTGAGCAGCATGAAAGCACATCAGAATTGAGAGATTGGTATAATGTGTTAGCAATACAATAGCAAGAATAACAAAGCTGAAACAAAACCAACAACAGTAAGGATGCTGAGCATGGGCCAGGCAGCGTGCCAGGCACTCACACCATCTTGGCTAACACTTGCACAGGGCTTTAGGGCTTCAGGGCTCTTCACATATGCATTCTCTCATTTAATCATTCCAGCACTTGGGATGACTTATTAATATTAGGCCCATTTCTAGGCTGAGGAAACTGAAGCTCAAAAAGGTGTGGGTGTTGCTGACTTGAGGTCACATTTCAAGCATTGGGACCTCTTGAAACTGGATGCTTGATTCTGAGTCCTACTGTTATATCTCTGTGGGGCCTGGGCTTAGTGGGGTGACTCGCAACTGATTGGGTTACAGGAAGGAAGGGAAGGAACGGGGCACTGTGCTGGGTGCATGACATACATTGTCCCAGGTAATCCAGTGGGTTGTTATTCACCCCTGTTTTATCAGTGGAGACTGAAATCCGGACAGGCTCAGTGACTTGCCCAGGAAGACACAGCAGATAACAACCAAAGCTGACTGAGCCTAGGACTTAGGGCAGCCTGATAACCAAGGGCCACGCTCTTTGTGCTTCCCTTTGAGTCTCAGAGTCATTTATTTTCCTTGGAGTCTAAGACTCCAACCCCAGTTCCTCCCCTCCCCCCATTAGTTTTTTGCCAGTTTGGCAGTTCTTAATGGGCAGTAATAAGTTTGTTTACTTTTGCTCTCTTGATATTTATTCAACTAATTGCATCTCAAGAGAAACAACACCCCCCGCCCCCAGCATTCCAGCCATCTTAGAACTGGAGAAGAACTCAACTCCAATCAAAGTGATGCGCCTCACTTTTTTCCTGTGTCCAACAAAGAAAAGCAAATCCAACTGTTTTCCTTGGCTTCAGAATTAAAATAAAAACGATTCTTGAAATTGCTTTTCCACATTGTATTGTGAGGAGTTTCCATCATGCATGGTTTTCCCTCCCCACAAGTGAGGCTGGTGTGACTGTGCCACGTGACAGCCTTTGCACACTAGGAGGCAGCCTCTCTGGGGCTTGGGTCCCACCCAGTCTCTGGTGGGCTGCCTCTGAGTGTCCCTGCTTGGCTTGATGTGGTGGGGCCACACACCATGTGTCCACATCCCTCTCACCACTGTGGTGCTACAGCCCAGGCAAGGGGCCGCTTTGTGGGAAGAGTTGTCATTTTCATAAGATAGAGCTGTGTGCTCTGCTCTGTAGCAGAAGCTGCCGACCTGGGATACTCTTTTGAGTTCACCACAAAGGTTAGGAATGAGAAAAGTTCAAGTAATAAAAAGAATAACAACTAATTGTCACTATCGCTTAAGCACTTTATATACATTGTCTCACTTAATCCCCCCAGCAGCCCTCGGAAGGCGGCCCATTATTTCAGGGCCGCCATTCATGATGGCCCCAGTCGTGCACTGTGCAGTTCTAAGGGGCACAGCTCACATTCATAGTCTTTATAATTTTTATATTTATATTGAAGCAATTTTCTAATGCCTACAAAGATGCTTTTAAGGCTAACAGCAAAGCTGACGTTTATCCCTATTTGCAGGTAAGGAAAACTATTGAGATTTGATGATTGTGAGTTATTTGCCCAAATCATAAATTACTAAGTAGTAGAGCCACTAACGACCCCAAAATAACCCCCAAAGATACTATACTGTGAATAAAGAGAAACCAAAGTGCCAAAGTGACAGGAAACCCAAAAGAGATTGTTCTCTGACGCTCTAGGCAGGAGGGCCACAGGAGTGCTCTTGCAGTCCTTGGCCCTGAAAATTCCAGGGAAGCCTCCAAATTAAATCCGGATCTTAGTCCAGGTTGTAGTCCAGCCTGGGGGACTTACAGAACCACCCCCTCACCACCTGCCCTCTGGGCAGCACTGCCCATTGGTCTGTGATCACAGATGAAGGCCAATTATGGGTCCACGCCAGAAGAGGTATCCCAACACTGCAGGAGGCCTGAGAACAGGGCCTCTGCCAAGGCAGTCAGGGAATCTGGAACTGCCAGCTGGCCCCTGACGTCAGGGTTCTGGGAAGCTAGAAGCCTGAGCTGTGCTTGAGCGAGTCTGGTGGACCTGAGCGTGAATCAAGTTTGTGAAACCAGCATCATGACAGAAGACAGATGAAAACATCAACATTAGCCAGCAGCTGTTCCTACTAAAGCTGTTGAAATGTATGGTGTGCTGGTAGGGAATTATCCAAAGCAATTGGTAATCCAGGATATGGGAGGGATCCAGTTGAAGGAAAAGGCCCAGCTGATCCCATGACCAGTAGTAGTAATAATAATGATAGTCATTTGTTTGTTGTGAACTTGGGTGCCCAGCTGCACTCTATCTCATTGGCTTATAGCCTTATGAGTAGGGGACCATACATCCTGGTTAGCCCCAGTTCAGGTCTGCTGTGTTATGTAATTATTATTATTATTTTGAGATGGAGTTTCGCTCGTCGCCCAGGCTGGAGTGCAGTGGCGCGATCTCGGCTCACTGCAACCTCCACCTCCCAGATTCAAGCAATTCTGTCTCAGCCTCCCGAGTAGCTGGGATTTACAGGTGCCTGTAATCCCAGGCACCACACCTGGCTAATTTTTGTATTTTTACTAGAGACAGGATTTCACCATGTTGGCCAGGCTGGTCATGGTCTTACGTAATTATTAATAGCACCCCCTTTTCACTCTCAATATTGTCCTGATGGAGCAACAAACTATACAGTCCCCTTATGTAGGAGAAAGATGTGGTTTCTGCATTTGGCAGTAGAGGAAACCCAAGTCCAGAAAGGTTAGATTACTTGCTCAAGATCACTTGGAAGTGAATGTTACGACTGGGATTTAGTTGTCAACTTCTAGGTCCAAACCCTGACTTGGATCAAGATTGTCTCTTCAACCAGTATGAATAAAAGTGCTTGTTTGTTTAATGGCTGAGATGCAGCTTACATCTTACTCTGTGTTGATTGAATACGTAGAAATAGCTTTCAGGTCAGCACAAGCGTGTGTTTTGTTGGATGTTGGAAAGAGCTGCTTGATCATGCAAGTGGTAAGACCCCAAAATGGGCATCTGGGATGAGTGGTGACACCCTCACCTTAGAGAACCTGAAGAAAGGACTGTGCATCGTTTATCCCTGATGATTCACCATCAGCCTGGAGGCCAGGGAGGGCATATCCAGATCTCCAACTGCCCTCCCCTTTCAGATGAGGATGCTATGAATCATTCCCCATCAGAAGGCACTCAGAGAGTCTGGAACCAGTTCCCAAACCCTTCTAGTTCAACTCTCATAAGACCATTGATTGAACCATTTGTCCATCCATCCAGCCCTCCATCACCCACCCATTTAGCCTTCCCATCCATCCAGCCATTGTGCATTGCTACTGCCTGGCCATGGGTGATGGGAACACAGCCATGAGCCAGAGAAGCAGGGTAAGACATTTGCCTGGAGGAGTAACACTGGGGGCTTCAATATGCCTGATGCTTTGGGCACTTGTGCTTCTACCATTGGTGAGTTGTTGGCTCCAGGAAGAGTTCATGGAGGAGGCTGGTTGTGGTCACATCATGAGATGATAGGGTGGGGTGGGGGGTAGGATGTGGTTAGGGAGTAGGGAACTAGTTGCCTTTGCCAGGGGGACGAGGACACTGCTGTTACTTTTTCATAGTTCATTATTTGGGAACCATTTTGAGATTCCCCCAAAGTCTGTGCACTGAGCCCTCTGTGCCAGGAGCCTCGGCCAACAGAGCAGAGGCGGGGAAGAGTCTGCAGAAGCCATTTCAGAGTCGGGCTTCTGAGTTGGCTGTTGCATTTCCGGCAGCGCCTAGTGTGCTCTGGAGCCCTACAACTGGGAAAGCCTTAGACAAGAAGTCGTGAAGGGCTGGGTGGATAGCACTGCCACAGGGTGGCTTTCTTGGGAAATCCAGGCTTTCCCTGGAGCTGCTTTTCTGGGCCAGGCTGAGAAGTTGGCACCAGGGCCGTCTTGGCTGTTTGGATGGACTTGTTCTCAAACACTGGGACAACCACTTTTTGTGCCTGCCTCACTGATCACAGTAACTCTTTGAGGCAGGGGCTATAACTATCCCCATTTCACAGATAAGCAAACAAAGGTAAGAGATTAAGTCACTTGCTCAGGGGTACAGTGCTACCAAGTGGTAGAGCTGGGTTCAGAACCCGATTTGTCTACTCCAGGGCTAGGTTTCTTACCCACACAATCCTAATTGTCCTCGCTGCCTTTGGGTGCTCTCCCCCTGAAGTCTACGCTGCATGAAGCACCAAGGCTGTCTGTCTGAAACTCAAAGCTGATGTCAGTGTCTGCTTAAAAACAGACCTGGTATTGTCATGCCTTCTTGCCTTTGCATGTGCTGTGCTTCCTGCCTTGAATGCCTTCCCCAACTGTCCTGGCTGATGCCTGCCTGTCTTCCTAAGTTAACCTCACCATGAAGCTGTCCATTCAGTGAACTCCTCTCTCCCTCCTTCAGTTCACAAGTGCAGCTGTTTCTGCTTCCAGCCCAACACGCAGCACTCAGATTGCACTCATCTGGTTATCAGCCTCCTGACTAGCTTCTTAAAAAAAGCAGGGTCAGGGCAGATTCCTCCTCTGAATACCCAGTATCCAGGATGGCACCTGGGTTACTAAATAGGAATTCAAGAACTTCATTTATATCACGTATTTCCCAATACTTTCACCTCTTCTAGCCACTGTGCCAGGGGCTGGAGATAGAACAGGAACAAGGTGGGTGAGGTCCTTGCCCTCAAGAGGTCCACAGTAGTAGGTGAGACAGAGACGAGGCATTTGTAATGCAGAGAGATCTGTGCCTAGATGGGGAAACTTGGGGGGCTGTGGGGCACTTGGTCTAGCCCCAGAAAAGCCCTTGGCTGGGCAACAGAGAGGGGAATGGTGTGGCACCCTGGGGTAGAGAAACTTGCTTGCTTGAGAGCCTGGGTCTGAGGCTCACTTCATTGTTTCATTCATTCCATAGATATCTTTCCTGCCTGGCCCTGAGTGGGAATTAGAGATTCAGCAGTAACTGAGACAGACACAATCATTCCCTCTTGGAGGTTGGAGTGGGACCACCTCAGGCAGGACTTTAGGCATTCTTGGAGCTGGGCAGGTCCTCAGGCATCTCTTGAAGATAAGAACTGAGTCCATTCTGGGCTTTTCCTTGGTGGTCTTGAGCCTGCCTGTCTGGAGGACTAGGCAGCAGGGGGTGCCGAGGCTCTGGGGCTCCTGGCCCCAGACAGGCTGATTTGAGCTGACACAATAGCTCAGTTGTGAGAGGCCTGGCTCCCCATACTCAACTTTTTATTTTTTATTTATTTTTTGAGATGGAGTCTTGCTGTGTCACCAGGCTGGAGTGCAATGGTGTGATCTCAGCTCACTGCAACCTCTGCCTCACCAGTTCAAGCAATTCTCCTGCCACACCCAACATTTTAACATTCCTGTGATCAAAATGTGGCTCACGATTGATGTGTACATGTAACAGGCCATCGTAATGTTTCAACCCCCAATACTGTTATGAACTCAGTCATATGGCTTATAGTCCATGTGAAAGAACACAGTTTTGTCATAGAAACTACCCCCAGAATGAGGCTTCTGAGGTGACCTGTGTATCACCACAAACTCCAAGCTGCCTGTGGCTGAATAACTCTTCTATTTAGGGTGTTTTGTATAAATTCACAAAAAAGAAATGCTATTCAATGAATTGATTGTTTCTTGAGATCTCCAGAGTGTGGTTGTCCAGGATGGCAGCAGGCTGGGGTAGAGTGAGCACAGGTCTGGGTTTTGACTTTTGCTTTTTGGCCCATGAGTAGAGAGACCCTGGGAGAGGTGCTGCAACCCAACCCTCAGTTTCCACTTCTGTAAGATGGGGACAGCACCACCCACCTTGAGGACCCTCTTAGCTCCTCGGGCCACCTCTTTACAACTTTCACACAGTTGTGTGTTTGCATGATTATTTACCATCTGCCCAGTCCTGCTGGGCTGTGGGCTCTAAAGCAGAGCCCTTCCCCCATCTGCCTGCTGTCAGTTGAGACCATTCCAGATTAAATGGGCTGTGATTCAGAGAGGCCAGATGCTGAATGTACCTGCCTTGGCAGAGCTGCTGTCTGTTATGTTTGTTCTATTGTAGCTACCTGTTGCCATCTCCCTGATGTTTTCTCAGGAATTGCTCAAGTGTGGCTCAGTGTGGGTGAGGAGGACCTGAGCTCTGATTCTTCAGTCCTAAAGGAGCCTCCAAGAAGGGATGTAGAAAGTGCAATAGTGTCTCGGTCACATGGACCAATGTCTCCCTGAGGCTTTGTCCCCACTGGGCTGGGGCCAGAGTTTCCTGGTGCTGATGTGGTCAGACAGTATCGCAGAGCACCCAGGCATGTGGAACAAGTCAGCCAACCTGGTTTGGAAGCTCACTTCCTCTTGTCACTGACCATATTACCACAGGTGCCCTCACAATTGTGCTGAGGCTCATCTCTAAGGGTAACAGTAATGTGTGTTTTGCCTCAGAGGTAAGCGTTCATGAAGAGCAAGGGAGGCACTAAAGTCAAGTAAGCACATGGTTTTCAGAGGGGTTGGTACAGCATTCAGTGGGACAGCAACCAAAGCAGATGTGGCTACTGAGGACACTGGGCAGGGATCCAGTGACAGTCAGGATAAGAGAAGTTGAGGCATCTCGAACAAGGCACTGAAGTGAGAGGAAGGCAGGGGTTTTGGAGCTAGAGAGAGCTGGATTCCAGTCCCACATAATCACGAAACTGTGACCTTGGGAAAGTTAACCTCTCGAGCCTTAGTTTTCCCATCTGTAAAATGGGATGCTAAAACTAGAACCTACCTTCCAGGGTTGTGGTGAGGATGAAATGACATAACGTATATGCCTTATTTAGCCCAATGGGTACTTCCTAAATCACTGGGGGATGGAGGGCCAGATGGAGGAACAGTTTATTTGCTCTACCTGTGAGCTTCAGCAGTTACATGCAGTCCCTTCCTGACATTTTTGTCTGTTTCACCCAGACTGCCTCACTAGTAGTAAGTAGTCCCACTTTCTTTTAGGCAGGCTCATGAAGTCAGTTAGAGCCTCTGCTCTACCTGAGCTGCCTGGAGAAGTCAGTGAGTCACCATGGTTCCAGGCTGGAGCAGGGAAACCTGTGGCTTCAGCAGCCCCAGAGGCCTTGTGCTAGAGAAGCAAATACTTGATATCACCTTTTCAAAATGCTTCCAATAGCACAGGGTGCCTGCTGGACACTCTGGGGGCCACAGGCCAGAAGCTGTCCTGGGCTAAGATGTATCAGTGTTGTCTGGTGTAAGATCCACCAGACATGGCCACCATAGTGCCAGACTTGGTGATGGCCATTCTTTGTCTCTTCCTCTGCAACTCCGGGGCAACCCTGACTATGGATTGTCCTGATTTTGTGAGCTTCCCACAGCACTAAGGTGGCTCCATTTTCTTATCCACTGTGGTTCTGGTGGGGAGATCAGTAGGCAGACAGGCAGTGCCCATGTGGGAAGCAGGATACCCTTCCTCCTGTAAGGTTGGTTTTGGATCTTTTTGTTAATATGTCTGCACTTTTTCTTAGTATGAACTTCTAGGATGCAGGCATGCTGCAGGTGGCCCTAAACCCCAGACATCAAGCCCCCCTCTCCTCAGGTTCCTGGAAAGCCCCCCAGTGTGGGCTGTGGTACTAGCCACAGTATTGTCTGTTTTATGGGATTTTCTGAAAACCCTAGCAGGATATGTCCAAAAGAGGGAAAGAATTGGGGTCTCTGCTCTTCCCTTCCCTCTGTGCCAATCCTGATTGTTGTGGTTTGTAACAATTAGTGACCAAGGTTTGCTGAGGGTTTGCTGTGCACCAGGCACTGAGCCAGCCACTTCCTAGGCATGGGTGCCTAGCTTTCTCCTAGAAAGCAGTGAGGTGTGGTTCAGGGTGGCTCCGGAGCCACATCACTGGGTTTGAGTCTTGGTCCTGGCACTTACTAGCCATGTAGCCCTGGGCACATTACTTAGCCTCTAACTCAGTTTCCTCACCTGTGAAACGGGGATGAATAATAACACTTGTGCTATAGGGTGGTCGTGAGGATTCTACAAGTTGAGTCTGGCACAGAGTAAGTACAATATAAGTGTTAGCTGTTACTCTCTTCTGCGTTGTTACCACCTAGGCACTGTTATCCCGTTTTCCAGATAAGAAAACAGGTTTGGAAAGGCTAAGTGTGCTGCCAGAGCCATTGGCTAGTAGGTAGAGGAGCTAGGATTTGAAGCCAGCTTATGAGCACTGCCCTGCTCTGCCTCCATTGGGAAAAATATATGTGGGGAGCATTTGGCTGGCTTCGGAAGAGGCATTCTCAACTTTCCTCAGAGCCTGGGGTGAAAGGAGATCCTTTTCTAAGTAACTGAACTGGCCTCTGGGAGCTCTCATAATCCCACAGCAGAGGCAAGAGCTGACCCATGACACACATATCACAGAAGGAGAAGGGAAGGATCAGTGAAGAATTTCTGTTGGGAAATGTTATCTAATATTGAGCGCTTTCAAGGGACTTGGTATGTAGAGCCCTGCTGTCCGTCTGCAGGGGTACCAGGGAAGCCGCATCCTCCCTATAACTTGGCCACATCCACTCAGTTGGAGACCCGCGGTACCATCCAGTGCAGCAGTCCCTGGGTGGTGCGTCCCTTCCCGTGCTGGGTGCCTCCGCTCTCCTCACTAGTGGGAGGGTGTGAGCAGACGCAGCCCAGCTCCAGGAACTCTCTGAGCAGAGGCTCCCGGCGCCTCAACACAGAGCTTGCCTCTGCCTCACATGGGCCCTGGCCTGGGGCACGGGAATCCAAAGCTTGAAAGTGACTTCCCAAGCCCTAGAGCCACCCCTGCTTTCTGCAGCTCTTCAGTCTGCTGCCCTCTAAGTACACACCTACACACACGCACACTCCCAGCTGCCCTGCCGTGTCGGCAGCCGCCGGCCAGCACCCCGAAGGCTCTTTGTCCAAAGGAGGAGAGTAAGGCTTTCTCATGAAGTCCTCAAGATGCCAGCCCATGATCATGTGCCCCCAAACACCACCAAGCGTCCACAGGTTCTGCCCTGGACATGCCTTGTTTGGCTCCAAATGATAGCAGGAGTGACCCTCTGAGATCCAGCTGCACACGACCCCAGCTGGAGGGGCAGGGTTCTGGAAGCCCTAGCCATGGGGCCAGCGGCTGCCCCTCGCCCTGCCTCTCACGGCCGCAGAGCTGGCCCCTTACCTCTTCCCTCCTGCTTGGCTCCGGGGCTGATCCTCACATGCTTCACCTTGGCCGTCAGCGGGGCAGCCTGTCCATGGCCTCTGGAGGGGGTCCTGAGTTGCAGGCCGGTGGCTGCCAAGCAGCCCTGCCTCACTGAGCTCCACTGCCTCTGCCACCACAGAGGGCTCCGGCGGGGTCTGGGGCCAGGGCTGGCCAGGGGTCCTATGGGGCTGCTCACAACCTGCTTTCCCTCACAGTGGGGTCAGCCGCTGCCTCAGTGCCATGCTCTGCAGGTCCGGGGCTTGGGGTCCATCCTCAGGCCATCCGCAGCAGCCTCATTTGAACTCCCAACTCCTTTGTGGAGCCTTTACATGCCGCCAGAGGAAACTGTGAGCACAGCCTGACCCTGGTTGGCTGCAGGCGCTTCTCTCCACCCACCAGTGCAAGAGGATCCCCCAGGCCCCAGAAAGGCTCTGGGCCTCCCCTCAGCCCCAGACAGAGGCGGGCCGCCTGGTGATGTCACACCAGCTCCGGCCCCAGCTGGCCTGGCCCCTCCCGCCCAACCCGCTTTGGCGGCCTCGGCAGGCCCCCTCCTTCCTTGGCACGGGCAGCCTGGCCAGCTCTGCTCCCTGGCCCGCCCTCTCCCCAAAGCTCCGGCAGCTCCCGCGTGCTGCGAGGCGGAGCGCTTCCCCTTTGACTCAGGGAATGGGTTTAGATCTGCTCCAGCTGTGCATGCAGCCGCGTGCGAGCAGCAGGCAGCGGTCCTCCCCCTGGCTGCCTTGTTGGGCACTGCCCCACTGAGCCCCAGGCCGGTGGGCGGGGCAGCACAGCCCAGAGCGCCTCTCGCCATCAGCCGCCCTTCGTGGAGGCCTCATTCTCATCTCTAAACCCTGGGGAAGGGAGCTCAGGGCTGTCCACACAGAAGCTGTGGCGTCAGAGCTGCAGAAAGTTAGCAGGAGGCAGTGGCTTAGGACGGTGGAAATAACACAGGCTGAGGGTGGAGGCAGCACTGCAGGAAAGCTCTGTCACTTCCCACCTGAGTGGCTTTATTAATTCACTTCAGCTCTCTGGGCATCCCTTCCATGCATCAGTAAATGAGCTAATTAATACTAGTAATCTACCTGCATCAGCTGCTGGGAGGACTCTGTGAGGTCACGTGGGAAGGAGCTTGGCACAGTGTCAAGGACACCTCCTTGAACTGAGCTTAGGACTCTAGAGATGGGTGGATCAAGGGTCTCCTGCTCCCAGAGCCTTTGCTGTGTGATCCTGTTTAGCCTCAGTGTTTTCATCAAAATGTGACCTCCTGTTGGGCTCTTTGAGGAACAAACACTGGAACTCCATCAGAGTCCTCAGCATGGAGCCAGCCACATAGGTGGAGCTCTGTGAATGTTGATAGAGTAAGAAAGGAGAGGATGGCACTGGACCCCACAATGCAAATATCCTACAGACGCATCGGCATTGGCAGTCTGGGAGAAGGCACAGTCAGTGCCGGGAGGACAAGCCTGCTGCCGGGCACCCTGCGGGGATACAGAGAGTAGGAGGATGGCAGGCACCAGGAAGGGAGCCCCAGGGCACAAGTTTGCCCCTCTGCTTAGACAAGAACTTGTTAAATACTGGTGGTGATGACTCTTTCCTTTTAAAAAAAAAAGTTTTAGTGATGGTGGTGATGATGATGTTTGGGTAAAAATTGGGAGAAAAACTTTATTGGGACTCTCCCTGCCCTTAGGCATCCTCCCCACCACTAGGCACCTCTCCCAACCCTGTGGCAGATTCCTCTTTTAAAGATGGCCCAAGCCATCTCTCCCAGTCCCCAAGGAGACTTGGACACTTCACCCATGGAGCAATGAGGTCCCTGCTCCTCGCCTTGAACCTGAAAGGATTTGTGATTTGCTTGTGACCAGAGGAATGAGGTGGAAGTGGCACCACCTGACTTCTGAGGCTGTGTGAAGAAAGACAGTGCAGTCTTTGCCTTGTTCACTCTATTTTAAAGCCCTGAGCCAAGCTGGAGCCTAAGAAGTCTAGAAGCCACGGTGTAGAGGCCACACACACTGTAGGTCCCAGCTGACAGCAGCGTCAACTGCAGACACGTGAGCAAGGAAAGATGCCTGTACATTAATCCAGCCCCTAGCCATAGAATCATCCCAAATGCTGCATCACTGTCAGCTGTAGAGTCTTCCTGTTGAGGCACCACACACTAGAGAGCAGATTCTGCTGTTCCATCTCCAAATTCCTGACCCACATACCCGGTGCTGTCAGGCGGCTAAGTTTTGGTGGTGATTTGTTACACAGCGTTAGTAACTGGGACAGACTCAGGCCAGAGCAGTTGGAGGGAGTCCTTTAGAGGAGCTGAGAGAAGTGCATTTTGGCTGAGGAGAGAAGATGGGGTCTTATTAGAGAGGTAGGACTTTATCCCGAAGACAGTAAGGAGCCACTGAAAGGTTTTGAGCAAGTCAGTATTGAGACTTGGTTTTATTTTTTAAAAGCTGCATTAGTTATTGAGTAGAGACTGGACTAATGTGAGCTACAGACAAAGTGTCCCAGGACTTTCCCACCCTCTGGGAACAAGTCCAGCACAAGCCTCTTGGTTACTAAAAGAAAGTTGTTTTCACGATTCAAAGTTCTTAGGATCCCCTCAGTGGAGGAAGAGCACCAGGGTGCCTTGCCTTGTTTGTCTTTGCACACCTCCTGCCCCACTGGTAGCATTGGGCACTGGGGAGCTTAGGAGTCAGATTCTTGTTCTGCCATTTGGTTGCTCTGAGCCTCACTTTCCTCATCTGTAAAATGGGAATGATATGAGTATCTCCCTCACAGAGCTGTGGGCTGTTATGAAAACGAAGTAAGATGTGATATGTTAAGTGTAACACACACTGCCTAGTACAAGGCCCAAAAAAAAGCTCTTGTAGTTTCTGTTGCTTCCTTCATTGGGTTGTCAGCACCCTGAGGCAGGGGTGTGTGTGGGCCATGTAGAGCTCTCCTTTTGCATAGCCTAGTGCAGAGGAGTGAATAAATGAACTGCTGGCTGGAGAAGGATGAAGAGCCATGGCTCAAAGTCTTAAGGGACCTGGGCTCAAATCCCAACTCTCTCACTAATCTTGGGCAACTTTCTTATTTTCCCTGAAACTTTGTTTCCTCATTTGTATAAAGGGGATACTACTACTCCTGGGGCTACTATGAGGATTGAGTAAGATGATGGGCCTTGATGGGCCTGAAGCATTCAGCCCAGTGCCTGGCCACAGCATTTAGCAGTTGTGCAGGAACTTGCTGCTATTGCCGCTTCTCCTGCCCTCAGACTTCTCCCCACTCCCACCCTGATCCTCTCCAGCACGCTTCTAACTCGGTGACTCCTGGATCACAATGTCCCCCGACCTCCTTGAGGAGCACCATTCCCACATTTCCACTTGCCTATCAGACAGAAGCGCCATGTGACTAAAGCATTTGAGGAGAAGTGAATCTTCATTTTCCTTTTAATAGTTCTTATCAGGATGAAAAATGTGTGACATTTACATGGTGGTAGAATACAAAGACTCTTCATGTAAATCCTACAATTTGTAAGAATGGTTTCATGTCTTATCACCTTCCTGACAGTTACAGGTTTTTTTCTGTTGGAAACAGTGGGATTAGTTCTACTGGGAGACTGCATATATATGAGGGCTGGTGGGTCAGAGGATGCAGGTATAATGTGTTCTAGAGGGGTGTACTTGGGAGGGGGCAGTTTTGCTGTATCTTGCATTCTCAGAGTCCCACCAGCATTTGAAGCTTCACACATCCCAAACTGACTCTCTCCTGTACCCCACCCCACCCGTACCCCCAACTCCCTGCTACCTTCAGTACTTCTTAAATGTCTTTCCATTGTCTTCTGGCCAACATTGTTTCTGATGAGAAGTCAACTGCCTTCCTTATTGTTTTTCCTGTAAGCATAATGGATCTTTTATTTTCTGGCTTCTTTTAAGATTTTCTCTTTATCTTTGATTTTTTAGCAGTTTGACCATGATGTGACCAAGTGTGGTTTTCTTTTCATTTATTCTGTGTGGGTTCACTGAACTTCTTGGACCTGTATGCTTTTCACTAAATTTGGGTATGTGGGGAGAATTTTTAGCTATTATTTCTTTGAATATTTTTTATATTCAATTATCTCTCCTCTCTCCTTCAAGAACTCCATTCTCACACCTGTTCTTCCACAGGTAACTGAAGCTTCATTTGTTTATTTATCATTTCTTGTCTCATGCTTCCGTTTGAATCACTTCTTTCTGTCTTCACATTTGCTAACCTTTTTTTCTACAGCATCTAATCTGCTGTTAATTTCATCTAAATTATTTTATGTCAGATACTATAATTTTTGGTTCTAGAATTTTCATTTGGTTTATTTTTATAGTTCCCATTTCTCTTCTGGGATTCCATATCCACTGATTCATTCTATCTTTCATGTTCTGAAAATCCTGTGCATATTTATAATAGCCATTTTAAAATCCCTGCCTACTAATTCCAACATCTGGGTAGGTCATTAGTGAGACTGATTTTACTGTTTTTTTCTTCTTGATTATGGGTCATATTGTCCTGCTTCTTCATATGTCTATAATTTTTTATTGTATACTGGACATTGTGGATAATACATTAAAGATACTCTGTATTTTCTTGTCTTCTTATAAAGAATGTTGTCTTATGTTCTAGCAGGCAGCTACATTGCTTGATCTTGTTGGGGCTGGTTTTTATACTTTATTTTTATAGGTTTATTTTGCTTCTGCCCATAGTCCTAGGGCATGACTCTTAGTCCTGGGCTTACTTGTAAAGCATGACCTTTCTGGGATTAAGTCAAATGCCTTAAGTATCTGCTAAGCTGCTTTGACTGGGCAGGACTTGAACACCAAACTCCAGCCTCCAGGCAGTTGCAGAGACCTCTTCCTCTCTGCTGCTGCCTTCAGTTGTGCTCCTCAAAGTCTCTCTATGTGTATACAGTTAAGGAGTTAGCTAAGGATTTGAGGGGAATTGGTGTAATTTTGGGGCTTCCCTTTCTGTAGTTCTGTCTTTTCTGGCATTTCCCCACTCAGTTTCCACCCTCAAAGTCCAACCTCTTTCTCATCTTCCCAGACAGTAAGACTACTGCGTTCTATTTCAGGTTCATTCTTCTGTATGTCACCATGAACTGGGAAATGCTCCAGTGTGCTTTCCTTCTTTCAAGGACCATGTCTCCTCCACTTTCTCTGCTTTTGATTTTTCTCCAGGGCTTTCAAGCAGATCTCTTTTTTTTTGGTCCTGAGTTTGTAATTGTTATTGACCAGAGCAGTTGTTCAAAACAGTCTGCTCCTCTGTTTCAGGAACTGGAACCACATATCTCAATTGAATTTGTTTTATCATCCAAACTTTCTGTACCCTGCTGCTGTTTTAAGCCATAAGCCTAGTTGGTTGATGGTTCTTAATCCAGTTGTCTGTCCTCCCTGCTTCTGATAATAGTCTGTTGGGAAATTTCAACCCGAAGATCATAGATTGGTTCATCTCAGTGTACCACCTGAGCACTAGAAGACGAAAGAGATGCACTGTCCTCACAAGCCTTGTTAGAGCACCTTATGTAGCTACTTGTGATGTGCTAGACATTGAGCTCAGCATTTTATAGGGATCATTTCATTTTAAAACCCAATAAGTAAAGTATTACTATTCTATTTTACTAACAAAAAGATTGAGACTTAGCAGAATGAGGTTCCTTGTACCAGGCCACACAGCTAGGAAATAATGGGACTGGGATTAAAACTTGCATCAACGCTAGGAAGAATACAGTTGTCCTGGGAAAAAAATTGCCCATCTTTAATATCAGCATGCTTCTTCTTGTTTTCAGGTCTCTGACCAACCAAGATGCTTCTCACTGTCAATGGTCTGTCATAGTCTAATTGGCAGCACTTTTTCTTTCCTGCTAGAATGTGATGCATCTTACAGTTGATGACTGGTCAGATTCAAGTGTGGCAGTTTTAGTCATCAAGACCCCAGTGAGGTTGGCCTATGGCTGAGGAGCCAAAAGGCAGAGCCCCTCCTCTCCTGGTCAGCTGACCTTGGAAAGGTCTGGGTGAGTGTCCAAGCATCAAGAAGCTTGTGGAACTGCCAGAAGCCTCCATCCATCCAGATTTAATAAAACAGCTGCCACTAGACTGAGTGTGAGCCAGCTGGTCCCCTCCTCTCTTAGAGGCATGTGGTCAGGTCCTGTGACTCTCTGTACCATGCCAGGGAGGGGAACCACATGTTCTCTGGCTTTGGTGAGGAGAAGTTAGGAGACTTGCACTTGTGGGAAGATTCTAAGGCGGTGCTACTGTCCAGTGTCACAAAGGATATCCAGGTCCCATGGAAAGCCCTTTGAGGACACTGTGACTGTTAAATGCTTGCCAAACAAGAATATTCCAAGAGTTGAAACAGGATGCATGCTTGGGTACAAAGCAGCTTTGAGAGCCTGTTGTTAACTCACATGTGACTTCTCAATTCACTTCCCAGGGGACAGTGAGGGCAGCACCTCTCTTCAAGTGTAGACGTCACCTAACAGTCAACAAATATTTGTATTAAGCTCCATCTGAGCACCAGAGTTGGGCTCTAGGTCAATTTGCCCAAAGACAATTTGTTGAGACTTTTGGTTGACCGGTTTTCATTTTGTCTCATAGCAGTATTTTAAGCAATGTCTAGCTCTTTCATCCTACAGCTGCTGCATGGGCCCATCCCCAAGAGGGGATACTGAGGACTGGCAAGAGTAAAAATTTAATTTTCATTTGCTGGTTTTCTTTGTTTCTTCATAGTGGAAAAGTTCATAGAAACTTTCTAAAGCTGTTTAAAATAATTCCCATCCAATATACATTTTTTAAAAATACTGTCACTTCTGGAACATTGTCTGTGCCAGCCAGGACCTATGTCCCAAACAGGAGACAAGGTACTAAGGGCAGTTTTATAGTCAGTGGGGGAGGATTCCAATCCCCTCACATGGATACCTGCTGAAATTCCCATTCCAAAGAGCAGCCAAACTTTGCTGATCTTGTTTATCTCTCCTGGGACCCAAGGAGGCAGCTGATCAGATAAATCAGGGCTTCCGGCAAAAGATTGATGAAGTGAGCTTCCCAGGAATGAGGGCAGGGTGGGGGTCACCCCAGATAGAGGTGCTGGTGCTGGCCAACAGGGGCTGCTGGCAGAGAGCTTTCTGACTAGTAGGCCTGATGTTGGGGGGTTCAGGGGCACCCACATAGGCCCTGCAGGGAGTAAAGGCAGCCAGTGCAGGAGGCTTACTTCATCCCTGACAGCCTCCAGACTACCCCACTGCCCTCCCTCTTCCCTCCCTGGATTGGGCCAGGTAATCCTGGCTCTGAGGCCTGGAACCCTGGAGGGCAGGGATCTGTTTTTCCTCTCTGCTGGATATTCTTCATCTACTCCCGGGATCTGCTCTTTGGCACCCTGCCCTGTGCCCAGACGCTGGCTGACCTGTGGGGATTGCCTCTCTGGGCTCTCTTGCCTTCTGGATTTGGGTTAGGGTTGGCCTGTGGCAGGAGCCCCCAGGAAATGAGATGGTGGGGAGTGAGTGAGGACACATGTGTCACTAGCTCCCTCCCTGCTGGACCATGGCTGTCTTGGTCGAGTGATAGGAGTTAGCTAGGCTTGGGTTTGAGTTCCACCTCCACCACTTATTAGCCCTGTAACTTCTGAAATATACCTATCCTCCCTGAGTCTCAGTTGCCTCATTTAAGAACTGGAGATAGTAATATCACTTTCCCAAGATGACTGGGAGTAAAAAGTGTGTCCATGTGAGTACAGATGTCCTAGTGCAATATTGGAGACACAGCAGGTGCTCAGTAAATGCTGGCTGTCTTCCTTTAGTAATTTGGAGTCCTATTCTCTTGAGTTTCTAATACACTTGGGTCCTCTGAAGGTCGTCGGTCATTTCATATCTCTCTGGACAGCTTTCCTTTAAGTTGTCCCTTTTTGGTTTGCATATCTGTCACTGTCCCCAGAACCACTGCCATAGAGCCTCACTTCTAATACTCTTTTAGTCAAAGAAGTATTTATCTGCCCCGTCCTTTGCCTGTAGCCTGTATGTGAAGTCTGCTTAACCAAAGAAAAGAATGCTTTTAACATAGTGGAAAGCATGCTTATAGAAAGACAGTGCATGTATTGACATCCAAAAATAATTCATACTATTAACTGAGCACTTACTGATCCTCGCAACAATCCTATGAGCTACAGTAGGTCCTTTTATTATTCCCCAATTTTCAGATGCAGAAACTGAGACTCAAGTTAACGGAGTTATCCAGGGTCACACAATGGGCCAGTGTTGACCTTTGTTCAGTCTGGCACCCAGAAGCCTGCCCTTTCAACCTCTCAGTTATTTGCCTTTGTGATGAAGAAGGCTCAGCTCTCCAGCCCCTGGGAACCAAGTCATTTTAGACAATTGAATTGGCTGGAAAGCTACAGGGTTATCTCTTTAACATCAGCGTTTTAAAATTTGTATTCATTCTTGCTATGTTTCTGCACAGACCCACACATGCATATGTGCACTGCCTCCATAAACTTGGCTGATTACACTATTGGCCACTCCTTGGTGACTCAGTTGTCTTGAATAGACTGACTTTACTATGGGCTGTCTGGGTGGAGAGCACTGTTGACAGGAGCCCTGTAAGCCCCAGGCAGCTGTGTTTGTTGTTACTTTACTAGCAGCCTCTCATCCCTCTGCTGATTTGTTGCTTCTCACCCAGCTGAGGTTCCAGAAATCTGACAAGAGTTATTTGTAAATAAAAATAAATGGTCACTAAACTAGTCTAAAGGGCTTTCCTGTGAGTAGAGTACCTGAGACTCACTGCCTGAACTTGATCACATCCATTTTGGGTACTCACAGGCCTTTGGGGCTTACAAGACCTCTGTTTTTATGTAACAGCCAACAGCCGCCATCTGTTATACACTCACCACATGCCTGGCACCGGGGAGGCCTCCTGCATGGATTACTTCATTGAGACCTCAAAAACGGAGCCTCTCAGTTTTCTTCATCTGTGTTCCACTTTAACTGATAAAGTAGCTCAGGCTCAGAGTAGTTAGGGAATCTACACGTCTATACAGCCAATAAGCAGCAAAGTCAGGATTTAGATATGAACCTGTTTGACCCAAAGTCCACACTCTTAACAGACTTCAGTCTCTACAGCTTCCCAGCAGCGTGTGGTTGGGCAACTTAGGGAAGCTTCCGACCCTTGTGTCTTCATCTGTAGGATCATCCTGTTTATGTCCAGAGCTATTGTGAAGGTTCAGCGAGGTGTTGTGTGCTTAAGATACGCATAGAAGGCACCCATTCAGTGGCGGTTCCTTATGATCACCACTTCAGCCCGACCTAGGTCAGTGGTTCTCAAGCTTTTGCGCTTCAAGATCAACTGAAGGTTTGTTAAAAGTTTGCTGGGCCCACCCCCAGAGTTTCTAATTCAGTAAATCTGGGGTGGGGCCCAGGAATTTGCATTTCTGACAAGTTCACCTGAGGCCCTTGCTGAGGGTACCATGCCTCGAGTTAGAGGAATTTGCCATGAAGGAGAGTCAGAGTTGGCCTGGCAGTGACCATAACCTACATCTCAGAGCTGTGTGCAGATGCCGGTTATGTATCGTGCAGGAAAAATGCGATTTGGCTTTTCTCAGGCATTTCCTGGGAGCTAGCTGTCTTGCCCTTTCCCTCTTCTGAGTGTCATTGACCATGGGAAAATGTAACGTTTAAGCCACATTGCGATATCTGGACATGAAACAAGCTTCATTCGCCTGATTCCATTAACACATCCCTAATTTCCAATTACTTTCCTGATACAGAAAAGGAAATAAAAGGTGCATTTTACAAAAGGTAATGAATCATCTTGCAGAAATTGCTTCTGTAAATTATCTACCACCACAACAACAAAATACCTGAAGCACTGCTCAGACTAGGTGTATTTGTGCTTTGACTTGGAATTTTAGGTTTGTTTACATGATGGTGTGATTAGTGTTCTTCCCTCCCCAACGTGTTGTGTTGGCAGAGCGGCTGCCTCATTGCCTTTGGGTCTCCAGTGCCCAGCACAGTGCTTGATACACACCAGCAGGTGCTCAGTCAGCACTGCTGTCACACAAATGAGTGAAGGGTGCAGTGCTGGGTACTAGAGTCAGAGGACCTGGATTTGAACCCAGGCCTGCCCCTAACCAGCTGAATGGCCCTGAGCAAGTAATTTAACATTAGCCTTTATTTCTCCTTTTCTGAATTGGGGATTATAAAAATAATACCTGTATTTCATAAGGTTGCCACAAGAATTAAATGACATAAAATATCCAAAGTGCCTGTCATATAGTAAGTACTTAATTTTTTCCTCATCATCATCCTTGTCCTCATCCTCAGCCTGCCAGGAAGGCCAGTATAGACTATGGGCTCTGGAACCAGACTTTTAGGTCCAAATCCCAGCCCCACTGCATGCTAGCTCTGTGCCCTTATTCACATCACTTCTCTATGCTTCAATGTCCTCATCTGCAAAGCAGGAATTAAAAAAAAGCATCCACTTCATAGAGTTCTTGTGGCCATTGAGGACGTGTACATGTCAGGTGCTTAACTGTGTGGCTGGCACATGGTAAGCATTAACTCTCTCCCCTCCCACCTCCACAGAGGGTCAGGGAAGGAGCCTGTGGAGAGAATGGTGTGGCCCCATGAGGAGGGCATGGGAGAAGGAGGCACCGTGCCCCCAGGGAGGCTGTCCTGCCCTCTGCCCCCCACCCTCAGCCCCAGCCCTCAAGGGGAGAGAAGGGCCTCCTAGCAGAGAGGGAAAGTGGATAAAGAAAGACCCTTAGACTTCTGACACTGGAAACCCCCTCTTCCTGGCAGCCCTTGGAGGCATAGCTCAGCCTTCACTGTGAGTTGACAGACTCAGCTGGTTTTATTTACTTAGTGAGCTTGAGAGCATGCTGAGGTGGCATCCCCCTCTGCAGAGCCACCTTCTCCTGCATATATCACCCCCTTTCTGCTACCTGCCAGCCAGGGCTGTGGGTGAGGTGGACCCAGAAGGGACAAGCCCCACCCTGCCACCCACTCACACACCAGCCTGCCTTTGCCTTTCTTCCTCTGCCAGACTTGCTCTGGGCAGCCCCAGGGTTGGCCCACCTTCCCAGCATTCCCAGAGAAGATTCCAACCTCAGAATCCACCCTAGGGGGACCTTCTCCATTTTCTTTAACGTGGAACCAAAGCTATCCTGGTTTCTATGTGTGCAGAAACGTTTGGTAAACAGAATGCTTAAGCCGTGACTTGCTGGAAGGGGTAAATCCCAGCTGACACCCCAGACACTCAGCCTATTTTGGGCCTGGTCTCTGTGGTCAGAGTGTTCATCTGTGGGCCTCCCAGCACCCACTGTGGGTGTCAGATGCGCCTTTCCTGCCTAAATGTTGGCCTGGCCCAGTCCCCTGCCCCTGCCTCCCAGGCTGCCCCAGGTAATGCCCAGTATCCACTTAGTAAATGCTCTTGTCCTCACTCCCCCCGTGAATGCTGTGATTCAGCACACACAGAGAGGAGCTTCACGTAAGAAAGAAAATATTCACGGCCGCCATCCAGCTCCAGCAGGCGCCGGGAGACAGCTGCTGGCTCCTGCCTGGCCTGGATGGGATGGCTGCCCACCCTCCTCCACACACGGGGCGGGGGGGGTCTCTCCTCCTTTCTTTTTTTAAAGACCCACAGTCTCCTTTGGTTGCTAGACGAAATGCAATTTAAATCTGTATTCAGAACTGACCTCTGATAAGCAGCAGATAAATAGAATCCTGGAATTCAGAGGATATCACCCATTCAACAAAACACATGTTATAGGTCTGCTCTGTGCCTGGCACAGTGCTAGGCTCTGCTGCAGAGCTGGGAGTAGCCTGCAGGACACCAAGCCAGTGGCCTGGATCCTTTCCCCGGCTAAGACCCCTTTCATTACCTCTTCCTAGCTCTGGGTTTTGAAAATGCCTATCAGGGCCGGGCGCGGTGGCTCAAGCCTGTAATCCCAGCACTTTGGGAGGCCGAGGCGGGTGGATCACGAGGTCAGGAGATCGAGACCATCCTGGTCAACATGGTGAAACCCCGTCTCTACTAATACAAAAAAAAATTAGCTGGGCATGGTGGCGCGTGCCTGTAATCCCAGCTACTCAGGAGGCTGAGGCAGGAGAATTGCCTGAACCCAGGAGGCGGAGGTTGCGGTGAGCCGAGATCGCGCCATTGCACTCCAGCCTGGGTATCAAGAGCGAAACTCCGTCTCAAAAAAAAAAAAAAAAAAAAAGAAAATGCCTATCAGTAGTAGCAGCCACGCCCACTGTAAAGTTGAGTATGATGTGAAGCTCTTTATTAACTCATTTCTTCCTGTCCATCACTCCTCAATATGGGTATGATGATTCTAATCTCCATTGTATAGATGAGGAAACTGAGCCTGAGAAAAGAGAAAAATCTTGCCAGGGTTACAGAGCAAGGTCTTGCTCCCTAAACTGACTCAGAAATACTTTGTTTTGTTTTGTTTTTTTTCTTTGTTTTGTGTTTACTGTTGCAATGTATACGGTCTCTGTGAAACATGCTGCTTATATTAAATAAAAATAAATGTCTTTTATCCCTTTATTTTTAATAACTCATAGCTCACTGTTCAGAGCTTCTGAACAGCTGAGAGTAATCATATAATGTCTGTCAGAATAAAACCAAAGTAATGGTTCCCTGCCCAACCCCCATGCTCAGTTCCTCCCCTACCCTCTCTCCTGCCCAGTGCATCCAGATGGATGGACACTATGAGGAAGAGAGAGGGTGCTGAACTTGCAGCAATTGTAGTGCTGAGATGAGACAGGTGGGCCTGCTGCCTGGGGCACTTCAATGTGATGAGCTACAGACCTTCGGCCCACCAAGGAGCATGGGAGAAGAGGGGCTGTGTCCTTTCAGTCCTCTTGCCCTCTCTGGGGTGGGAGAGTGACACATAGCCGCTGGAGTTTGGGGCATATTGAACCTAGAAACTGGTGCCTGTTTCTGGTATAGAGATTTCTGAAAGCAGAAGCCCGTGAGGTCACGAGGACTTGGAAGGACTTGAGTGTCTGGGAAGAAGTGGGTTCTACCCTCTCATTCCAATCTCTGTGGCCCTTGCAAGATGCCAAGAACTACACCAGAAGTTACTGTTGCTCCATATGAAGGGGCATAGAAGCTGGAGAGGGGCTGGAGCTGTGGCTAGCCAGGCAGCCACTGCACCAAACAAGGGACACCTAGCCCAGAGAATGGTCCAGGGACATGTGCTCCTGTGGCAGGGAAAGACTTGAGTGCCTTTTGGCGATGGAGAGTCCAGGACAAAGCCAAACATAACCCTAGGAGACCCAGATCACCACCTCTGTGGGGACTGGCTTGGCAGGAGGCCACCTACATCTGAGGGAACCAGACCAGGTGCCTCCCCACCACTGACAGACAATTCTGTGGGAGCAGATCCTGCTTGAGAGAGTGGGCCTCAGCCAGGGTTTGCTAGAGTCTGTGAAGGAGGTAAGGAAAGAAGTTTACAAAGACAAAGGCAAGGGGACTTGGTAAAGAGAGGAAATCTATCCTACCTCCTCCCAGCTCCAAGAGCCATAAATAACTGTGGGGAAGGGGCATGCAAGGAGAACAAAGATGAACTTTGAATTGAATTTGACTCAAGTTTTCAAATAAAGAGAACCAAGTGTTAAATCTTGAAATGAGACTATTCTAATAATGGAAAGTGACTGCAAAGTTACAGAATCTGGCCCAGATTTCATTTAGGGACTTGCTGCCCAAAATTGGAAAAGGGAGGCAACACAGCATAGTTGGGGAGTGGGTGTTGGAGAGAATGAAGCATTTTGTGTTTATACCCCCAGTAGATCCAGATTCCTCAATCAAATAGTAACGGCTCAGGAATCCAGTGATTCCAGGTTGTGAGTCCATGGTCTGGCCACCTGACCTTCCCACAAATGCCCAGAGGACCAGGGTTACCCAAGGAGTCTCTGCACAGTCTCTGGGAGAAGTGGCAGTAAGGGGCCGAAACACCCCGAGCTCCAGCTGGCTGCAGCCCAAAGGGGGACCCAAATACGTTAGGCCTGTCAGCACTGCCAGCCAGGGAGGTGGAGGCCTATGGCAGCAGAGATGATTTGGTGAAGTGAGAGGGTGAAAAGAAGAAACCAGGAGCTGAGCCAGAGAGCCTTGTGATCATTTCGGAGCACCCATCTTCCTGGGACCCTGCTGGGGGCTCCCAAAGGCTTCCTCCTCCACTACTCACTCACAAAGCTGCAGGAGTGGAGTTTGCATGCCAGCTCCCTGCATGGGACTGTGTGCCTTGGGAGAAGCACAGCCTCTCTGAGCCTCACTGTCCAGGTCTATGGAACAGCAATTAAAACAGTCCCCTCCTAGGGTTGTCATCAGGATACAGTGAGCAGAAGCACAGGGAGTACTGAGCTCAGCCCTGGCCCCCCAGAGGCATCGACACTTGCAAGCCCTCCCCAGCATCACCTCACCCTCATCATCTCCTCATTGTGATGACATAGGACCTGGCACATGCCTGGTTTTCTGGGTGGGATGCCTTTGTCTTAATGATTAAGGGACAGGGACTGGATTCAGGTCTGCCTCATTCCAAACCCAAGCTCTTTTCTGCCTTTGGCCAGAGTCAGTGGGTGCTAACACTGCTCTAGAGTCTTCTCACCAGAGGCTCTGTTCTTGTCATCTTCCTGGGAGGGAGGAAGCAGGGACTCAAGACAGGGGAACCAGTAGACTTTCAAGTGTTGAGGCAACCTCAGTGGTGGCTGGGAACAGATGGCCACAGGAATGACCCATGTCAGAGATTTTAACCTCAGCCTTGGGAGTGGAGTAAATTTTTAACTACCCCACAATTAATAAGAATTGAATTTAACAAAAAGCTGAAATTATACATGGGAACTGAGATAATGGTCTGTTTGACAAGGTTGCCTAAGGGGATGCTACCTGACTGTAGAGAAGGGCATGTGACCCAGCTGCCCCAGCCACGGCCTCAGACTTGTGCCCCAGCTGGGCCACAGTGTATCCTATCCCTCCACCCTCCAGACTAGTGGCCCACTCCAGGCCAGTTGGAGTCCTTGCCTGGATTTTTTTTTTTTCCCTGAAGCCAGGGGAGAAAGGATCTCCCTTCCTTGATTATAGAACTGTCAGGATGACAACACAGCTGCCCATGGCTAACCTGGGTCGCATGGAAAGGCTGAGTGACTGTAGGGAAGTTACTCCCTGAGAAGGGCAGCAATGAAGGGTAGTGAGAGCAAGATGTACAGGCAGCAGGCCACCAGCTCTAGCCCCCACCCCACCCTGCCAGTGGGGCTGTCCTGGGATGCACCTGCAGCCTCTGGTCTCATGAACCATTTCAGGATTCTTGCAGTCCTTTTCCCTTTTAAAGCTAGCTCCAGATGAGTTTCTGTCACTGGAAACCAAAAGGATTCTGACTTATACATCTTTTTCCCCCGTCTTTCATTTAAGAAATATTACTGAGGTGGAGCAGAGACTGTGCTGGGCACCAGAGAGATACATGACATGAGCAGAGCAGGTGTGGACCCTGCCCCTGCAGGACCTGCAGCCAGGTGGAGGCACGTGTTGAGTACACAGCGTGTAGAGGCTAAGGGGTTAGATGGATATGGCCATTTGACCTTGGACAAATTGTTTAATATCTCTGAGCCCTGATCCCTCATCTGTAAATAGGGTTAACGGAGATAATGTGTGTTGTGCTCGCAGGGGGCCCTCAGAGAATGGAAGCCACTAATATCAATATGATTACAGTCTTTCAATTACAGAGTGACTGATTATCACAAAGCAGAGGGCAAGGGCCCATGAGAACCTCAAATGGGAGAGCTATCCTGTCAGAAGGCAGGAGGGCTCAGCTTTGCAGGGATGCTGTACACCACAGCCAAAGAATGAGAAGGCCTTTCCCAGGTAGTGAACATGTGTTCATTTCCACAGACTTATGCTCTGTGTGGTGTAGCATTCCAATCTCTGGAATCAAAATGTTCTTGTATGTTAGAGCTGGAAGTTCCAACCCCCCCATTTATCAGTGAGGAAACTAAGCCACAGAGAAAGGTGGCAATTTGTCTGTGGCTGCATTGTCAGTAAGGAAGAGCTGGGAAGAAAGGCCAGAACCCCAGGTCCTGCTCAGCCTGGTTAAATTGTTGGTTGAGCACTATGGCCATGAAGCCACAGTGAGAATGAGGCGTGCTCCAGGGTGCCCAGAGTCTGGATGACAGAGGGTACATGGGCTTCACTAATCACAGTGACAGTGCAAGAGGCAGAAATATCCTGGGCATATGCCATTCCAGGGAATAGACATTGGACCAGCCTACAATTGCTGCACATACTCTTTAGAAGAAACTCCTGGAAAGAAAAGGCCCTTGGTGTTAGTCATCAGCCCTGCAGAGCCACAGAATCCAGTGGAGGTCAGCCACGGAAGGACAAAGAGTCTAGGTCCACATCTGCACACACCCTGGCTAGCTGTGTGACCTCGGGTGTCCCCAAGTCTCAGTGCCCACATCTAGGAAGTGCCTGCCTCAGAGGGCTGTGTGAGGACTCCATGGAACTCATTAATGCAGATAAAGCCTGGTGTGACATCCATCAGGAGCTCAGCTAATGGTAGCCATTCTCACTAGTTTATTATTGGTACACTAGGGTTACTGTTACTAAGGGCAGGGGGTAGATAGCTCTCTAATTAGCCATAATTTTTAGTTCACACTGAATCAGAATTCTTCACATTCCTGTTCTGGTCCTATCAGAGATGGAGATCCCTGGTTTGGGATTTACCCAATTCTTCTATCTCTCCCTATAATTTGCTGCTCCGTAATTTGGCCCCTGCACCTCAGCTCTGTCCTTAGAAGGGATGGAAAATGATCCTTCCTGGAAGCCAGGGACAGACCTCAGGGCCAACAGTGTGTTGTCTGGGCTTGCCCTGCCTCAGAGGAAGGTTTGGCCAGAAGGTGGGTGACTTAGTCCTGTGCTGACACACAGCAGACCTAGCAGGGTATGAGTCGACAAGCCACCCACGTTCCCATCTCCAGAAGCTGCCAACCTGCCATTCCTGGGTCACTCTCACTAGTGAGGCTTCAGAAAGTTTTGAGTACCAGGTCCAAGACCACCCCGTCTTCTCCTCTTCAGGAATGGGGCCTCTTGTTCAGCAGCGGCACAAACATGAACCCAACCCATCTTGTGCCCAACTGTGCCAGCTGAGATGCCCAGACAAACAGGAACAGTAGTGGAGGCTTGTCAGGAGATGATGTCCAATGGCCAGTCGCATGACCCAGCACTTGGAGTGTCTGCCTTGGGCTTTGTGAATAGCAGCTGGGATGGGGGTGTCAGCATCAAGGGCAAAGGGAGGAGAAGCAGAACCTTCCTTTGCAGGGCCCTGGGCCAGTGGAGGCCCACCTCTGACAAGACAGACCTGGGCCCTAATCCCAGGTACCACCAGTCAGGCATGAGGTTTAGGTGGTCTCCCTGTGCCTCAGCCTCTGTGTAGGTAGAAGAGCTGCTGAGAGGAGTCAGTGAGATAACACAGTGTTTTCCCAAAGCTCAGGCATCTGTGACCACCTTTGCCATTTCTATTAACTTTCTTGCTCAGTTTTTCTCTTTAAGTCTATTTTATTCATTGTCTGAGTTCAGGGGTTTGATGTGCCAAAGTTTTTCTAATGCATGTTAAGAATAGATATAAATCCCTGTTCCCGTGCCACCTGCCATCCGCTCAGTGGCGTGAGTCCACCCTTTGAGAAACACGGAGATGACACATGTTGATGGCTTGTCACAATGCTTGGCATGCAGGAAGTTCTCAATACTGGTTAGCTTTTGTATATTATTATTATTGTTGTCACACTTATCACAGCAGTGAGACTATGGGAGGAAAGAAAAAGGGAGCTTTGACTGTCTTGTTAGGGCCAGCTCCTCTTCTTTACCAAGGAGGCCAGTCCTTTTCCTTTTTCCACTTTTCTTCCTGCCTTGAGAGTCGACTTTGGGGCACCCTGGAAGGCAGTGGAACAGGTCACTCTGGCTGACAGATCAGATGGACATGCTGTGGCTGTCCATTCCCAGACCCCAGAGCCATCTGGGCACTTGTGTAAAACGATAACTCTGATTATTTGTAGTCAAGAAGGGCCTGGATGGGATGTACCCGGGGGCCAACAGCCCCTGTCTACCTCCTTAGATCTTCATGAAAGGCCTCTGGGGGCACCCAGCACTTAAAACAGTGCCTTGGTGCCCACCTGGGCTGGACCCCTTTCCACTTCCACTGAAGGATGGATCCCCTGGGGTCTTCCACCAACAGAATATTCCACCAGGACCATGTGGCAGCATGTGATCAGCTTGTACAGGTGTGTATATGCAGAGGACACACCTAAATCCAGAGAGTGCTTACTTCACAATGATGGGATCACAGGCAGTTGTACTTCTCATTATACCTTTCTATATTCTCTAGAATGATCGTAAGTGCCCTTTTAATTGAAAAAATTGTTTTAAATCCCCCCAAAAATCTAGTAGAGACATTTAAGATAAACAGAACAGCATGGGGCAGCCAGGGAATCCATGCTGGAAGAACTTGGGCAAGGGTAGAACATGGAGGTGACAGGCAGACTGGCCATGTTCCAGAGGCAGGCCCTGGAGAAATGGAAGGGTGGAAACCCTGGCAGATCAGTAAAGGGGCAGGGGCAGGCAGCTGGGGTCATTCATTTAGGAGCCAAGTTGCCTGCAGGGCTGAACAGCAGGGACTTGGAGGTAGGCAGCTGCTGGGAAAGACCAGGCACCAAAGGGAATGGGACAGGACCCAGGTGGTGATACGGAGAGGGCTGTCCAGGGTGTGGAGGGATGGCCTTTCCGCAGCGGTGGTGATTTCCTTCAGCAGCGCTGGGCAGCCAGTGGAGCATCTGGGAGACTCCTTCTGAGATGGATGCAGAGATGGGCTTTGCTGGGTGGTACCAGCGGTGCCAGGGGTTGTGGGTGTTCATGAGATTAGGGTTCAGGTGATAAGCCATACAGTAAGACATAAATTCTGACAGAGAAAGAGGGAAGAAGTAAACTCAAGTTTGAGATTTCTGTGCCAAACTGAAATTCCTGCTTAAATATTTTAAGTTTTAAAGGTCCTCCAGCCAACAGTAACGCAAAGCTGCCTCCCTCCCTAGCCATCTTGCTTTCCTTGCTCAGAAGCATTCTTGGGGGTTTCCAACTCAGTCACAGTCCATGCCAACCAAACAGTCTGACTGCTGCCAGAGAACCACGTGTGATCTCAGGCCAGTGGATCCCAGACTTTGGATTTCATGGGCAAGGGAAACTTCAAAATGAAACTTCAGAGACTCTCACAGGGTTGCCAATTTTTTTTTAAATGGCAAAAAAAAAAAAAACACAAAAAACTATTCTTATCATTTCCTGGAGAAAGGAACATTTTAACACCTACAATGTAAGCAGGGAATAATCTCAGAATAAAGAATATTTTTTCCCAAGCAAGGACAATTGACAACCTTTTGCTAATATATTTTTAAAAGTGTTTTTTAAAGTATTTTTTATTTTAAATATAGAAAATTGGAATGTAAATTTTTATTGCATGTTTTACCTTATATGTAAATGAATTATTGATATGAATTTGTCATTTGGGGTTATGTATTCAATAAATTATTCAATAATATTATGGATTTAATAATCATGTTATTGAATACATAACCCTATTCCAGTATAGCACTTGGTGTTTTCACACTTGTTTGCATAGGTTTGTTGATAATTGACAGGAGCAGCACTCTCAATGCTAGTTGCTTCATTTGGAACATTCTGGGAGAAAATACAAGTGGCAGGCTAGCAAAGGCTGTGGGCACTCCTGCCCAGTGGTCTGAGCCCTAGATGTCTTGTCACATCATAGAGAGCAGGAGATGCCTGTAAGGGGATTAGGGAGTCCATCCTTACAGACCAGCCTCATAAGAAGTTGTATGGGAAACCCTGGTCTCGGGTTGCAACAATAGGAGTAGAGTGTCTAAGAAAAGGGAGGTGATCATCCACTGTGCGGTGTATTCATTGGTGAGTGCCATGCTATGCTGAGATGGGTCAAACTGCAGATAGCCTAGAATGCCAGACAAGTGATCTCACCTAATTGTTTGGATGAAGAGGACTCTGGAGGCAGTGGGAGGGGTGAGCATGATGAGCGTGTCTGAAGGGAAGCAGAAGCCAGGGTGGCTACAGACCAGCACCATGGAGTGTCCAAGCAGGTCAGGTTGAGTCAGCAGGTCCATGACTCCCTCTGCAGGAGGGCCTCCAAGCTCGGTTCTCTCGGGTGGCAAATAAGACCCTGGAGTCATAGCAGGACCACAGACATTTCACTTGCTGCTGGCTTAGAGCACACAGTGATCAACCAATTAAATAACCAAGAAGAGGGGTGTATAGTTAATTGCCTGGCATTTTGAGAAGAAACCACTTTTCTTTGAGCTTGTTCACTCTTTATATTTACATTCTACACATTTGTGTATGTGTATGTATGTGAGTATGTTGCTACTCTGATAATAATTAAATCTGGAGAGTAAATATCAATAATTAGAAGAAAGTTCTATCTTAATTAATTGTTAATCAGCTCTTTTTTAAAGTGTACAAACTGTATAACAGTGCTGTAAAATTTTTAAGGCACTTAAAATTCCACTATTCCAGGGCTTTGTGGTTCTGTATTTTTGTTAAGTAGTTATTTTAATTTCCTTAGCTATTTCCCTATTGTTTGACATTAGAATGTTTCCAAGTTTTCGTTTGTTTTCTTTTAACCACCGTAGATTTCTCTGCAATAAATACCCTTGTGTGTACAATGTTTTCCCTTCTTTTAGAATTATTTCCTCATAATAAGTTCCTGGGATTGCAACTACTGAGTCAAAGGATACCAACATTATTCTGGCTTTGGAATCCTAATACTTTCCCAAAAGGTTGTACCAGCTCCCCCTGCTCCAGCAGTATATGTGTTTCCCAATTTCACCACAACCCTGCTAGCTTTCACACTGGTCCTATTTTAAATTCAATAATGACTGAATTTTAGATGGTGGCTTTATTTATTAATTTACACCTCTCAGTTCACTCCATTTCTCTGCCCGGAGCTCCTATACTGTTTCTCCATAGCCCTGTGCCGCGGTTTGATTGATGTCTGCCTACCACCCAGACATGAAGCCCTAATGAAAGAATGATGATTGGGGCTAGACATTCCTCCTTGTTTATGTGGAAACTACCTCAACAGATTTTAAGAAAGAGCAGTTGAGAGATGTTTAAACTATAAATAGACTTGGTGACACCTCTTATTTGGTCAAGGTGGTCCCAGTAATGAATGCAGACTCTGTGCTTCTGGGAGTATGTTTATGTCTCACTTGCATTCTAGAAGACATCAGAGTTAACGTTAAGTCATGATGTATAATTTAAAACAGAGATGAAAGAGTCCCTACTGAAAACAACCCTTCTTTCTAGGTGCTCCGTAATTACCAAGACAGAGGTCTCCATATAGGGGCAGGACTCCTCCTTGGAGAATGTCTGAAGGAAGCTGAAGGCAAGCCCCTTTGCTCTGCCCTTGCCCTCCCCTTCTGGGGACCTGGAGAGTTGGCCGCAAGAGCTGCAGAGGATAGATTAGGCTGTGGGAGGGGCAGCCTGAGACTAGCCTCGAAATCCCCTCCTTGAGCCTCTGCTCTGAAGTCATCTCTGTTGTGGGTGCTGAAGCCTGGAACCCTTAGCTTTGTTACTTCTCTACCACCTCCTTTTCTCCTCTCCATCCCATGTTCTGAAGGCTTAGCCCTGAGGCCTAAAAATGGAGCCACTTCTATGGCTCAGAGCCTTGGCTGTCCCCCTCTTACAGTGCTTTTGACCCATCAAGTGACCACTGGATCCCCACCCAGCATTAGCTCCTGGACCCGTACTACCCCAGCAGTGGCCCTCATGGACAATTCATGCAGGAACACATAAAATCTGAGTTTCCCAGAGTGTGGGCATGCACTATTTTCGGTCATCATGATTTTAGATGGCATTGTAGATAACCTCTCTTATTTAGATAGCTAAGTATTTATCTTAATGTGATTAACACATCGAACTAATAATTTCACTGAAAAGGTTAAGTAAGATATAATATAGTGACCCAGCAATTCTACTCAAGGTATGTACCCAAAAGAAAAAACACATGTTCAAACAAAAACTTGTACATGAAGGTTCATAACAGCACTAGTCATGATAGCCAAAGCATGGAAACAACTGAAATGTCCACCAACTGACGAATAAACAGAAAGTAGTGTATGCACACAGTGGAATACCATTCAGCTATAAAACGCAGTGAAGTACTTACCCATGCTACAACATTGATGAACTGTGAAAGAAGGCAGACACAAAAAGTCTCATAGTATATGATTCCATTTATATGAAATGTCCAGAGTCAGTAAGTCCATACAGACAGAAAGTACATTCATGGTAGTGTAGACTGGAAAGCAGGGAATGGGGAGTGACTAATGGATGTAGCATTCCATTTTGAGGTGATGAAAATGTTCCACAACAAAATAGTGATGATAGTTACACAATAGCATGAATGTACTAAATGTCATTAATGGTAAATTTTATGGTATATGTATTTTGCCAAAATAAAAAATATAATATAGGTACTATGTTGGCAAAAATCATGAAGGTGATATGTAAATGAGTAAGGCAAAAATAGCCTTACAGTATATAAAGCTAGATAAGAAATAGAGCTGCTAGGCTCTGACACCTCAGCTGGGTTGTATTTCATTGCTGAAATCCACTTTGCTGGAGGGAGGACCAGCTTGACTTTCAGTGTCTACACAGGATAGCTGCTCCATGCCTGGCTCTGAGTTAAGCACTTTGTCGGTATTATCTCACTGTAGCCTCACAGTGGCCCTCCAAGGGAAGTGCTCTTATTCTCCCTGTTTTATAGCGGAGGAACCCCAGGTCACAGGTTGGTCAGTGAGAGAGCCAGGTGGGCACACCTACCCTCCAGGCCCTTGACAACCTGCATCTTTTCACCCAGAGTTCCTCTGAGGCATCCCAGTTGGATTGTCACCTACTGGTGATATCTGCTGCTCTTTGTTTTGAAAAATGGGGTAGTTACTTTTCTAAACTCATTTGTTGACTATTGGAGGACCTAGAATTCTTCCTCATGATGCCTTCTTTTCCAGGGTTAAGTAACTCCAAGGCACCAAGCCCTCCATCTTTCTGACTCAGGCCCGGGAGGGCTACCTGGAAGCAGAGCAAGCCTTTTGCTGATTCCGCCTTTACTCTGAGCAGCTTTTAGACTAGAGGTAGAGCCCCAGAAGATGTAGAGCTCTCTGTAGGTGCTTTTGGACTCTGATACTATTATAGGCAAAATAATTCTCATTCAATGAGATTTGAGACCTAGCCCTGCCACTTACCAGGTCTGTGGCTTGAGGCAAGCTTCCCACTCTCTGACCTTTAGTTTCCTCATCTAGAAAATACATGTAATGGCATTTATATAAATGGAAGACTGGATGTACTCTTTGTTGTTTATATCATTCAGTTTTAATTAAGTAATTATTCATGCAGTTATTTGTTTACTATCTTATACCTCTGCTAGGCAATAAGCTGCACAAAAGCAGGAACTGTATTGGTTTTGTTTCCTGCAGTATCTGTGGCATGGAGAACATGGTGGACTCTTGACATGTGTCTGTTTTTTAAATTTCAAACTTTTATTTTAGATATAGGGGGTACATGTACAGATTTGTTACATGGGAATATTGCATGATGCTGAGGTTTGGCATATGGATCCCATTGCCCAGGTAGTGAGCAGGCTACCTAACAGGTAGTTTTTCAGCCTACACTCCTCCTCTCTCCTGCCTCTAATAGTCCACAGTGCCTGTTGTTCCTATATTTATGTCCTTGTGTACCCAGCATTTAGCTCCCACTTATAAGTGAGAACATGTGGTATTTGGTTTTCTGTTCCTGTGTTAATTTGCTTAGTGTTATGGCCTCCATCTGTATCCATGTTGCTTCAAAGGATATGATTTCATTTTTTATGACTGTGTAGTATTTCATGGTGTATATGTACATTTTCTTTATCCAGTCTGCCATTGGCTGTTGTGAATAGTGCAGTGATGAACATGTGAGTGCATGTGTCTTTTTATTTTTTTTATTTTTGTGAGATCAAGTCTTGCTCTGTCATCAGGCTGGAGTGCAGTGGCTCAATCTCAGCTCACTGCAATCTTGGCCTCCTGGATTCAAGTGATTCTTGTGCCTCAGCCTCCCAAGTAGCTGGGATGACAGGTGCCCACCACCATGCCTGGCTAATTTTTGTATTTTTAGTAGAGATGAGGTCTTAACCATGGCTGGTCTCGAACTCCTAACCTCAAGTGATCCTCCTGCCTCAGCTTCTCAAAGTGCTGGGATTATGCACGTGAGCCACTGGGCCCAGCCTGAATGTGTCTTTTTGATAGAAATGATTTTTATTTTCCTTTGGGTATATACCCAGTAATGGGATTGCAGGGTTGAATAGCAGCTCTATTTTAAGTTCTTTGAGAACTCTCCAGACTGCTTTCCACAGTGACTGGACTAATTTACATTCCCACCAACTGTGTATGTGTTCCCTTTTCTCTGCACCCTGACCAGCATCTGTTGATTTTTTGACTTTTGGATAATAGCCATTCTGACTGGTGTGAGATGGTAACTTACTGTGGTTTTAAGTTGCATTTCTCTGATGATTAGTGGTGCTGAGCAGCTTTTCATGTTTGTTGGCTGCTTGTATGTCTGCTCTTGGGAAATGTCTGTTCATGTCTTTTGCCCATTTTTTAATGAGTTTTTTCGATTTTTGCTTATTGATCTGTTTAGGTTTCTTACAGATTGGTTATTAGGCTTTCGTCAGATGTATAGTTTGTGAATATCTTCTCCTATTATGTAGGTTGTCTGTTTACTCTGTTGATAGCTTATTTTGCTGTGCAGAAGCTCTTTAGTTTAATGAGGTCCCATTTGTCTATTTTTGTTTTCGTTGCGTTTGTTTTTGAGGACTTAGCCAAAAATTATTTACCAAGGTGATGTCAAAAAGAGTATTTCCTTGGTTGTCTTTTAGGATTTTTAATGAGGTTTTACATTTAAATATTTGATTCATTTTGAGCTCATTTTTGCGTACAGTGAAAAGTAGGGGTCCAGCTTTAATCTTCTGCATGTGGTTAGCCAGTTATCCCAGCAGCATTTATTGAATAGGGAGTCCTTTTCTCATTGCTTGTTTTTGTCAGCCTTGTTGAGGATCAGATGGTTGTAGGTGTGCAGCTTTATTTCTGCATTTTCTATTCCCTCGATACATATTTATTGAATGAAAGAATGAATTAATGCCTGAGAAACACTTAGCACAATGCTGGACACACAGTAAATGCTAATAGATGTTAGTCATTGGTAGTGGCATTATCATTATCATTACTCTTGGTGTATTAAAGGCATTCACATGAAAACTCTGATTCTCAAAACAGCCTTGCAAGGTTGGAGCTATGTTCATCTTGCAAAAATGGCAATTAAGACTCAGATAAAGTAAATATATTAACTTGCCCAAGTCCTTTAGAACTTACAGCAAAGTCTGTAACCTAAAATTCCCCTAAACGACTCCTCAGTAGGTATAAAACCCTGAGTCCCTTCACACAGACCAGGAATTGGTGGCACTATTAATATATAATTATACTTTTTTGAGCACACATGTCTTAGAAATAAAGCACATTTCGTGGGAGGCAGCACAGTGCCTGTGCGTTTGGCGTATGAGAAATTGTGGTGGCCCAGAAGATAAGCAGAATTCCCAGGCTGCCACCCGTGTTCAGACTGCAGCTGGCCTCCTAAGCTGTGAGCCCCCAACCTTGGATTCTCCCTGTATACCCTGGTGGGGGCCAGCCGGGCTGGATGTGGGGCCCCCATGGAAGAGGGGAAGGACACAGGCACTTCTTCAGTGCTTGGCCATTGTCAGGCCCATGACGGGGTAGGGAGCACGTCTGGTTTTTCTCAGTGTTGTATCCTGTGAGCCTAGCACAGAGCTTAGCTGAGAAAGTGCTCAGCAGCTACTTTGTGAATAAACGAATGACTGACTGAATGAATGAATGAATGAACCTGCTGTGTGCCAGGCACCGTGTTGGTTTGCTTATATGACCTCGTTAATGCTTAGTATGGACGTGTGAGTTGAGAGCACATGAGATGAGGCTCAGAAGGGCGAGGCTGTTTCCCATGGGCCACCCAGTGGGGTGGGTGTTCAAACCAGGTCTTCTTTCCTCCTGTGCTACCCCGGAGAGTTGGGAGGGCTCCCAGGCCATGGAGAATCCCCTTTCCCAAACAAGAGCCCATTTCATCTCTGGATGTGATAAAGACTCAGAGAAGAGGCAAGGGCAAGGGAATAAGTTGTTCTCAAGGCAGCCACATGTTTTTCCAGCCTTCACTGTGGATAGAACAGAATGTGGGGCTGGAGGAGGGAGAAAACAGTGGAGAGGAGTGGAAACTGAGGCCTTGGTCCTCGTTTCTCTGTAGTCTGGGCCTGCTGTTTTCTACTAATGTCATCACTATCACCCTAAACTTTATTGAGCAATGATCTCATATACACCTCATTCTTACACTTCCACATGAGGGAGGCACCATTATTACTCACCCTGGTTACAGAGGCCAAAACTGAGGACCAGAGGAACTGTCTGGCTGAGAAACTGTCCTGAAGCCACAAATCAATGGCAGCACTCCCCCCACACTGAGACTACCTGGCTCTAGAGCCCCACCCTGCCCAGGCTGGCCTGCAGAGGATCGCTTGGTCCTGGAGCAGCTGCTGCTATTCCAGAGTGCAGCAAGCCTCCTGGTTCTGAGTCTAGCCCATCTACTGGTTGACACTGGTGTCTTATTGTTGTCTTCCAATGTTGGAGCTGAGAAATCTCAGAAGGCTTTGTTGTGAGGTCCATGGTAGGGGTGGTGCTGACACCAGGATCCCACTGAAGGAAGTGTTTGGCTCTGGAGGCCTGACCCAGCAACATAGTGGAGCTGGGGACCATGAGCCTGTTGAGTGAGGTTTGATGGGCTATAAGTCAGACTTGTCTTCCTGAGCTCGTGATAATCCACTTGGCACTAAGTCCTGTTCTGGCCTGGAGATGTTTCCAGCCCCCATAAGGACATTTGCCCTCTCTGAGGGCAGGGCCTCTGCCCCCATTCTCCAGGACTGGATTAAAGATCACAGAGAGCTGGGACCACATAACTCAGCTCCCAGTGTGAACACAAAACAGAGGTTCATGGCTGACAGGTGGGCCCTGGAGTCTACCCAGCCACAGCCAGAAAGTTGAAGGAGCAGGGTTTGTGGCCAGCCAGACCTGGATTCAAACCTTGGCTCCTCCAACTGTGGGCCAAGAGACCTTGGGAAACTCACCCTACCATTCTGAGTCTCAGTTTCCCCACCTGAATGAAGGAGATCATGATGCTTTCCTTGGAGCTCTTTTGGTAGATGAGCTGAGGAAATGGCTGAGATCAGTCCATATGTCAGCAGCCCTGCCCTGGCTCAGCAGCTTCACACGTTCACATGCAGTCAAGGCCAGGATGGGAAGGGCAAGCCAAAGCCATGTCATGGATCAGAGCCCAGACTCAAGAGTCAGACTTAGGGTGCAGTGTCAGCTCTGCCACACACTCACTGTATGATTTTGAACAAACAACTTAGTCTCTCTGAGCCTCCCTTTCCTATTCTATAAAATGAAGACTCCATGAAATTGTGCAAATGCTGCTCAGCCCAGAGCTTGTGACTATGGTCACCATTCCCAGCATTTTTTTGCCTGCAGGCTCCTGTTCTCCCACCCCATGCTCTGAGGCAGCTCCCTGGATCCAGGAGCCTCATTTGAGCCCCACCTCTCCCAGTGACCCTGCTTGTGGGCTCTGGGTCAGGGGCCAGACCACTGTCAGGAACCCTCACCGAGGGAGAGGAGCAGGCCTTTTCCCAGACGAGTACCCGTTGCAGCTTTTGAAGAGAACATTTGCAAATTACTCCTCTTTCACCATTGCTTTAGACTTTCCAACCTCCAAATGGGCCGTCTTACTGGTGTCCCTAGGATAGTTTACCACTCCTCCACCCCACCCACACAGCCATCAGCTGTACTAGGTGCAGCACGTGCAGAGTGGGCATTAGTATGCCCTTCATGGCCAAGTACAAGCTCCTGCTTCATGCATTTGCGATGCTTATGCTCAGGGAGTTGGCATAAGGCATCCTCACCCCACCTCAAGCTGGACTCGACAGAGATGCCCTTTCCTGGGCTTTTACAACTAACTGGATTACCAGGGCCACCTCACTACTGAGCCCCAAAGAAAGGTGTTCATCCCCAGAGCTCACCAGATCAGATGCAACTGTAAAAGCCACGCCCAAATACTTGCTTTCTGCCCCAGGAGTTTGGGTGGCATCTGCAGAAGGAGTTTGTGGGCATCACAGACTGCTGACAAGGGATCGTGGCTAGAGCGGGTGTGATCCATTAAGAGTGAATTCAGAAGTTGACATCTGCTGCTGCCGCTGGTCTGTGATGGTGAAACAACCCCATAGATTTATATGGAAAAAAATGTGCATTGACCAGAATTTTATGGCATCCAAAATCCTATCTCTTTGGGTCTTTATACCTAAGTATCACAATTACTAGGGGGAAATATCCTTAAAAAAAATCAAAGCAATTGACATGTCATCAGGTGTTCACTAATATTTATGTTTCATGGATAAACAGTCCTTCCTGCCATCAAGAAGCTCATCCTTCCACAGGGAAGCAGTTGGGCAGACCAGCAGCTACCATACAGCGTCATAGCTGATCTGGTGGAGTGTATAATTCAATTACAGCAGAGAGAAAAGGGACGTAAAACTCAGTTAGAGGGTCAGGGGTCGGTCACTTTTATGTTTTTTTGTTTGGTTTTGCTTTTTATGTTTTGCCTGGGTCTTTGCAAGATTTTGTTTTGTTTTGTTTTTAAATTCAAATATTTAGCCAGAATGTGTCTAAGGGATAGATTTCTTTCCTGGAACCTAATAAACTCAGAATTTATCTAGGGATAGATCTCTTTCCTGTGGAGCCTGATAAACTCGGTTCTATCCTTAGATACATTGTGTCTGACTACTTGAATTCAGGAAAATACCCTTTCCCGGGTCATCTCTCTATTCTAAGCCCCTAAATCCCCTATGTTCTGTCTTCTGCTTCTTCCTTTTCTCTTTTCATTGGCACTAGGGGAGAGCTTGCCAACCTTGCCCACCACATCCATGATGCAAATCTTCACAGTATCTGCCTCGCTCCTTATTGCCTCTGATGTTTAATTTTTTAATTCTTCTGCCATATTTTTAGTATTTTTTGGTTTTTTTCATATCTAATGCATCTCTCTTTCCATCACATCCACCTGCAGTTTCATCTTTGACAGTTCTCTCCTTTCACAGAAGACGTGTCTTCTTGTACTGTATTCAAAAGAAAAGCCGTTTGAACTTTCTTACAGATCCTGGAATAGACTGTTTAGGGAGATGTGGTGTCTCTTATCTCTCTACTTCTTCTACAAGCAGTTAAAACCCATTACTTGGAAGTATTCTTTCCTGTGCTTCTTTTGGATTTTCTTTCCCCTGAATGTATCCTTGAATGTAGTAAAATCTATTCAGCTTTGGGGTTTATTAATAGGCAAAGCCTTTGGGTTTCCCTCCAGGTACACTCCAGTTCTTTTCTGGAAGTAGCAATCTACAAAAATGGATGTGAGAAGATGGGGGGCAAAGGGTGAGTCAGATCATTCTAGAACTCCTCTGATCAGCTCCTACTGGGCAGTGAGTGTAATGGTCATTGGCCCAAATTTTCTAGTTTTTATTAGCCCTGGATCTCTGTGTCTTGGGAAAAGCCCCAGGAGGTACGAATTATTTTGGTTTCAAAAGATAACGTGTAAATTTATTCCATTTCTGTCCTGTATATCTGCCCTATAGTGTATTAAATTTCTTCTTAGATTCTGGCACTAAGGCTGTCTGCCCATAAGTCTTAGTTGGTAAGGTGGTTTTTAGTGGGAAGTCAGAGGAAGTTCTGTGAGGGGCTGCCTAGTCTCTTCTGGAAGGTTTCCAGAAACTGATCTGTACCCCCATCTCCTCCTAAAGCTTCAGGGTTTTTTTTCTCAAGTAACTTCATTGAGGGCCAACATTTTCCAGATAATCTGCAACCCTTTCGCATGCATTATCGCCTTTCCTCTTCACCGCAGCCCTGTGAGAAACTTATGGGTGCTATCTCTGTCTCCCAGATGAAGAAAGCAAGGTTCCAGGACTTGAATAACTCACCCAGAATCACACTGAACAGTAAGTGGCAATGCCAAGATTTGAACACAGTTGCCTCAAGTTTTCATATCTTTCCTCCAGTGTATGTGTTGAGCTACATGTGAACATCACATATGACATGGTATATGTGAGTGTGGGTTCTGCAGTCAAACTGTCTGGGCTGGAATCCTACCATTGTCACTGAGTGACCTTGGGCACGTTTCTTAACATCTCTGAAGTTGAGGAGAGTAACCAGGGCAAGGGGAGAGCAGATGAATGAACTCTGTGAATGGTAAATACATAGCTGTAACCCGCTTTTGTCTCACTCATCTCTGATTGCTTCCGGGTCTCTCATTAGCATCTGAGGATGATTCCCCCAAGTAAATATATGCTAGTTGATTTTTTTTTTTTTTATAGCAGTTTCATGCCCTTAATTGTTTGTGTAATTAAGCCTCTGTTGAATGTCCCTCTTCTGGCAGGCTGTATGCCTCGTGGGTTCAGGGACTATGCCTGTCTGGTTCTCCTGTATACCCCTGTGTCTAGAATGTGGGAGGCCCTCAGTGAATATTTGTAATGCTAAGGCCCTTTCATGATGGTGGCACACATGACTGAATTAGCTGGTCCCTAAGTACATCACCCTGTGCCCTTGCAGCTTCTTCTCCCCACAGTGACCCACCACCTTCTTTCAGGGTCCTTGCTGCTTCTAATTCGTCAACAGATATGCTTTCCTGCCACTTTGGCCTCTCTGTTCCTTACAGAGCATCCTCTGATGATGTAGCAAGAGTCCTGAGGGGAGCATTGGCCCCAGGGCCTGCTAGTATAGCAGAAAGGGAGGAGTCAGAATTGAGTAAAATTGGTGCTTGAGAACCAGTGCACCAATTGGTGCAGAGAAAAAGGATAGGTCTCAAGGAGGTGACTGGGAGACCAGAGTCCAGAGGATCAAGTTTCTTGGCTCCTTTTCCAAGGGAGTTGAGTCTCATGGGTAGGGGAGAGGCAACACAAGGAGAGTAGGTACGGGTGGGCCTTCCAGTCTGAAGCTGACCCCAGCCAGTGACAGCTCAGCCTCTCCCCTACCCTCCCATCCCACCCCACCACACAAGACCAGACCAGCAAGAGCACTGGCTATTCCATCACCCGCTGCTGGCGGGGCTGAGGACTGAGTGCTTGGCCTTGCCTAGGGGAGATTGGCTCCCAGGTTTAGTGGGAATAGCTTTGCCTGTGGACCCTGACCAGGGAGTTAGGGCTGCAAGAGGCAGGGCTGTTGCTGGGCCAGCTGGATGTGGCTGGGCCAAGTGTCTCGTGTCCATAGGGTGTCCTGGAGAAGGGTGGAGCTCACAGAGACGGCTCCTGCCGTGGAGTAGGAGGAGCCCCTGCCCACTGAAAGCCTGGGCCCTCCCCATGGGGACTCACATCCTCTCATCTCTGTTGAGAAAGGCAAGGAGAGATCAAAACACCTGAGCCTGAAAGCCACAAATAAGTTAGCAATCAGATACCTTCTTCCTTCCAAAGGGCCCAAGGAGCCTTTCAGTATTTCATTTCAGCAAAATCAGGAAAGAATTTGCTTTAAGAAAGTGAAAATCAGTTTTGATCTAGCTACCCCTCTGAAAATCTGTTGCTTGTTTTCCAGAGAATGCAAGAATTGGTGATTGAGGTTTAGAATGTTGTCTTTTGTTCACAGTTGCCATTGAATAATGAATAAAGCTGACAGTTTTGCATCTGCCTCCATTATTATTTTTGTTATACTTTAAGACTAGGTACAGTGTGGTCACAGATACATGAGTGCATTAGTGGAAGTGGAAAATACTTTGGCGATTGAAGCAGCTGTCTGTGATCTCACTCTCTGGCCGGGATCCTGGTGGCCTCGGACGTTCAGGGAGCCTTTCTGTGCACAGTAGCAAATCTCTGAGCCAGGGTTGGAAAGACAAGCTCAAGAGTGTTTTCCTTGGCACATGGGCAGCCTCGGTTCTACCCAATATAGAGGCAGGTTTCTAAGGCTTTCACTGGGGGAATCATCGTGTATTTCCTTTTAGTGACGTTAGCTCCTCTGGAAGCACTT
The DNA here is from genome assembly GCF_030222135.1 of Aotus nancymaae. Taxonomy (NCBI): domain Eukaryota; kingdom Metazoa; phylum Chordata; class Mammalia; order Primates; family Aotidae; genus Aotus; species Aotus nancymaae. The sequence continues at coordinate 4,914,947 of NW_026988414.1, read as the reverse complement.
TATAGCACTCTGAGAAATATGAGTATTTAGCGTACAGATATCACAGTGTGGGGCTGTCCCTTGACAGAGTGGCTGTGGAGTGGGATGCCTGGCAGCCACAGCCACCCTTCCACTGAGCAGTAGAATTTCAGAGGCCAGGTTGAAGGGAGTCATGTATGTACAAGTAAAGATTGAATATGGGGTCCAGTCATTTCTCTAGCCATTTTCTGAGCCCCTGCTCTGTGCTAGGTTTGGTGCTGGGCCCTTGAGCATGCAGAGATGGATAAGGCATAGCTCTTGCCCTCAATAAATGCTGTAATCGAGGGAAGGGCAGTGTACTCTGAGAGCCCAGGAGGAGCCAGTTAGCAGTCAGGAAGGAGAAGGAGGCACAGGGGCAAGGGGAAGAAACCCCTCTGCTGAGGCTCAGGAGTATGAGACAGAGGGCACATCCAGGGGGCCACATGGAGAGGGCTGGCATAGTTGGGGCATCTCATGAGAAGTGGAGGAAGAGGCTGGAGAGGTAGTGTGGGGCAGAGCCCAGAGACCTTGGATGCTGTGCTAAGGAGTTTTCACATTGCCTGTTGGGATGGAAAGCCACTGAGTAGTTCTAAGTGGGTGAGGGGCATGTTCTAATAGAGTTTGAGAAAGATCACAGGGTATAGACTGGATTGGAAATAGAAAGACCAAAAGCAGGGAGACGAATGAAGAGATAGGAAGCACTAACAGACTGGAGTCAATGTCTGTGGCCTTTAAATCTAAACCTAAAGACCAAGCATGGGCTAAGAACACTCAGAAATACTTGTGCTTAACATATCGCTTTCCTTCTCCCTGCCAAAAAAGGATTTGCTTCTTTAAATAAGATTTTGCTTTTTTTATTTCTAAAACTGTAGTACATATTCGTACCTAAAGGCTAAAATAATATAAAATTATATAAAGTAGAAAATAATCCTGAAGTTCCATACCCAAAGATGGCGATTGATAGCAGATTGAGCAATGCATTCTGTGTGTGATCTCTATATTGATATAGGTATACTTGATTTTTTTCACTTAAAAACATCATGGATATGATGGTTTTTTTCCATGTCTGTTCTTAGAAATATTTTTTATCCTTATAATAGCTGCATGATGTTCTGCTACTTGGATATAAAATAATTTATGTAAACCATGCATTTTTTGTACAATTATAAATTACAAACAGTGCTGCAATGAACATTTCTTGTTAATGTTTGCCAATTTGGAGTAGTTTTGCCATAGAGTAAGTTTCTAGAAGTGGAATTGCTGGGTCCTAGAAAACACATTATTTGAAATTTTTGATAGATACATCCAAATTCTCCTCCCCTAAGTTTCTACCAATGTATACTATAGTTACTCTTGTATAGTGTGACTTTTTCTGCACACTCATCAACACTGTTATCAATTTTTATGAGCATTGTCAGTATAAACGGCAAAGAATATCTTGTGTTACTTTGTAATTCCTTGATTATTAGTGAGTCTTGGGAATCTTTCACATTTTTATTTACATTTATGCTCTTCCACAAAGTGCTCTTTTTCTGCTAACAACTATTATCTGACAACAAGTGTTCTGATAACAACTGTTATCTTTTATAACATTATTTGCATTTATTATAGGATCTCTTTATATATTAGAACTGTTGACTGTTTTATAAATCGCAAATATTTTTCCTACTCTGGCATTTGTCTTTCAGCTTCATGTATGGTGTTTTATTTGATCATGCAGAAATGCATGGGTTTTAAAAAATGTACTCCAATATGTCAGTCTTTTTTTAATGGTTTTGGGTCTTAGGTCACACTTAAGCCTTTGCATACCTCAAGATTATAAAATTGTTATCCTGTATTATATTCAAGTACTCTTATTATTTAGATTTCAACTCCCTAATTTATCTGTAATTTATTCTGTTTTAGGAATGAGGTAGAGATGCAGCTTTATATTTTTCCAAATCAATTCATGTATTTCCTCTTTGGTATTGGAATCATTTCCAAATCGTATGAGATGAATATGTTAATTAGGCAATAACTGACATCATTGCAATGTTTTGTCTTCCTATCTAAGAATATTGTGTATTTCCTTACTTATTTACATCTTCTTTCAATCCTTCAGATATGTTTTACTTCATTAGTTTTTATCTTAATTACCAAAGTATTACATTCTGATTGTGACAACTCAAATACAAAGAGATGTAGATAAAAGGTTTGTATTCTTATGAATTGTGCCTTTATTTTAGTAACATGGATTCTTCAAAGAAGAATTAATAAGCCCAGGTTATATGCGTACTTGGTTTTAATAAATGTTATATGTTATTTTTCTACCAAATATGTTTTATTCATATAGGCCTTACACATTTCTTTCTAAGTTTATTCCCAGATGTTTTATAGTTTTGCTGTTACTGTAAATTGGCACTGTTTTTCATTGCATTTTCTAACTGACGATTACTGATATACAAGAATGACATTGATTGTTGTGTATTTATTTTGAAGTTAACATCATTATTCTAATAGTTTTTCAATTGATTATCCTAAAATTGTCTAATTATATCACTGTGATAACTAATCATATCACCTGCAAATAATCACAATGTGACGTGAATCTTTAATATTTATTAACATTTTTTGTCTTGCTTTATCCCATTGGCTTGTGCATTCAGCATAGTGTTAAATGATAGCAGTATGTGAGGTGTTCTTGATTTGTTCCTATTTGATAGGATTTCAATATTAAGAATATTGTTTTAATTTTCTAATATGCATCTTTTATCACATTAAGGAAGTCTATGTCTAACTCAGTGCGTTATCAGGAAACGCCAGTGAGTTTTATTTGATAATGTTTTATTTGGAATCTGTGCATCTTGATTTATTAATGTGATTGGTCTCTTTTTTATGCCACCTCTGTCAGGTTTTGGTGTAATGGTTATGCTGGATTCATAAAATGAACTGCAGATATTTCTGATTTTTCCTGCTCTGGAACAGTTTAAGAAACATTAAGTTTTTCTTTTCAGGTTTTATGCATGAGCTCCTTAAAATCATCTAGATATCATACTTTTAATTATATTAGGTTGGCGCAAAAGTACTTGTGGTTTTTGCCATTAAAAGTAATGGCAATTACTCTTGCACCAACCTAATAGTATCTTTTTCCAATATTAATATTTTTCTCTGTCTTAGTAAATTAAAGTTTTTTCCCTCTTCTTGAGAGAACTTTGAGAAGATGTATTTTCCTATTAAGCATTCATTTCATCTAGAGTTTCAAATATGTTGCCATAAAATTTACACATACTACTATTTTAACATCTCTTCCATATTTGAAATCATATCCTCTCTCTCGTCCCTAATATTGTTCATCTGTGTGGTATTTCTTTTTTCCTCAATCATACATACCAAAGGATTGTCCACTTCATTGATTTTCTCAGAGAACCAATTTTCAGTTTTATCATTCTGCTAGACTTTTGATTTTTTTAAAATTAATTATTTATGCTTTTATATTTTAAATTGTTTTCTCCTTTCTTTTGTTCTTTTTCTAGTTCTATATAATGAATACTAACTTCACTTTTTAAATATTTCTTAATTATTAACATAAGCATTTGACGCTGTGGACTTTTCTCTCAGTAATTACATGGCCTTGCATCATTGTGGATAATTTTGATATTTTAATTTTAACTTCTTCTTTCACTTCGAAATTATTTGGTGAATGTTTTTTCTTTCCCAAATAATTATTTTTAAAAATTTTGTTTTTATCTCTGGAACAGAGAAGGAGATGGAATTGTTCCAGATGCCCGAAAGCACATGGGTTATGAGTGTGGGAGGTACAATTTCCCCAAAAGGAAATCAAGAGCTGTTTCCAAAATAGGGAGTGGGTGTTAGGCAGAAAAAAAAGTGTCAGTTTCTTCTCTATTCCCAATAGTTGTTGAAGGGTTAAATGAGCTAGCACATGTAATATACTCAGCACAGTGTCCAGCACAAAAAAAAGGCCAATAACAGTAACCAGATGCATGCCCTCTCCTCGTGCCCTTTCTTATTGCCAATCAGAACCCCAGCTCACGCTATGCCATTCATTGCACTCTAGGGGAACATTTGCAAACAGTGGGTTACTTCCTTGTGCCTGTACATTACCAGGCAATCACCAGGGTATGAGGGGATCTATAGGTGTGTCCTTATTTCACCTTGGGGAGCCAGGAGGTGACTTGGCTTCCCTGGACTTCAGGATTCTGTCCAGACAGCAGGACTTTGCCCACGTGCCTTTGTGATTCATGAGCCGCAACCCCAAGTCATACACAAGGCCATGTGCTCATCCAGAAAGCATGGCCTCTGACCACTTGCCATGTGACTGCCTACGCCCGCCCCCTTCTGCAGGCTGAGGAAACTGTCTCATTGACAGTTAGCTTCCAACAGCTTTCATAAAAGGAATACTCTCTAAATGAGGATTTGTTCTGAAGCCCTGTTTTGTTTGATGGATATTAATTAGCAGGTGCTAGTTAATACTCATGGTCTTCCCCATCTCCTCGGGGAGCCTGGGCTGCCTGCTGAGATCTTGTCATGCAGTAGATGGAACTGCTTTGTGCTCTCTTAAAGAGAGCACACACACCCTAATGAGCTGCTGCTCTGTTATTTCATTTGGAATTTATCAGGACAGTTTATGTGATCAAACCACACAAGTATAGTTCTGGGTGCCAGCACTCCTCAATCCTGAAATTTGAAAGTGGTCTTTTCAAGTCAGAGCAGGAGAACATGGAAAAAAGTCTTTCATTTCAAACTTTGAAAAAGGGAGAGAGGGAAAATGGAAAGTATAAGATGGAAATGTGGCACATTTTTATGCTGTAGAGGTTTTTTTTTTTTTCCTCAACACAGCAGAATTTTTCTTATTAAAAAGATAGCTGTATGAGAAAAACCAAAACCAGACTCGGGATGGAAGTGAGACGGGGTGGCGATGGGAGAACAAGGGAGCAGTGAGTCTCTGGCCTTGTGGGAAGCCCTGGTGCCAGCCGCGGGCTTTGGCTTGGGGAGGCTGTGAGCGCTCAGCTTCAAGCAGGCTCTGGGCCATTGAGCATGGGTGTCCCTCAGCTTCAGAGAAGGTGTCTGTTTAGAAGAGCGCCTCTTTTGTCAGCCTGACACTCCCTACTTGGAACTGGGTGTCCTGTGGACATCTCTGGTGGGGAGCCTGTATTCACTGTCAGGAAGCAGGCTTGGCCATCTGCCCCTTGTGTTGAGGCCAGCCCAGCTGCAGAAAGCTTCTGTAGCAGAGCAAGCTGAGAGCTGCTCACTCCAATCCTGGGGGTCTGCCTCATTATGGCAGTCTGCTTGGCACTCATGTGGCAGCTATAGCAGTGTCACCAGGCCCTGTGTGGGGTATAGAAGGAGGGAGCAGAGCCCAAGCATGGTCTGGTATCTGTTTGTCTCAGAGGAGGTCCAGTATGGGGGTTGGCATGGCCATGGGGCAGATGCCAGCTGCCAGCAGTGTCCTGGGCCTTGAGGGAGACGGGCCACAGCAAGGGTCCTCACACCCCCAACTCTGTGCCTGGGACCCTCATCCCTGTGCCAGCCAGTGACTTCTAGCCCCCAGCCCCTAGCACTGCTCTCTGTCCCAGATCTTTGGAGTCAGGCAGTCCTGAATTCAAATCCAGATTCCCCCACTTGCAAGTTATATGATCTTGGCCAAGTCACTTCATTGAGCTTGTTTCCTAATCTGTAAAATGATAGGGAACAAGGGTGCCTTCTGTACAGGTCACTGCTAAGGTGCCATGGTAAAAGCAATACCTACCTTCCCTGGAGTAGATAGTGGCTGTTACTGTCAGGGTCGTTTACCCTAATAGGTCTGCACCTCTCAACCTTGCCTGGTCCCTGGCACTGTCCAGCCCCAAAGCAGCCAGGGCCTGTAGTTGATCCAATCGCTGTCCATCTTCATAAGGCCAACATCACAATGTCATTCGCTATAGTAACTCTGTGTAAATAGGAATAGGAGCTGAGATGTCCAGCTGTGCCATCCCAATCCAGGTGACCTTGGGGAGCCAGGGATGATTTGGCTTCCCTGGACCTCAAGATTCTGTCCAGACAGCAGGACTTTGCCCACATGCCTTTGTGATTCATAAGCCACAACCCCAAGTCATACACAAGGCCATGAGCTGGTCCGGCTGAGGGGTGACCACCACGCAGTCGGCATCTGGGCACCATCCATGGTCATGGCAAACCCAGCTGGGCCCATTCCTCCCATGCTGCTGCTTCAAATAGGGCCTTGCAGGACCAGCCATTAGGTCAGCTCAGCTTCTTGGGCACTTCAGTGGTCCAGGCCCTGGACTGGGAGACTCCTGTAAACCACTGTTGTTAAACTTAGTCAAGGAAACTGAGGCCCTGGGAGGTAAAAAGGCTTGCATAAGGCCACCCAGATGGTGAGTGGCAGAGCCAGGGTTCTGAGTTCCCTGGCTCTGGACCCCACCTTCTCTCACTTATACCACAGCTGCTTGTCATGTGGCAGAGCTGGAAAGGCCCCCAGGACTAGGTGAGCCACTGATGATGGGACCTGGGACAGACTGATGACCACAGTGGCTGTGAGGAAGGTGGAGAGTAGATAGAGCAGGGGAGGCAGCTACAGCAGGGTCATAATCCCTCTTGGAGCGTGTTGACCCCATAGGAGAAATCAGGCACAGATAGCCATAGCCTGGGTTCATCTATGCACGTATCTTGCCTCACTGGCTGCCACACACCAGAGAGTCTGGCTGGAGTGAAAGAAGGACCGACAGTAGACAACCTGGACAGACCTGTGCTCAAATCCTGCCTCTACCACTTCCCAGCTATGTGGCCATAGACGAGTAATGTAACCATTCTCAGCTTCAGTTTCTTCCTTTTATAAAATCACAATAAAACCTCCCTGACAACAGCATTTTTCTTATGAATCAATAATCTGGGCAAAGCTCTTAGTTTAGAACCTGGCATACAGTAAGTGCTCAGTAATGCTATCTTTATCATCACTTGACTGGTGGTGGCTCTCTCTTCAACTATAAAACGAGGGTAGCATGTGCTGCATAAGGTTATTGTATAAGTTAAATAAAATATGCCTTCACTCTTGCATCCCTTCGTCAGCTAGTGTTTACCAAGCAGCTCCTGTGTGCTTGATTCTAGATGCTGGAGATTGAGCTCCTGGAGCAAGATGCACTTCCTACCCCTTGAGGCCTTAGGTCTGATGGGGAGTCAGGTTTGAAATACACAAATGAAGCAAACAAGTGTTTGAGTGCAGTTGTGGGGAGTGCCAACTACATGTAGGGCTCATGTTGTGCCTGACACAGTATGAGTGGAAGGTGGTCATTCTTATGATTTCATTATAGTTTAGGCTTATGCATATCTCTGTTGTGGACTAATACAATACTAAAAGAATTTCTGTGGATTTGTGCAGTGTTAACTGTAGGAGACTTGCTGCTTGTGCTGTGGTTTTTGTTGTGGGAGTGAAAGGCTATTTATATGGAGGCTCTTTCCAGGCATTGCCTAGGCTCAAGGTCTCCCCATGTCACTGGGGCCAGGAGGCTTCCTTTTGAGGGGTGCACTACCCAGTCCTCAGCAGGTATGGCCTTGGCTCACACTCCTGGGTCTTGAGGAGTAGGCAGGTGTGGGCATCTGCATGTTTTGTAGAGGAGAATTATGAACTCTGTGGGCCACAGTTCGCAGAGCACCACTCAGGGATCCACCTCCAGGAACCCAAGAGGAGGGCCAGTGTCCGGCACCTGTCCTCACAGTGCGGCATAGAGTGCACCTTTCATGTTGAGGGTGTTATGTGAGGAAAGGCAACTCCCTTTGTGTTTCTGATGACCAGTGAGTGGGAACATGGGTACAGCAGCCTGATAGACCTGGGTTCAAATTCCATTACCCTTGCTGTGAGGCCTTGGGCAGGTTTCTTAATCTCTCTGAGCTGTAGCCTTTTCCTCTACTTTCCAGCATTGGTGGCAGGATCCCATGAGACGGGAGGGAAGTTCCTGTCTTGGAGTTGATCCCCAGGGAGGAAGTTTCTTTTCCCCTCATCCTGCTCTCCAGTTTCTCTGCTCCTGGGCTGAGCTTTCACTCTGCCACTCTGAGCCAGCTGGGCCGAAGTCTACACATTGCTTCTGGAATAAAGCTGCCCTGTGTCCCACGTCCCTTCACTCCCTGCTCTGCACTAGAGGATGCTTTTTGTGTTGGTTGAAGCAGTAATAGCATTTTCAGGATTGCCGTTGCTGACTCTTCAGGGTGGTAACTGAGTTACATTTTTAAAAGGGGAGAAGAAAAACAAGGAGAAGAGAAAGAATAAATCTGTAGATTTAAACTCACCAAACTTGGAGCTTCTCTACAAGGGAAATTATTTCTAATTATTAAAATTTTGGAAACATGGTACTGCCAGAAAGAAAGGAAGTGGAAATGGCTCCTGTGAGAAGTATTAGCATATGTTTCTGTGATTTAACAGTTTCCCATGACAATATGCAGCTATTTTAAAAGCAGACGAATGACTCATGGTATCTAGCACCAGTGGTCCACTGCAACAGCAGGAAGTGTGCACTCTGGAGGGGCAGGCTTGGGTTCGACTCCTGTCTCTATCATTTACCAGCTGTATGACCTTGAGCAAGTTACACATCCTCTCTGAGTTTCCTTTTCCTCCTCTGTAAAATAGGTTGTTAGAAGGATAAATAAGAGAACGAACATATAACTCTTAGTACAGTGCTCATCTATCCATGCACAAACCCTCACAGCTTTCATAGAATTAACCAAGTTAATTCCAATGTTTGTAATAATTCTTAGTTGTTTAATAGTAAACTTTTAAGGCTATAAGTTTCCCCCTGATTACCACCTTGGTCAGAACCCATAAGTTTTGATGTGTAGTATTCTCCTTGTCATTGTCTTCTAATAGATTCTTCAAACAGATTTTTTATTTTTTCTTCGACCTATGAGTTACATCAGTGTGTGTGTGCACATGTGTGTGTTTTCAAGGGGTTAGATTTTTTTTCTATATTTATAGTTAAATCCTAGATGTAGTAAGGTCAATGAAAGTAGATAATATGGCATTTACTTTTTAGAACTCACTGAGGTTTTCTTTGGATAAATCAATTTTTGTAAGTACTCCATGGGTACCTGAAAAGAACTATATTTTCATTTATAGAAAACCTAGGTTGTTGTTATTATTATTATTTTAAGACAGAGTCTTGCTCTTTTGCCCAGGCTGGAGTGCAGTGGCCTGATCTCAGCTCACTGCAGCCGCTGCCTCCTGGGTTCAAGTGATTCTCCTGCCTCATCCTCCCGAGTAGCTAAGATTACGGGTGCCCACCACCACACCTGGCTAATTTTGTATTTTTGTTAGAGATGGGGTTTCACCATGTTGGCCAGGCTGGTTTTGATCTCCTGACCTCAGGTGATCCACCCACCTCGGCCTCCCAAGGTGCTGGTATTACAGGCATGAGCCACCGTGTCTGGCGCATACATATGTGTGTGTGTGTGTGTGTATATATATATATATATATATTTTTTTTTTTTTTTCCTAGACAAGAGTCTTACTCTTTCGCCTAGGCTGGAGTGCAGTGGCACAATCTCAGCTCACTGCAGCCTCCACCTCCTGGGCTCAAGCAATCCTCCTGCTTCAGCCTCCCAAATAGCTGGGACTACAGGTGTGCACCACCATGCCCGGCTAATTTTTGTACTTGTGTAGATACAGGGTTTTGCCGTGTTGCCCAAGCTGGTCCCAAGCTCCTAGTCTCAAGCGATTCACTTACCTTGGCCTCCCAAAGTGCTGGGATTACAGGCATGAGCCACCATGCTCTGCCTCAAGCTTGTTAACTTTGTTACTATAATACTATATCATTGCATTCATATGTGTATGTGTGTGTATGCTTATGTGTGTACACATACCATACTTAAGTGAATTCTGGAGAAGACATACCAAAGCCTCCCTCTATGGTTGTGTCTTTGTTGAACTCACTTTTTATTTCTAACATTTTTTTACTATGTATAATTTGATGTGTTGTTTCTTTATGCATAGAAATTTTTAACCATTAGAGCGTCTCTATCACCTGGACTTTTGTTTTTAGAGCAAGCACTCCTCTTTGCTTTGCTTAGTGTTTTCTGCCTTGAATTCTGTTTTACATCACTTCTCCTGCCCAACTTTGCCAGTGTGGTGGGCACAATAGCAGTGCCCATGGAGAACGGCTGAAAGGACATCCCATCCATGGCCCATGCACATCTCCAGGTGGCCTGGAGTACGGCCTTGCGGCTAGTCAGCCCGCTGAGAGCTATGTGGTGGCTGCATATCCAGTGCCCCTTCCCCATCCCCAGACAGTCAGTTTGTCCTCACATCCCCCCAGCTTATCACTGGCCTGTGACAGATCTTATTAAGATCCTTTCAGACACAGGTTTGATCTTCAAAAGCTGTGCAAACTAGATGTTACTATTTCTGTAACATAGCCATATTTTTATTTCGCATCTTATTTTCTTATTAAGCACCCTTGGCGAAATTCTGTCTCTCGCTTTAGTTCTTTGTACTGAGAGCTGTTGCTTTTTAAATTTTTTCTTTTGTTTCTTAGTTAATGTATGGTGGGGTATGGGTAGGGGAACAGACAGACAAATAGACAGACAGCTGGGTAAATAAAGAAAAAACTGAAATCAGCTCAAATGGGTGTTCTCCTGGACATGGCACTTTAGACCTATTAAACTTTACCAGTTGGTGAGAAACACAAGTATTCATCCCTTTCATGTCCTGTTATTTTCTAGTTGGGTTACAGGTAAAAACCTTATTGCTGGAGAGTATTTTAACTAGAAATGCTAAAATCTTGCCAGCGTACATTTTGGCTGTGGCTCAGATATTTGATTTATAGTTGGGCAGTCTGTGTGAAAAAATTAGTAATCAGGACTGGAATTAAAGTCCAAATATTATCTCAGTTTTCCATAAGTCACCCTTTATATTTTTTAGCAGATTAGTACTATTTTGTGTGATTTTGTTCTGGTTTGTGGTAAGCTCCGTCTATCATAAAATATCTTCTTTATTTTAGGTATCTATCTTCTGGATTTAATCTACATTGATTCTGCATATCCTGCCTCAGGCAGCATCATGGAAAATGAACAAAGATCCAATCAGATGAACAATATTCTTCGAATAATTGCTGATTTACAAGTTTCCTGCAGCTATGGTTAGTACCCTTGTTGTTGGAATCGTGAAATCTTACCTCATTGAAATTTGGGTCTTATCAGTGAGAAAGCTCTAGAAACCAGACAGAGAACTACGAAGTTTCTCATTTTAATATCTTGAGCGTCAAACATGTACTAGATCCTTTTATACATAAGTTTGATCTTCAAAAGCTGTGCAAACTAGATGTTACTATTAGTATTACAGGTGAGGAAACTGAGGCTCTGAAAACAGTTTAGTTACTTGTCCACAATCACATGTCTAGTGAGTGGCAGAGCCCAGGTCTTTCTGGCTTCTGGCTCATTCGTTCATTCATGAAGAGCTTTCTGGGCAGCTCCCCTCCAAGCAGATTCAGGGATCAGCCTACTTTTGCCTGTGACTATGCCGTCTCCCATGGCCTCAGAATCCTCCACTGGAGTCTGCATCTGGCTGGCAGATGCAGGAAGAGAGAGAACCATACAAGGGTGTGTTTTATAGGCTAGGCTTGCAAGCGGTACAGATCACTTTTGCCGACAGTGGCTAGGAAATGTAATCTAGCTGTGGGCCTAGAAGGAGAAGGAAAATGATGTGATAAGTGATTGGCCACACCCTGCTGCACGTGGCCAGATCCACAGTGTGCCCATGATGGTGGGTATGTAAGAGGGATGGAGAAAGTCACTGGAGTTGATGTCAGAATGCTGGATGGGCCATCTATGTGAGGATTGATTTCACCTGAGAAGATGGCAGACTTGGTGTGTGGCACTTGACTGTGGGCCAAGTGCTCAGGTCTTCTGGGAATTAGCACTGACGAGCAGGCAGCTATTCAGCAGAAGTCAGCAGTGAAGAGGGCATGGCACATAGGAGATGGGGCTCTAGGCACCTGCCTCTGAAGAACAAGGTTTTCACAAGAGAGCAGAGGAGTAAAAGTCTGAGAGCACCAAAGAGAGGTGTAGGAAGGAACCCAGCCTCACCCACTGTGCATAGAATGTGAGAAATCCACAGCTTCCATTTGGGAATATCACAGAGAAGCCAGGGTAGGTTCACTGAAGCAAGAGCCCTGCTCACAAGCCCCTCCACAAGCATCCCCAGGCAAGGTGGGGTTTCTCATACTTCAGAGCAACTTTTCTCTGACAAAAGGGGTGGGAGGCACCTGAATTCCCAGTACAGGTCTCGCCTGGCCCTGGCCCTTTCTACCAAATACACTGACACCTCTTGTCCCACTGGACAGCAGAGCAACCACAGACATGGGCTTCAGGGTCAGATGGACTCGGGTTCCTATTCCAGCTCTGTCTCTTGAAAAATCATTTTCTCCCCTTGAAGGTTTTCTCAGGCATGAAAATGGGGATGTGATTCATGCAGAGCCCTTAGCACAGTCCCTGACATTTCATGAGAGCCCAGCAAATGCTGTCTTACCATTGTTGACCTTCACCTACGTCATCTCCACCATCAGCTTTGTAATACAGGTGTCATCCTCACTTCAGAGAGAACACTGAGTCTTCAGAGAAAAAAAATGATCTGCTCAGAATTTTGCTGTGAAGGCCCAGAGCCATTGGGTGCTCCTGCTGCACCTGGATGCACCTCCCCGGAAAGCGAGGGTCCTCCCCACCCTCTTTTCTACTCCTCTTCACAGCCTCCTCTACTCCCTCCATCTCTGCTCTTGGCTTGTTCTGTTCGACCCAGTGGCCCTCTCAGAAGGAGTGCAGTGACTGTGAAGATCTGCAGAGAGCAGCTGACACCAGTCACTCCAGAGACAGGCAGCACTATGTGGCAGAAGGCTTCCATCACTTGGAGTCCAAACCCAGGTTGCCACAGTTTCTTCCTCTGTGCAATGGGGATATTGTTTCTCCCACATGAGGCAGTTGTGAAGGTTAACAAAGATGACTCCTATAAAATTACCTGCTGCAGAGCTTGGCACAGCCATATTTTAGGTCCCTGGGTACCTCCCTTTCTTCCTAGGATGCAACAGCTCTAGTCTTGGGCCAGCTTCTGGGTTGGGCCTCCATATCTGGCTGGACAGGGTCTGTTCATTCATTCTTGCATTCATGTCACACAGCAGGTGGGTAGGTATGGGAGGCTTGCTCAGTTACCCCAGTGGAAGCCTGTTTTAGGGCACAGACACCTAGCTTTGGTCTGTTCTGGAGGCCAGGGAGCCAGCCATCTTTACCCAGCCCCTGATCTCTGAGTGGAGGTACAGCTCCTCCTTCCTGGCTGAAAAACCATGGTGACCTCAAAGTATGGTGACTAAGGCCCAGCCATCTGGGGGGCACCCCTTGAGGGCAGAACCGAGGCCTGATGAGCCCTCTGTTCCAGTGCTCAACACAGGGCCAGTCCCCAAAGAGCATCAGCAACTGCTGGAAGAGTGAATGAATCTCAGTGTCCCAGGAGCATCTAAAATTAATGATCTCCGTACTTCTCATTTGGGGGCCTAAAGATGGAGAGAGTCTGAAGTCTCTGGATTTTGTCCACATTTTACAGATCACCTCACCACCCTGCCCCATGTGCAGAAGTACCTGAAGTCCGTACGCTACATCGAAGAGCTCCAGAAGTTTGTGGAAGATGACAACTACAAGTAAGTCCCCACCTACTCCTATGTCAGTTAGGCCCCTCAGCCCCACTTTTGTCCTTAGCACTCAGGTCCCTGCAAGTAGATTTATCAAAGTCCACTGCAGTAGCGCCCATGCCCCAGCACACACAAGCACACGTGTGCAGTGTGATCTCTGAACCTCACAGACCTCACAGTGCTGATGTCTGAATAGCTCTCATACTCATCTCTGCCCCATCCTCATAGCACCCCCCCCACCCCCCCGTTCAGAGGAAGGTGTTGTGTTAACTTCTCAGTGTGGCTTTCCCATATGGCATGAATAATATGAACTTGGACTCCACTCTGTGAATGGCACAGGCTTGGTACTCTGGTTCTCACAAGTGACTCCATCACCCACAGTGCTGGGTGGCAAGGCAGCTTCTAGCCGTATCTCCATACCAGCAGACAGTTCTCCAAGAGTCTGTTTCAAGGATGAGACAGTTCCTTTTGACTCTCAGCTCTCTACAGGATTCAAGGCCCTACCTCCTTCCCTGTACAGCCCCTGTAGAGTAGACCCAGTTCTCATAAGAACCCCATGGGCCCTCTGGCCTCATTTTCTACTAACGCTGCTGTGGCTTTCAGTTCTTTCTTCATTTGTGGCATCTGGGAATGTATCCAGCATTTCTATGTATTTGGAGGGAAGAGAAGGATTTTTCGTGTTAACTCTTGTCTGCAATACTGCTTGGAAGTCCTCCTGGCTCATTTTCAGCTTGAGACCAACTAAGAACCTCAGTACTTTTTCATATGACCTGATATTAAGGCAAGCCCCAGCCATCTTATAATCAGTCATTTACCACTTAAATGTCAATTTCACATTCACAGATGGTCCCCAACCTGGGATGGTTCAACTTATTTTTCAACTTTACAGTGGTGCCAAAGCAACATGCATTCAGTAGAAACTTTACTTTGAGTACTCATACAGCCATTCCATTTTTCATTTTCAGTACGGTATTTAATAAATGCCATAAGATATTCAATACTTCAGTAGGCTTTGTGTTAGATGATTTTGCCAAACTGTAGGCTAATGTAAGTGTTCTGGGCACATTTAAGGTAGGCTAGACTAAGCTATGGTGTTTGGTAGGTTAAGTGTATTAAATGCATTTTTGACTTGTAATATTTTCAACCTATGATGGGTTTAGTGGGATGTATCCCCATTGTAAGTTGAGGAGCATATGTATTCTTTTAAATCTTATCTTATGGTTGCTTCCAATATGCCATGATTCCTTGGAATCTTGTTATTCAGTATATTTTTTATCTCTTCCAGTTTTGTTTCTGTGAATTTGATTAGCCAGATTACATGGTCCTCATCTAAGTTAGTGAAAACTGTAGAGAACTGTGGCCACAGAGAAAACCACCACATTACCCATAATTCACTCACCAGTAAAGATCCTAAGGGGAATGGATGTTCAAGCAGTGCCCTACCTGGTCAGCTCTACAGGAGCATCTGCAGGCTTGTCTGTGAACCAGAGTCACCTGGGAAACTCTCTAACCATCCAGATGTCTGGGGTGGGACCTGAAAAGTTGTATTTTTTCAAAGCTCCCTAATGATCTTTTGGAACGTAGACATAACGCTTTCTAATGATCTTTTGGAACATAGACATAATGCTTTTAGTTGTTTTATATAATAATTTGTTAAAATATAATATGAAATTGTGATCTGTTACATAATAGTAACAACAATAGATGAAAGCCAGAGATTACCTTTAAAATTATGTTCACCACAAATCAAGCTCATTTTATTTATTTACAAAGCATTTTCTGTTCCTGAAAAGAGTGCCCTGCAGTACAAAATTATTCCCACTTAGTTTCTGGGATATTTTCCATTTATGCACCAGCATT
This sequence comes from Aotus nancymaae, assembly GCF_030222135.1. Lineage (NCBI taxonomy): Eukaryota > Metazoa > Chordata > Mammalia > Primates > Aotidae > Aotus > Aotus nancymaae. The sequence continues at coordinate 4,899,438 of NW_026988414.1, read as the reverse complement.
ATGATAAAGGAGACAGTGGTTTTTCATTAACACTAATATGCTTTAGAGAGAAAAAATGGCCTATAAATACTTCTACCCATGAGATAATCTTTGGACAAGCTGCAAATCATGAGTAATTACTCCTTCTATGCTGAAGAACTTTGAACACCCCAGCACCTGATACTAAACAACAGTCAGCCTGGGTTTTTACAAAGGCTCTTTGTTGTGGTCAAAGTGGACAAACCCAGGGAAGAAGCCTGCATTCTTATCCCCGGCCCTCAGACCATCAAGGGAGTTCCTTCCCAGGGAGGTTCTGGCTCCAAGTGGCAAGAGATGGGCAGAGCCTGTGATTCTGCTTGAGGACCCACACTCTGTGGCTCAACTCACATCTGGAGGCTGACTTCTCACCCACAAGGATGCAATGGCTTAGTTATTGCATTAGTGACATTGCATTGCTGACATCCTGCCCCATCTGCTTTGGAGATATTATGCCAAGAGGTCCAACTGGTGCTTTACTTCCCATAGCCTTTATTCTACTTTATGTTATTTAAGAAAATTTACCCAATTTCCCATTACCTAGAAAGCATGGCTGTTAGCATTAAGTGAACATACTTTTGGACATTTTTCTAGGCATAGAAAATTTATATATATGTAGGGAAGAATGGATAGATAGATGGATGCAAGGATAGAATATTAAAATTGGATTATACCACACTGGCTATTTTTAATTTAAAATACTAACTTTAATTTCATTTTAATTTAACCAGAAAAAAACTGAAATAAAATGTGAAAAAAAAATACTGCTCTTTAAATAAATATTTACTTACCAAAAGAGAGATTATTTTCTAAAAGAGTCTTCTAAGATTAATAAAAGAGGACTGGGCATGGTGGCTCATGCCTGTAATCTCAGCACTTTGGGAGGCTGAGGAGGGCAGATCACCTGAGGTCAGGAGTTCAAGACCAGCCTGACCAACATGATGAAACCCCATCTCTACTAAAAATACAAAAATTAGTTGGGTGTGGTGGGGTACGCCTGTAGTCATAGCTACTTGGGAAACTGAGGCAGGAGAATTACTTGAACCTGGGAGGTGGAGGTTGCAGTGAGCCGAGATCGTGCCACCACACTCCAGCCTGGATGACAAAGCAAGACTCCATCTCAAAAAAAAAAAAAAATTGGCCGGGCGCAGTGGCTCACGCCTGTAATCCCAGCACTTTGGGAGGCCGAGGCGGGCGGATCACGAGGTCAAGAGATCGGGATCATCCTGGTCAACATGGTGAAACCCCGTCTCTACTAAAAATACAAAAATTAGCTGGGCATGGTGGCGCGTGCCTGTAATCCCAGCTACTCAGGAGGCTGAGGCAGGAGAATTGCCTGAACCCAGGAGGCGGAGGTTGAGGTGAGCCAAGATCGCGCCATTGCACTCCAGCCTGGGTAACAAGAGCGAAACTCCGTCTCAAAAAAAAAAAAAAAAAAAAATTAATAAAAGAGGTCAGGAAAAACATTAGGAGGCTTGAGTCAGTAAGTTTAATTTCAACTAGGTTTACATTGTGAATACTGTCAGCCTACTCTGGTTATGAAAGATGAGAATTAGCCCTCTCCCCCCTCCTTCACCTCCACTTCACCAGCTTCCAATTTTTTGGGTTATATTATTATTACAACGTAGTCCAAGTCTATAACATAAACATGATATTCAGGAATCATAATTCCCAATGTTTAGTATATTTAAACAGATTCAGTTTTTACCACCTGTTGTTTCTCCACAGCTTCTCCATTCCTGGAGTCTTTAATCTGTCCCTTATTTAGCTGCATTTCTTCAGGAAGTAGGTCCCCCTACCCTATTCCACCAAAATGATAAAAGCGCTCACAGGGCCTGCATGCCCGGCTTTCCCTCAGGGAAATGCCTGCATTGGACTGGGCCTGGTCTTGCTGGCTGCCCTCCTTTGCTTCTCTCCCTCAGTGCTGCAGGCGGTGTGCTATTGACTTCTGGCTTTAGGTGTTGTAGAGAATGAGCCCATCTGGCTTTTTCTTTCTTCTTGTTAGGGGACTTGTCTGCCTTGTAGGCGAATTCCTTGAAGTTTAACAGCTTAATAAGACAATGCCTCAGAGTAGAGGTTTTCTACCAGATTTCCCCAGACCAGGGCTTAGTCTTTCTTCATGGCAGAAGAACTCCTTTTGTTTGTATATTTGACTACTTCTGTGCTATTTCATGGCTTCTCTCTTCCAGGGATTCCAGGAATCTCTGTGTTGGATGCTCTGCCCAGCATATCCATTCACTTCTTTCTAACAGCGACAGTCTCCACCTTGTTCATCAGCTGTCACTGGGGTGGTCTATTTCTACTTAGATATTTGTTCGTCACTCTCTTATTTCAGTCCTGGATTTGTTCCCCCTAGGTCTTCAATCTCCTTTTTCATCTCATTCCTTTGTTTTAGCATCTCATTTTCTAGGTTTTGTTTTACTTGTGTTGTTAATAAGTTGTTCCACTGCTCCAAGCACTTCAGGGGATTTCCCCTGCTCCTGGGGCTGCCTTCTCGGTTGGGCCATTGGGCAGTGCTCACCTGTTCTCTTTCCTTCTTTGGTAGGAGGATGTTGGCTGTATTGCCATACCATTTCTTTTCTTATTGCTCCCGTTTGAGAGGCTGTGTCTGGATGTTCCATGGCTCTGATATGAGGGTGGCGGAGATGTCTGGCCCTCCTACCATGTGTGTAAGAGGGGCTGGTTTTCCCTTACTGCTAGCTGGGAGGTCCAGGGATTTTAGTCTTTCTTCTCTTCTCTAGCCTGGGGGATTAGGAGACTCAGGTTCTGTGGAGGCAGTAAGCAAGAAGTCTGTTTCACATATGTGAGTTCTGGCAAAAGACCTATGCTGGAGTTTCCACCTCATTGGGAAGCCATATCCCATTCCAGAAAGAGATCCCCTCAGGTTTCACATCATGCCCCATGGAGGCTTCGTTTCCATCAGAGGATCCACCATGCTTTCCACCTATTTCCTCAGCATCTGGTGCCATTCAGAAGAGGAAATGATAAGGACCCCCACTCAGACCCAGCGAGACCTCTCAGTGGGCTTGAGAAGAGCCATGCCATGATGCAACTCTTGGTCCAATTTCAGAATTCTGTTTTTCTTTCCTTGACTGTAATTCTTTCCATTCATGGCTTTAAATTATGCCCCTTCCCTTGTTTAGTTGCACCTGGTGAGTTCTTTTACTCGTAAGCTTTTATAACTTTTCGTTGGTTTTGGGAGGAGAAGAAGAGTCTGGCATCTAGTTTCACTCTGTCATTTCACCCGGAAGTTCTTAATTGGTGCTTAAAAAAATATATAGAAGTGCCAGTCCTCATAGCATGTCCAATGCCTTGTCTCTTTTTAAGGGCATCTGATGACACGTAGTGCAGTGTAATGATTAAACACTCCAGTTCGGAGGCCCTGTGCAGTGGCTTATACCTATAATCTCAGCACTTTGGAAGGCCAAGGCGGGCTGGTTACTTGAGCTCAGGAGTTTGAGACCAGCCTGGCCAACATGGCGAAACCCTGTGTCTACTAAAAATACAAAAATTAGCCAGATGTGGTTGCAAACACCTGTAATCCTAGCTACTCAGGAGGCTGAGGCTCAAGAATCGCTTGAACCTGGGAGGCAGAGGTTGCAGTGAGCCGAGATCCTGCCACTGCACTCCAGCCTGGGCAACAGAACGAGACTGTATCACAAAAAAAAGAAAAAAAAAAAAACTAACTCTGGTTCAGAGTTAGACAGTCCTGGGTTTGATCCCCTACTTTGCTACTTGCTAATCCTATGAATTTGGGGAAGCTGCTTAACCTCACCACTCCTCAGTTTCCTCATCTAGAAAACGTACTGGTTCGGAGTGAACACACCTGTACTCAGTAGACAGTAGGCCACACTTAACTCCTTTTCACGTTGTCTTTCTTAACGATTGTTTCTTAGCCATGGAAACCCCCTGAAGACCTCATAGGGAAGTGGCTATGATCTGGAGCAGATCTCACGGTTTTCCTGGCTTCTGTGACAATAGTAGCCATTCCCAGCCCCAAACAGGCTCCCATGTGGTAAACCAGAACTCAACTGATCTTATGAAAATCTTTATTTTCAGACTGTCTCTCAGAATCGAACCAGGAAGCAGCTCTCCAAGACTAGTCTCTTCCAAGGAAGATCTTGCAGGTATCGTAGCTACCTCAAGTGGGAGCAAACCCACTAATAGCCTAATTGTGGCTGCCAGAGTTGGCCTTGACCGGGGAGCCCAAGGGCAAGTCAAGTTTGCAGCTTAGCAGACTCAGCTATCCCTGTTCATAGCCCTCCTGCACCAACCTGCCCAGGCTCCTGATCATGTGGGACTTCTGTGGTTCCCCTTTGTACTGGGCTCCCTGGAAAAGCCTGGGTGAACAGCCTCAGGAGAGGCAGGATCAGAGCCCCAAGTTGGGAGCACACACAAGGTAGAGAAAACACTAGCATATTCTCCAGGCTCTCTGGATCCTTAGCAGGGCTGCTGCTTAAGCTTGGGTTTATGTGCCCTGGAGGGGGATATGGAGGATGCCCAAGGTATTTGGTGCCACCAGATGCAAGTGGCTCATCAGACTTGTGAAACACACACACACACACACACACACGCACACACACACACTCTCCCATAGTGATTTGAACCCAGGCTTTGCAGTCAAGCCCGAGCTCCGCTGTTGCCTGGCTTTGTTGCTTTACCTCTAATCTTCAGTGGCCTCATCCACAGAATGAAGGCAATACGAGGACTCACCTTCTCAGGTTATTGTGATGCCTGGGTAAGCTCATGCCTGCCTGTAAAGTGCTCTGCTCATACTGACATTGTGAAAATGCGCTCAGTGTTGGCTGCTTCGTTGTTATTATTTAATGGTTACCTCTTACTCATATTCCAACCAACTCAGTGACAGGAGCTAATCTCCACCACTGCCCAGGAGCAGGTCTGAGGGGTGGGGGTCGAGGGGAATCCAACAGCACTTCATCCCCGTGGTTAGAGCTCTAGGTCATACCACCCTGGGTTCCAGGCCACTGCAGTCTTCGGCAAGTGACTTAACCCTTTTGGGCCTCGTTTTCTTTTTTACCTATAAAATGGGATGATGACACCTTCCTCCCAAGAATGTTAGAATATCAAAAACAAAATACTATTTGGAAGGCACTCAAGAGTCTGACATGCAGTATTTGTAAGAGGGTGGCTGCTGCAAGCTGCTGGGGCCACACCTTCCCTAGCCCGTTGACCTGCTCAAGCCACTCTCCCCACTTTCTAGTGCCAAGCCAACCTCTGTAACAGCTCCTAGTGGGCACAGAGCCACAGAGCCCATAGAGCCAGTGTAGCAGCCTCATAAGCCCCACCCAGTAAGGCTCTGCCCTGATTCCCGGGGGGACTCCAGGCTGCTTGGCTTTTCCAGCCTCTCCTGGCTCCAATATGTGAGCTAGACCTTGCCTCTAGAACCCCTGGGGACCTCTGGTAACTTAGAGGGACATGCTGGTTGATTCTCAGAGCCTTTGGAAATGCTGTTGTCTATACCTCAAGACAGTCCTAGTGGAAGCTTGATTTTCACATGGTTTCCATGAGCCCAATATTACAATATTTCTTGCAGTCTTCCAAATTCATTGCCTTCCATACATAGCAGATTATCTCCAGCAAGCTGGCCAGAAGGAAAGCTCCTGGTGCTGGTCTTGTCTCTACCTTATCATCTCTGCCGTTCTAGAACACCTTCCCCCTCTCAGTCAGCATTGTTCCTTTCAGGGGCTCAGTTACCTACATCTGACCTGGGGAGGAGGAGGGAGCAGGGCAGAGTTCCTATCAGAAGATTGTAGGAGACAGCAGCAAAATCCTAATGCAGTTGTTTAGCGCTACAGAAGGAACTCTAGCGAAGACCAGCCTATTGCTTCTGGAGATAGTGCCAGAATTCTGGAGCAGAATGAAAGTGGTGGTCCGTCCTTCCGAGTCCCCTCCAAATTAGTGTGAATAAGAGGCCTGTTTAGCCTTTGCAGCCGCTTCAATTCAAAGCCTTAACAGGATGAGCCACAGCCCTGGACTTTTCTAAATGCCAAGAAGTCTCCATGCCACACTCGCTGCCCTCGCTGTTTTCAGGCAGATGGAATACTGATTTCCAAGTGCCCCTTCCTGCTGCCTGATTCCATGCTGGAGCCACTGAGCAGAGAGACATGGGAGGGCCCAGGGTCATGGCACAGGGATGGTGTTCACCTTGGCATGAACAACCTCTGCTTCTCCCTAGTGGCTCTGTCCATCCACAGCCCAAACTCTAGCCTCACTTCTGCCTGAGAGTAGCAAAGCCTCTGTAAAGTTCTCCTCCCCAGGCCCTTCACTCGAGCCTTAGACATTCTTCCCCTTGTGGTCTGCTCCTACTCATCCTGTTGGGCTCAGGGTGGCCTTTATTTTAGCTCTTTGCTTCTTTATGGCACTCACCACAGCTTGTCATTATTCTTTGTCTGGTCGCTGGGCCCAAATCATTCCTGGTTGGATCTTCACCACCTGGTATTATGCCTGCCCTTTGTAAATGCTCAAATTTTGTAGGGTTTTTGGAGGAGAGGGATAAATGGGTGAGTGGGTGGGTGGATGGAGAGCCTGGATACAGCTCAGGGTGGGCTTCTAGTATATACTGACCCAAGCATGGAGGGGGTCCTGTTGCTGCAGCCTCATGACTGAGGCTCAGAGGGCCCCCTCCTCCCTGGTGCCTCCACCCTCACCTCAAGCCCAGGCCCTGATCTGCCAGCCTGGCCCTCCCTAGCACCAGCCATTCAACATGCCTGCAGGCTGCTTCCTGCCAGGACGATGGCAACAGAGGCTTCCCCTCCAGGCATCTGTCTGACCCAGTTGGTCCCTTCACTTCACCACCATCTGCACCACTATCTCCTCCCTGAGGCTCTGCCTTAGCCTCAGCCCCCAGCCCAGGTCTGTGCTGAGCGACACTGGCTCCCCTTGCTAGGGTTAGGGAAGAGACCAGGGGGTTGCAGACCTGGAGCAGGCTCAGAAAACTAAAAGTACGAATTGGGGACCTCAAGAATGGGGTCACTCACTGGGTCCTGGTGCAGGAGACACTGCATTTCCTGGTCTCTTTTGACCCCTGACTGTCCTGGAAGTCAGCCGGGGAGCCAGGAGCCAGCCCTGGCCCAGCCTCCTCAGGTACAGCCAGACTCTCCTTTCCCACCATCTACCCACACCTCTGCTTGGCTCTGTTGTTTATTAGCCATGTGAGCCAAAAACCAGCAAGCCAGCTACCCTTCCAGCATCAGAGCCCTGGCAGGGGACAGAATGGACCCCAGATGGTTCACATGAAGAAACTTTAATGAACAGAACCAATAAACATGGCGAAGGACCCATGGGGAGGCCTAGCATCCTGGGGAGGATGGGGTCCTAGGCTGAAGGGCATGGGGAAGAAGTGTTAACAACCCCAGGGATGGCTGAGTTCTGGAGGATGGTTGGCTGTGCAGGGTCTGTGGGCAGGGAGGGGGAAGCAGGGAGGGAGCAGAGAGAAATCCCTGACCTCTCTCTCCCCTAACCCCCAGGCTGCTGCCAGAGCCTTTCATTGGCCAAACCCAATAGGAAGCTGGGGGCAAGGGGTCCAGGAGATGCATCTCAAGGGGCAGGCTTCCCCCACCAGAAGTGGCAAGTGGGCAGGGCAAAGAATGCAACTGAATTGTGCAAACAGACCACCCAGGATACTCAGAAGCCTCAGTGTCTCCATCTGTAAAGTGGGCATAAAATCTCTCTCCTTCATAGGGCTGTGTTAGCACAGTGCCCAACACAGAACACACATTAGGTGGAACTTTATCATGGTGATGTGATTATCATAATTGTCAATATCGTGATTCTGCCTCCATCACTGAATCAGCCTGCAGCTTTTAGCTAAACATCAGTGCCTCGGGGAAGCCTTCTCCCTACCATCACCCCGACCCCTGATCAGGTCAGGCCGCGTAACACCACGTCCTGGCAAACTGTGGGACAAATCTGCCCCCTGTTTTCATATGGGCATAGCCACCCCCTGTTTGGTTGACATATTGCCTGTGGCTGCTGTCACCCAGCAGTGGCAGAGTTGAGTGGTTGAAACAAAGACCCTGTGGCCTGCAGAGCCTGAATTATTTACTATCTGATTTTTACAGGCACACACTGACCCCGGCTCCTTTCCGCAGCTGGCCCTCATGCCCCTCCGTGGCAGTTCCCTCTGCAGTAATGGCACAGTTAGCTGTGTGCTTTCTGTGTCTGTCTTCCCCACCAGACTGAAAGCACCCTGAGCCCAGCACAGAAATCTCGGGGTCACCTGTCCTCACGCCATCAGCCACAGCCTCCAAGCTGCTCACAGGGCCCTGTAGGCACCTGGTCCTCAGAGGCAGCTCCAGAGTGGGCCGACTGCTGACTCGGCACAGCCTTGGGAGAAGTGCTGATGCCGGCAGTTTTCCACAGCAGAGCAAGTCCCAGCTCATAGGAGTGTTTTCAACCAATTTTCCAAATCCCTGACTTCAGCCCTGGAAACAGGATGTAAAGGTTTTCATTGATCACCAGGGTGTCTAGGAGTGCCTGGAAGGCTTCAGACACACTCAGTGGTCCCAGCTTCCCACTAGCAGCCTCAGAAGACAGAGCAGATGCTGCTGCACCCGTGGTGCAGCCCGGGGTCCTGGGGAGGGTGGGGCCAGAGGGGCAGCTCCAGGGAGGCCTTTCTGGACCTGGCAGTCAGACTGAGCTGCGTGGCAGGAGCCCGACCAGACTCAGGGACAGGAATGTGCCTCTTGCAGTCCTAGGAATGGGAGGAACGCAGGCTCCCGTGGCTCCTCAGGAGGGGGTTTAAACTCCAGCTCGGTGCTCTTTCCAGTAGGCACACCCCCCACACCTGCCAAGGAGAGGCCCTAAGACACGCTCATTCATTCATTCACCCAAGACTTCCAGGCCAAGGGCTTGCTATGAGCCAGGTGCCCAGTGAGAGAAGGCAAGAACATGCCTCCCAGAGCTCACGTTTGAGTGGGGGAAACAGGCAGCAAAAGCTGCAGGGGGCAAGGACTGGCACACTGAGGAGCTGAAAGGAGGCAGTGGGTCTGAGACCAGCATGGCCGGGCCCTCTTCTAGGCAGTGCCTGTGCCTCTACCCAGCCCACCTGCCCTCACATTGACAGTGGCCCAGGTCTCGAGGCCCTCTTGAGGCCTTGATTCACATCTGAAGTGGTCTGTGGGCTCAGGCTGCCCTTTGTCTCTGTGGTGGCCCCTGCCCCCACAGAGAACTGCCCCCCACTTTCCACCCCTGCAGAATGACTGTGCAGGCAGTTCCACACCAACAAATAGGCTGTGAGAAAGGAAATGGAGAAACCTTCTCAGTTTCTGTGTCTGTGGAGAAAAAAAGGCAAGGAATGCCACGTTTTCGATTTTCCCTCCACATGTAATGTTTAGTTTCTATAAATGAACTAATATTTTCCTGGAGAGAAAAAAACATAAAGAACGTTGACCCCCAGAGAGGGCAAGTAATGTTTGTGTGTACTTTGGAACTGGTGAAGACATTTCCAGATTTTGTTAGTCCCGCCTCCACGTGGCTTTACCAACTGACAGGTTTTCTTGGAAGATTCCTGGGCAGCCTGCGAGTCCAGGAAAATCTTCGGCCTTGGCCTCTGGTTTCTGCACTCTCACTATGAGGACTGCTTTCTGACATACCTGTGTGTCTCCCTACTGTATTGCTCGGTGGTAAAAACCACCTCTGGAGTCAGAGCTCAGTTCAGAACTTGGCTCCAGCAGTTCTTAGCTATAGGCCCTTGGGCCATTGGTTTGATCCTCCTAAGGCTGTTTTCTTATTGGAGAAATAGGAATAGGAATCTTCACACAGACATACTTCACAGGGTCTCTGGGGGAGTCCCCTTAGCCCAGCGCCTGTCATACACTCACCTCTCAAGAGTGTTAGCTCATGGCCTCCCAGGCAGGCTCTGGTGCTGTCCTGACATCGAGGAGTTGGTAGGGGGACAGAAGGAGCTCCCACTGAGGCACTCAGCAGCATACCAGTACTGCTGTCACCTCATGAGCCACCCCAGAAACTAAGGATGTGAAACAACCATTTTATTACATGCACAGACTCTGTGGGTCAGGAAGCTGAACAGGGCTGAGGCTGGAGCTGGAGTTACCCAGAGCCATCTTCACTCACATGCTCAGTGCTTGCTGCCAGAGGAGGCTGGGGCTACAAGGAAGCTCGGAACACCTACCCGTGGCCTCCCCCTGTGGCCTGGGCCTCCTCACAGCATGGCAGCCTCAGTATCAGCAGCCTCCTACAGGGCATTTCATAGGTTTAAATGAAATATTGGTTGGCTGCTTGTTTGTTATTTTCTTCCCTTATTCCTTCCTGTCTCCATTGTTAAGCACAATTATTGGCATGAAAGAGGTTTTCAATTCCCATTTTTAGACTGCATTCTAGCCTGGGCAATAAAGCAATATTCCCGTTCTCTCTCCCTCTTTCTCTTCCTTTTTCTTCCTCTTCTTCATTCTTTTTTCTTTCTTTTTTTTTTCTTTCTCTTTCTTTCTTCCTTCCTTTTTCTTAAAAAAAATAAGTAAATAAATAAATAATTAAAAAAAAAAGAATCAGAACGCCAAACCTCATCTAACATTAAATCTAATCTTGCCTTAACCTAGCTGGGGTGCTGCAGGCCTGGCTGCTTGTGGGAAGAAAGCAGAGGTGTTTGGCCCTTCTTTCTCCCTAAGCCTTTCTCCATCTCTTTGGCCTGCAGGGACTCGGGGAGAGGATACAGTCATAACTGGAGCATAGGGTGATATGATTTTGAAGGTTTGTCCCCTGCAAATCTCATTTTTAGGGACCAGGCATGGTGGTTCATGCCTGTAATCATGGAACTTTGGGAGGCTGAAGCAGACAGATGGCTTGAGCCCAGAGTAGAGTTTGAGACTGGCCTAGGCAACATGGCATAACCCCATCTGTAAAAAACAAACAAACAAACAAATTAGCCAGGCGTGGTGGCCCACACCAAAGCTTCCTGAGGCCCTCGCTGGAAGCAGATGCTGGCACCATAATTCCTTATAGCCTGTAGAACCATCAGTCAGTAAACCTCTTTTCTTTCTTTCTTTCTTTTTTTTCTTTTTTTTTGAGATGGAATCTCACTCTATCACACAGGCTGGAGTGCAGTGGCATGATCTCAGGTCACTGCAGCCTCTTCCTCCTGAGTTCAAATAATTCGCCTGTCTCAGCCTCCTTGAGTACCTGGGATTACAGGCGCCCACCACCATGCCCAGCTAATTTCTGTATTTTTAGTAGAGATGGAGCTTCACCATGTTGGCCAGGCTGCTCTCGAACTCCTAACCTCAGGTGATCTGCCCACTGTGGCCTCCCAAAGTTCTGGTATTACAGGTGTGAGTCACCAAGCCTAGCCTAAACCTCTTTTTTATAAACTATTCAGCCTCAGGTATCCTTTTATAGCAATGCAAATGGACTAATACAGAAAATACCCCACTTCTAGTACCTGTTTTCTGTGTCAGGCCATTCTTGCATCACCATAAAGAAATACCTGAGGCTGAGTAATTTTAGAAAGAGGTTTAATTGGCTCACAGTTCTGCAGGCTTGACAAGCATGGCACCAACATCTGCTTGGCTTCTGGTGCGGGCCTCAAGAAGCTTACAATCATGGCAGAAGGTGAAGGAGGAACAGCCATGTCACATGGTGAGAGCAGGAGCAAGAGAGCCAGTGGTGAGGAAAGGGGAGGTCCCAGACTTTAAACAACCAGACCTCACATGAACTGAGTGAGAACTCATATATCACCAAGGGGATAGTGCTAAACCATTCATGAGGGATCTGCCCAGTGATACAGTCACCTCCCACTAAGCCTTGCCTCCAACACTGGAAATCACATTTTAGCATGAGATTTGGAGGGGGCAAACCATTTCACAGGGCCTTCTAGCTGGCAGCTGATACCACTGATGCTTCTTGTCCCAGGCACTTTCATGGGTATTTCAGAGATTCCACGAGTCCCTTGACCCAGGCAGATGCAGATCTATTTTGGGGACCCCTGCAGCCTCTTCCATGCCCTGCCAAGTCTGGTGCACGCTGCCAGCTTTCTGATGCTTGGGTCCCCTCCAGCCCTCAACTGCTTGCCAGCTCTCCTCACACGGGCCACCTTGGTCCACAGGAGGCCATACCTGTCCTCATTTTAACAGACCTGTGAGCAGAACAGACCCACCTGTGGCCACCACTGTCTTCTGGCACAGCTATTTGGTCTTGTCAGGCCTGAGTAAGGCACCGCAGGTCCCCTGGGTCTCCTGACTGCTAGAGGCACAGTTCAACTTCCCCAGGGGGCCTGTGGAGACTCCCCTAACTATGTGTGAGTAGAAAAAGAGAACAGCCCAGGGCAAGGGGTTGACCCTCTCTCCACATGCTCCCCTCTCTGGAAACACTCTCTCTCTCTGCCCGTTTATAGTTTCAGAATGGATGAGTGGGAGGGGCCCTCTGTGAGGAGCTCCAGGGCTAGAAGGCCAGTGGTGGCCCACTACTCTGGAATTTCACATCTCCTTTGATCTTGGAGTCCCCCATCTTAGCAGCCTCTCGTGTCAAAGTCAAGCAGAAGAGGCAAGACTCAAACCTACATGCCTAGATGTGGCCCAGCTCCTCACCAGTACAAGCAGCTCCCCCAGCATCTGCTGCTCCGCATTTCCTGTGGCCTAGGAATCTGCCCTAGGAAGGTGATTGGATGCTATTTGCAGAAAGAAATGATCCAGGCCAGCCAGGCGCAGTGGCTCACACCTGTAATCCCAGCACTTTGGGAGGCCGAAGCAGGATGATTGCATGAGCCCAGGAGTTCAAGACCAGCCTGGCCAACATGGCAAAACCCCATCTCTACAAAAATAAAGAATTTATCTGGGTATGATGATGCATGCCTACAGCCCCAGCTCCTCAGGGGGCCTAAGTGAGAAAATGGCTTGATCCCAGTAGATGGAGGCTGCAGTGAACCATGATCACGCCACTGAGCTCCAGCTTGGGTGACAGAGCAAGACCCTGTCTCAAAAAAAAAAAGGGAAATGAACCAGGCCCTCTGAGTGATGTGTGAGACAGCTCTTGGCTCAGTGAGGACCTGTGAGAGCCGCATGTGTGAGAAACAATGTGTGTGAATGTGAAAGTGACCAGCTCCCAGGCTCTACTGTGAAACCTGGCCAGAGAAGGGTTTCAACACAGACTTTCTGTGCAGAGGGCCCCAGTGTGCTGGAGAGATGCAGGGTCTGGAAGACCTGGAGAGGGCCTGAGTCTTTGGGAACTGGATTCTCAGCATGGGCAAGAGGGATACAGAGAACACTGAGTCCTCTTCACATTGGGCAGAAATCACCGTGTGCACCAGAGGCTCAGAGTGGTACCCGCAAGAGCTCCCAGTTATACAGTTGTCAAGCCTCCTCCTCCAATGAGAAAGTGCAGGCTCCAAAGGATGAGACTGGACTGTGAGCTCCCAGCTCAGCATGAGGCAGAGGCTGGACTGGAACCCAAGTCTTGTGACTCCAAGTGGAGTGGTTTCCCCTCTGCCACAGCTGCTTCCCATTAATTTCCAATGAGCAATACTTGGAAAGTGTCCATGTAAGCAGCAGCAGGGCTGCCAGGCTGCTTAAATAGGGCAGTGATGTCCCAGGCAGGCCACTTGGATGTTGCCGGAAATCTGTGGGAACAAGGCTTCCCATCCCAAACACGTGTCCTCCTCAGCAGCCATGAGCACTATGCCCATCTTCACAGATGGACTATGGCCTCCAGACAGCAGTCCCAAACTGAACTTCTCATCCTGTCCCCAAAGCCTGACAGTACCAGGGATACCACTCCACTGACGGTCACCCCAAATGCCCCTCCCTCCACACCCCCAGCCTATGGCCTCAGGTCTTGGCCACATCCAGTTGCTCTCCAACCAAAGCAAACTTTCTAGGGTACACATCTGAATGAATGCATCAGCGCCCCTTCCTAAAAAATCTCTACACCTTCCCTTCACTGAACTCCAGGCTTCTTCAAAGGCCCTACCCTGTCACACCAAGCCTGTGCACATGCTATTCTGTCTGCATCCATCACTGTTCCTGGAGCTCTTGCACCCACCTGGACATCAGGCTTTCCAGGGGTTCCCTCTGTGTTCTCATGTGCACCGTGCTCAGGGCTCTCGTTCACTGGCTGCTCACCTGGGCAAGTTCCTGAATTCTTCAGGTTCTGCATCCTAAAATTGAGATAGCAACAGTACCTGCATGGCAGTGTTATTGTGAGGCTTAAATAAGATCAGGTGTATGAAGCATTTATTACAGTTCCTGGCACCTTGTAGATGCTCAGTAAATGTTAGCTGCTGTCATTATTACCATCATTATTGTTGTAGTTATATTATTGGTGTAGTTGTTACCTTTATGTATTTATTATTGTTACTATTGCCATGTAAAGTAGATGTCTCTCCTGGTGTAATTACCTGGTTACTTCTCTCTCTCCCACACTCGACTGTAAACTCATCTTTCTAATCCAGTGTAGTATCTCCAGCTCCTACCCCAGGGGCAGGCCCAATGTCTGGGCTCAGGAAAAGTTTGTCACGTGAAAGAGGGAGGGATTCTCTATGGCTTAATCCTCACAGGGAGACTGTCAGTCAGGGTCACTGGTCCTTTTTGCAGATGTAGAATTCAGGTTCAGAGGTGTGAGGTGACTTGTCCAAGGTCACTCAGCCTGCAAGTGGCAGACACAGGTGAGGTCCCAGGCCTGTCTGAGTCTTTGCCGTCGCTGTTCATCATCCCTTCTGCTCCAAGGCTATTTCTAGGAGGCTCTGGGCTCTTTGCTGTTCCAATCAATGAGTGGTCTGTTGGGCAGCATGTTGCTTTCTTGAAAGAAATGTAATAAAAACCAGATTTTTTTTCAACATGATATCTCGTTCCCCACAGAGACCGTCAGTTCTCTTATGTTCCAATAAAACTGCTAAAGAAACAGCCACTTAAAGAGCTTTAAAGATTATTCATGGAAAAATTATGCTGAGGAAAAATGGAGCAATCCTCTGAGATAGTCAAGCCACATGGTCAGTTTTTCCAGCTGTCCGTGCCATATCGGGGCTGGCAGCAAGAACTGCACACTGCTCAGCCAGCCTAGAGCCCTGGTGCATTACGACCACCCACATCCTTGCCCCTGCCCCAGGACATGGAGAAACAAACTTGCCAGCCACCCGGCTCACAAGCGGTCCCAGAAGACACGTGTCCCTGGTGCTATCACGTGGTGGCCACCCGAGGCTTGGCAGGGCAGGAACATGAGGCCTTTCAGTAGCAGAGGGTGTCACTTACTGGCAGAGAGGCCCCCCCATCCCTGGGGCCCAGCTGAATGGGAATTCTTTTGCTTCCGCGTCAGACTCAGGCTGTTGGTCAACAGTGCAGGAGAGGGGAGGAGCTAAGACCCTGAGCAGGGCGAACAGCATCAGCTTTGAAATGGCGCCCAGGGAGTCTGCAGGCTCTTCTGCTGGGTCCCCCACCCTTCCTCCAGTTGGGTCAAGGGGCATCTGAGGCCAGGCATGCCTCCCAGGGCCATCCACAGCCAAAAGAAGAGGGGGTGGATCTGGGCCTAGTCCTAGAGGAAGAGTCAAGAATTGAATGGAAGAGACCAAGGGCAAGTCCAGGGGGTTTGGGAGAGACTGAGCATGGGAATCAGAGCTAGAGGCAGGAAGCACATGGAGACAGGCGGGAAAAGGAGTCAGGCAGGAGTGAGCAGGAAGGGCCAAGGAAGTTACCAGAAGAGCCTTGGAGCCTCTGGATCTCACTGCACCCCTCCAGCTTTGTGACTGCAGAGTGCCTCTGAGCCTTCCTTTAAAGTGGCAGTGATAAAAGTACTAACCTCGTAGGAGTCAATGAACAGGACTTTGACATGTTGACTCAAGCCTGGTACACAGTGCATAATAGATGCTAGTTCCCATCACCTTGCCTTTCTCAAGAGTAGTAACTGGGTCTTACTCACTACAGACTTCCTGGAGAAAGTGTCCCCTGTTTACTAGATCACTTCAGATACGGTCACTGTGTCCTCCTTCCTCATGTTCTGACCAGGACCCAACCTCTCAACAGCTAGCCTTCCTCCCTAGCCACAAGAGTGCCATACACCTTGATTCAAGTCCTGCCTCCAGCGTGTTGGAGCTCTGTAAGCCCCACCTTCCAATCTGTAAATGGAGCTACTAAGAGTTTCCTCCTCAAGTATGATAGCACAGGCACAGAGCACAGCACCAGGTGCATAACATTAGGTTATAATTATCATTGTTATTACTACCACAACACCGGGTAGCCTTGGGTTCCACTCCAAACCACAAGAGAAGGAGCAATGCAATTTGACCTTTAGAAAACACTTTTCTGAGTCAGGGTGGGAGCCAGAGTGACTCAGGCAGTGAGACTGTAATCCCTCACACACGGCTGCTGATAAACAAGGCAAGATCCACCCTCTACATGGATTCGTTTCTTGAGCAATATGGGCAAAACCAAAACAAAGCAGGATGGTTTTCATTCTTCCTTTTCCTCTCTGGAACAACTGCATGAGATGTTTCCTTCAGAACAGAGCCTGCCTGTATGACAGCACTTTGAGCAGAGTTCCTTCCCCAGGGGTGCACAGCAGAATCACCTGGAGAGCTGTGGCCGACTGCAATGCCCAGACCCACCTGTGGCCCACAAAACAACCTCCAGGGATGGGCCCAAGAAACTCCTTTTTTAACACTCTCTCCAGATGGTTCTGATACGTTCCTTGGCTAAGAATTAGAGCCTCAAAGAAGCTGATGACCACATGGAACCCCTTACCAGGAAAATGCACACATACAAAAGCTGAACTGCTCTTTCAGTCCTCTGTGCACCTCAGAGGCCTTCCATACACCTCTCCTGGAAGAGAGGTGAAGTCTAAGCCAAGAACCTTTACTTTAGAGTCACACCTCTTCAGTTCCGTTACTGTCCAGCAACAATACTGGTCTGTCAGATCCTGTTCTTGAGATGCCATCTGAAAGCAGGAACTGGGGCCTTGGAGAGCCTCCCCTCTCTCCTGACACCAGGCTAATTTATTTAGGCAGCTGCACCAAGAGGCAGTGTGGGGTGGTGGGGTCTTTTTGTTAAGGTTCTTTGAACTGCAGCAACAAAGACAGACTCTGGCTGACTTCTACCAAAAGAGGAACCATTTGGCTGGGTGTAGTGGTTCATGCCTGTAATCCCAGCACTTTGAGAGCCTGAAGTGGGTAGATCACTTGAGGCAAGGAGTTTGAGACCAGCCTGGCCAACATGGTGAAGCCCCATCTCTACTAAAAATACAAAAAAAAAAAAATTTAGCCGGGCATGGTGACACATGCCTGTAATCCCAGCTACTCGGGAGGTTAAGACTTGAGAATCACTTGCATGCAGGAAGCGGAGGTTACAGTGAGCTGAGATCATGCCTCTGCACTCCAGCCTGGGTGACAGAGCGAGATTCTGTCTAAAAAAAAAAAAAGGAACCATTGACTCACAGAATCCAGAGAGGGCTGAACAGCCAGGCCAGGGAAGGACAAGGATGCACTGGGTGTCAGGAACAACTGAAACAGAACTCCCTTCCACCTCACTTGGTGGCCTTACTCAGTGAGGTTACTTTCTTTTTCTGTCACCACAGATCAGATTCCTCATCACAAGCAGGGAAACGTGGTCATCCATAGTATCTAAGTTTTATTTCTCATTAATCAAACAGAGATTGTCCTCAAATGCTTTCTAGGCTCAAATCGAAAAATCCTGGGGAAGGTGTCTACTGGTAGACCCATCAGCTGAGGTCAGAGGCAAGGCTGCATTGAACTGGCATTGCCTCCCCTGTCTCCATCAGTGGGAGGAGAAGGTGATTCCTGAGAAGGTCCTGGGCAAATGGTCCCAGGTGTCCACTCCGTGCACTCATGAGGCCTAGATGTGAACCTAACCCCATCGCCAGCCAGTTCCTGGACGCATGCTTGATGCCTACCCACTGAGCTTCCACTACTCTATTTGCATGTTAACGCCAATAATACCTCAGAGGAGAGCCATGTGGATTAAATTTGAAGGCACTGCAGGGTCAAGGCAGACACAAATGACACACTTAAGTTGGGTGGTTGAAGGAGAATTTCACAATGGGGCTATTCACAAAGATGTGGGCAGAGTGTAGGGGAACCCCAAAGGACAGCTCGGTACCCCAGGGATAGAAACAGACTGCCACCTCTCAGGAGTGACCCCACAGGGAGAGAGCCAGAGGAGGCAGTGCCCCAGCCTGCTTCCCATTAGCCTAACCCAGTGAGGAGCAAGAGGGGGTCAGGGAGCCCCCTGACCTAGCCCCACGTGCAGCCCCCTGGTTCATGGCATAGGGTGGAGAAGGGTGGAGGACAAATCTGGAGGAACAGATGGAAGATTCCAGCACGGTAACAGCACCTGGCATAGAATAGATGGCCACTATTGTTAAAGTAGTTTCACTTTAAATAATGAAATTGTTAATGCATAGATAATACCCATCCCCACCATCTGTATTTAACAGCAGTGAACATTTTGCCAGCTGGAATGTACTCATGTGATACCAGCCCCCTACAGCCTCCACCTCCTGGGCTCAAGCAGTCCTCCCACCTCAGCCTCCTGAGTAGCTGGGACTGCAGGTGCACACCACCATGCCGGGCTAAGTTTTGTCTGTTTTGTAGAGATGGGGTTTCACTATGTTGCCCAGACTGAAACAGAAGTTTTTATGATTTATCTATATTGATACCTGTAGATGCAGTTTCTTTTTGTAGAATTTGTTGAGTGAATAAACCACAGCTCATTTATCTATTTCCCTACTCAGGGGCATGTAGATTGCTTCTACTTTTTTGCAATGATGCACAGTGCTACCTTGATCATCCTTGTGTATGTGGCACCTCCTGTATATATGCAAGAGTTTCTCTAGATTAAATACCTAAATTAGAATCACCAGGTATAAAAGGCAGGGCATCTTCCTTTATTCAGCGTTGCTCATTGCTTTCCAAATATTTTACCTTCATATAAGCCCCAAACTGGAGTTCCTATTCCTCTACATCTGCCAATGCAAGACATTGTCAGGCTACATTTTTGTTTTGTTTTGTTTTACCATCTGTTGAAATAAAAAGATACCTCCTTTTTCTCTCATTTGCATTTCCACTATTTCCAGTGGGGTTAAGCATCTTTCCTTATTCTTACTGGCCATTTGGAGATTCTGTTCCGTGAATTTGCCTTTCGTATATTTTGCTTGTTGTCTCTGTGTGGTTTGGCCTTTCTTACAGACATTTGAAGTTCTCTGTATATCTGAAAGCTAATCCTGTGTTGGTGTAGGGGTGACATATACCTTCTCCCAGACTACGACTCACCTTTAACATTGATTTTGATGTCTTTTTTGGTTGGTTGTTTTGGTACAGACATGTTTCATTTAAATGTCGTCAAATTTATTCATCTTTTCCTTTAGAATTTGTGTTTTTTCTTTCTTCCCTTTCCCCAAGATTATAATGATTATCTCCTATTTTTTTCCCAGTAGTTTTGCTTTTCATATTTGTGACATTAATCCACTTGCTTAACGTAAGGCAGGACTCTAATTTTGTCTTTTTCCACATGGAACCCAGTGGTCTTGCCCCTCATTCTGAAAAGCTCCCCCTTTCCTTCCTCACTGACTGGTAATGCCGCCACCGTCAGGAAGCAGGTCGGGCTCTTACTTTGTATTCACTGAACTGTGTCTGCATCCATGTCCAGTACCAAACTGTTTGAATATTACTGTTTAGGTTTTGTTCTGCATTCCAGTAGGGCAAGTCTTGACTACTTTGTCTCTTTTCTTTTCCATCAGGATTTTAAGATCAGCTTAAATGGCCAGGTCAGGAAGAACTTTGAACACCATGTCATGGACGGTTTCAGGCAAGGCGGTGGCATGGTCAGCTTCACATTTTTCAAATACTTGTGAGGCTGTGCTTGGGTTAGATTTTAGAAGATCTTACGGGAGGCAGGAAGACAAAGTGTGGGGGCCCAGACCACTCAGGGACAAGAGAGGAGGGCAAGGAGGCAAGGAGTGCAGAGCCTGGAGGCCCTGGCGACTGCAGCAAGTGAGGAGGGGAAGGGAGGAGAGAAGAGGCAAGTTGCTGTGTGGGAGGAGCCGAGGGTGGCCCCCCATTCCAGGCTAGGCGACTGGGTAACCACAGTGCCTCCTGCCAAGACTGGAAACAGGAGAAGGAGTTGCAGGCTCAGCCTCAACTGTGCTACATTTGGGACATCTTAGGAAAGGGCAGATGGAGGGATAATGCCAAGAGGTGGATATATGGGTCTCAGGCTCAGAAACGAGGACTGGGCCAGGCCAGGTGGCACCCTCCTGTGGTCCCAACTACTCAGGAGGCTGAGGTGAGAGGTTTGTTTGAGCCAGTGAGCTGGGGATGTCGAGGCTGCAGTGAGCCGTGATAGCATCACTGCACTCCAGCCTGGGTGACAGAGCCAGACCCTGTCTCAAAAAAAAAAAAAAAAAAAAAAAAGGGAAAGAAAAATAGGACTGTAGTCAAGATTTAAGAGTCGTCAGCTATCTAATCAAATAAAAAACAGGAGCCATAGAGGGAGGCCTATGTGGACAACTCCAGCATAAGGGGTGTTAGAGGAGGAGGAGCTCACAGAGGGGGTGGTGACAGAGATTGAAGAGGCACAGGAGAAGCAGGAGAGTGTGTGGTATAGCACCTGCCACAGAAGGAGGGCATTTTGAGAAGGAGTGGCACCAGGTGCCAAGGGCTCTGGGAGGAGGCTGGCAAGCCTTCATTGGTTTGGCAAGAAGGAGGTTGGTGGATGTGTCTTTAGGTACAGAAGTCAGAGCTGAGTGACTGGAGGAGCACAGACCTCCATTTGCTGGGAAAAGATCCAGTGAAGGACCTTGGTTTACAGGAAAAGAGAGACTAGAGCTTGCCTATAGGCTGGAGGAAGGAGCCAGAGAGAGGAGAAGGGGAAAGTGAGGCAGAGAATTCACAGATGGGTAGGACCTAAGGGGAGAGATGGGCCCAGGCCTGGCGGGAAGGCCAGTGTGAATGGAGGTGTGCATGGCCGCTGCAAGGGTGGCTGTGAGAGAGATCCCACCTGACAACCAGTTTTCTCACTGAAGTAAAGAGTGGCAGCATTTGAAAGGGTTGGAGTCTAGGAGTTGCCTGGGGGTACTAAGGAAAGAAGGGACATTTTAGACTGTTATTGAGAACAAGAAAGTTGGCTAAGGCCTAATAAAGGGATTGGCAGCGGGAAGTGAAGAAGGTGCCTGTGCAGAGTCGGGCTGGGAAGGAGGGGGAACAGCAGAGGAGACAACTTATGGGAAGTGAACACTCAGCTGGCAGCAGGAGTTCAGAACTGGAGGTGATGCCCCTGCCTCCTGAATCCGCCAAAATGTCAGACGGGGCCAGACTTCCCACAGTGTATGAGCTAGGGGTGTGGGTCATTATTTTCGACATTAAGAATGACCCAAGCAGGCTGGAGGACATGGAAACCTGTAGGCCACTGGTGGGTCTGTAGAGCCTTGTGGTAGAGCTCTGTGAGGGCTTGGACTTTATGGGACCCCAGGGAAGTTCTCCAGCTGTGGCCAGGCGGCTGACCCCTTGGCCCCTTGATCTGCTCTGCTTTTGATGTGCTCTGCAAGAAGCAGCTGCGCCCCAGTGCCTGGCTCAGATAGCCAGAGCTAGGCAAGCCTCTGGAGTCACCTCCCTTAAAGACCTCCCTTTCCAAGCCACAGAAACTAAAGAGTGCCACAGTGGCCAGGGTCACGTTCCTCCTGACGCAGTGGAAGACGTGGCCAGCATGAAGGATTCAGCCTCGGTCTCTGTGTATTGTGCACAGTGAGGCTTGCACCCCCAACTCCCTGGCTCTGATGACCTGTTAGCCCCATGACTGGATTGAGAAGGACATGGTAATAATTACCATAATAAATTAAGTATGAGGGCTAACTATGAAAGTCTGCATACATTACCTCATGGACTTCCTCCAACCACCTGCAAGGTGAGTTGAATTATTCCCACTTTTCAGATGAAGAAACTGGCGCTCAGGGGATAAGTTCAATAACCTATCCATGGTCCCAGGTAGTAAATGAAAGACCTGAGATCTGAACCCTATCTGTCTAGCTGTGCTCTTGCCCCTTTTTGTTAAATGCGTACACAGAGACCAGAAAGTGGCTATATAAGGGCTCAGGGGTAAGGGAATGGACTTAGTGTTAGAAGACGCACTTTTTAGTCTCACCTCTGTCGTTCACCAGCTGGGTGTCCTTGGATAAGTCATGACATGGGGAAGCAGGGCCAGGACTAGGCTGCTTATCCCCATGTCCATCCATAGTGCCCTCCCTTCAGCCAGTGGGTGCCATGCACAGCAGGACACTGGCCATCCTGAGAGTTGGTTGTCTGCCTTGGGAGTCAGTTGCTATTGACAATTACTATTGGAAGAGGGAAGAATCAATATCTAATAAGTAGGAAGCTACAGGGCTCATATGAACCTTGCCCCACCTATGACAGCTGGGCCAGTTGCCTTACTCCAAACCCGGGGCCCACCTCCACACCCCAACCCAGGCTGCACAGCCCCTGGCCCTCCCGTCATAACCCCTGTCGTTGCTCTCTCTGCTCTGTTCGCAGGTCCCTCCGCTGGCTCCGGTTCTGCAAGGTTCAGCCGGAGGCCCACCTGTCCTGATACATCTGTTGCTGGCAGCCTCCCCACACCTCCAGTCCCCAGACACAGGAAGAGCCACAGCCTAGGCAACAAGTGGGTGACTGGGCAAGCCCTCCCCCAGGGCTTCAGACAGTCCTGCACATGGGCCTGGACACAGTGCAGGGAAACACTTGCTGTCTGGGTCCCTTCCCTGCCCTGTTCTGGGAGTTGCTGATGAGAGCTCTTGGAATCCTGGCCAGTGTGCTTTCCTGAGGCTGGTGTGGGCTCAGGAAGAGCTGAGGGGCACTGTGGCAGCACTGACTCCATACCACTGACAGGTGTCTCAGGCTTAGCAGCTAATGGAGGAAAGGTGCAGGGAAGAGCAGGGAAGTAGCAGTGACATTCCAGAGAATTTGCCCAAACCCAGTTAGTGACTCATGGAGAACCCCAAAGTCCAGTGGACACCAGTGACTGTCATCCAGGGCAGTGTTCAGTTTTTCATGGCATCTGCCTACAGAGCAGTGATCCTGCCGGCTCAATCAGCCCTGTGAGGCCCACAGCCAGGGACATGTGTGAGTCCTCAGCATGGCTGGGGCAACTATGCCTGTGTCTCCAGAACATGAGGCACAGGCTTCCGAACAGATGAGTCCCTTCCTTCCTTTCTTCCTTCCTACCTACCTACCTACCTATCCACCCACCCACCTACCTACCACTTCTAAGGCATAAGCCTCAGCCCAGCCCAGGCGGGCCCTGGAGGAGCTCCAAGGCTGGAGGAGAAAGAGTTGCTTTCTGAGTGTTCCGCAGCCTTCTCTGCTAGGCACTTTGCACATGCCTGTCAAACATGATCTCCCTGAGTCCTCATGCAGGCCTCTGAGGTGGGTGCTATTATTACATATTTTGAGAATGAGTCTAATGAGGTTCAACAAGGTGAAGTTCCTTGCAATGGTGGAAAAACATCAGAGTGAGTGTCTGGACCAGGTGTGTGTGACTCCAGGACTAGACACCCTGGCTACAGGCCCACTGCCCCTCACCTGTGCAGCCTCATCACTCACAAGCAGCATCTGCTCATTTGAGCCTCCTAACCACCTGGGAGACAGGCAGGGCAAGTATCATTATCCCCATTGGATGGATGGAGAAACTGAGGCTCAGAGAAAGGATGTGACTTGCCCAAGGTCATGCCGTGAGAGAGGACAGAGCCTGGGCTGTACTGTGACTCTGGGTGGAGGCCTTTTTCCTGCAGCTGCACCATCTGCTCCGGCCCCAGGCAGATGTAACCACTGTCACTCCATAGATAAGGAGCTTTGCCTTCTTTCTTCCTTTCCATTTCCAGTATGATGTGTCAGTTGAGTGTAGTTGAGAGTAAAAGTGCGACATTCCCATCGGAGAAAGCAAGGCACCTACTGGACGACAGTGTCCTAGAGTCCCGCAGCCCCCGAAGGGGCCTGGCCCTGACCTCCTCCTCTGCTGTCACCAATGGACTCTCCCTAGGTAAGCGTCTCCGGCCTGCACATGATAGGCTGGTGGGCTGTAGGCCCAGCGTGTGCTCCATGTCTGTCTCTGTGTCACTGTGCCATGCCCAGTGGCGCTATCATTCTGGGGGACCCAGTGGCCCCTCACCTCTCTGCAGAGGTGGCTGCCTGCAGGAATTGCCCAGAGCCAGGGAAACCTTGTCTCCTAGTCTCATGGGCTTCATGAAGAACCCTGAATCTGTCCTCATCCTGCTGGTGGCATGGCAGGCAGGTAGAAGAAGCAGCCAGACACATCCCTGAGACCAGCTGCCCTTGGCTGGCAGCTCCCCACACCAGACTGGACCACAGTCAGGCTTCTCTCCCTGAGGGATCATGACCCATAGGGCCCTGCAGGGCAAAGCAAGAGAGGCTGCCAGGGAGGGTAGCTGGGTGGGCCACTGGGTTCTCCCTGCATACTTGTCTTCACACTGGTTAGCTAGAAGGAGGGAGGATAAAAAATTGATGTTCATGGATGAAATTGCATCACTGAGTGTCAGCCAGACATGATGCTTATGACAACAGAAGAGACAGAAATTGTGCTGCTGAGGCTGGGATAGGACCAACTTGACATTAGGACTCAGGCTGGTGTTGAGCTCTGCTTGTAGGTCCGTCCCCCTGCAGTGTCCAGGTCAGCTGAGGACAGGTGGCACCACCCTGTCATTACTGCCATTAGGCCAGTGCTCTCTCTGATGGCTGTTGCCTTTCAGTGTGCCTGTGACTCTGTGGTCTGTGTCTGTTGGCTTCCCTTAGCAGGAAGTCCTTCCAGGGCTGGTGATTCGACCAGTTGCCGAGCTAGGAGTTGATTTTGTGAAGACTGCAGGGCAGAAGGCCCAGAGCATGGGGGTGGGGGGGGTGGGTGGGGGTGAACAGGAGAAAGAGGCAGGAATCACGCCCACATCCCTGTGAAAGCAAGTCAGTCTCAGAGGGCGTGGGCAGTATCAGTCCAGGGGTCGCCGTCTCCCACGCCCTGGAAGTCTGACAAGCAAGTTCTGTGTCTGCCTCTGTCCTCAGAGGAGGTCATCCTGTTTGGAGTCAGTCAGGGTTATACAACGGCTCAGGACAGTGCGTCCAGGTTTCCAAGGTGTGCCTTGGGAGAAGAGTTCCAGGGCCCATGTGTGGGGAAAAGCTGGGTTGAGCGAAGGTATGCAGGTTTCTTCCCAGAGACGCAGCTCTGCTGGTGGTGGGGAGGAGTGCTCTAAGAAGGCATCAGAGTCCACAGTTCCCACATTCTTTGGTCATGGAACCATTTTCCTTGGAGTGTCCAATGGGACCTGAGTTCTGAGGAATGCCCTCTGGGAAATGCCAGCCCAGTGGCACTCAGCTGGGCAACAGAACAGCTGTTTTCTATCCAGAAAACTTTCTGAGCTGCCCGAGTCCAGGCCTTGCTATTCCTGAGACAGAAAACGGAGTCAGATGCAGAGCTGTCCAGCATCCAGACGGGGGAATCACAAGGTTGTTTGGTTCCCGCCTCCTCAAGTTGGGGAATTGAAACTGTTTTTCTTTTTGGGCCCAAAGCCCTGGGTAAGTGGCCATGTGTGCATGTGCCCTGTTGGGAGCTGGGCTGGTCCTCCCCTTTGTGATGAGGGCCATTACTCAGACAGGTGCCAAGGGACCTGGGATCCCCTGCCTCCCCCTTTCCCAGTGCTTGGCCTTGGTGCTCTTTCAGGCAAAGACCACTGAACCTCAGAGCCTCAGATTTTCTCCTGTCACCCAAGCATCCAGGCACAGTCCAGAAGCATCGTGCATGGATGCTTGGGTGACAGGAGAAAATCTCTCCTTGGAGAGATATTAGAGAGCCCAGGAGAAACAGGGTCACCCACTCAGCCCAGAGGGACAGGCCTGAAGGAGAAATAGGTAGCAAAGCTGTGGGGCCCAGCCCCTCTCTGTGACTTCACTGGCCAGGGTTCTGCAGGGGCTCTACCTCAAGGCTTCTGTCTAATGCCAGGTAGCTATGCTGTGACCCTTGGGGAAGAGGTACTCATTTGGCCTCACCAGGTGAGGGCTATTCTAGTCCTGGCTTCACTTGGGCCAGAGGGAGGCAGTGGTAGAGTCAGGTCAGGCCCAGAAGAAAGCCTGAGGACCCAGACCCCAATGAGCCAGTGGGCAGGTAGCTGCAGCCCTCAGAGCGGCAGGAAGGTAATAGAGGATCTGCCTGGAACAGTGGGATGGTGCGGGGGGCGGGGTGGGGGTGGTTCTTTGACCCTCTCAGAGCCGAGTTAGAACTAGCAGCAGCAAAAACTCAAGTACGTTGAGGCTCCCAGCGTCAGGAAGCAGTTTCTGTGGCACTTCTGTGAGCTCAGGGGCCTGGGCCTGGTGACCCAGGGGAACAGGCCCCTCTTCTGTGAGGCCATTGTGCTCATTGACCTGTGTTCCTTTTCCAGGCAGTAGTGAGAGCTCAGAGTTTAGTGAAGAGATGTCTTCAGGGCTGGAAAGGTGAGTGTGGCCTCAGCATGGCCTCCCTCCCAGGGGAGGTGCTCAGGGCCAAGGGAGCTGGAGACAGGCCCCGGGCAAGGACAGGCCCTGTCCCACCCACCCCATGCCGGCGGCCTCTGTGAGGCTGCTCTGTGGCTCCTCCAGCCCCCTTGCCGGGGCAGGGCCGACTAGGAGGGAAGATGGAAGAGCAGAATGGGTGTCGGGGCCCCAGCCCCCATGCTCTGAGCAGCCCCACGCCTCCTCCGGTCCAGGAAGCTCTTCCTCCAGCACAGCTGCAGGAGGCCTGGGAGTAGATTTGGCCCGAAATATGGGTTCTTGAAAATGGAAGCCTAAGAAGTGGTCTGGTCTTGAGATGGGCATGTGGCTCCGCCTGGTGGGATATGAGAATATTGCACCCAAATGGCCTCAGGCCTTGGGTATTTATTGACCCCCACCCTGCTAGGCACTGGTGACCGGAAAGCGGCCACAGCCTCTGCCTCCCTTGAGGATCCCTCAGCCCAGGGTTTGGCTCCCTGGGAGAGTCTGTTTGTCAGGGCCCCAGGCCTCCTGCTCAGGAATTCCCATTGCACATACTCCATGTACTGGTGTTTTCCTGTGCCAGGTGCCAGGTGGTCTCTAGTAAGGCAGGAGATACTGTGAAGGGGGTGCCCCCACAGCCATGGCACCACCAGGGGTGAAGGGCATCATGGTGACTAAGGTCTGATGGGAGGTGGGAAACATCCAGTGACACAGAATGTCCAGGAAAGACAGGTTTGCACCAGAATCCAGGACCCTGGGCACACATGCACACTCACAGTGACACACAGGTACGCACACCTTACACACTCACATATACCCAGGCACACACTGTACACTTGCACTCACCTACTACATTCAGTCTCACACATACACAGGCACACACACGTGCTTGTATACACATTCCTATAATCACTGTCACACATGTGGGTGTATATACTCACACATGCACATATGCATGAATGCATGTACACGCACACATTTTTGTGCACACACATACATGTGTGTGTTAACACATACACACACACGCACACACCATTCCTCCTCTGGAGCAGAAGCTTCTCTCCTCGGTCCCCATAATCATAAGTTGACCACAGAGAAGATAGGTGCTGCCTAGCAACTCCTCCCAGCGCAGAGGAGCTGTCTGCTGGTCATTGCTCTTGGTGGAATGCTGCACAGCAGCCATTCATAGTGTCCCCATTTTATACATGTGAAAAACAAGGCTCAGAGAGGTGAAATGACTTACCCGCTCCACACTCTGGTATGGACAGAGCTGAGCCACACCCAACAGCCTCCTGACCACTGAGCCACCTCTTCATCACTGCTCCACACCTCTGCCAGATACGGGGACTGCGCCATATAGGACAGTCAGTCTGTCTGCCTATGAAACCCAAGATGGGGGATGGCGGGGGAGTGACGATGTGCCAGCCCTCAGAGGCTCTCTCTTCTCCCTCTCCACCCATCTTGGTTGCTCAGGCAAATGAGCCAGTAGCTTTCACCCTGGGAGCCACCCCAGCAATGGCGAGGAGAACCGGACAGGCACAAGGGCAGACTCCAGAACTCTCAGCACCAGTCAGGGGACTCCTGGGGACACCCTAAGGGAGATGGCTTACAGGCAAGCAGTACCTCCCCTGGCCTCAGGCCAATGAGAAGACATCAAATGGCAAACATAGTCACAGATCCTGAATAGCAATTAGACCTGAACCTGTCTTTCATTCATTCATTCTTTCACTTGCTCATTCCTTCATTAACCCACTTATTCATTCAGTAGCTGTTAAGCAACTGCTCCCTGCCAGACACCACACTAGTAACTGAGGGTGTAGCAGCTATAGTTCCTGCTAAGTACTCATGACTGAGATTAGAGCTACTAGGAAGGAGGATGGCAAGAGAGAATTCCTTGTCCCAGGAAGACGATGCTGTTTGCAATGCCGTCATGATCACTGTGGGCCACAACATTTCACAGCATTTAGATCACTATCCATCTGAGTATCTGGAGTAAGTGATTTGGGGATGGTCTCATGGCTGGTACAATTGCCTGGCCCCGCCTCCAGCAGCCTGGAAACAGCCCTGCAGGGAGGATGTCCTGTTTCTCATCCTCTGAGGATGGCTCTTGTCCCAGCCCCACATTGCTGAGGGGAGCAGGAGGCCACCTGCTTGGGAGGATGCCAGTGGGCCTCCAGTCAAGACCCAGGCTCCATGCAGTCTTAATGACCCCAATCAAGACCCAGGTCCCTTGGCCACTGGCCTCCATCTCCATCCTGCACTGCCTCTTACATTCCCTGAAGTAATCCACACTCGCAAAAGCACAGGAGCATTCTGGGCCTTCCTGGAGAGTCCATGGGAGAGTTGGAAGGGAAGATTTACCTCTTACAGCTTGAAAATTTTCACTACATGTGACTCTTTTATTTCAGTTACTCACCTTCATGCTCTTACCTGGGTCTTCTCTATTCCTGACCTTCATGGGCCCAATCCTTAGCTCCTCCAGGTCCTCCCTCCACTCCCAGCTCTCCCCCAGGCCAAATCTTCCTACTCTATAATGGGAAGCAGATTCCCTCTTCCCCAGAAGACTGAGTGTCAGCCTGCCTGGGCCCAAAGGCCAGCACCTGCCCTGAAAGAGCCTCTCCTTCTCGGAGACCCCACCAGCTGTTCCCTGAAGATGCCGTAAGAACACAGCTTTCTCAGCATGTTACACTGCTTGAGCAGACAGAGACTGTGGAGCCAGAGCCAGAGGTGCAGGGGAGGCCTGGACCCCACTCAAAGAAATGAGGGTGTAAGAGAGGAGAGAAGAGGCTTGGCCATGGTGGGGGAGACAGCATTTTCCCCCACAGCTCTGAAGCTTAGGGCCCACAGTCTTCTATTGAAGATTGCCACCAGCCCCTGCCCCTCAGCCTTGATAAGCCTTCCCAGGCTAGGAAGAGAAATAGAGCTAGATACCAAGGTGAAAGGCAGGGAGACTCAGGGCCAGTTCCTCCACACCACACACCCCTGGCGGGTTGAGGGCACACCTTCATCACCATGAATGCCACTGTCAGCAGGCAGGCAGCAGTTTCTGTTGTCTGGCCAGGGGTGGGACCCTGTGTGCCTGTCTGGTGAGTTTGCCTTCCCTGAGTTTACACACATAGATGTCTCCTCCTTGAGTGGTAGCCAGAGTTCAGGCTGCAGATGCCCAGTGGATCCCCAAAGTGTCTGTCTGGCCATGAAGAGCTCCCACACTGGAGCTGGAGCCCACTGAGGCCTGTGGAACCGCTGTACTGCCCCTGGTAGGAATGGGCCTATTCCTACTGGACTGTGGAACAAGGGTGCAGAGAGCAAAGGGGACCCTCTTCTGTTCTGTATCCTATCTCTTCACCCGTGTCAGCCTTGGCAAGGTCATGGGGCCTGTGGGGCCAGGGAGGGGCAGTGAGACCCAGGGAGGTGTGTGTTAATTACTTCTGAACTCCCAGGCTGTCTTAAAGACCCTCCCCTACCCTCGGGACCCAGAATGAGGACAGGGTGGTTGTCCTGGGCCAGAGGGCCATGGGCAGGAATGGGCCTGCTCTTCTCTGTGACTGTACCTAGTGTCCCTAGTCAGTAGTTTTCCTCACCTCATGCCCAGGAGAGTAGGGGCGAGGAGGGAAGGGGAGCCCCCAGCACACTCTGCTTTCCCAGGGAGGCGGGGAGGCAGCCCCGCAGGGCATTCAATGACCTGGTGAGGAGGGCTGTGGGCTTGTGTCAGGATGATCCCCAAGCAACCTCAGGCCCCTTGGAAACAAACAAGAAAGGGAGCGTTTAATCAGGAGCGGCAGTAATGGATAATAGGTGCCTTTTTCTGCTGATTTGGAAAGCAAGTGTTGGCACTAAGATGAAAACAAGAATACCAGCCTACGAGTTGAAGTATTTTAAATGAGATATTTTTTAAAAGACTTAACAAAATGGATTGCAGAGGCGATCATATATGTACATACGAAAATAGAGTCTCACTCATCCTATTTCTGGGCTGTAGGTTTATTGAGTGAGTTTTTATTCCCTGTATTCTCCAGATTTTCCACAATGGGTAAATGTTTATTTTCTACCCAGAAAAACAATTAACATTTAACTTTATAAAAGAAGATGTAATCAGAAATGATTACTAATCAGTTTTTAACAACTGAAATATGATAGTGCCACAAAGTTGATTACGAAACACTTGGCCACCATCTCCCCTGGTCAGAATCACCAGAATCCATGGAAGAGCCTTCTCGTGTGAGGCATGGGCTGTAATGCAGGTAGTGGGAAGAATAGAGGATGGGGGTCCTTGGAAGGCCCAGGATGAGAGGAAGCCCCTCTAGTGGGAGAGGGAAGTGCAGCTGGGGCAGGGTTGCAGGGGCATAGTGCACAACCCTCTCTGAAGAGCCTGTTCCTCTTCCTGCTCTGAAGGAAGTGAGGGAACAGGTCAGAGCTCAGAGTCTTAAATAAGTCCTGCCAGGTTCACAAAGGATGGGAAGCAGTTGTGCAGGATGCAGTGGGAGCCCCCAACAGGGCAACCTGCATTGGGCCCTAGGCTCAGAGGTGGTTTCTGGAGGAGGGGATGGTTAAGCAGCAGTCCAGGACATTTAGTGAAGAGGACCCTAGAGAGCCCTCAAGGAGGGTCCTGAGGAGGCTGTGGGCTGTGAGTCATGCACCAGGCTGGGACAGGTGGCCTAGGGTGTGATATCTGTAAGAGTCTCATACAGGAGAGCTGGGCCCCATGGCAGGTTCTGTTCTCTCGAGTTGTCAGTGTTCCACAGTGAAAAGCACAGCCAGCCATGTCAGGGGACCTGAAGTTAGGACCACTGATCCTCCCAGGCCCTTGGGTAGCTCTCAGTACCTCTGAGCCTCCATTCCTCAGCCCTGTGATGAGGCTAGGCACGGTGAAGACCTAGCACATCTGAGGAACTGATTTAGGGACTTTTTTTTTTTTTTTGAGGCAGAGTCTCACTTTGTTTTCTAGGCTGGAGTTCAGTGGTGCTGTCATAGTTCTCTGCAGCCTTGATCTCCCAGGCTTAAGCAGCCCTGCTGTCTCTGCCTTACAAGTAGCTGGGTACAGGTGCATGCCACCATGCCTAGCTAAATTTTTTATTTTCATTTTTCAGTAGAGATGGGGGCTCATTGTGTTTCCCAGATGGTCTCAAGCAATCCTACTCCTACTTCCCAAAGTGCTAGGAGGACAGGCAGGAGCCATGGTGCCCAGCCTGAACTGGGGACTTTTACGAATTTCCTTGATAGGTACTACTTACCAGCAAGAAAGCAACCCAGGAGTCTAAGGCTAGGTAGGGGGAAGAAAAATGTCCTCAAATGCAATTCAGTCATCAAGGGAGGGATGGACCAGAATGATGGCAAATTTCTGCCAGCACCTGCTGGCCTCGAGGATGACACTGGACTGTGGGAGGGCTCCTCCAAGAGGTCGCTGCAGACAGTGGCCCCCAGAGTGCTATAGGGTGTTCAGGGAGTTGGGTGATGCAGTTTCTGCCCATGTGAGGTTTACCTGTTTGTTTTAGCTGGCAGGATCATCTGACATCCTTAGGGAGGCACCAGGAAGTGGAGTCGTGGCAACAGAGCACCAAGCCTGCTGTCCTCAAAACTGAGTTTTAAAAGACACTTGTTTCCTTCCTTGAGAAAATCAGAGGACCCTGGCATATGCCCAGGTTTACCATGTCACAAGGATGCCTCTCAAGCCCCAAACTCTGCAGTATTTTGGGAGAGTCGGGCCAGGCTCTGGAGGTGATCCTGCAGGTGATGGGTCCCTTTGGCTGCCATGCTTCAAGGGTGGGGAGAAGTTGGAACATCAAATGGATACAGGAAGTGAGTCTCCTAAGACTGAAGAGGGTAAAGGAGAAAGAGGGTCATTCTCAGGGTGACTGCCACAGAGGACTTCGCTGTCCCCCCAACCTGTGGCTGAGGCCAGGATCCCAGGCTCTCATTCCTCCCTTGAGTCTGGTTTCCTTGAGTTCATCCTGCTGCCAGGCACCTGGCTTCAGTGCTCTGAACTCGTGGCCTGTCTCTCCTGAATGAGACTCAGAGACACTGAGCCCTGGGCCACCTGTCCCAGCTTGGTGCATTACTCAGAGCTTGAGGCCTCCTCAGGTCCCAGGACCCTCATCGAGGGATCACTAGGATCCTCTTCATCAAATGTCCTCTGGGTGGCAGCCCAGCTAGACAATCTGCCAGCTTCTGATTTGGGTTTCCCTCCAATATGTGATCTTTTGCCTCACTCCCTTAGCTGCAGACACTAAAGTCTGGCAATTGACATTCCAGCCAGCAGACTGAGGTAAGTCTGCAGAGAGATGAGTGCACAAAGAACCCCCTGCCCCTAGGTGCCAGAGCCTTTTGCTTGACTTTGTTTTTGAGCCCTGCCAGGCAGCTACTGCTGCTTCATGGTTGCTAAGAAATTTCTGCCCACAGCTTCTCTGTTCAATACCTACAATTTTTCCAGAGTCAGCAGCTAGAAAGTGGGCAGGACACTCTTTCCATCTCGTGTCTATCCTTCTCTGCACATATCCGCTTTCCCCTCCCCAGTCTCTCTCAGGCAAGATTTCTGGACTTCTCAGTGCACAGAGGGGAAGATGGATGATACCTCAGAGCTCTCAAGTTTACATGTGATAGTTTTGCCCAGCCACTGAGCCTCGCTTTAAGCCTCTCAAATCCGTTTCCTAATCACCAAGAGAGAAGATCTGGCTTACCTGGCTTGGACCACTGCTGTTGCCCTGTCCCCTCAGCTGTCACAAGGTTGGGGGCATGCAATATAAATGTGGTTCCTAGGGACCCACTTAGTGAATCAGGGACATTGCCCAGAGAAGAGTGGGTAACCCATAGAGAGCAAATATCCTTCAAAAAGACCTGCTAGAAGGGACATCCCAGGGCCCAGCAGAATTCAGGGTGGCAGCTTCCTGCCTGAAGATGAGAGTGAAGCATCAGAAAGTGGCCAGGATAAGCCATGGCCTAATTGGACTGGCTTCCCATCCAGAGTGTGCGGGCGCAGGTGGACACTGCTGATGAATAGCATCACCTGGACCCTTCCACATGTGCACTCCTACCCGGGCACTGTGTACTTGAGGCTGGGGCTCTGTGTACAGAAGATTAGGGGAAGTGTATTAGTCTTTTCTCATGCTGCTAATAAAAACATACCTGAGACTAGGTAATTTATAAAGGAAAGGGTTTAATTGACTCACAGTTCAGCATGGCTGGAGAGGCCTCAGGAAACTTACAATCATGGCAGGAGGGGAAGCAAGCATCTTCTTCACATGGCGGCAGCAATGAGAAGTGCCAAGCAAAAGAGTTTGAAAAACCACTTAGAAAACCATCAGATCTCATGAGAACTCACTCACTATCACAAGAACAGCAGCATAGGGGTAACCACCCCCGTGATTCAGTTAACTCCCACTGGGTCCCTCCCATAACATGTGGGGATTATGGGAACTACGATTCATGATGAGATTTGGGTGGGGACACACCCAGACCCTATCAGGGAGGGAACCTACTTCTGCTAAGACCAAGATTACCAAGGCCTCAACATAATTATTTTCTGCTCCTCAACCTGCTAGCCCAGAAACAGGGACTTAGGGCTTTATGAAATGTAATCCTCAGGATATTTACAACCTAATGTGTACCTAGAAAAAGATGGAGTGAAGATGGCCTTTCAGACCCACTTGACTAGTCTGCATGCTCATGATGCTGTTGGCCCAGGCAGTACCCTGGCTGCTTCCACCTCAAAACCACCATCCACTCTTCCTCTTCCTCGTGTTGTGATCTTGGGCAAGTGACTCCACCTCTTCAAGCATCAGATTCCTTATCTATAAGGTGGGGATAATGATAGTGCCTACCTCACAGTGTTATATGAATAAATGAGATGCTGAACGAATCCTGCTTAGCACACTGCCTGGCACCCATCGTCTCATCACCACCGCCACCATCGTTACCACCATCACTGTCATCATTCCATCCTCCCACTTTCACCATCACCACTACCACCACCACCACCACCATCATCATCCCATCATCTCATCATCATTGTCATCATCCCATGACCCCATCCTCCTCCTCTTCCTCCTCATCTTGCACACCCTTTGGGACTGTTCTACCTTGTTGCCAGTCGATGTCTTCCCTAGACCCAGGTTCCCTCAATTGCCTGTTGCAGCCCTCCTTCTCCTGACTCCACCTAAGATCCCTGAGAGGGGACAGTCAGATGGCCTTCCTAGGATACTGTGTTCAGCCACATGTTCCCAGAATGACACTGGGAAAGGTGTCTGGTTCTGGGTTGTAAGCCCCCATTTCAGTTACCAAAAAAAAAAAAAAAAAAAAAATCCATGATTTCTGGGGCTCCTCTGATACCACCACCCGATCATTTTGCATTTTCTGGCCCTGAACATTCAAATAACAAATTTTCTCAAAGCATAGACACTTCCAGATTGTCTGGTTCTAGTGGCTGAAGATCCTAGCTCCTCTGTGCTAATGCTGGCCTTCTAGACAGCCAGAGTTGCCTTGCCCAGCACAGTCCTCCTCCAGCTCTGGAGGGCTCACCTGGGTTGGAAGGCTGGCTGCTTCCCCCTGACTCTGTGTCCTAAAAGCTGGCCTGGAGAAAAGTCACACTGGTGCTGCCCTTCAAGGCCTGGGGTTGCTCCCCTGGCTCCAGAGAGAGCAGGTTCTGACTTCCAGAGCCTGGAACAGCCACACTGGCACAAGCCCTCCACCCACACCAGAAAGTGAGCCTCCCTTTGTGAACACTTGTGTCTCTATCTCTAATGGCAGGCCACTAGGGTGGGACAAGTGGCTTCGCTTCCTTGAGTCGCAGTTTCCTCATCTAAAACTGTGAGAACAGGGCCCCCTCAAAAGCTGGGCATGCTCGTGTGTGAAAGTATGTAGCTGGCACGTGGTATGCAGTTGAGAAGAGGCAGCTGCTCTTCAGCGCCAGGCAGCCAAAACTGCCAGGAGACTGCCCCACTGGGGCCACCAAGGGACCAGGAGACCTGGGATGTGGCCCCATCCTGGGAGATTCCAAGGCCTAAGAATCTTGTGGTCATTTTGTCTCAGACACTGACAAATCCCAGGCAGCATGACTGCAGGTGGGGACCCACAAGTAGAGGTACCTCAGAGAGTAGAATGCCAGAAGGGGCCCCACATGGGCTCAGTCCATGTGACAGAGCCCACCATGTTCGATGGTGCTGCCTCTTCTTCTATCCTGAAAGTCTGCATGTCACAGTGTGGTGAGGAGCTTGGGCTGTAGAGTCAGACAGTCCTGGGTTCAAGTCCTAGCTTACAAGGCTCATGCCTTAGTCAAGTAGATTCACATCACTGAGCCTCAGTTTCCTCATTGTGGGGAGGGTAAGGGTGCTTTACACAAAACTTCGGTGACAGCATGAGTGCACGTGATTAGGTTGCAGGGGCATCAGAGCATGTGAGCGCTCACTGCCTAGTGACTGCTTGGTCTGTCGAGAGCTACCTGGTGGCCCCTGGTGTCCTTGTGCTCCCCGCCAGTCCACTCCTCACCCCTTTTGGGAGGACATGAAGAAAGGCCTGCCTGGAAGATGCTCGTTTCAAGCTCTCCATCAAAGATGTCATTCCATCAAACATCTGTAAAATACAAAGCCATGTGTACTGTCTCATGCAAAGGGAGAGAATGATGGAAAGAAGGTAGCTACGCTGGCCCCCGTACCCTGTCTCAGGTACTGTGGGAACTGTGGATGGTCCACTGCCATCACATATTCTCCTCAGGTAACAGGGAAAAAGACTCAGGAGAAGAAAAGTGGCAAAGAGGCCAGAGGGCCCAGCTCTGGGAAGGGGGACTCTATCCTCAACTCCAAACAGGTGGCAGCTCAGAGCTGGAATCCAGCTCAGATGAGGAGGAAACATCCCTGGGTAGCAGACAAAGCCACAAAGGATCTCACTGCAGAAAAGGCCATTGTCAGATCCTGCTTAGAAGAAATCCTGGTGATGGCTGGAAGAAGAGCAGCCCCAGAGGCAGCCATGGCCGGTTCCCCTGAGCAGCATGGCTTCCACACAGACTTGGGACCTGCCGTGCTAGTGCACTCACCTGTGAGGTGCTCAGTATGTGGTGCCAGGAACAGTGACTTTGGGGACTGTTACGCTTGTCCAAAATGAGAGATTCACAGTTATCTGCATGGGTCACATTCACTCACTGCACTCCACCCCTCTTTCTGGGAGGGAGGTGCCATTGGGCCAGTGGCCAGGGAATTGGGCACACCAGGGCCTCTCTCCTCTGTGCCACAGCTCAGTAGGGGTGGGGGTGGGGTCAGCCTATGGCCACCCTGACACCCATTATGTTAGAGGACTGGGGAGCCAAGCTCATGCTATGATACACCATCACCCAGAGAGGAAGAGCTGATGGACAGGAGGCTTGAGGGGCCAAGAGCAGCTGTCCCAGCTAACCATCAGATTCCCACCAGCCCTGAAATTGGGTCCCTGGACAGTGGACCCAAGATGGTCATCAAGAAGAGCTCCTTCCTAGAGGGAGGACAGAGGCCCCTGGGCAGGTATGATGCACCTGCTGCAATGTGTGAGGGCGGCCCCACACTACCCACAGGTGCCGATGTCACAGAGCGACATGCAGCAATGTACGGGTGACTGTGGAGGACCGAGGGGATCTTACAAAGGAACTCCGGGCCTCATTATTAAGGCTTTATTAAGTTGACTACATTGTCATCTAGCCAATGGGCAAGAAGACTTGTGGTCAGAGAATAGGCCATGCTTCAAGGGTGGGGGAAAGGTTGGAACATCAAGTGGATACAGGAAGTGAGTCTTCTAAGACAGGAGAGGGTAAAGGAGAAAGAGGGTGCCTCCATGCAAAGAGGCTGAGCAGGAAGCTGCACGTTGCCCCGGAAAGGCTCACTGCCGGGGAGTGCAGGCAAGAAGAAAGCCAGAGGGCTGCCCACGGAGTAACCCTGGAGTGTGAACTCCTGGCTGCTGCAGCAGGTCACAAAGCAAGTTTGCAGAGACTTCGCTGGAGCCGCAGAGGAGACTGTCCAGCACAGAGGATGTAGCACACAGAAGGCTCCGGTTGCATTCTGGTGAATGACACATAGGCCCAACCTGCAAGGTTGCCCACAATTCTGTGTGCACTGTTAACGTGGACTTGCCATGGACTATCTGGGCTCTACAGCCCTAGGCTGAGGCAAGTGGGTGTGCCTGGATTTTAGTCATGATCTTGACCCTGGAAAAATGGTGAACACTCAATTAAAAGTTGAAAGAATTAACTGGGGACTTGGGGACTCTGAGGGGTGCTGTGTTTAGTGGCCTGGCTACTCCAGGTGTGCTTGCAGTGTGGCTGAGGAGGCTGGGAGGGAGGTTGCTCTGTGGGGCTTCCTGAGCTAATTGACCATGTAATCTGGGGTACTCTTGCCTCCTTCAGGAGCATCTGGTCTTTCAAAGCTGTTGCTTAAATTTAACCCTTTTCCTCTGTAGCAGGGGACGTCTCTATGCCACCCTGGGGCCCAACTGGCGGGTTCCAGTTCGGAATTCTCCTAGAACCCGGAGCTGTGTCTACAGGTATTCATGTGTTCATATGTTCATTTGTTCAACACATAGCTTGTTATGTGGCCTGCTGGATGCCAAGCACTGTGCTTGAGGCTGCCAAAAGAAACAGACACAGCCTTTGCCTCCATGAGGCTACTTCCAGGTGCATTGACTGTCCTAGAGGAGGTAAGGGGCACTCAGGGAGAGGAGCGGAAGCACACTTGGTTGGGAGATCAGGGAAGGCCTCCCTGAAGAAGAGACTGGAAGAATGATAGGAATTTGCCAAATAATTGGGAGTGGACAATGAGAGTGCAAAATAATTTGCCAAATAATTGAGAGTGGACAATGAGAGTTAGGGCAATGAGAGTGCTCCCAGCAAAGGGACAGCTGTGGACTGTGAGACAGGAAGAGCCTGGTGATTGGAGTGAAGGAAAGGCAGTGTTTGAAGGAATGAGAGAGGGCAGGGACATGAGATGAGCTGCAGCTGCATCCAGCAGGGGTGAGGATGGTGGCTCAGATTTTAAAAGCAACAGGGAGCCATGAAAGGGGCGTGCTGTGAGCAGGTGGAGGAGAGGAGAGAGGGAGGGTGGAGGCATTGGCCAGTGTGGACCCAGGAAGGCCAGTGAAGTGCACTCAGCAATGGCTGGAAGGAAGGCCCCGTGGCCTAAGGTGTGGTGGGATGGCTAAGATGCATGGTCAGGCATATTTAGTATCTGATCCCCAGTGCATCCTTGGGATTGATTAGGTTGCAGGGGCATCAGAGAAGAAAACCCCCAGCTTTCTGGCTGAAGTGGCCAGTAGGGGGTGGTGCCATTCATGGGGCGTGGGCAGATCTGGAGCTCAGGAGGGAGGTCTGGGCTGCCATGCCCTTGGATGCCTTGATCTGTAGATGGTGTTTGAGTCCCCAAGGGAGAAGGTGAGAGAAGAGCCTGGGAAAGGTGTGGGGAATGGTGCGTGTGGGCTCCTGTCCCTCTGCCACTCCACACTGCCTCTTTCGTTCCTCACTGCTCCTCTGAGGCTCCTACCAACACCAGAAGGAGGGGCTGCTGCAGCTGGGGCTGTGTAGGCACTAGCTCCTCAGGTGTGGAGGAGCCCACACTAGCCCCAGGGAGTGGCCAGGCTGCAGCTGTGACAAAAGCATCCTTCAGGATAAGGTAGGGGTGCTGATCGGGGTCTGGATTATAAGGAACTTGGTCACCAAGCCTGGAGCTTTATAGCCCCAGAGAGACAGGTGTGGGAGTCCTTGGCGGTGGGGTCCTTCATGTGCATCATCACCTGGCCCTCTCCTCCAGGCCTTGCCCTGCGCTGTTGAGTCCTCTGGATTGCTGGGACATCACAGACTTGGCAGTGGGGCACCTGTGGTCCCCAGTGAGTGAGAGGGTGCTTGACCTCCGCTCCTCCAGGGCAATGTCTGACTGATGGTCTCTTCTCAGCCCCACTGGCCCGTGCATCTGTTCTCTGGGGAACTCGGCAGCGGTGCCCACCATGGAAGGGCCTCTGAGAAGAAAAACCCTGCTCAAGGAAGGGCGGAAGCCTGCAGTAAGTGCAGACCCATATCCACCTGGGGCAGCAAGTGCAGCAGTGAAGGGCCTGGATCCAAAGACTCCAGCCCTGCCTGGGCCACTGAGTTTCCACATCTGTAAATAGTGCCCACTCCTAGAGGTCTCAGCAAGAAAGTCACATGTGTGGCAGAGGCCCTGTTTGCAATAAGTGTGCAGCGAGCTGAACTCTCAGAAATTATGCCTGGCACTGCCTTGAAATGAACAAAGGAAAGGCTCCCTGAGTAAAGGAGCAAGAGGGGATGAAAGACACCTTCCATCTTGGTCCTAGATGGAAGCTGGCATTGCCAGGGGGTGATGGAGGGCCAGGAGCCTGCACTGGCATTGATGGGGTAGCTGGGTCTGGAATCACAGAGCCAGGGGGCCTCTACCCCCCACCACCTCTGGTGGCATCACTCAGCTTCCCCTTCCTCTGTAGCTGTCCTCGTGGACGAGGTACTGGGTCATACTCTCAGGATCCACCCTCCTATACTACGGAGCCAAGTCCTTGCGGGGCACAGACAGAAAACACGTAAGTCCCTTGAAAGGACTCTCATGCTGGGACTTTGTCTAGTGGGAAAGGGACCTCTGTGAACTGTGGAGGATGGGAGTGGGAAAGGGATCAAGTGAACTGAAGAGTATGGGGGTGGGAAGGTGGCAGGGGAGGGAAGGAGCCTGCCTGGCCCAGGTCGGCTTCCCCTTTGGAGTGGAGGGCTGGGCCCCAGCCTCCGGCTATGTTGTTGCTCTCCTCCAGTATAAATCCACACCTGGCAAAAAGGTTTCCATCGTGGGCTGGATGGTGCAGCTGCCTGATGACCCCGAGCACCCAGATATCTTCCAGCTGAACAACCCTGACAAAGGTAGGCAGCAGGCCAGAGCCGGCGCCTGCAGCTGCTCTTTGCCCATTTCCTCTCCGTGCATTTTCAAGTTATTAGGATCCTTTAAGGCTGCTGCCTTTCCTTTTCTTTAGGTTCTGATGTTCATGGGGTCCATGCTAGTCCACAAAAACTGCATAGATCATGGTTGGTGTGTCCATTGAGCAGGGTACGAGGCACAGGGTGCTAGAATCCTTTGTGCGGCCTTACCTACGGCCACTGGGGCCCATCACTCCAGGAACTGTAGCCTCATGGTCTTGGAATAAACAATAAGGTTGGATGAGGCAGGACCATGAGGCTGGAAGGGTCTTGGCTCTGGGGAGATTTCAGGGACCCCTGACATACATGTGCCATGAGACTCTGGCAGTGTCCAGGTCGAATGCCAACCCAGAGAAGAACGCTTTTAACTTCCCAAAGCTCCGACTTTACCTTCTCTAGCTATCTCCCAGTTCCTCCTAGTTCCCACTTCATGATCACGCTGGGAAGAAGGAGAGATTCTGGATGCCATCCTGTCCAGCAGCCCTGTCTTCATCAACATTCAGAACAGACTACAGCAAGTCTCCTCAGTAACCCATGTCACATGACAAAAACCCAAAAGTGCCTGGATCAATTGGATTCCAACCAGGCAAACTGATTGGAGCTGGCAAATCCCCAATCATTTTCTCACCTTAACAGGAATGTTTTACTATAGGGTTCATGAACACACAAATATCCTGGGGATCTGGTTAAAATTCAGATTTGGATTCAGCAGATCTGGGGTAGAGACCAAGATTTCCAACAAGCTCCCAGGCAATGCAGATGCCAGTGCTGGTGGAGAGACCATGCCTTGAGTGTCAGGCTCTAATGTTCTTAGCTGAGAAGCAGAGAAACAAAGGGAGCCTCAAAGAGTCCGGAGTGGGGAAGAAAGAAACTGCCAAGTTTTCCGCTCCGTGTCTAAGTGACTGAAGCCACATTTGTTGCACATATGTGGCAGTGTGTCCTAAGTTTGGTTACCATTTGAGTTTCTTTCTCAAAAGTCTGGACTGGATTAGCAGTGTTTTCTTAAGGAAATGTGACACAAGGGGTGGCCAGGGTCCATGGATAAAATTCAAGAGGTCTGTGAACTTGGGCAGAAAGAAAATACATGTCTTTGTTTTCAGAGCCTTCTGACTCCTTCAGTTATGAGTATAAGCATCCGACAACAAAACTGTTAGTAATACCTGTGATTTTATCTCGAAGAGAAATCAGATATTTCAAATCACATATTGTTACAGACATTTCAAAATGTCACGTATGCTCATCTCTTTGAAATTACAGTGCAGTATCAAACCTGTACTAGATCTTGTTCTTAGTGATTTAATATAGAACCACCTATAGAATTTTACTGCTGATTTGTTTTTTAGTAGTTTAAGAACTGTATTTGAGTATTATCAATTTCCTTTGTATCTATACATTTGAAACATTATTCTGAAAATGGTCCACAGGCTTAACCAGACAGCCAAAGGAACCATGGCCCCAAAATGGTTAAAAGCCATGGTCCAAAGGGACAGCTGGAGGGAGCCCAGGAGGCTGCTTTCTCTGCATGTTCCAGCTCACCTGGGGCCAACCTTCCTAGTTTAGTTACCCGTGTTTACATTTCTCTTTACGCTACAGTCACCAGCTGACCCGCCTATGTGGCCCTCTTCTTAACCCATGGTTTCTCTACCCATCAGGCAATGTTTACAAGTTTCAGACTGGTTCCCGATTTCATGCAATACTGTGGCACAAGCATTTGGATGATGCATGTAAAAGCAACAGGCCTCAGGTAAAGTCACCAAAATCTTGCTTGTTACCTGAAATATCCTCTCCCACCCTTGGAACTAAGGGTCCTTAGAAAACAGGGTTCCCTTCTTCCTTCAGAGCCCATTAGCCACACTCTGAGATACCCTCTTCTGATCAGCATCTTCCCTTGAGACAAAGCACCCCCTTGCTCAGCTTAGAACTAAGCCCAGCTCCAGACCAGAACATTGAATCTGGTTCCTTGTCTTTCCCACAATAGGAAATGCCACAGAAACACCCACTGGGAGATTGTTATGTGCAGCTGTAATATCAGCTTCTAGCATCTATTTAGGTCATCCCTGCCAAGAGTTGACTTCATGGGAATCCTAGAGACTCACTAAAGGGCCTCCCTGCCCCACAACCCTTGGGAATAATGCTGCTAGCTAACTCATTGACAGCCAGCCATGGGCCAGGCAAGGCTGCTGGTGAAGAGGGGTCCCTAGCTTCTCAGTGTGTTTGAACCCATGGGATCTGTATTGAGGCAGGCCTGACTGATGGTATGGCCCCCTCTCCTGGTTGCCCCTAGATGTCCCTTGAAGGGTGTTATGCGAAATGCTTCACATGCAGGAATTGGCTGAATTCTCCCAACATCCCTGTGAGGTAGATTCTCTTACTGTCTGCATTTTATGCTGAGGATCCTGAGGCTCAGAAAGGGGCAGACACACATTTAAGGTCCCACATTAGTGAGCAGTGGAGCTGGGATCAAACCCAAGTCTGCCTGACTCCTCTGATTCTGTACTTGTTTCCCCTGAGCCCTCCTGCCTCTCCTGCCTCCACTTCCCTGATAAC
Source organism: Aotus nancymaae (assembly GCF_030222135.1). NCBI lineage: Eukaryota > Metazoa > Chordata > Mammalia > Primates > Aotidae > Aotus > Aotus nancymaae. The sequence continues at coordinate 4,856,497 of NW_026988414.1, read as the reverse complement.
CCCTGCAATTAAGCAAAAGACTGGAAGCACAGCCCCAGCTGTCCAGGCTTGCAAGAGAAATGGCTGCCTCAGCCCTCAGCAGCAGATGAGGGTGAGCTGAAGCTTTCTGCTCCCTGGGGGTCAGGTGGGCAGCACTGATGCTTCTATCCCTAAATGTCCACATGTGTGTTCCCCAGGGAGCAGCCAGAGGAGAAGCGGGGGAAGCAGGAGTCGTCTCCTAGCAGGGGAAGCAGGAATTCTCTCCACCTCTCCTATGCCATACTCCTAGCCCTCCCTTGGCATAGAGGGTGGCGGTTCAACGAGGACAGTTGGGGTAGTGACTGGGAGTAGACTTGCCTTTGCAGAGGCCCCTTGCAGACAGCAGCTCTGGGGGACCTCAGCAAAGGCAAGTTCATACCAGGCATTTGGGTCCAGGAGGGTGGGGACTTCATGGTGCTGCACAGCACACTCACAGACTTCTTGGTCCTTCCAAGTGGTTCTGGAAGCTGGAGGGAGGTCTCTAGTGACAGCTCTGAGGCTCTGTGCTCAGTCCTCTTCAGAATTTTCATCTGTAACACAGATGAGGACAAATATGAGAAGCTGATTGAAATTATAGATCATAAGAAGCTAGAAGCAGAATTAGCAAATTCTCAGAATTAGTCCTCAACAAACTAAAACAACAGGACAAGACCAATACAAGAACAGACATGAGGCTCCACATCAATTGCAGTTGATCCCCTTGACTCACCCATCTGACTTTGGGGAATCTGTCCTAGGGATGCGCTTACACATGTGCTCAAAGATGTGTTTAAGAATGTTCACTGCACTGCAGCATGGTTCATGATAGAAACAAACCTTGGAAGCTTCTGTGACTTTCAGGGGCCCTGTTGCTCAACACTTGATAGTTATTACAAAGAGGCAGATCAGGGCAAAAACGCTGGAAAGGATGATCTCATCTGTATAAAAGTTCTAAGATGATACACAAGAAATGGTAATTCTGTAGTTTCTAGAGAGTTTTATGTATATTTGTACATTGAATAAATGTAATTGTCCATCTGTATGACAGGAAGACAAGGGTTTTGGTTGGCAGCCATCTCAAGGTGATCCCTTGAGACAAGGTGCAGAGACCTAAACAAGGCTCCCGCCGCCTCAGCTTGCATTAAGAGAGGAAGAACATCCTGGCCTCCTCAACACTGGTCACACTGTGTGTGTCTGGGGTCCCTCAGTAGCTCTGAGGGCCACTCTCTAAGAGCACAGCACATAAGCTCGCCTACCACACACAGGAGGCCAGAGCAGCTCCAGGTCCAACAGGAGCTGACAGCCCCAAGGTAGCTACTGGGAGGGCGGCTTGGAGAAGGAGATAGGGCCCTGTGCCTGAAGCCTCAGCAACATGGTGGCCCCAGCCAGGAGCAACAGTGGTAGCCCTAAGCAAAACCCATTGTCCATCTTCGGAGGAGCAGCCAGAGGATGACAGCAGCCCCAGCAGGCAGCAGTGCCTGGGCAGCCTGATCCAGCAGAGCACTAATGGGTCAGTTTCATGTACTGGCAAATGTGAGTGTAGCATGGCAAGGCTACAACTATTTTTTCTTTCAGAAGTGATTTGTATTGAATATAATTCTTTTTTTAAAAAAATATATTTTATTGCACTTTAGGTTCTGGGGTACATGTGCAGTACATGTAGGATTGTTGCATAGGCACATACATGGCGATGTGGTTTGCTGCCTACATCCCCGTCACCTGTATCTGGCATTTCTCCCCACGTTATCCCTCCCCAACTCCCTAACCCTCACTGTCCATCCCCTAATCCCCTCAACAGACCCCAGTGTGTGATGCTCCCCTCCCTGTGTCCATGCGTTCTCATTGTTCAACACCTGCCTATGAGTGAAAACATGCAGTGTTTGATTTTCTGTTCTTGTGTCAGTTTGCTGAGAATCATGGTTTCCAGATTCATCCATGTCCCTACACAGGATGGCTGCATAGTATTCCATAGTGTATACGTGCCACATTTTCCTTGTCCAGTCTATCATCGATGAGCATTTGGGTTGGTTCCAGGTCTTTGCTATTGTAAACAGTGCTGCAATAAACATACATGTGTATGTGTCTTTATAATAAAACGATTTATAATCCTTTGGATATATTCCCAGTAACGGGATTGCTGGGTCAAATGGAATTTCTATTTCTAGGTCCTTAAGGAATCCCCACACTGTCTTCTGCAATGGTTGAACTAATTTACACTCCCATCAACAGTGTAAAAGTGTTCCTATTTCTCCACATCCTCTCCAGCATCTTTTGTCTCCAGATTTTTTAATGATTGCCATTCTAACTGGCATGAGATGGTATCTCAGTGTGGTTTTGATTTGCATTTCTCTAATGACCGGTAATGATGAGCATTTTTTCATATGTTTGTTGGCCTTGTATATGTCTTCTTTTGAAAAGTGTCTGTTCATATCCTTCGCCCACTTTTGAATGGGTTTGTTTGTTTTTTTGCTTTTTTAAATCTGTTTTAGTTCTTTGTAGATTCTGGATATTAGCCCTTTGTCAGATGGGTAGATTGCAAAAATTCTTTCCCATTCTATTGGTTGCTGGTTTGCTCTAATGATTGTTTCTTTTGCTGTGCAGAAGCTCTGGAGTTTAATTAGATCTCATTTGTCCATTTTGGCTTTTGTTGCCAATGCTTTTGGTGTTTTATTCATGAAGTCCTTGCCTATGCCTATGTCCTGAATGGTTTTGCCTAGGTTTTCTTCTCAGGTTTTTATAGTGTTAGGTCTTATGTTTAAGTCTTTAATCCATCTGGCGTTAATTTTAGTGTAAGGTGTCAGGAAGGGGTCCAGTTTCTGCTTTCTGCACATGGCCGGCTAGCTTTCCCAACACCATTTATTAAACAGGGAATCCTTTCCCCATTGCTTGTTTTTGTCAGGTTTGTCAAAGATCAGATGGTTGTAGATGTGTGGCATTGCCTCCGAGGCCTCTGTTCTGTTCCATCGGTTTATATCTCTGTTTTGGTACCAGTACCATGCTGTTTTGATTACTGTAGCTTTGTAGTATAGTTTGAAGTCCAGTAGTGTGATGCCTCCAGCTTTGTTCTTTTTTCTTAGAATTGACTTGGCTATGTGGGCTCTCTTTTGGTTCCATATGAAGTTTAAGGTGGTTTTTTCCAGTTCTGTGAAGAGGGTCATAGGTAGCTTGATGGGGATAGTGTTGAATCTATAAATTACTTTGGGCAGTATAGCCATTTTTACAATATTGATTCTTCCCAACCATGAGCATGGAATGTTTTTTCATCTGTTTGTGTCCTCTCTTACTTCCTTGAGCAGTGGTTTGTAGTTCTCCTTAAAGAGGTCCTTTACATCCTTTGTTAGTTGTATTCCTAGGTATTTTATTCTCTTTGTAGCAATTGTGAATGGCAGTTCATTCTTGATTTGGCTCTCTCTAAGTCTGTTATTGGTGTATAGTAATGCTTGTGATTTCTGCACATTGATTTTGTATCCTGAGACTTTGCTGAATTTGCTTATCAGTTTCAGGAGATTTGGGGCTGAGACGATAGGGTCTCCTAAATATACAATCCTGTCGTTTGCAAATAGAGACAATTTGACTTCCCCCTTTGCATTCCCAGGATGAATCCTACTTGATCATGATGGATAAGTTTTTTGATGTGCTGTTGCAATTGGTTTGCCAGTATCTTATTGAAGATTTTTACATCTATGTTCATCATGGATATTGGCCTAAAGTTTTTTTTCTTGTTGAGTCTTTGCCAGGTTTTGGTATCAGGATGATGTTGGTCTCATAAAATGACTTGGGAAGGATTCTCTCTTTTTGGATTGTTTGGAATAGTTTCAAAAGGAGTGGTACCAGCTCCTCTTTGTATGTCTGGTAGAATTTGGCTGTGAACCCATCTGGACCTGGGCTTTTTTTGGTTGGTAGGCTATTAATGATACCTCAACTTCAGCCCTTGTTATTGGTCTGTTCAGGGTTTCGACTTCTTCCTGGTTTAGACTTGGGAGGGTGCAAGTGTCTAGCAATTTATCCATTTCTTCCAGGTTTACTGGTTTATGTGTATAGAGTTGTTTGTAGTAATCTCTGATGGTAGTTTGTAGTAATCTCTGATGGTAGTTTGTATTTCTGTGGAATCAGTGGTGATATATCCTTTATCATTTTTTATTGCATCTATTTGATTCTTCTCTCTTTTTTTTTTTTTATTAATCTGGCTAGTAGTCTGTCTATTTTGTTGATCTTTTCAAAAAACCAGCTCCTGGATTTATTGATTTTTTGAAGGGTTTTTGTGTGTCTTATCTCCTTCAGTTCTGCTCTGATCTTAGTTATTTCTTGTCTTCCGCTAGCTTGTGAGTTTTTTTGATCTTGCTCCTCTAGCTCTTTCAATTTTGATGATAGGGTGTCAACTTTAGATCTTTCCTTGCTTCTCATGTGGGCATTTATTGCTATAAATTTTTCTCTAGACACTGCTTTAAATGTGTCCCAGAGATTCTGGTACATTGTGTCTTCATTCTCATTGGTTTGAAAGAACATCTTTATTTCTGCCTTAATTTCATTGTTTATCCAGTCAACATTCAAGAGCCAGTTGTTCAGTTTCCATGAAGTTGTGTGGTTCTGAGTTAGTTTCTGAATCCTGAGTTCTAATTTGATTGCACTGTGGTCTGAGAGACAGTTTGTTATGATTTCCGTTCTTTTGCATTTGCTGAGGAGTGATTTACTTCCAATTATGTGGTCAATTTTAGAGTAGGTGTGATGTGGAGCTGAGAAGAATGTATATTCTGTGGATTTGGGGTGGAGAGTTCTGTAAATGTCTATTAGGTTTCCTTGGTCCAGATCTGAGTTCAAGTTCTGGATATCCTTGTTAATTTTCTGTCTCGTTGATCTGTCTAATATTGACAGTGGAGTGTTAAAGTCTCTCACTATTATTGTGTGGGAGTCTAAGTCTCTTTGTAGGTCATTAAGAACTTGTTTTATGTATCTGGGTGCTCTTGTATTGGGTGCATATATATTTAGGATCATTAGCTGTTCTTGTTGCATTGGTCCTTTTACCATTATGTAATGCCCTTCTTTGTCTCTTTTGATCTTTGTGATCTTTGTTGGTTTAATGTCTATTTTATCAGAGACTAGGCAAATCCTGCTTTTTTATGCTCACCATTTGCTTGGTAAATCTTCCTCCATCCCTTTATTTTAAGCCTATGTATCCTTGCATGTGAGATGGGTTTCCTGGATACAGCACACCAATGGGTTTTGACTTTTTATCCAATTTGTCAGTCTGTACCTTTTGATTGGGGCATTTAGCCCATTGACATTTAAGGTTAATATAGTTATGTATGAATTTGATCCTGCCATTTTGATGCTAGCTGTTGCTTTGGCCATTAGTTGACGCAGTTTCTTCATTGTGTCGATGCTCTTTACCATTTGGTATGTTTTTGGAGTGGCTGGTACTGGTTGTTCCTTTTTATGTTTAGTGGTTTTTTCAAGAGCCCTTGTAAGGCAGGCCTGGTGGTGACAAAATCTCTCAGCAATTGCTTGTTCATAAAGGATTTTATTTCTCCTTCGCTTATGAAGCTTAGTTTGGCTGGATATGAAATTCTGGGTTGAAAGTTATTTTCTTTAAGGATGTTGAATATTGGCCCCTACTCTCTTCTGGCTTGTAGGGTTTCTGCCAAGAGATCCGCTGTGTGTCTGATGGGCTTCCCTTTGTGGGTAACCCGACCTTTCTCTCTGGCTGCCCTTAGCATATTTTCCTTCATTTCAACCCTGGTGAATCTGACGATTATGTTCCTTGCAGTTGCTCTTCTTGAGGAATATCTTTGTGTTGTTCTCTGTATTTCCTGGACTTGAATATTGGCCTGTCTTGCTAGGTTGGGGAAGTTCTCCTGGATAATATCCTGAAGAGTGTTTTCCAGCTTGGATTCATTCTCTCCGTCACATTCAGGTACACCTATTAAATGTAGATTAGGTCTTTTCACATAATCCCGTATTTCTTGGAGGCTTTGTTCATTTCTTTTTACTCTTTTTTTCTCTAATCTTGCCTTCTCATTTTATTTCATTGAGTTGATCTTCGATGTCTGATATCCTTTCTTCTGCTTGGTCGATTCGGCTATTGAAACTTGTGTATGCTTCACGAAGTTCTTGTGTTGTTTTTCAGCTCCATCAGTTCATTTATATCATTCTCTAAGCTGTTTATTCTCATTAGTATTTCGTCAAACCTTTTTTCAACGTTCTTAGTTTCTTTGCATTTGGTTAGAACATGTTGTTTTAGCTCAGGGAATTTTGTTATTACCCACTTTCTGAAGCCTGTTTCTATCAATTCATTAGAGTCATTCTCCATCTAGCCTTCTTCCCTTGCTGGTGAGGAGTTGTGATCCCTTGTAGGAGGAGAGGCGTCTGGTTTTGGGTGTTTTCATCCTTTTTGCGCTGGTTTCTTCCCATCTTTGTGGATTTATCTACCTGTGGTCTTTGTAGTTGGTGACTTTTGGATGGGATCTCTGAGTGGACGTCCTTTTTGTTGATAATGAAGTTATTTCTTTCTGTTTTTTAGTTTTCCTTCTAACAATCAGACCTCTTTGCTGTAGGACTGCTGGAGGCCCACTCCAGACCCAGCTTGCCTGGCGATCACCTATGGTGGCTGCCAAACAGTAAGGGTTGCTGCCAGTTTCTTCTTCTGTTATCTTTGTCCCAGAAGGATACCTGCCAGATGTCAGCCTGAGCTCTGAGGTGTCTCTGTATACACAGGGGTTGGGGAGCTGCTTAAGGAGACAGTCTATCCTTTATAGGAGCTCAAGTGCTGAGCTATGAGCTCCGTTGTTCCATTCAGAGCTGCTGGGCAAGGTATGTTTAAGTCTGCTGCAGTGGAACTCATAACCACCTTTTTTTCCCAGGTGCTCTGTCCTGGGAAGGTGGGACTTTATTTGTAAGTTCCTGATGTGCTGCTGCCTTTTTTCAGAGATGCCCTGCCCAGCGAGGAGGTAGTCTAGTCACAGTCTGGCAGCAGAGGAGTTGCTGAGATACTGTGGGCTCTGCCCAGCTGCTGTGTGAACTTCCTTGTGGTTTTGTTTATAGAGGTATAGTTAGATAGAACTGCCCTTGGTAATGGCTGTCTGCCTCAGTAATGGCAGACTGTCTCTGTAAAGGCAGACTGTCTCTGTAATGGCAGACTGCCTCAGTAATGGCAGATTACCTCGGTAATGGTGGACTGCCTCGGTAATGGTGGACTGCCTCAGTAATAGCAGACTGCTTCAGTAATAGCAGACTGCCTTGGTAGTAGTGGACTGCCTCGGTAATGGTGGACACCCTTCCCCCAGCAGAGCTGGACCGTACTTGGTCCAGCTGTGCTTCCTGTGAAACTCTCAATCCAGAGCATTTCCGATTGCTGGTCTTTGTGGGGGTGGGACCTGCCAAGCCAGATCACCTGGCTCCCTGTTTCAGACCCCTTTTTTTCAGTTGAATGGGCAACTCTGTCTCTCAGGCATTCCAGGTGCCAGTTGAAACAGCTGCCCAGATTTGTGTGAGTTTTTGTGTGGAGACCCACTGCACCAGCTGAAACAGCCGTGCTGGAAACTCGTGACACTTTTCCTACTGGGAATCTCCTGGTCTGTGGGCAGTAAAAACTTGTTTGGAAATGCGGTGATCACTCACCCTCTGCATTCTCACTGGGAACTGCATTCCAGAGCTGTTCCTATTCAGCCATCTTGGATCGTCTTTCAAGGCTACAACTTTTAAGGATTTTTGTCAGATTTTCAGACCTGGAGGAGGGGAGTTTTTTTCCTACCTTTTCCCCTTTTCATTTCTAATTTACTTTCAACCAAATATCCCCACTCTGTATTATATATAATATTAAAAAGTTGACAACAACTGAAATAGTCAACAGCAGAGGATGATTAAGTCGATCACAGTGCATCCATGTGATGAAATGCCAGGAGAGTGTAAGAAAGGTGTGGCAGAAATGCATCTGTCCACCTGGAAAAATCACAGTGACTAGACTGATTTTCTGTTTTCTGGAATTGCATGTCTTAAAATTGTTTTATTAACATTAAATACACTTAAACTTTATAACATATATATAGCTATAAACAACAGCAGTTAAGCAACACCCTCTTGCCACCATGCACCTAACAGCAGAGCCACCAGGGCCTTGGAATGCTGTCCCTCACCACAGCCTCTTCCTAATTTGGTTTCTCTCCCTCCCACCTGTGCCCCAGAATCACTATTCTGATTTGTTTGCTGATTATTCTTCTAGAATTGCAGGTCACGTACTTGATTTCTTCATGTATTGTCTGGGGTGCATTTTTAAACTTTCTTAAATAGAACCATAACTATGCATTTTCTTCTGTGTCTTGCTTTTCTCCTATAACATGTTTCTAGGATTCATCTGTGTCACCACATGTAGCAGTCATTCATTTATTTTTACTGATTTTGTTTTTATTAGTTCTTCTGTTGGGCATCCCAGGAAGGATTTTCTGCTTTTTTGCTATAGTGAGCAGTGCTGCTGGTGACCATTCTTATAACTGTCTCCCGGTACATGGAGAGGCATTGTTTTCCTAATTCATCATTTGACCGAATTGACACCAAGATGGATTTTTTTTGATGAAATTATTTCTAATCAAATCCTCCCACAGCAGTGCTGAGGGAGGAGGTCTGGGGGCTGAGGGCCTGTTGGCAGCTTTTGGAGGTGGCAGAAACACTTGGACCTTGGGGCTAGTGGTCCTGCCAGTAAAAGGGGCTAGGATCTTGTCCTGGGGGCAGAGCTATGGGAAGGTCTTGGGGTTTCTGATATCCTTGAACTTACTCTTTCTCCCGTGCTTCCCTTTGCCAACTCCTGCCGTTCACTCTCAGCACACACCCCGGGCCTTCAGGATTTGTCTTCCTGCCCCAAGTGCAGTTTGATTTTCACTGGAGGAGCTGGGTTGAGAGCGTGGGCTCTGGGGTCTTAGCCCTGCTGCTTACTCGCTGTGTACTGAACCTCCCTAAGCCTCAGTTTCCTCATCTTTGTAATGAGGATGATTCCAGTCCCTGCCCCATGGGGTTGAAGTGAGGACTCGAGGACACAATCCATATGGTGTATTCAGAGCAGTGCCTGGCACGCAGCTGCCACTTCACATGGGGTGGCTATTGTTATTGTTATATTCTTTCCCTACCCTGCTCAGACTCACGGGGAAAGGCTTGTCCCTTCCCCTACGGACTACCCCTTGTCCTCTGAGGTCGGAACTTTAACAAGAAGCTGAGCTTTCTCTTCTAGGTACCTGCAAATCTTATGTCATTTGAGTAAGTCTCTGCAGGATGTGGCGTGACTTCAGAGACTTCTGGGAACCCAGGCTGGGCCTGGTGGTGAAGAGCAGTCCTGGGCACAGGCTGTGAGCCAGGGTGCTGGGAAACTCACAGCTGGACTCAGGGGACACGGCCTGTGGCCTCACCATCCCAGAGGGCTCCACCAGTGCAGGATCCACCTGTCAGTCCCCAGCGACTCTCATGACACTCATTCTGCAGCACCGCCTCTCGGGGCAGTGGTCAGACCCCAAACTGTATACCCCGCTCTCCCTCTCTGGGCCCACGACCTGCTTCTGCGACTGGAGAGCACTCAGCCCATGTTGGGTTCTCAGTGCTCTCTACTGCACAAAGTGGACAGTGCTCTCTACTGCACAGAGTGGACAGCGAGAGGGGCCCGAGAGAAGGAACAGCTGTGGAACAGGCTTTTTACACCCCAAGTGCACGGGGTTGCTCGCCCACAGGGCTGCCTCAGATTTTGTACAACCCCAAAGCGTCCTGTGCGTGTGCGTGCTATACGTGTGTGTGAGCGAGTGTGAACTCTTCAAGAAACATGCATTTTGGCACAAGACTTGTGACATCACACACTTCATTCGCTTTGAGGCCCTGCTTTAACCTTAAGTTATAGCCCTGTCCACTGAGGAAGGTCAGAGTGAGAGCCTAGATTCCTCCTGTGTTAAGGGTCCCTTGCATTCTTTTACTGTAAACAAACAATGCCTTAAATTGTGTCTTGTTTTCTGTTCCTATGGGTGCTATTCATCTGGAAGGCCTGCTCCTTGGGGCCCCAAGTCCCTTCCAGGCCTCTTTGCTGTCAGCCCTTCTGAGACAGGACCTGGCTTCAGGACCATGGACTGGGCTGCTGGCCCGCTTGCTTCTTCCTTTCCCCATTCCTAGCAGGGCCTGAGGCCCTCCTTTTCTCACCCCTCCCACCATGCCAGAATGGGAAGTTGTGATGTTGCAGCTCTGAGGCTGATATGCTCATAGGGATCAGCTGTGCAGAAGCCACGAGGTGCCAACCTCTCCCCGCAGGGCAAGGCCCGTGCCCCCATCATCTCACCCCTTTGCTTCCACTGCCAGGGCGGGGCCCACCAAGATTCCTGATCACGACGGGAAACTGAGTGGCCCTGAGGCCTTAAGGTTCCCCAGTCTTGGCCCCAAATGCAGTCACCAGCAAGTTTTCCACTTTCCAAGTCCAAGGGCACAATTGTTGATGACTGTGGGACAAGAGAGCAAAGCCCAGGGAGTGAACAGTCCAACCTCTGCATTCAGTTAGGAGCTCTTCACATGAACCATGTCCTTATCTGTTACCTTTTGTCACATTTTAAAGTGACTTTTATTTTGCACAAATATATTATTCAAAATAATAAATTACTCTTTATCACAATATCTTCTCTTCCCCCTTCCCCTTCAGTTTGGATAGCCTAACTCTGAGAAGTTAACCCTTAAACAATTTTCTGAAAGAGACTGAATTTCTGGGTCCTTGCAGCTATCATGGTTTCAGAGCTCACACTAATCAGGCATCAAGCTACCCTCAAGAGTTTCTGAGCTGGATGCTTCAAAACATCTACACCAGTAAACTGTAATAGGTCAATTTCAAAATGGCCAAAAGACCCACCACTGTATTTTGACCAAATAATGACAACTTCTCTAAAAATCTGAATGACTTGGTGAGAAAAGTAGTTGTCATCTGGGTCTCATTTTGTAGTTGAGCCTTACTGTGCTTAGTAATAAATCTTCCTTTTGAGCAAAGACTAGAGTACTTTCCTGCTAAGAGAAACTCCAGATGATAAAGCTGATGCCATCAACCTTGACACTGGGTGCTTTGCACACCCACACAGATGGTGCACCTAATTCTTCCAATGACTATTCAAATCAGCATCTGGAGGCTGAATGACAATGCCAGACACTCCAGACACCTTTAACAGAACCATGCAGTGTTAACACTTTAACCTACACTGAATCGGATTCTACCTGTTAACTTTTAAAAAGTCATAAGTTCGGATGAAAGTGCAAGACGTGGAACATCAACTACTTATTTTCCTTGGGGTTTTCCACCCTGCAAACTGTCCTGGTTTTTCACATATGAAGTATAGATGCCAATCCAAAACCTCAGAATTTCAGGCACCACAAAAACAGGTAATTTTCTGTCCCTTATAAATTTGTCTTTTCTTTCACAAATATCTCTTAGCCTAATTTGAAATAGCACAATCACAATTCAAAATGGTTTAGTCTTCTCACTAATTGATTCTGCTACCACAACTTCTCCCAAGAGCATTGTTAGCTTGGACTCTTGAAGAATCTCTTTAGACTTTGTTGGCAAAAGCCTTATAGAAGCTGTAAGAGCCTTGAACACACTGGAAGAGTCCTGGAGATAAAGCTGGAAGATACTCAGCTCTTTAAGCAGGAGCTCGGGCCAAGCATGGGCTTTAAGTACTGATTGTCTTCCCAGTGTTGGTTTGTCCTCAAGCTGCAGGAACCCTGAGAGCCTGAGACGGAGGGGAGCCAGGCACCGACCACAAAGTGTGAAAGTCCATGGGTAGATTCTCCCCCTGGAGGGAAGCATTTCTAGTTTTTGCTCCTTGACTGTCCGGAATGCACAAATGTTTATGAAGCCATTGAAAGGATTATTTCTTGCATATGCTGTATTTTTTTAAGCAAATGGATCATGACATCCCAAAATGAAAGTTATAGAAAGCTGTCTACACATGTGGTGCTGGTAGCTGGTAACATTGTTGTCCCAAGAACAACTCACCTCTCTCCCTAGGACTAATTTTTGGCCCTCTCAGTTGAACATGTTTTGTCATTCAAGATCAGTCAAGTGCATTCTGGCAACTGAAATACTTGATGGAGGATTAGTATGGTAGAGAGCAGTAGAAATCTTGTTCTAACTGTGCCCAGTGAGAGACTTTGGCCCCTTCCCTCCCTGCAAGGCTGTGGAACCTGAGGAAGTAGATACTTGAAGAGATTCTGTTTAGGAAGGAACTCACTCTCTTTTGCCAAGTGAATTTATAGAGCAAGCATTTTTATTTTCTTACCAAGATGGCCAGTATCCTCTTAGGCCCACCTCCCAAGCCCCAAGAAGTGTACCTTTTAGGATGCCATTTTACAAATGGAAATGCTGTTAAACAGGCAGTCACTTGCAAGCAACATCTGCTATGTTCCTCACGTGGGGCTCAGAGCCCTTCCCCCACACTGCTGATGTCCTTAACCACTGGGGAGCATTGCCAAAAACACAGCCATCTAGTTTGTGACCCCATAAATGACTTAAATCAGCTTTACATCATTTTGACATGTCAAGTGGTTTCATGTTTAAAAAAAAAAAATTCCTAGTCCTTTAGAAATAACAGATTCTCTGCACAAAACCACCCATTCATTCGCATCACTAGCGAGTGTTGCCTGTGCTAAGAACAAGTCAGATCTGATCCCTGCCCTCATGGACCTGACCACTCAACAAATAGTCCCCACCACACATATCTCCTTAGGCAAGACTTTGCTTCTCTCCTAGCCCTGAGTATAAATCCTGTGCATAGACTCCTCCAGAAAGGCATCAAAAGACTCAACAGACTGAATAGCCTCTTGATCTGCGAGTTCAGTTGCAATGAGGATGAAGTCACTATCCCAGAGGCTGATTGGCCCAGAAGAGCCAGGCACAGAGCTGCAGTTGGGCATGCCAAGGATTCCAAAGGTGGAATGAGAGAGTAGGGTCAGAATGTCACAGTGTCACAGTATTTGCTCCATAGGTTTTTGTTTTTAATTTCAGTGTCAGATACAACTACAGTATGAGTGAGAACTGCATTTTCTTGGGTGTTGAGAACTTGTACCATGGACTTGAGACATGGGCAGCCTCAAAAACCCGCTTACAGCAGCAACACAGGAGATCATCTGTCCATTCTATAACCATTAATCTCTTTATCCATTTCTGAACGACTGTGACTATTCAGTAATGAAATAATAGTAATTAATTTATTAGTATGGTATAATCTTTAATAAATTTCGTGCCAAAATGCATGGTTTTCCACTTAGCATTCAAAATGTTGCATAGAAAGTAGTTTTCAATTTCTTATGTACTCTTCAAAGTAAGTTGAAAATCAGTTTCTACATTTTAATTCGTTTCTTGTTAAATATGTTGCACTCTCCTGGGCTGTCTTTTTTTCCAGCAGACCCCTGCATGCTGTTGTGTAAGGACTTTCTCTAATTCTTGTGAATTGTCTCACCTGCAGTAACCACTGAACATCAGCCCTCTGTGGGGTTCTTTAGATTTTTGGTGAAGTATTTTGTTACCTCAGTCTTGTATCAAGTTGCTGTATTTTTCAGCTTGTTACATTGATAATTATTTCACTAATTAAATACTTTAATGTACAAACATCTTTGTTTACTTTGAGATTAAATGTGTTTTCCAATGAATATTGCTCAGTTTATTAAAATCACACACATTCACTTAGCAAACAGTTGCTGTTTCAGATAGACACAAAGGAGGAATAGGGTGCCCAAAACTTAGCTAGGAGAGAACTAGAACATAAAAACCATGCAGGAGCAGTGTCCTCAGGAAGGGATAAGCACTCCAGGGAGAGAGGCAGGAGACCTGGGGATGCTTTAGAAGGCAGTGGGTATTTGGAAATTAAGTTCAAGACTGCAGAACACATGAAGGGTCGGGGGAACAGGGAGACAGAAATGAGAAGGAGCAGGATGAGGCTGGGAAAAAGGAGGCAACCTGATCTCACAGAGTAAAGGTTTTCTGGGAATAATGGGATTTAAGTCTGAAAAGATATGTTGGGAGGACTTCATGATGTTAGGCAAAAACCCAGAACGCCACTATACCTCATTGGAGAAAAAGGAGGGCTCTCTTAAAGGGGTTACCTCATGGAAACCTGAGGGGAGGACCAGAGGCATCTCCACAGGGGCTGGAAGGAGAAACAGAAGGCCTCCTCTACATCTTTCTCTCAGTGCTATCTGAGCAGCCCCTTCATCTCACAACGGAGTTCAGGCCTTACCAAGGAAGAGCCTGGAAGTCATTGAGGAAATGTACACCAGGGGGTGATGTGATCCAAGTTGACCATAGGATCCACTGGCCCTGACTGCCTCAGTTTCCCAGCCAGTGCCTTCCAAAGCTGCAATGGCCAGTCCTCCAAGCACAGGTTCCCCCCACAAGCGCACTCCTCAGGCTCTGCTCCACCATCCCAGTTCCAGGCCCGCGTGGCCACACGTCCCTAGCTGCGACAAAGCCTCGCTTGCTGAGGTAGCCCTAGCTCACCTCCTGCTCCTGATTTAGGCGGCACGGTGGCCCCAGCTTTACCCAGATGGGGTTGCTGCCCTCAGTCACAGTGCAATGTTCAAGGGCCCTGAGAAGAATGCATTTGACTTAGAGAAGTCAGGATGGGGTTGGGGGTTGTCACAGTTGGAAACTTAACAGTCAAGACTCGACCCCACAACTGGTATCCTGCAAAGCTCCAGCCCCTTACAGGCGCCACAAACGACCACCAGGCGACAGTAGTACCTCCCCTTGGTGGATGGCGGGATCCCGGAGCCAACGCAGACCGCACGGCGGAACGCCACTTTAGCGACGGGTGCGGGAATCCTATCCGGCGCGGAGCCTGCGGGCGGGGCGGGGCGGAGCCACCAAGTGTGGGCGGGGCCTCTCGCGGGCGGGGCGGGGCTGTGGCGGGCCCTGTCGTAGAACAACTGAAGAAACGGTGGAGTTGGGTTTGTGCGCGGACTGGGGGCTTCGGAGGGAAAAGGCGGGGTTCCAGGGGGCGGGGCCAGGCCTGTGGGCGGGACATGGGAGAGGAGGGCCCGAGGGGCGGAGCTACAACAGAAAGGGCCAGGAGGTGCTGAGGTGAGGAGGGGCCTAGCTGCAAGGGGCTGCGCTCGAGGAAGCAGAGGTTTGGGGTGAGGGCCAGAGCCTTGCGCGAGCTCAGTAGTACAGGAGTAGGTGAGCGGGGCCTGGGTCTGTTCTGAGGGGCACGCAGCAGGAGGGGCGGGGTCGTGGACGGGACGCAGTCGAGGACAGGGTGGGCGTTTTGGGCCTGTGAGCTCCGCAGAGGTGCGGAAAGCCGGTGGCAAGAACCCGGAGGGATCGGCGCGGGAGGGGCGTTACCGGAGCGCGGGGCGGGGCGTGGGCGGGGCCTGCTCCGGGCTGAGGGCGCGAGGCGAGCAGAGCTGGAGTTGGGTGCGGGGCCGGGACGGGACCGGGGCGGGACCGGGGCAGGTCCTGTAACAGGCTGAGCGGGCGCGGGGTGGGGCTGGGACCAGGGTGAGCGGGCGCGGGGCGGTGTTTGGGCCCGGCGGAGGGTCCTGGCAAGCTGGGGTTCGGGGCGGGGCCTGGACCAGATGAGAGACGCGAGGCTGGCTGGGCCATGGTTCAGGGCGGGGAAGGGGCGGGGCCTGGACCCGGCGAGGGGTATGGGGCGGGGCGTGGGTTGCGGCGCGCGAGCCGAGCGGCTGGCCGAGGCCCGAGCCCACCCGAGTGCGCCCGAGCCCGCGGTCCCCGCCCTGGGCGATGGAGCCGGAACCCGGCGGGGCGGCCGCTGCTCTCCTGCGGCAGAAGAGGGCGGCGCTGCGGCGCAGGGGGTGCTCCTTCGAGAGCCCAAGGTACCGCGGCCGGGGAGGGCTGCGGCCGGGCGGGGCGCCGGCCACGTGGGGGTATGGCGATGTGAAGGGACAGCGGTGCGAGGCCGAGGCGTGGGAAGGGTCGGCGGAGGCTCTGAGGAGACCGGACGCGGAGTTCGGGCCGAGCGGCGGTGGGCTGTGGGAGGGGCCTGGCGGTCGGGCGGGAGGTGCGGGAACCTGTGTCAGGCGTCCAGAAGCGTTGGTCCTGTGGCAGGCCCCGCGTGCCCGCGGCTTCGGCGTGGCACGGGCTGAGGAGAACGTGCCCTGCCCGCCTCTGGTAAATGCTCAAGGGCAAGGTCGAGATCGGTCCACTGGAGGCTTCCTTCCTGCGCCCCGCGTGCCCTGGCAGCTGCACACCTGCTGCCTCCTCGCTCTGGCCCGGCTTGGCCCCTATTCCCCTCTCCCTCGCGATGCCGCCCTCTGCCCGGGCCGCCGGTGCCCCTCGGCTGGTCTTTCCCCGGGTCCTCTCCCGGGACGACCACCGCCCAGCTCCGAGCCTGGCCCCACAGACACGTCTTCCCCGCTGCGGCGAGTGCCCTCCCTCGGCTTCCCTGGCATTCCTTGAACTTGGAGCGGATTCTCCTTCGAAGTCGCTCAAGTCGGCCCTACCATTTTCTCAGGTCTTGGAGGTGACTGCAGCAGCTTCTCAGCCACACTTCTGTCTCTGTTCTGACACCTCTGAAATCTACACTCCAGCCGGCCGCGGCAGGGGTCTTCCTAAAGTGGTGACTGTGCCCTTCGCGGCCAGCACCCCTTGAAGAGCTCCCTATCGCCCGCAGCAGTGTTAGGGACGAGAGCGGGGGACTGGGAGAGAGAGAAGGATGGGGACTCCGGCTCCCACTGAGGCCAAAAAGAGGGGTCCATTGCTAGGATAAGAAGCAAACTAACCAGGATCCGTAAGATGAGGTGCGGGGCCCTTGACTTGGCCTTTTCCCTCCATCCTCAGTTCTTGACATTCCCTGCCTCACCCTTGGCACTCCAGCAGTACTGGTGAGCCTGGCATGTGAGCATCACGGGGACAGGAACCAGAGCTGTCCTGGTCACTGCTGGGTGCCCAGAGCTGGCTCAGTCCTGGCCCATGGGACATCAACTGTGTATTGAATGAATCAGTGTCTAACCCGCTGGTTTTTCCTCCCTTGCGCTGCGCTATTTCTCATCTGTTCCCTTTTTCATATCACACTCTTTTCTCTACTTAGAATATTCTTTCTTTTCCTCTGTATGCGCCCACCCCTCCTTCTTCGGAAGTCTTCCTTGAACCCTAGATTGAGCTCTTTGCTATATCAATAATCTGTGCACCTGTCTTCGAGTCCACATAACACTGTGTGTAGTTACCCAGGTAGTATGTCTCCCCCAATAGACTGGGAGAACCAGCCAGATATGATATCTGTTCTCATGGTGCTTACACGCTTGTTGTTAGAGCATGAAGGATGTGAGAAATTGAACCAAGGGATGTGGCTGAAAAGACAAGATGGAAGCTGGATCCCTCAGGCCTGAAGTGGAATGCATGGAGCAGCGCTGTCCCATGGAATTTTCCGAAATGATGGAAAAACCCTCTGTAATCCATGCTATCTGTTATGGTAGCTACTAGCCACCTATGGCCATGGAGCACTTGTAATGTGGCTGGCTAGTTGAACTAAGGAACTGAATTTTACATTTTATGTAGCTTTAATTAATTTAAATAACCGCCTAGGACTAAAGTCTGTTATATTAGGCAGTGCCAGTTTAGAAAATGTTTCTCTTTCTTTGAATTCCCACATTTATTACCCTCTCCTTTGTCTTCATAACCTTGCACCTGAAAGACTAGTGCCTTCCTGGCTTCCAGAGTTTTCTTGTTCTCTACTTGGTTCTCCATGACATTATCTTATCAGCTGTAGGATAATAATGATTACCATTTTTTCTTACTATAAAACTAATGTGGGCCAGGTGCAGTGGCTCATGCCTGTAATCCCAGCACTTTGGGAGGCTGATGTACCTGGATCATTTGAGGTCAGGAGTTCGAGACCAGCTGGAGCAAAGTGGTGAGATTCCATCTCTACTAAAAATATAAAAATTAGCCAAATGTGGTAGGCACCTGTAATCCCAATTGCTAGGAGGCTGAGGTAGGAGAATCACTTGAACCCAGGAGGCAGAGGTTGCAGTGAGCTGAGATTGTGCCACTGCACTCCAGCCTGGGTGACAGAGTGAGACTGTCTCAAAAAAAAAAAAAAAATCTGTGGCCCGGCACAGTGCCTCACACCTGTAATCTCAGTGCATTGGGAGGCTGAGGCAAGAGGATCACTTGAGGTCTCAGGAGTTCGACACTAGCCTGGGCTACATAGCAAAACCCATCCCTACAAAAAATTAAAGAAATTATCCAGGTATGGTGGCACACGTGTGTAGTCTCAGCTACTCTGGAGGCTGAGTCAGGAGGATCACTTGAACCCAGGAGTTTGAGGTTTCAGTGGGCAGTGATTGCACCACTGCACCTCAGTCTGGGCAACAGAGCAAGACCCTATCTCAATAAAATAAAATAAAACAAACTGTGTTTTTGAGAAGAAATCTGAAAAATCAAGAAAAATATAAAGAGGGTAATTAAATTTTTACTTACCCATAATACCACTAGGTATCAACTAGCCTTTTTTCTTAACTATGTATGTGTATATCTATATTAATGTTTTAATTTGCTTTTCCACTTAATATAGTGTAAGGATTTCCATAACTCTTAAATGTTTCTGAAATCTATTTTAAATTGCTGCCTGGTATTCTGTCATATGGATATATTGCCATGTATTTATTGGACACATGTAGTTTACTCACAGTTTTTCACTCTTACTAAAGATGCATTTGTGGGGGTTTTTTTGGCGTATATATATATATGTATATATATTTTTTTTAATTGTACTTTAGGTTCTGGGGTACATGTGCAGATCATGCAGGATTATTGCATATGTACATACATGGCAATGTGGTTTGCTGCCTCCATCCCCCGTCACCTATATCTGGCATTTCTCCCCCTGTTATCCCTCCCCAACCTCCCCACCCGTGCTGTTCCTCCCCTAGCCCACCCCAACAGACGCCAGTGAGTGATGCTCCCCTCCCTGTGTCCATGTGTTCTTATTGTTTAACACCCACCTATGAGTGAGAACATGCAGTGTTTGATTTTCTTTTCTTATGTCAGTTTGCTGAGAATGATGGTTTCCAGATTCATCCATGTCCCTACAAAGGACACAAACTCAAGATGCATTTGTTTAGGTATGAAGAGGTTCTCTTTTATAAAGAGTTCATCATAAATTTGTAGAAGTAATGGGAGTTATTGGATCAAAGAAAATGAACATTTTAAAGCCTTTCAAAGCATAAAGCTAAATTCCTTACCGGAGAG
This sequence comes from Aotus nancymaae, assembly GCF_030222135.1. Classification (NCBI taxonomy): domain Eukaryota; kingdom Metazoa; phylum Chordata; class Mammalia; order Primates; family Aotidae; genus Aotus; species Aotus nancymaae. The sequence goes on along the minus strand of NW_026988414.1, from coordinate 4,837,296 downwards.
TTGTACCAATTTATAGTCCTTCAAAAGCATATGAGTATGCCTGTTTTTTCCCATCCTTAACACTAGGCATTATCATTTGTAAATATTTGCCAAAGTGGTAGCTTGGTTTAATTTGAATTTCTTTTTTTCATAGTAAGGTGAAACTTTTTATCATATCCATAATTTATACTTATTTTTGTGAAATATAGATGCATATACTTCATTTTCCTTTGGAATGCTTATGCTTTCCTTATTGAACTGAAACACTTTTTATTTATTAAGGAAATTAATTGTTTGGGTCAAATATGTAGCAAATATTTTTTCCAGTTCATTATTTGCCTCTTTATTTATGGTGGTTTTTGATAAAGCTTTTTAAAATTGTGGTTGTTGTTTTAAAATGATGTAGTTAGATCTTCTTCCTGTTTATACTTTTTTGTTTGTTTTGTGTGTGTGGTTTTTTTGTTTTTTTTGTTTTGAGACGGAGTCTTGCTCTGTCACCCAGGCTGGAATGCAGTGGCTCAATCTCTGCTCACTGCAACCTCCACCTCCTGGGTTCAAGCAACTCTTCTGCTTCAGCCTCGAGTAGCTGGGATTACAGGTGTGTGCTACCACGCCCAGCTGATTTTTGTATTTTTTAGTAGAAACAGGGTTTCACTATGATGACCAGGCTGGTCTTGAACTCCTGACCTCAAGTGATCTGCCTGCCTCAGCTTCCCAAAGTACTGGGATTACAGGCGTGGCACTGTTTATGCTTAAGTATAAGTGAATTCCTTAACTTAAAACAGATAAATGTTCATCTATACCTTCTCCCCTTATTTTTGTTGCTTAAAAAAACTACCTCCTTAATCCATTAATCCAGATTACCTCAACCCTGACTGTGTGTCAGAATCACCAGTGGACCATCTTAGCCATACAGGTACATGTGGGTGCTGCTGCTCCAGGCCTATTGATTGATTCAGAAAGTCTAGGGTGGCACTGGGCCTGTGGATGTTCAGAAAGCTCTGTAGGTGCTTCACAGGCAACACATCTGCCTCAATTATGGGACTGTTGCCAGATTAGCCTCCTTTATCTAGAGTCCTTAATTTCTTCTCATTTCCTGTTATGTCAATTTTTATTCATTTATTTTTGAGACAGGGTCGCACTCTGTTTCCCAGGCTGGAGTGTGGTGGCAGTTAGAGCTCACTGCAGCCTTGAATTCCTGGACTCAAGCAGTTCTTCAACCCCCCACCTCCCGAGTAGCTGAGACTACAGGTGAGTGCCACCATGTCCAGCTAATTTTTAAAATTTTGTATAGAGACTTGGTCTCACTTTGTTTCCCAGGCTGATCTCAAACTCCTGGCCTCAAGCTATCCTCCTGCCTCAGCTTCCCAGAGTGCTGGGCTACAGGGCTGAGCTATCACATCCAGTAGTTTAAATGCCTCATGTTTAGGGCCTTTCCGAATCGGTTTAGCCATATTTACCTAAGCATCTTGTTGGCATTGGGGAAGAAAGGCCTTATTTTCACTTTAGCAACTCTACTGGCTAAATATCTGGTTTCAGCTCTGAAAACTAGCCTGCAGACTCAGCAAACTGATGAATGTAGAGGCGAAGGGAATAGCCCAAGCGTTAGGCCTCCAGGGAGGGACAGTGAGAGACTAGCTGGGAAACCTAGAGGCAGTAGAATAAGACACTTATGCTGTTAAACCACTTGCCCTAGATGTGTTTGCTATCATTTTGTAGGAAGCACATCAGATAGTGTTCAAGAACAAGGGCTTTGGAGTGAGACAGACTTGGGTTTAAGTTTCTGTCTTTTCACTCACCACATGTGAACTTGGACAAGTTGCGTAACCCCTCTGAGCCTTGGTTGACTCCTTTATAAAATGACCTGCCTCCAAGTATTCCTGTCAGCTTTTGGTGAACTAATTTATGCAAAGTGCTAAAAACAGTGCCTGGCACAAAGCTTTAGTAAATGATAACTGCTCTGGACAAAAATGACAAACATTCACATAAAAGTTCTCCACCCTTTCCTCCCCTTGCCTAATTGAAACTTTAGCTTTGCCCATTCAGTTTTTCCTCCTCCCCTGCCCTCAGAACAAGGTTCTGTTTTGCTTTGTTGCATTTTTGAGCTGCAGATTTAGGAAGAGAAGGGGTGAGGAGAAGGACAATAGGGACCTAGGGCAGTGGTTAGGATTCGCTGAGCAAAACTTTTAGGGGTGTTGAGAGGTGAGACACATAGGAAAACCTACTTTGTGTGAGGGAGGCTAATACAGGCAAATGATATTTTAAGACATTTTTCTGTTATCTTTTGTCCCTTTGTAGTGATCAAGAAATTGATGAACCAAAGTTATTTTAAATTGTTTTCTATTGTTGAGTTGTTCATTTTGGGTGCAAAATTTCATGTAGGCCAAACCACATGTGAGCTACAACATGAGCAGGGTTATATATTAGTAGGATTGAATTTGTGAGGTAAATGCTGAAGATCAACTAATCTCAACTTTGGAACTTTAGACATCACCTAAGTCAGCTGCTCAGACAGTGCTTCTTAAAGTGTGGTCCCTGGACCAGCAGCCTCAGCATTCCCTATGAATTTGTTAGAAATACAAATTCTCAAGCCTCACTGCAAATCTTAGTCGGAATCTGTGGAATGGGGCTCACGAAACTGGGTCAGATTGCTAGTACAGAACATACATAGGAGGAGGGCTTCTTAAAACCCAGTTACTTGGGCCCCACCCCCAGAGATTCTGATTCACAAGGTCATCAGTGGGTTATATGAATCTGTGTTTCTAACAAGCTCCTAAGTAATGCCATACTACTGGCCCAGGGACATAAAGTACTTCAAAAAGTACCCTCTGGGTAATACCAGAATCCTTCCTGCAACAACCTTTGTAGTTGATCATCCATCTTCAGTTTCTTACATCTAAGGTCCAGGAGTCTACCACTTCATAAAGCAAGCCTTTTTAGTATTGAGCAGTTGCATTATCTTTCCCTAAGAGTGAAGTCAAAGCTTGCCTCGTTATTCTTGCCACCCATTACTCATGATTCTCTCATGGCCACTTGCAGTACCAGTACTTGTAGGGCTGATTCCCGGTGTCGCCTCAATCCTCAGGTGGCTCTTACCCAGTTGTAATCACCATTTAACACTTCTCTTTCAGCTACTGAAGCAGGACTAGTAACACATCAACATCCTTTCTGTTTGTCATTTTTAAGAGACAGAGGTTTACTCTGTTGCCCAGGCTGGAGTACAGTGGCATGATCATAGCTCACTGCAGCTGTGAACTCCTGGGCTCAGTGATCCTCCTGCCTTGGCCTTCTGAGTAGCTAGGACTACAGGTATGCACAACTACTCTTGGCTAATTTTTAAATTTTCTTGTAGAGATGAGGTCTTCCTGTGTTGCCCAGGCTGGCCTCAAACTTCTAGGCTCAAGTGATCCTTCCACCTTGGCTTCTCGAAGCACTGGGATTAACAGGTGCAAGGCACCATGCCCAGCCTGCATTGGCATCTTTTCTGATTGGCTGATATCAGTGCCTTACCAGTAGTTAAATTTTTTTTAATAATGTCAAAAGCTATGAATGACAAGCAAAGGACAATTATTTGGTTCCTGCAATTGCAAAATGCTGGGGTAGACCAAGCATTGGGAAAAGATGACTCCAGGTGCTTAAATAATCCTGTTAGTAGTCTTCATCTTCTGGATTGGCTTTATTCTCAAAGCCTTTCCTCACTGAGGCAAAGAAAGTTAACTACTCCAGATTTACTTTCAATGTATGATCCCAGCAGAAATATAGGGCTGCTTTCTCAATGATTCTAGCACATGACTTGGCACAGTGGCTCATGCCTGTAATCCCAAAATTTTGAGAGGCTAAGGCAGGAGAATAGCTTGAGCTCAGGAGTTTGAGACCACCCTGAGCAACATAGTGAGACCCCCATCTCTAAAAAACAAAACAAAACAAAACACTAGCTAGGCATGGTGGCATGCTTGCAGTCCCAGCTACTCAGGGAGGCTGAGGTGTGAGGTGAGCAGATCATTTGAGTCCAGGATGTCAAGGTTGCAGTGCCTTATGATTGTACCACTGGATGCTGGCCTGGGTGAGAGAGCAAGACCTTGTCTCAAAAGAAAATAAAAAATAAAAATTAGTTGGGCATAATGTTGCATGCCTGTAGTCCCAGCTACTCAGGGGGCTGAGATGAGAGGATCACTAGAGTAGGAGCTCGAGGCTACAGTGAGCCAAGATCATGCCACTGCACTCCTGCCTGGGTGACAGAGTGAGACCTTATTTCTTAAAATAACGATAACAATAATAATGCTAGCACATGTCCCTGAGTTGACATTCATTGGATCTCTTGGGTTCTATGGTCATCCTTGAACCAATTGCTTTGGCTAGAAGTGGGTGAAACATACTAATTGGCTGGGCCTGGTCACATGCTGAAATACTCCATTCATAGAGACCAAGAGGAACCAATTTCTCAAAGGAAAACCACAGTGCTATTACCAGAAAAAGGGAATTGATATTGGGTCGGCAAAAAAAAAAAAAAAAAGTTATGATGCAGACATGATGCTTTTCCAAAATGCCACCCAGGGTCACAGAATTAGGGTTTCTGTATTTTTTTTAGTTTTTGTTGTAAAAGACTGCCTTAGTTAAGTGGTTAAATTATGCTTGCTAAGTTTAGCCACTGTGGGTGCAGAGCCCTACCGTGGACAGAAGATTTTGAATTACAAATGGAAAACATATTTTCTACTTTCCCAAATATTGCTCCGTACATGGTGGTTTTCTTATTAGTAATGCATAGAACCCACGCCTTGTGAGAACAAAGTTGATGCCAAGACAAATGCTTTCTTGCTCCTGAATATTGCTTTCCAGGCCAAGATAAGTTCAGAAGAGAGCAGTTATCCATTATGCACTGGGGTGCCTCCTTTTCTTCTTCCTTATGTTTCTTGGGACTCTTAGAGTTTTGTTGTTGTTGTTATAGTTTTCCAGACTTTCTTTTTTCCAGATAGTTTTATAAAGTATTTTAATGTGAGCTTTTTTTCACAGTCTTTATTCCTCTGTGTTATGTTGTTACTCTTTCTGTTTGTATCAGGCCCTTAAGTATTTAATCACAAATAAATCTGCTGCTGTCAGTTTTCTTTTGGAAAAACAGCAGTCTTCTTGGGAAAGACTATTAAAAGCTGTCCTGTATTGGGCTGACATAATGGGCCCTTAAGGCCAGCAGAAGAAAATTAATTTTCATATTATGTCTGTTCTCCTAAGAGCAGAGAAAAAACAACTTTTATTATTCTCTAAGATTTTAAATTAATGCAAACCAGCTTCCTTTCTTGGAGGAAAACAATAGTCAAATTAGTTTTGCTTTAGAAAGTTAATATGAGAAATTATGTTTGGTTGTCTGGTTTCCAGAGTTAAAGATCTGAAGAGAGATGAAGTCTGACAAACGGTGCTGTAGGAAAATTGTAAAAGATTTGTCCTTTGCAGTGAGACTCACGGCTGGTTTTCCTGGAAGGAGAAATTCTAAAGCAGCATGCAGAGATATACAGAGGCAGAGTGTAGAGATGTGGAAAAATAGAAACCCCACATCTAGTTGTGTCTAGAGCTAGGATCTTAGAGGACAGTAAGCAAGTATGAGTTCGCAATGAGGTGTGACTGCCCAAAGAGATTTATGAAGAAGGCTATTCACTATAGTCTTGCTTGTTGTCTTAGTCCATTTGGGCTGCTAAAACAAAATCCTTTAGACTGAGTAATTTATAAACAACAGAAATATATTGTTCACACTTCTGGAGGCTGAAAAGTCCAAGATTAAATTGCCAGCATATTTGGTTTCTGGCGAGGGCCTATTATAGCGGCCTTTGTGTCCTCACGTGGTAGAAGGGGTGAATAAGCTCTCTTGGGATTCTTTTTTTTTTTTTTCTGGATTTTTTTTTTAATTGCATTTTAGGTTTTGGGGTACATATGAGGAACATGCAAGATTGTTGCATAGGTGCACACGTGGCAGTGTGATTTTCTGCCTTCCTCCCCTTCACCTATATGTGGCATTTCTCCCCATGCTATCCCTCCCCAACCTCCCACCCCCCCGCTGTCCCTCCCCTATTTCCCCCCAACAGACCCCAGTGTGTAGTACTCCCCTCCCTGTGTCCATGTGTTCCCATTGTTCAACACCCGCCTATGAGTGAGAACATGCGGTGTTTGATTTTGTGTTCCTGTGTCAGTTTGCTGAGAATGATGGCTTCCAGGTTCATCCATGTCCCTACAAAGGACGCGAACTCATCGTTCTTGATGGCTGCATAATATTCCATGGTGTATATGTGCCACATTTTCCCTGTCCAGTCTATCATTGATGGGCATTTGGGTTGGTTCCAGGTCTTTGCTATTGTAAACTGTGCTGCTATGAACATTTGTGTGCATGTGTCTTTATAGTAGAATGATTTATAATCCTTTGGATATATACCCAGTAATGGAATTACTGGGTCAAATGGAATTTCTATTTCTAGGTCCTTGAGGAATCGCCACACTGTCTTCCACAATGGTTGAACTAATTTACACTACCACCAACAGTGTAAGAGTGTTCTTATTTCTCCACATCCTCTCCAGCATCTGTTGTCTCCAGAATTTTTAATGATTGCCATTCTAACTGGCGTGAGATGGTATCTCAATATAGTTTTGATTTGCATTTCTGTAATGACCAGTGATGATGAGCATTTTTTCATATGTTTGTTGGCCTCATGTATGTTTTCTTTTGTAAAGTGTCTGTTCATATCCTTTGCCCACTATTGAATGGGATTGTTTGTTTTTTTCTTGTAAATCTGTTTTAGTTCTTTGTAAATTCTGGATATCAGCCCTTTGTCAGATGGGTAAGCTGCAAAAATGTTTTCCCGTTCTGTTGGTTGCCGATTCACTCTAATGACTGTTTCTTTTGCTGTGCAGAAGCTGTGGAGTTTGATTAGGTCCCATTTGTCTATTTTTCTTATGTTTAAGTCTTTAATCCATCTGGAGTTAATTTTAGTGTAAGGTGTCAGGAAGGGGTCCAGTTTCTGCTTTCTGCATATGGCTAGCCAGTTTTCCCAACACCACTTATTAAACAGGGAATCCTTTCCCCATTGCTTGTTTTTGTCAGGTTTGTCAAAGATCGGATGGTTGTAGATATGTTGTATTGCCTCTGAGTCCTCTGTTCTGTTCCATTGATCTATATCTCTGTTTTGGTACCAGTACCATGCTGTTTCGATTACTGTAGCCTTGTAGTATAGTTTGAAGTCCGGTAGTGTGATGCCTCCTGCTTTGTTCTTTTTGCTTAGAATTGATTTGGCTATGCGGGCTCTCTTTTGGTTCCATATGAAGTTTAAGGTGGTTTTTTTCCAGTTCTGTGAAGAAGGTCATTGGTAGCTTGATGGGGATAGCGTTGAATCTGTAAATTACTTTGGGCAGTATGGCCATTTTCACGATATTGATTCTTCCTAACCATGAACATGGAATGTTTCTCCATCTGTTTGTGTCCTCTCTTATTTTGTTGAGCAGTGGTTTGTAGTTCTCCTTGAAGAGGTCCTTTACATTCCTTGTTAGTTGTATTCCTAGGTATTTTATTCTCTTTGTAGCAATTGTGAATGGCAGTTTGTTCTTGATTTGGCTCTCTTTAAGTCTATTATTGGTGTATAGGAATGCTTGTGATTTTTGCACATTGATTTTGTATCCTGAGACTTTGCTGAATTTGCTTATCAGTTTCAGGAGATTTGGGGCTGAGACGATGGGGTCTTCTAGCTATACAATCATGTCATCTGCAAATAGAGACAATTTGACTTCCTTCTTTCCTATTTGAATACCCTTTGTTTCTTTTTCTTGCCTGATTGCTCTGGCTAGAACTTCCAGTATTATATTGAATAGGAGTGGTGAGAGAGGGCATCCTTGTCTAGTGCCAGATTTCAAAGGGAAAGCTTCCAGTTTTTGCCCATTCAGTATGATATTGGCTGTTGGTTTGTCATAAATAGCTTTTTATTGTTTTGAGATATGTTCTGTCAATACCTAGTTTATTAAGAGTTTTTAGCATAAAGGGCTGTGAATTTTATTGAAGGCCTTCTCTGCATCAATTGAGATAATCATGTGGTTTTTGTCTTTGGTTCTGTTTATGTGGTGAGTTACAGTTACAGACTTGCGTATGTTGAACCAGCCTTGCATCCCCGGGATGAATCCTACTTGATCATGATGGATAAGCTTTTTGATGTGCTGTTGCAATCGGCTTGCCAGTATTCTATTGAAGATTTTTGCGTCTATGTTCATCATGGATATTGGCCTGTAGTTTTCTTTTCTTGTTGAGTCTCTGCCGAGTTTTGGTATCAGGATGATGTTGGTCTCATAAAATGATTTGGGAAGGATTCCCTCTTTTTGGATTATTTGGAATAGTTTCAGAAGAAATGATACCAGCTCCTCTTTGTATGTCTGGTAGAATTCGGCTGGGAACCCATCTGGACCTGGGCTTTTTTTGGGTGGTAGGCTCTTAATTGCTGCCTCGACTTCAGACCTTGTTATTGGTCTAGTCAGGGTTTTGACTTCTTCCTGGTTTAGGCTTGGGAGGAGGCAAATGTCCAGGAATTTATCCATTTCTTCCAGATTTTCTAGTTTATGTGCATAGAGTTGTTTGTAATAATCTCTGATGGTGGTTTGAATTTCTGTGGAATCTGTGGTGATATCCCCTTTCTCGTTTTTTATTGCATCTATTTGGTTATTCTCTCTTTTCTTTTCTATTAATCTGGCTAGTGGTCTGTCTATTTTGTTGATCTTTTCAAAAAACCAGCTCCTGGATTTATTGATTTTTTGAAGGGTTTTTTGTGTCTCTATCTCCTTCAGTTCTGCTTTGATCTTAGTTATTTCTTGTCTTCTGCTAGGTTTTGAGTTTTTTTGATCTTGCTCCTCTAGCTCTTTCAATTTTGATGATAGGGTGTCAATTTTAGATCTCTCCTTGCTTCTCATGTGGGCACTTATTGCTATATATTTTCCTCTAGAGACTGCTTTAAATGTGTCCCAGAGATTCTGGTATGTGGTGTCTTCGTTCTCGTTGGTTTCGAAGAACATCTTTATTTCTGCCTTCATTTCATTGTTTATCCAGTCAACATTCAAGAGAAAGTTGTTCAGTTTCCATGAAGCTGTGCGGTTCTGGGTTGGTTTCTGAATTCTGAGTTCTAACTTGATTGCACTGTGGTCTGAGAGACTGTTGGTTATGATTTCCGTTCTTTTGCATTTGCTGAGGAGTGATTTACTTCCAATTATGTGGTCAATTTTAGAGTAGGTGTGATGTGGTGCTGAGAAGAATGTATATTCTGTGGATTTGGGGTGGAGAGTTCTGTAAATGTCTATTAGGTTTGCTTGGTCCAGGTCTGAGTTCAGGTCCTGGATATCCTTGTTAATTTTCTGTCTTGTAGATCTGTCTAATATTGACAATGGGGTGTTAAAGTCTCCCACTATTATTGTGTGGGAGTCTAAGTCTCTTTGTAAGTCATTAAGAACTTGCCTTATGTATCTGGGTGCTCCTGTATTAGGTGCATATATATTTAGGATCGTTAGCTCTTCTTGTTGCATTGATCCTTTTACCATTATGTAATGTCCTTCTTTGTCTCTTTTGATCTTTGTTGCTTTAAAGTCTATTTTATCAGAGATGAGAATTGCCACTCCTGCTTTTTTTTGCTCTCCATTTGCTTGGTAAATCTTCCTCCATCCCTTTATTTTGAGCCTTTGTGTATCCTTGCATGTGAGATGGGTTTCCTGGATACAGCACACCGATGGGTTTTGGCTTTTTATCCAATTTGCCAGTCTGTGTCTTTTGATTGGGGCATTTAGTCCATTTACATTTAGAGTTAATATTGTTATGTGTGAATTTGATACTGCCATTTTGATGCTAGCTGACTGTTTTGCCCGTTAGTTGATGCAGATTCTTCATTGTGTTGATGCTCTTTACCATTTGGTATGTTTTTGGAGTGACTGGTACTGGTTGTTCTTTTCTATGTGTAGTGCCTCTTTTAGGAGCTCTTGTAAAGCAGGCCTGGTGGTGATGAAATCTCTGAGTACTTGCTTGTTTGCAAAGGATTTTATTTTTCCTTCACTTACGAAGCTTAGTTTGGCTGGATATGAAATTCTGGGTTGAAAGTTCTTTTCTTTAAGGATGTTGAATATTGGCCCCCACTGTCTTCTGGCTTGTAGGGTTTCTTCTGAGAGATCTGCTGTGAGTCTGATGGGCTTCCCTTTGTGGGTAACCCGACCTTTCTCTCTGGCTGCCCTTAGCATTTTCTCCTTCATTTCAACCCTGGTGAATCTGACAATTATGTGCCTTGGGGTTGCTCTTCTTGAGGAGTATCTTTGTGGTGGTCTCTGTATTTCCTGGACTTGAATATTGGCCTGCCTTGCTATGTTGGGCAAGTTTTCCTGGATAATATCCTGAAGAGTATTTTCCAGCTTGGATTCATTTTCTTCGTCACATTCAGGTACACCTATCAAATGTAGATTAGGTCTTTTCACATAGTCCCATATTTCTTGTTGACTTTGTTCATTCCTTTTTACCCTTTTTTCTCTAATCTTACCTTCTCGTTTTATTTCATTGAGTTGATCTTCGATGTCTGATATCCTTTCTTCTGCTTGGTCAATTCGGCTGTTGAAACTTGTGCATGCTTCGCGAAGTTCTCGTGTTGTATTTTTCAGCTTCATCAATTCACTCATATTCCTCTCTAAGTTGTCCATTCTCATTAGCATTTCATCAAATCTTTTTTCAAGGTTCTTAGTTTCTTTGCATTGGGTTAGAACATGTTCTTTTAGCTTTTGGAAGTTTCTTATTACCCACCTTCTGAAGCCTGATTCTGTCATTTCATCACACTCATTCTCCATCCAGTCTTGTTCCCTTGCTGGTGAGGAGTTGTGATCCCTTATAGGAGGAGAGGTGTTCTGGTTTTGGCTGTTTTCATCCTTTTTGCACTGGTTTCTTCCCATCTTTGTGGATTTATCCACCTGTCGACTTTGTAGTTTCTGACTTTCTGATTGGGTCTCTGAGTGGATGTCCTGTTTGTTGATGATGAAGTTATTTCTGTTTCTTAGTTTTCCTTCTAACAGTCTGGCCCCTCTGCTGTAAGACTGTTGAGGTCCACTCCAGGCCCTGCTTTCCTGGGGATCACCTGCGGCAGCTGCGGAACAGTAAAGGTTGCCACCAGTTTCTTCTTCTGCTTTGTCCCAGAAGGATACCTGCCTAATGTCAGTCTGAGCCCTCCTTTATGAGGTGACTTTGGATATACAGGGGTCAGGGAGCTGCTTGAGGAGACAGTCTGTCCTTTATAGTTGCTCAAGTGCTGAGCTGTGAGCTCTATTGTTCATTCACAGCTGCTGGGCAGATGCGTTTAAGTCTGCTGCCGCAGAACTCATAGACCCCTTTTTTTCCCCAGGTGTTCTGTCCTGGGGAGTTAGGGCTTTATTTACGAGTTTCTGCTGTGCTGCTGCCTTTTTTTTTTTTTTTTTTCCAGGGCTGCCCTGCCCAGCAAGGAGGCAGCCTAGTCACTGTCTGCCTGCAGGGGCTTCGCTGAGCTGCTGTGGACTCCACCCAGCTGCTGTGAGAACTTCCTTGCAGTCCTGTTTATATGGGTATAGTTGGGACTGCCTCAGCAATGGTGGCCTGCATCTGTAATGACAGACTCTCTCTGTAATGGCGGGTTGCCTCAGTGACGGCAGACTGCCTCTGTAGTGGTGGAGTGCCTCGGTAATGGCGGACGCCCCTCCCCGACAGAGCTGGACCGTACCGGGTTCAGCTGTGCTTGCTGTGAAAGTCTCAACCCAGAGCGTTTCCAATTGCTGTTCTTTTGGTTTTGTTTTTTTGTTTTTGTAGGGGTGGGACCAGCTGGGCCTGATCACCTGGCTCCCTGTCTCAGAGCCTTTTGTTTTTTAGTTGACCGGTCGGCTCTCTCCCAGGTGTTCTGGGCGCCTGTTGGAAAGGCTCCGGGATCTGTTTGATTTCCCGTGCGGCGACCCACTGCGCCAGCTGAAACGGCGGCTCTGAGATTTGTGGCTCTTTTTTGCCCAGGAATCTCCTGGACTGGCTCCCTGTTTCAGTCCCCCCCTTTTTTTTTAATCAGAGGAATGAGCAACTCTGCCTTCCCGGAGGTTCCCGGAGCTCCCCGGAGCTCCCCTTGCTGGCTAAGAGGGAACCCAGTTCCGTTTACTGTGCACTGGGAACTGCCACGTCAGTGCTCAGGCAAAACAGCCGCGCCAGCCAAAACAGCCGCGCTGGCGACCCGTGGGGCTCCTCCGCCTGGGAGTCTCCTGGTCTGTGGGCAATAAAAATCTGTCTGGAAATGTGGTGTCCACTCACCCTCTGCACTTTCACTGAGAGCTGCAATCCTGAGCTCCTCCTAACCGGCCATCTTGGATCATCCCCCTCTTGGGATTCTAAAGGACACAACAGGACACATTCATGAGAGCTGAGCCCTCATGTCCTGATTGCCTCCCATAGGCCCCACCTCTTAATACTATCACATTGAGGATTAACTTTCAACATATGAATTTTGGAGGGAAACAAACATTAGACCATAGCACTTATAAAAGTTTTTTTTTTTAAGTCCATCAGAAGTATGTCAATACAATATGAATCATCTGTTAGAAAGATTGCTGTGAATATATATTTCTGCTTGGAAAGGTATCTAGTATATACATATGTGTTAAGAGAAACAAGCAGCTTCTGATAACAGCCAGGTTACAGAATTGGATATGTAATTTTAAATTGTCTAGTGGCCAAATTATTGAGACAGTTTACTTTTTTCCTATACTGTCTTCAAAATCTAGTATGCATTTTACATTTATAACACATCTCACTTTAGGCTAGCCACATTTTAAGTGCTCAGTAGCCACCTGTGGTTGGTGGCTGCCTTAGGACAGAGCAGATATGGATCCTCAGGTAGGAAATGTTTGAAAGAATGCACCAAGGTTTTTGTTTTGTTTAGCTTTGTTCTTTAATGTGACTGTGAATCACAGTGAAATAGGGAAATGTAAAAATTTTGTGGAAAAAAGGGATATCAGGAGATGTTAGGAATGAGAATCACTACAGAAACTTTATTAGTCAGGAAAGGTAACCTGTGATTTGGTGGACTTCAATTAACTGTTCATATAAATCCCATGTGAAATGTAGACTTCAGACTTGAATGTGAAATCATTGTGTCATGGATACATAATGTGATTGACATTTTTTATTTGGGAGATATAAAATGAGTATGGTTGGTTTTTTTTTTTTAAAGAAAAACAGAGGGAATGATTTTCTGTATCATATGTTAATAGGTCAAACAAAATGAAGAACTAAGAGTTGACCATTGGATTTAGCATCATTGGTTCATTGGTGGCCTTTGACAAAACTGTTTCTTTGGAACAGTGAGGGTGAAAATCTCACTGGACTGGCTTCAAGAGATAATGAGAGGAGATGATTGGAAACAATGAATATAGTCAACTCTTTGCACAGGTGGAGGGAATGTTAATTGAAAATTTGATTTTGTTTGTTTTTGTCTGGGTTTTTTAGCTCTTGTTTTATAAGGATGTTTGTATCTGCTGGAAGTGATCCAATAAAGGGAAAAAAATCAATATAGGAGAGTAATGTTTTACATGAAAAAGAAAATTCATGGAGAATATAGCAGCTGCCTTACCACAGTTGAAAGGGTTTCGTATACAAAGAAATTAGGCCCACTCGGTATATGGCCCTTGGCTAGATCTAAAATCACAATGGGTATGAGGTATATTAAAATAGGTTGGACGCGGTACCTGAAAGTACATTCCTGCAGTTACTTCTGCTCCAAGCTAGGATGGTTTACTATAAGGCGCAGTAAAAATGTTATTATCAAAAATGTCAAAGCACCTATAAGTTAGAGTAGTATTTCTCAACTATTTTATGTTTTCTGCATACTTTTGAATATAATTTTTGGTAACAAACTCGAAAAGACTCAAAACAATGTTAAGCAGGTCAGCAACAGTGGTAGCACAATCACACGCCAGTGTAACAGTGACCTCAGAAGTATTCTCAATTAGTGTGCTGTTAGAAACAGGGTCTCTAGACCTATTGTCTCTAGACCAGACAGTCTGGAACATAGTGGCGTGATCATATCTCACTGTAACTTCAAACTTCTGGGCTCAAGTGATCCTCCCACCTCAGCCTTCTAAGTAACTAGGACCAAAAAAAAAATTTTTTTTGAGACGGAGTCTGTCACCCAGGCTGGAGTGCAGTGGTGAGATCTTGGCTCACTGCAACCTCTGCCTCCAGGGTTCAAATGGTTCTCCTGCCTCAGCCTCCCGGGTAGCTGGGATTACAGGCACAAGCTACCACACCTAGCTAATTTTTTGTATTTTTAGTAGAGACCGAGTCCATGTTGGCCAGGCCGGTCTCAAACTCCTGACCTCGTGATCCGCCTACCTTGGCCTCCCAAAATGCTAGGATTACAGGCATGAGCCACCATGCCCAGCCAGGACTAACTTTTTTTGCATGCAAGGTCTCACTATGTTGCCCTGGCTGGTCACAAACTCTTGGTCTCAGTTCTCCCTGCCTAAGCCTCCTAAAGTGCTGGGATTACAGATATGAGCCCCCGCGCGATCCTAGTGTGCTATTCCTATGGTTGCCCCTCAACACTTCTTTGCTGCTTGAGCAGAAATACCTCGTGCTTTGAGCAGGCTCTCTTTTATTCTAAAAGGCAACATTCCTATGTATTCCTGTATAAAAATATGCAGTCTCTTTTTGTTGCCCACTGGAGGTTATTCCATTGCTTCTACCAGAAAAAATGTGTGCCCTACTCTACACTCTGCACAGGGTCATTTAAACTGTCAAGCTCACAATCCAATCTCACAGACACTATAAAAGGCCTATCAGTCAGTAATCTGTTGCAGACAACAGAATCCACTCTACCCATTATAAGCAGAAAGGGATTTTGTACTGATCCACAGAATTAAGTGTGTACAAATTTATTGGAAGGGCTGGAGAGCCAACTGCAGTCTGAGCTCCCAGGACCACTCTGCTCTGTTGTCTTCAGGAAGGGAAAGCTGTCACATCATGACAAGAAGCTGATCAATCAAGAAGCAAGGAGCTGCTGGCACCTTGACTAACTACAGACCCATGCTGCCGACCCTGCCTGGATCCCCAGAGCCACCACTGCTACTTCAGAAAGCTGGAGAATCAAGAAGCTGCTGACTCTAGAACCAAGATACCCTGACACTGTCTGCAAAAGCAAAACGATACTTGTATCCCCTCTTTTGCACCACTGACTCAGTTCCAAATCAGAGTCTCTCATGAGTGCATCTGACTCGTGGAATCTAAATTACATCCAGAACTCTAACTGCAAAGGAGTTGAGGACATTTAAGTTTTAGCTTTCCAACTTTTGCACAGTGGAAGGGTACTGAAGTGGGTATGGAGCAACTCATTCCACAGTATCTGCCATAGACAGTATCTTTCTCTAATAACAAAAATAAATGAGACATATTGATGGAAAGTTGGTCACACACTAGTCAAAAGTTTCCTGTACATGAATGTGCTGTTGCATAGCTGACATGCCCATATGGGAACCACCTTATTGGGTGAAGAGGTAAAAATGGGCAATCCAGCCTCAGTTGGGTGAGATAGACTTTCCAACCATAAGTGTCAGTGATTGCATCATTTCAGCACAAATGGAAGTAAGGACATAAATATCTGTCTTGCATTTTATGACCAGAGAAAAAAATGTCTCTAGAAGCACTGCCAGCCACTAAGTATTCCCCAGTGTCAGTTCCATAGATCAAGCCAGGTTGATGTTTTGCAGATGGATTGCCTTTGCTCCTGTACACTTGTCACAGTCCTCACAAAGCAGCTGCCTGTCAGAGACTGGTAAAGCAGTGGAGCAGGGTTCCCATCTGCCTGACTGAAGCCAGCAGTGACCTCGTTCAAGAAAGGCCAGATCACCTGACATGTTTTCCCTATGCCAGATGAATATCTTTCTAATGCTTTTGGCATTCACATAGTCACGTATTCATTCAACAGCTATTTGTGGAGCACTGCTATGTTCTAGGTGCTTGGGACACACTGTGAATAAGAGGTTCCTGCCCCCTCATGGAGCTGACATTCTAGTGGAGGGAGATAGACCATGTCCCAGTAAACAAATGCATATCTAGGATGACTTCTGACAGTGATGAGGACTATGGAGTAGGAGGTTATAGCATATGAAGAGTGTGTGTGGGAGGGGGCTAGTTTAGATTTGGTGACAGGGAATCTGGTGTCCACTCCTGATTTGTCCACTGACAGCCGGCTGCTTGCTGTATCCTCCCACTGCCCCAGCTCTGTGGGGGTTGCTGCTCACTTGATGGCTGCATCAGCTGCAACCTCAAAAGTGGATACTAGTTTGAAGACCTACAAGAATGTTTTATGCCTCTGTCAAGGTTGTTTTCAGTGAACAATCAGAACAAGGAATGTGCAGAATCAAGGGTGCAAGTGAGTGGGTGTAGCTTCCTGAAGCTTCCCATGTTCCCTGTGGGATATAGCTGAAGGTCAGTGATCAGGGTGGTGAAGTGGCTGCCAAGTTGGAGTCAAAACTGAGATCTTGTCTTTTTTGCTGTTGTGCTGCATTCAAGGGTCTCCCTACTAGCATTTGAGATGCCTCTTGGGCATGGTTGTGTTCTTCCATGGTCGGTCTCTCTCTTTTTTTTTTTTTCTTTTTTTTTTTGAGATGAAGTCTCACCCTGTCACCCAGGCTGGAGTGCAATGGCGCAATCTCAGCTCAGTGCAACCTCCACCTCCCAGGTTCAAGCGATTCTCCTGCCTCAGCCTTCTGAGTAGCTGGAATTACAGGTGCCCGCCACCACACCTGGCTAATTTTTTATATCTTTAGTAGAGACAGGGTTTCACCATGTTGGCCAGGCTAGTCTCGAACCCCTGACCTCATGATCCTCCCGCCTCAGCCTCCCAAAATATGGTCTCTTTTAGACTTCATAAGTAGGCCTCCTCAGGACTGTCTGTGGCTGCCACAGCTAGAGGAACCAATCTGGAGCTCCCAGACAAGTTCTCTGGACTGCTGTTACTTCCTTGAGGCCTTGAGGAGAGGCCTAACTGTGTAGTAGGCTGTGTTTCTCTTTACCCTAATCCCTTTGGACTCACAATACTAAGACTCAAGGCACACCTAGGGCTTGGGAATCACAACATAGGAGGGGAAAACTATAAACTATGCTTCTCGCCGGGCGCAGTGGCTCACGCCTATAATCCCAGCACTTTGGGAGGCCAAGGCAGGTGGATCAGGAGGTCAAGAGATTGAGACCATCCTGGTCAACAAGGTGAAACCCTGTCTCTACTAAAAAATACAAAAATTAGCTGGGCATGGTGGTGCACACCTGTAGTCCCAGCTACTCGGGAGGCTGAGGCAGGAGAATTGCTTGAACCCAGGAGGCGGAGGTTGCGGTGAGCCGAGATCGCGCCATTGCACTCCAGCCTGGGTAACGAGCAAAACTCCGTCTCAAAAAAAAAAAAAAAAAACAACTACGCTTCTCAGGGCTGACTTCCATCAAATAGGAAACCACATACATACAAAAACACTTTCCATAGGAGTGTTTTAGTGCTCAGGGATACCCCATCTCCTCTCCTGCAGGTCCCCTGCCCCCAGAAAGCACCTCCACACTGAATCATCCTTTCTCCTACCTTATTCTGGGTTATTTATCCTAGAGCCTTGTTAAATCTCCCTATTGCAGTATTTGATGTTTTGAGAGAAGCCTTGTTCTCTTGATGTCTTATTTTTCATCTGCTCCCTATGGAAACCTCCTGATCTGTACTCCTCATCTGCTCAGTGCTGCCATTTCTCATGGGTCCTGTGCTTGGTAGTCTTGCATGTTCATCTTTGCATCTCGGTAGTCTTTGTAGCTCTCCTGGGTTGTGTACCTACTAATAATATGAGTGGAACCACCTTGACTCCCTCACGCTCTATCTGAGCAATGGTTGGGTGTTCTTTTTTAGAACCTGAGCTTCAGGTCTGGCCTCAGGAAATGGAAAGGGTACAGAGGCAGTAGGAATGTGCCATCTCTTCTTACCAATCCCATATTATTTTCCCACCAGTCCACCTAATTCCCTGTTCCCATGCTGTATCTGACACCCTGGCAGGGCTTCCCTTGAATTACCAGCCTTCACCCCCACTTGAAGGCAAACACACCCTTCCACAGAGGGTCTGGGTAGGTCAGTGTGATAGCCCCTGACTTGTGGCCCTTCTTTGGGCAGGTTCATAGGTACTTTTGGTTAATGTCTTTCAAGAGATCCAAGTGGCTCCTAAGACATAACTATCCTTCTCTTCCTCAGCCTGTTTTCAGGAGGTCACACTTTCTCATTAGAAAGCTGGGGCAGTGAAAAAAAGAAGAGGAAATCCTCTACCCAGTCCCACCTTTGCTGTCATTCCTCACTTCTCCAAATCAAACCTAACCAGGCCTTCAGGATATGCCAGGTCATTTCCCTCACATTGTGGGAGATGTACAGAATCTCAATGATTTCTTTCAGTTTGTCTGCACTTAACCATATGTAGCAGGTCTCAGAGTTCTAGCATGGAGTTTGGCCACTCTCTTGTTTCAATAAGTTGTCTTCTATATATTGAGCTATTTTTTGCTTTTTTTCCAAGAGTTCCAAGGAGTTAGGCAAATGAGCACTTATTCCACTTCTTTCCAAGAAATTCTTCAACTGTTATATATTTTAAATAGTGAAAAGATAAAGATAAGATATGTCAGAAAGTTAAGAGGAAAATATATTTTTTAAAATTAGAAAGTTAGGTCTAGAAAAGATAACAGAAATGAGTAAATGGATGAAAACAGTGATGAGACAAAATCTGAACAGTTTCTGAAGTCAAAGAATTAGATGAAAGTGTAAAGAAAGAACTCTAAGAGTAAAGTATGGCAAAAAGATAAAATTAAATGAGAGAAAAGGTTTAAAATAGCTAACATTTTAAATTCTTAATAAAGTCTTAAAGGGCTAGGAAAGAACATGCTAAGACAAATCATCTTAATATTTAAAGACTTAAAAGCTAAAAGAATGTAAACAATGTATAAGGATATCTCATTCTGTAATATTCCAAATGAAGGATGCATGCATATTTACTGATACAGAAAGATGTATAAGACCTCTAGTTTAGGTAGAAAAGCAAGTCACAGAACATTGTATAGTCCAAGCATATATGTTGCATAAAGGTTTGCAGATAGAGGAAAAGAGTGGTAGGAAGCCAAACTGCTAATGAAGAGGAAAGGGAGTGGGGTCAGGGGGTGTCATGGACATCGTTAGTCAGTTCCCTTAGATGCCCTCAGGTCCTTTTACCGTTCTGTGCTCTTTTTCCCGTCTCCAGTTCCATGCGCTTCCAAGCACTCACAATGGGGACTCGTGGGCAAACTGCCCTTGCACCCCTGCACCCCACATGTGTAGAGAGCTTGAAGGACATGGGCCTCTACATCAACCCACCCTCACTCCTACCCTGTGGCCCTCAGCCAGTGACTGAGGCTGCAGGAAATGAAAGCCTCGCTCCTTGTCTCAAGTGGGGACAACTCTGAGGTGTCAGTTACCTTGAGCAGCAGTGCCCCAAATATAAAGCAAGCCACGTATGTGATTTTACATTTTCTAGTAGCCACATTAAAATTCATTTTAATAATGGGCTGGGTATGGCATTCATGCCTGTAATCCCAATACTTTGGGAAGTCGAGGTAGGAGGATCACTTGAGCTGAGGAGTTTGAGACCACTGTGGGCAACATAGGGAGACCCCTGTCTATACAAATAATGTTTTTAAAAATTAGCCAGGTGTGATGGTGCACACCTGTGTTCCCAGCTATTCAGGAGGTTGAGGCAGGAGTATCTCCTGACCCTGGGAAGTCAAAGCTATAGTGAGTTATGATCGTGCTACTGCACTCCACCCTGGGCGGCAGAGTGAAGGCCGGTCTCAAAAAAAAAAAAGATTTTTTTTTTAAATTAAAAAACATCATTCTAGGTCAGGCACGGTGGCTCATGCCTGTAATCCCAGCACTTGGTAGGCCAAGGTGGGCTGATAACAAGGTCAGGAGTTCGAGACCAGCTTGACCAACACGGTGAAACTCCATCTCTACTAAGAATACAAAAATTAGCTGGGCGTGGTGACGCGTGCCTGTGATCCCAGCTACTCACAAGGCTGAGGCAGGAGAATCACTTGAACCTGGGAGGCAGAGCTTGCAGTGAGCAGAGATTGCGCCACGGCACTCCAGCCTGGGTGACAAAGGGAGACTCCATCTCAAAAAAAAACATCATTCTAACAATGTATTTTTATCATTCAACATGTAATCAGTGTGAAACGTTATTGAGATGTTTTAAATTCATTTTTATTTGTACTAAGTCTTCAAAACCCAGTGTGTATGTTACTTCAGTTTGGATGCCTCCATTTCAGTTGCTCAGTAGTGGCTACCCAGTTGAAGAGCACAGCATCAGTCACATTGAAGCTGTCCCTCCATAGGGCTCTGCCTGAAACTACTGGGTTTCTTCTTGTTCCCTGTCCTGCTTCCTTCACTCCCTTATCAGTATCTTTTGAGAGCACTGCTTAATAAATCTTCTGCATACAATATTATCTTTGTAATTAAAATGAATCTGGAAGATTCAAAAGAAAGAAAAAAGAAAATGTTTCTCATCCTGAAGCCCTGATTTGTTATTTATTTGTTGGTGTATGACTAAGGCAACCTTAAACTCTAGTGACAATGGGTTTTAGAAAACTTGGGGTTCCTTTGGGTAAAGAACAACTGATAACATAGCAGAACCCTGATTTCTTGCCCTTTGTCCTAAGTAGGAGACTTAAGCCTTTGATATCTATCTAGTTACTGCCAAGATTAGTGGCCTGAAGGCAGCTTAGGGTGAGATTACCTAGAAGTCTGGGTGAGGTATGCAGCATGTGGCTTCTTGGACCCAGGAAAGGTGATGGGGGAAGCCAAGTCATCATTTATAAAAGGAATACCAGAGGGACCTGGCAAGAGATAAGACAAAGGGGACAGGTAGGAGGTTATGTGAGTCTTGAATCCTTCCTGTGTTAGGCACAGGTCATTAGACTGACTTTTTGGGGGTTTTTTGTTTGTTTTGTTTTGTTTTGTTTGAGGCAGTCTCACTCTGTCACCCAGGCTGGAGTGCAGTGGTGCAATCTTGGCTAACTGCAACCTCTACCTCCCAGGTTCAACTAATTCCTCTGCCTCAGCCTCCCAAATAGCTAGGATTACAGGCGTGAGCCACCACCACTGGCCTGTTTTGTTTTTTTGATTTTTTAAAAATATGCCTTCAGCCTTGCGTCTAATTGGCACCACTATAGAACCTTCACAGTGGGCAGTGCCTATCTGATTCCAAAGCCCCAGCCTATGTGGAGTCACTTTTCTTGGCATCCAGCCTCACAGCACTCCTTCCTCATGCACAAAACCTTGCTGAACCATTAGGCCTTTTGTCTTTTCACAGTCTTTCTTTTTTTTTAATTCACTAGTGACTCTAGCCAGAGATGTCACAATGTTTCTTAAGAAGACATAAAGAGTCCCCTTTTGACCAAAGTGTTATATAAGGTTGCTTTTATTTTTATTTTTCCATTTCCAAGTAATTGGATTTTTCTGGCTTGTTTGTCTGTCACTTGAGGCAGAGGTGAGTGAAGAGCCCTGCTAATTGGCTCAGAAAATAATTCCAGTCAGAAGGAGTGTGATGCCTGCATTTCCTAACAGAGTAGCCCCATCATCCCACAACTGCCTTTTCCACCTTCCTTGACGCATCATTGGAGAAAGGAGCAGACACATCTCAGGAATGCATTTCTCAATTTATTCCCATGAACAAGCTTTTATTAATTCAGCAAGCATTTATTGCTTATATACTATATGCTATCAACTCTTGAACTGTGGCTTTTGATCCTTGTTTCACTGTTGTTGCCAGTCTAGGCCCAGGCTTTTCTTGGATTTTTAAATGAGGAGATAAACCAAGTGCTCCTGGACTGCCCCAGTGATGGCCATGAGGTTCTACCACCAGTGATTCTCCAAAAGCATTCTAGACATAGCTTCCCTTACCAAATTAATACTGCCTTTTAAAAAATAAGTTTGTGATTGTTCAAATGCTCACTGGGCTTCATTTTACTTTAGACTCTACTGAATTAACTCATTGCTGAGGGATGTAACCGGACTTAGATGGTTCCATGGCCCAATGCCTTCCTTTATGCAATAAGGTCATATGTGGTCTTAGTGGGACCCCCTAAGTCTTAAGGGTGCCTCAGTGTCGCCCTCCTCCTTGCTTACCAGTGGGGCTGCCCTTAGGGAGGAGGGGCAGAGCAGGCCAGGGATTGGCCTGCAGTTCTTCTCTGTCTCTCAATGCTTTTCCCAACTCTTCTACTTCAGGACAGCAGCCCAGCCTCCAGGCCCACTGATGGATCCATTAACGAAGGGGCCCTGTGGGAGTCAGATGGCACAAACCCTTCTGTGGAAAGCAAAGTCATCTCTCTCTTTCGGCATCCAGCCCCTTCAGACATGGCCAACAAAAGAGCCTGAACTAGAGTCCCAGGTCAACCTGTAAGTAAGTAAAAGAAGCATCATCTCAGTTTGGGCTTATGTTCACTACAGCTTGAAATCCCTTAATGTTTAGGAAGAATATACTCTTTACTTTGTGGTGGATAGCGGGGAAGGAGAGAGGAGTGGATGTTTGGTTGGGAGACTGCATTTCTGTTCTTCCTTGTGTATTTAGTAGTATTCATTGAGCACGTACTCCGTCCAGGTCCTGTGTCAGATATTATGAGCAAAATAGATTCAGCTCCTGTCTTCAGTGGGCTTGCAGCTCATGGGACAGATAGCCATTAATAAAATAATCACACAAATACTAACAAATTGTAATAAGTTCTATGAAATGTGCTGCCTTGATTCAATAAACATTTACAGAATGCCTTCTGTGTGTCAGCAACATGCTGGGGATATTAGAGGATAAGACATTTTATCTACATTTGAATATAAATAGTTTATGGAAGCAAAAAAATCCAATGTAATACAAAATAAATTGTAATAATAACTAGAATAGAATTAATACAACAGTAGACTCTAAGGCCTATAGGGTAGTAACTGTGTTTTTATGTTTACTCCTGAATCCCCAGGTCTTTGTTATGGTGTATGATAATACTCATTGGATAAATGAATAAGTAAATGAATAAAGATGATATTACAAGAGAGGGGTGCTTAGCTTTTCAGGGGGAATCAAAGGCAGCCAGATGCAACAACATGATTGACTTCAAAACAAATAAGATGCTTCATCAGTTCAATGCAACAAATACTTGGATGCTTACTTACTGTACCCAGTGCTTTTGTGAAGTCAGTTCCTAGGTAGGGATATGGATCAGAATCACCAGTGGGACTTAAAAAATCATTTACGCCTGAGACCTACCCCTCAAGATTCTGATGCAGTAGATCTGAAGTGGGTGAAGGAGGACACTTTGTCTGCCCGTAAGGAACTCACTGCTTCTCCAGGGAGACAGACAAGTCACCAGGTCATGCCAGTGATGCTGGAGAAGCAGCATGAATAACATTCTAAAGGAAACCATCACCTGCTGGAGGACAGGGAAGAGAAGGGATAATAGTTGAGCTCAGCCTTGTAGCATGAGCATTGATCAGGCAACAGAGAGAGAAAAAGTCCCCTTTAAACCGGAGGATGACACAAAGCAAAGGCTCACATGCATGAGGATGTGTTGATAGGCATTAACCAACAATTCTTAAACTGGATTGCACGTGAAGATCACCCAGGGTAGCTTTAAAAACATAAAAGTCTGCCCTGTCCCTCTGTTAGAAACAAGAGCTCAGAGTTGCAAAGAAAATGAATACTCAATTAAAAGGATTTCTCAGCAAGTCAAATTTACTTCTGCAGAAGGGTGCTGCTCGCCCTCTCGTTGCTGGGAGGGCACACTGAATGAAGGAGGGAAGAGGTTTTTATCCCTAACACAGTCCCTGCTTCTCTGTCCTGTCCCAATTGGCTGGAGGTGGACCACACAATCTAAGTGAACTCAGTTGGCTATTTTAAACGTGGACTGGAGGGAAAGTTGTTTACAGAACGGGTAGCTAGAAGTGAGAAGGTATGAGGAAGTCGATTGAGAACAAAGAACAAGGAAGTTAGACTTTGAAGAGGAATCCATTATATCTGACACCCTCTAAAATTCTGAGGTCTAGGGTGGGACACAAGAGCGCATATTTTTACAAAGCTCCCCAGGTGATTCTCGCATGTGGTAGATGTTGAGAAACGCTGCTTTTAAGAAATGTAACCACAAATAAGTAAATAAAAAATAATTATGAAGCACCTTATGTGCCTAGCTAAGGGGCCTAAACTTTACATCTTAGGCAATGGGAGTCATTGACAGCTTTTATGCACTGAAGAAGTGATGCAGTTTGGAATGTAAATGGGTCACATCGTTTAGATAAAATCGTGATGGTCAGTTCTGCCATGGCTTCTTAAGAGAAACTAGCAAAGCCAGGAGTCACTGTTGTTTTCAGAGCTTCTGCACCTTCCAGAAACTGCCTCTTAGGTGAATAAGAGAATTGAATGTCTGCTTGATCTGAAAAGGAAATTTCAGATTTCAGGCAATACTGAATTATCTGAGCAAGATGGACCTGGGTGGTCTCGGGGTCCTTGGTGGCCCCAGCGCACTGCAGAGCAGGGGAGGGAACCCAGGGCTTCAGCTCCAAAAGTGGGGCAAGTGGGTGGCCAGTCTGCCCTCTTCATCACTAACTAGAGAAGGAATTTGTGTCCAGGGAGTTTAGAAGTAATCCGAGGACCCTTAGCGCAGGAGCTCCTGGCAAGAGTTAAAGTTGCCACGCTGCCTCCTTTCCAGACTACAAGCCCCACTGTGCACTGAGCAGATGACGTGTAACAAGGGCGGGCAGGACTGCTGGAGAGCCTATGAGCACAGCAGAAGCACCCCGAGGGGCTGCCTTCTGGGCTCTGTTGGTGAATCTGGTTAGGGGTGGGACTGAGCCCTGGTAATTGGCGGCCGGAGGGACTACAAAACCTCAGGGCACATGGGGTGGGAGGGGCTGTGGGACGGCAGCTGCTGCTGGGTAGGACCGGGTAGTGTGCACACTTCCATCCTTAGGAAGGAGCCCATCGGCAGATTCTGGACTTCGGTGGCCTCACCTGCTGATCTCACCCAGCTGCACATAGGAATGGGTGGGGTTAGGCCTTGTTTTGGACCCAAGACTAAGGGGCCAGACTTGAAACTGCATTCCAAGGCAGCCAGAGATTGGGTTCTCTGGAAAGATGTATCTTTAAGAACCACTACCATTTTGTGGACCCCCTATTCATTAGCTCATTCATTGAGCAAATATTTATCGATCACCTGTGTACCAGGCACTTGCCCAAGCATCCTAAATGTATCTTCTCATTTATTCACAAAACCCCGAGATAGCTGCTGTTATCTCCATTTTACAGGTAAGGGTACAGAGGCCCAGCCTTTTCTGGGACACACAGCTTGTAAGTGATAGAACAGGGATTGGACTTAGGTTTGTCTATTCCAGTGCCCATCTCTTAACCTCAGCGTGCTCAGGTGTGCAATCAGGAGAAAAATATTTATGGGATGGCAGCATCCACAGGGTTTCTTGGTGCTGTCAAGTGAAGTATATAACAACAGTCCAGTGCTGAACACCAATGAAATTGAACAAGCACCAAGTTGGGTCTTATCCTAGACACCATAGTACCTCAAAAACCTACTTCCTGCCAGAAAAGCGTTCTGGTAAACAATTTACTGGCATCTGTATGCTGTGCTGGGCCTTGTGCCAGGCACTGGGGATGCAAAAAAGGTATCTCCTTCCACATCAAGTGGGGGCTTACAAAAGTGCTGTTACCCACCACAGTCCAAGAAGATTACTCAGTAGAGGAAGAAGAATGAAAGATGAAAGATGGGAACTCTACCAGGCAGAGGTAGTGGGGAGGCCTTCCTAGATCATGTGTATAAAGACAAACAGTATTAAAGCACTGGGGGTGTTAAGGGAGCCACGAACAGTTGGTGCTTCTTAGGGAGTGGTGGGCAATGAGCCTGCGAAGGGAGACAGAAGTCAAGCCGTTGCAGAGTGGGATCCATTGGTCTTGACTCTCTAGACAGGGACATGGCATGCTCAGATTTGAAAGTTGGAAAGATAATTGGCGTCAGTGGGCAATTGGATTTCAGTAGGATGAGGCTGGTGGCAGGGAGACCTATCAGAACAGAAGATATGAAGGTAGATGTTAAGAGTTCTGATGAGCGACAGGAATGATGGGATTGATTTGGAAGTATTTTGAGAAAGATTAGAGTCCGACCTGGTAATTGTATAGATTATGGAGTGAGGAAGGGAGGCTCAGAGTTTTGACTCAGGCAGCTGAGTAGTTGGTATTGTCACTAATAAGTGAGCATTGAGATGAGACAGCACAAAATCTAAGACAAAATAAAACAAAGGTTATGTAGAAAATGCTGTCAGGAGCCAGGCACCGTAGCTCATGCCTGTAATCCCAGCACTTTGAGAGGCCAAGGTGGGTGATCACCTGAGGTCAGGTGTTCGAGACCAACCTGGCCAACGAGGCAAAACCCCATCTCTACTAAAAATACAAAAAAATCAGCTGGATGTGCTGACACATACCAGTAGTCCCAGCTACTTGGGGAGACTGAGGCAGGAGAATCACTTTAGCCCAGGAGATGGAGGTTGCAGTGAGCCGAGATTGCATCACAGCATTCCAGCCCAGGCAACAGAGTCTCACTCTGTCTCAAAAAAAAAAAAATTTGCTGTCAGAGCCAAAGAAGGGTACAGTAACATCTTAGGGGACAGGAGGTACTTAGGAAAGTCTTCCTGGAGAGAAGAAGATGAAATGGACCTTGAGAAAGGAGTAGACCTTCTTTTTTTGCGTCAATTTTAATAGGCAGAGACTGGGGAGGAGAGGATTCTAGATGGTAAGATAGGCATGGCAAAGGCACAAAGCAGGGACACTTGTTCAGCGCATTTTTGAGGAATAACAGATGTCCTAGTTTGCCTCTTGTGTGGTAAAGTAGTGAAAGTCTGGAAAGTCAAATTGGGGGACATATTGTGCAAGATGTTGTACTGAATCCTGGAGTCATTGGGAGATGCTGAATGGCTTTCGAGACAGGCAAGTGGTGGTTTGATGTCTGCTTTAGAAAATTAGTTTCACCATTGTGTATATTGAAAAGCGCAGTTATGAGATAGACTAGTAAGGGGTTTGTTGGTTGTAAATGTCAAAAATTCAACTCAAATTAGCTTAGGCCAAAAAGAGAATGTATGAGTGCATGGAACCAAACTAAGAAAAGGGATAGATCTGGCTTCAGGGCTGATTAGATCCAAGGCCTCAAATGCTGTCAAGTCAGATGGTTGTCTCCTGTTTTTCACCTCCCATTCTCTCTTTCCCCATGTTTCTTGACCTGCTGGCCTCCCTGTCTCCTTCTCTCCATGGATTTTCTTCATGCAGCAGGTCATGTGAGCCCAGGTAACATGTGTATTCTGACAACTTTGCAACCTGGAAGGAAAAATCTCATCAGTTAAAAGAACTCTGAGGAAGGACTGTAGCTGCCTAGCCTGGGCCACATATCCATTCCTGGTTCTGTCGGCGGAGTGTCTATCAAGGGAAGAGGAGATAGTTCTTGCTTGCCCAGGTGAGCAAAGCAGTCCTGGAAGAGAAAGGAGTTGTCAGGGAGACCAGGATTCAACTGGGTCATGAAAGCCAGTGGAGGAATTTCAAGAAAAAGGTCTTTGGCTGATCACAAAAATAACTCAGGAAGTTTTTCAAAAATGTGGATCAGGGAACCTATTAGAAGCCCTAGTGGTGGGACTCAGGAACCTGGTTTAAGGTGACAAATTCAACAGAAAGTTTGAAGATGAAAACTAAAAGCTGACAGTTGAATTTGGTGATTGAGAAGCCATGGAGCACCTTTGAAAAACAGTGTCATTTGGGATGGGAGGTTAGAAGGCAGATAGCAAGACTTTCTGATGCATTCCTCACTTTTTCTAATTTATACCCTTGTTTCAGGGCTAGTACTGACCTTAAATGAGATAAAATTTCTTCATGGAGTGTATTAGTCTGTTCCCATGCTGCTATAAAGACATACTCAAGACTGGGTAATTTATAAAGGAAAGGTTTAATGGACTCACAGCTCCACATAGCTGAGGAGACCTCATAATCATGGCAGAAGGCAAAGGAGAAGCAAAGGCACATCTTACATGGTGGCAGGCAAGAGAGTTTGTGTAGGGGCACTCCCCTTTATAAAACCGTCAGTTGGCTGGGCATGGTGGCTCATGCCTGTAATCCCTGCACTTTGGGAGGCCGAGGTGGGTGGATTACCTGAGGTAAGGAGTTTGAGACCAGTCTGGCCAACATGATGAAACCCTGTCTCTACTAAAAATGCAAAAAATTAGCTGGGCATAGTGACGCACACCTGTAATCCCAGCTAGTCAGGAGGCTGAGGCAGGAGAATCGCTTGAACCATGGAGGCAGATGTTGCAGTGAGCCGAGATCACGCCACTGCACTCCAGTCTGTGCAATAAGAGTGAAACTCCGTTTCAAAAACAAAAAACAAAAAACTATTAGATTTCATGAGACTTATTCACTATCACAAGACAGTACAGGAAAGACCTGCCCCCATGATTCAGTTACCTCCCACTGGGTCCCTCCCATGACATGTAGGAATTATGGGAGCTACAATTCAAGATGAGTTTTGGGTGGGGACACAGCCAGACCATATCATGGGATACTGTAACTCAATACATTAGGAGAAAGCCAAGGAAGGCTATTAGAAAGATGGCTATTAGGGCCATTCTATCTTAAAAGGATATCAGCCAGGAGGAGAGAGAAAGTTTGAAAAGTTTTTAATCCCCTCTGAATTATGTGCTAATTCATTTTTTACTCAGTGTTTTGTATAATCAATTAGGACATACTGCAGTGAAGTTAGATTCCTGTTTTTTTAATTTTGCTTCATTGTTTATTGTAATATTTTTATGGTATGTATTACAAAAAGAGCTTCACATCTTTATTTTTTAAACTGAAAAATAAAAGATCATGAAATGCACACATTCTTATGTGACATTCCTTGGTTCCACAAAGTTAGATTTGTTAACAGCCTATAATTCAGACTTAATTTTCCCCAGTCAGCTGAATTAGCGATAGTTACCACCCCCTCTCTTTTTTTTTTTTTTTTGAGACAGAGTCTTGCTCTGTCACCCAGGCTGGAGTGTGCCATCTTGGCTCACTGCAACCTGCGCCTCCCGGGTTCAAGCAATTCTCCTGCCTCAGCCTCCCGAGTAGCTGGGATTACAGGTGCCTGCCACCACGCCTGGCTTCTTTTTGTATTTTTAGTAGAAATAGGTTGTCACCGTGATGGCCAGGCTGGTCTTGAACTCCTGACCTCAAGTGATCCACCTGCCTTGGCCTCCCAAAGTGCTGGGATTACAGGCATGAGCCACCATGCCTGGCCCAATAGTTTACTTTTTGATCTTTTGAGGAAAGTTGCCATGTATTTGAGTTTGTCACCAATGTATTATACAAATATTAGGCAATTTTGTTATTTAGATCTTTTTAAAATTTTTATATTTTATTTATTTATTTTAGTTTTCATGGGTACATAATAGGTGTATATATTTATGGGTTACATGAGACATTTTGATACAGTTAGGCAATGTGTTATCACATCAAGGTAATTGGGGTATCCATCACCTTAAGCATTTATATTTTGTGTTGCAAATAGCCCAATTATACTCTTTTAGTTATTTTTAAATGTACAATTTAATTATTTTTTACTATACTCACTTTGTTGTGCTAGCAAATACTAGGTTTTACTCATTTTTTCTGTTTGTTTGTTTTTTTTTGTGCTCATTAATTAACCCTTCCCACTCTCCACTGTTCCCTACTACCCTTCCCAGCCTCTGGTAGCCCTCCTCCTACTCTCTATCTCCATGAGTTCAATTATTTTAATATTTAGTTCCACAAATAAGTGAAAACATGCAAAGTCTGTACTTAGACCTTTTTTTAATAGCTTTCAAAAGCTTTGAAAGACCTAGTTTGCTCCTAAGTGAAGGGCTACTGTATTTTAAAACAAGTGCCAGGAAGTAAGCTTTTAGTTTACTGTTAGGAGAAATTCTATTCCCCTGCCCTTGTGTTTCCATAAGAAATTTCTGCTTTACTTCCATGAAGGAGAGAGGTTGGATGGGTGGCTGACTCGTCCCCTACCCCCTTTCTTCTCTCCCTTTTGGGATCTGGTTGCCCACAGAGCTTATGTGTTATCTCACCTCCTGTTTCTATGTGGGAAAACACACCCGAGTCGTCTAGAGGTAGGCGTGGGGACCCATCTGTTTCCATCCCCCTGTTGGAGCTTGACAGTCCTGAGACTATTTCCCTTGCAGCCATCCTGGCAGGTTTCTGCCTCTCTGCAGATCAAACTCTCCCATCATAAAAGGGTTGCCCCAAGGTCTAAACTTGTGGGAAATTGTAGGAAGCCCATCTGGCTTTTGGACTCAGCTTTGTTTGCCAATGAAACACTGACAGCAAGGAAATCTCTCTCTCTCTCTCTCTTTCTCTTAATATCTCTTTCTTTCCTTTCCTTTCCTTTCCTTTCCTTCCTTTCCTTCCTTCCTTCCTTCCTTCCCCCCCTCCCTCCCTCTTTCTTTCTTTCCTTTCCCTCCTTCCCTCCCTCCTTCCTTTCCTTCCTCCCTTCCTTCTTCCCTTCTCCTTCCTTCCTTCCTTTCTTTCTCTTTCTTTCTTTCTTTCTCTCTCTCTCTCTCTCTTTCCTCTCTCTTTTTTGAGACAGGGTCTCACTTCATTGTCCAGGCTACCGTGCAGTGGTGTGATCTTGGTTCATTGTCACCTCCACTTCCTGGGCTCAAGTGATCCTCCCACGTCAGCCTCCTGAGTAGCTAGGACCACAGGCACTCACCACCATGCCCAGTTAATTTTTTTGTATTTTTGGTAGAGACATGGTTTTGCCATGTTGCCCAGGCTGGTCTTGAACTCCTGGACTCAAAGCAGTCTGCCTGTCTCAGCCCCCTAAAATGCTCAGATTGCAGGAATGAGCCACCACACCCAGCCAGTATTTTTTTTCATTTGCCTGACTCCTGTCACTAATTCCCAACTAATTCTAAAAAGACAAGAAAGGGTTGATTTATTAATAAGTTCCCAAAGCTCCAACATCTGTGAGATATGCGAGGATTTGTGGCCTGGGGCTGGGTTTTCTTTTTTATTCCCTTTTTCTTCCCTGTCTTAATAGAGTACCTGGCATATAGAAAATGCTTACTATTTATTATATGTAAGTTAAAAGTACTAGAGTAGAGATGCCAGTTAGAAGGCATCTGTAGCAGTGAAGGTCTGAGCTAAAGTAAAGAAAGTAAAACTGGAAAGGGGAGAAGGGGCAATAAATTATGACAGGGTGGAATTTCACAAATATTCTCATGTGCAAAATGGCATATACAAGATTATAGACCAGGTACAGTGACTCACACCTGTAATCGCAGCACTTTGGGAGGCTGAGTTGGGTAGATCACTTGAGCCCAGGAGTTCAAGACCAGCCTGGGCAACATAATGAAACCCCAGCTAATTTTTCTGCATTTTTGGTAGAAAAAAATGCATGGTGGTGTGTGCCTGTGGTTTCAGCTGCCTGGAAGGCTGAGGTGGGAGGATCACCTGAGCCCAGGAATTTGAGGCTGCAGTGAGCCCTGATCATGCCACTGCACTTCAGCCTGGGTGATAGAGTGAGAACTTGTCTTAAAAAAAACAAAAAGATTATGCATTGCAGCATCATTTGTAATAGAAAAGATTGAAAACTATTTAACTTTAGTAATAGAAAAGATTGAAAAACATTTAACTAGCGGCTTGGTTAAGTAAAATATGGTACGTCTACTGGATTTAAGAAAGAATACAAGAGGCCAGGTGCGTTGGCTCACGCCTGTAACACCAGTACTTTGGGAGGCTGAGGCAGGTGGATTACCTGAGGTCAGCAGTTCATGACCAACCTGGCCAACATGGTGAAACCTCGTCTCTACTAAAAATATGAAAAATTAGTCAGACATGGTGGCACATACCTGTGATCCCAGCTACTTGGGAGGCTGAGTCAGGAGAATTGCTCGAATCCAGAAGGCAGAGGATGCAGCAAGCCGAGATCACACCATTGGGCTCCAGCCTGGGCAACAAGAATGAAATTCCACCTGAAAAAAAAAAAGAAATAATATAAGAGCTTTTTTGTTACTGATTTAGAAGGATCCCTGAGATACATTAAATGAAAAGAACAAGGAGTAGGATTGTGTGTAGTATGTTACCATTTGTGTAAAAAAGGAGAAAAGGGGAAGATGTATTTATTTTTCTTTTAAATACATACAGTACCTCTGGGAGTTACACAAGAAACAATAAAGGTCGCTTGTGGGGAGAAGATGAAGATGGGGAGAACTTTTCCTGTTCAGGAAGATGGGCAGAAGATAGGGACTCTTTTTCCTGTACAGCTTTGTATACTCTGAGTTTTGAACCAACTGAATGTGTTATCTCTTTAATAAAATACAAGTACAAAAATACAGTCATACATGTTTCAAAAGCAATGTGGTGGTGGGAGCTGTGGCAGGGCCTGGTAACTGATTAGTTGTGGGATATGAGAGAAGATGTGGGAGATGACTCTGAACTTGGTAACATGAGTCACTGTCAAGAGGGCAGCCCCTCTGCTAACAGAGTCAGGAATGCAGGAGTGGCAGTAAGTCTGATTAGGGACATATGATGTTTTGGGGGTTGCTGGGCTATACATGGAACCATGTCCAGTATTTTGAAGTCTGAGTTTGCAGTTGGGGAGAAAGATTTGAGTTGGAGGTTTGGTTTGGAGAGTCATTAGAACAGAGCTAATATGTAAAGACTCAGGCACAGTGAGATTTTCAGGGAGGGAGGTGGCCTGAATTGAAGGGAGAGGGATGTGGATCTTCACCATTCAAGGTGACACACAGAGTTAAGGATGCTGCTCATAGACTTCAAGCACAGAACAGGACTTGTTTGTTGCTGCTCCTTGTGTCCTAAGAACAGGGAGGAGGATGATCTTGCTCCCTGCCAGGATATCCTAGCCCTTTTCTGGGTGCCCTGCTCACTGTTGAGCTCAACATCCCCTGCAGAAATAACTGCTAAAAGTAATCATTTTTCCTCAAGGAGGTTATGCCATTACTAAGAATTCTATTCCTTTGACTATTCCAGTCTTCAGTTCTTTCAACTTTCAGATTCCTCAAGGACCAGCAACCCATTTCTGGTGCTAACCTCCTCTCAAAGTACAGTATAGCACACCATAAGGGCACACTATAAATAGGGATTAGATAGTATTACTATTTTTAATCAGTACTTTTAAGAGGCAAAAGGCAATTGTTTGGGCTGCCCTGCCCTAAATTCACCTTAGCCAGTACTCGTTTTTATAAATCTAATTTTGGCCTTAGAAACAGGCTGGTTGTTTTCTTGTCATCTCCTATAGTAATAAGTCTTCTTAGTTCAAATACTTTTGCTTCCTATATTTCCGTAAGTTTGGTTTATCTATTATTTTGCTTTCTTTAAAGAACATCCTCCATTCCCTCATCACTCTCAATCATCATTGATTTCATAGTTTTATTTTTTCAGGAGACTATATCAGAATCAGAGCAGCTTAGTGAAGTAAACATTTTAGAAAACCTTTCAAAAATATAGTTTGACCTTAAAAGCACAGAGTAAGCTGCTTTTCTTCCACTACATGGTCTGAATGTGCCTGAAGAAAAACTGAGCATGAAGTGGATCTAAATTGGTCCAGAAATTTGGAATACAATACAGAGACCATTTGAAAAGTAGCTCTGCACCTCCTGATCTCTTAAGGCAAAATTCATGTCAGTTCCACAAGCATTTATTTTTATGTTTGAGACTGAGAATGTCTCACATATTGGTATTGGCAATGAAAGGGATCAGAATATGCCACCCCAAGATACAACACTTTGGCAAAATGATTCTTTTGAGCTGAAGGCAGTTGAAAAAAAGCAGACAGAGGAAGAACTCTCTGCCCTTTTTCTGTCTGCCTAAAAGCAGGGCATAAATTTCCCCTTGTGACGATGTCCCCTCCCCTGCCTGGACCAAGAGGAGAACAACACTTATCACCAGAGATGAAGATAGAGATAAGACAAACCCTACTAAATAACCTTTAACTACCATTAGTTTCCCCCATATATACCTTCCCGCAAGTTACCAGCCCTAGAAACTCAGAACTCCTTTTCCTTTGTCTAGTCATTCCTCCACAATTTATCACCCTTTGTCAAAATAGTATATAAGCCCCTCAGTCTAAGCGCCTTTTTGGATTTTTATTTATTTTCTGTGGAACCTCCCAGCATGTAAAATCAAACAAAAAACTATATGTTTTTTCTCCTGTCAATCTGTCTTTTTCCAGTTAAATTTGCTGGCCTCAGGGAAAGAACTAAGAGTGTAGAGGAAAAGTTTTTCCTCCCTAATTGTTATGTTTCTAAAGCAACAAAATTTCAGACTGCAGCAAATTCTAGCTAGCCCCTAGCATCTACAGAGACCTTGTTTTCTTCTCTATTGTTGATGAGAAGCATGGATGCACAGCCTGTTTATTCAAATATTTATTGTGTTGAAGCTGGACACTACAGTAAGTGCTTCATATGTCTTTTTTCATTAACTCCAGTGGGAAGGTACCATGATGATCAATATTTGTTGAGTTAATTCATTAAGCAAACCATCAAACCCCATTATACAGTTGTAGGAACTGAGGTCCTTGAAGGTGATGTTTATTGCCTAAGATCAGGCAGTGAGTTAGTGGTAAGTCAGACAGGGCTAAGTAGATACTGGGAAATACTTATGCACATATAATTTCTCTACACATGTAGATTTTTATTTAGATTTAAGTTCAGCGTTCTATATTTTCTATATGTGATCTTTGTTTTGGAATATTTTTTAAGCTATAATTTACATTCCATAAAATGTAATTATCTTAAATACACAGTGAGATGAGTTTTGACAGTTGTAGCCGATTGCTTTTTTAATGTTATGGTGTCAGTCAGTCCCACTTAGTTGCATTATCTATGTATTGAGAAACACCAATCTCTAGACATGGGAAATGTCATAGTGAACTGACAATTAGTGAGCCATGTCACAATTTATTCATTGTGATTGCTCCCACAGTATTTTCTTTGTTCACTTATATTAGTGGCATTGTATTAACCCCTGAAATGAATTTTTTGAGATGAACCTGAGGCAACATTTATAGTATTTTTATGTCTGGCTCAAAAACAAATTTCATGAACATGCTATATAAGGCAGTTCACTTCAGCTGTTAGTGGAATTGTGAGCCCAGGGATTGTCTCATGGGCTTGACCCTACAGAAAATTATGAACTGGTCTATGTGTTTGCCCTGTCCCTTCTTTAGACACCTCCCGAATATAGCTGGCCTCACCCTTCCCTGTTACTCCCAGCCTCCTGTACAGAAGGAAAAAACCCAGGGGACATATGTCCTCAGATATTTGAGGTATTTGAAGGGCTTTCCTATACAAGTGATTTTAACTTATTTTATATAGCCCGAAAGGACTAGCTGGCTTGCTTGCATTCATTCATTCATTCATTTTCATTTAACAAAACCCTACTAAGTGTTAAATCTGTACCAAATTGTATGTTAGGTGCTTAGGCTCAGTACTGAAAAAACCAACAGGGAACCTACCATTGTGAAGCTTTAATTGTAGGTGGGAAGGCAGATGTTAATCAGATTCCCTCTTTGTAATTCCTAGTTGGCCAGGGAGAGTCAGGAAGGAGGAGTTTTGGGGGAGCATTCTAGGTGCTAAGGGGAGCTCAGCAAATGGAAGGGAATGGGAGAAAGGCAGTGTGGCTGAAGTGCTGAGCGGGGAGTAGTGCCAGACTAGGCAGGTGGTTGGGAATGTGGGAGTGATGGTGAGGAAGTTAAGAAAAAATGAAGGGTGTAGGTGTAGGACCAGCTGGTGGAGATAAAGGTGTGATGGATTTCAACTCAATATAGGAAAAAGCTGTTTAACAGGAAGAAGGGATGACCTGGGTTGAGGGATATTTCTTATCACCAAGAGTGTGCAAGCAGAGACTGAATGGCTATTTTTCAAATATCTGGTATAGGATACACAATTGCAGATAAAAGATTGGACACCAGAAGGTCCTTAAGTTTCTGGGCCTGGAAGTCTCTGGAAGTATCTTCCAATCCAGTGAAAGAGACAGAGATGAGATGACTTCATGGGATTTCATAGAGAAGATGCCTTTTATTAGCATCTGGTGGTTGGGAAATGAGTTGTTGAGCATCTCTCAGGCTGACTGTAACAGAATCACCTATGAAATATATTTTAGTTGAAAATATAGGTGCTTGGATTCCATTCCTAAAGATTCTGATTGAGGAGATCTGGGGTGGGAACTGGACATTTACTTATTTAGATGAAAAATATTATAAAGCAAACTTTAAAACTTTTGCATGGAACAACAGAAACTATCTTTAGAAAATCATAGTGGTGAAGGATTTCTTAAGTCAGAAAAACAAAGACCATAAAGGAAAAGATTGAAAATGTCTACATTAGAATTTGAAAACTTGTGCATGATCAAAGATATCAGAAACAAAATTTAAAAAGAAAAACAACTATCTGGAAAAAGACATCTGTAATTTGTTAACTAAAAAAGGGTTGGTTTTCAGAATATACAAATAATATCTACCAGTTCTCATGCCTGTAATCCCAGCACTTTGGGAGGCCTAGGCAGGTGGATCACTTGAGGTCAGGAGTTTGAGACCAGCCTAGCCAACATAGTGAAACCCCGTCTCTACTAAAAATACAAAAATTAACCAGGCGTGGTGGCATGTGCCTGTAATCTCAGGTACTTGGGAGGCTGAGGCAGGAGAATCATTTGAACCTGGGAGGCAGAGGTTACAATGAACTGAGATTGCACCACTGCACTCCAGCCTGGGTAACAGAATGAGATTCCATTTCAAAAAGAAAAAAAAAATCTACCGATTAATTGGAAAAAGACTAACAACATACAAAAAAGGAGAGGGCAAAACATTTGGAATAGGCAAACCATGGAAAAGCTAGCCCAAAAGTCCAGTAAGCAAAGAAAAAGATGTTCAAGCTCTTGAGCTATCAGAGGAGTGCAAATTAAAGCCATACCTCAGTGAGACACCTTTCATATTCTTTAGACTGGCAAAAACTAATGTCTGACAATACCAAGCATTAGCCAGAATGTGGAGCAAACAGAATGCATATGCTGCTCATGGGAGAGTAAATTGGTATATTCACTTTGGAAAGCAAATTTGACACTACGTAGAAAAAATAACAATACATACACCATGACCTTGCAGCTCCACTCCTGGGTATGTAATCTAGAGATATGATTGCACTGGTATTCAAGGAGGTGTGTAAAAGGATGTTCATTCAGCATTGTTTAAACATTGGAAACAACCAAAATGTTCAACAATAGAAGAATGGAGGATATTGATGCAGCAGGATATCATATAGCAGTTAGAGTGGGTGAGTTAGAGCTATAGGTATCACCAAGAACAAACCTCAAGAGCGAATTGTTCATCCAGAGGATCTAGTTGCAGGAAGATATATGTGGTATAGTATTTGTGTAAATTTTTAAAACATGCTAAACAATGCGGTATATTGTTAATGAGTAAGTACATAGTGTAAATATAAAATTGTAAACAGGAGGTATAAGCCCAATTAGTCAGTGATTGTTTCAGGGGAGGGAGAGATGAAAATGGAGTCAGGGAGAGGTACACAGGGGTTTCAAGTATATCTGTAATGTTCATTATATTATCCTTCATTCTGCATCTTGAAATATTTCATAATAAAACAAATTAGAGACAAAATTCTAGTTGATTCTGATACCTAGCTAGGTTTGAGAACCAGGATCTAGAATCAGTGCTTCTCAGATTTCAATGTGCATATGAATCCCAGGGAAATCTCATTAAAATGATGATTCTGTTTTATAGGTCTGGGGTGGGTCCTGGGACATTGCATTTCTCACCAGCTCATATCAAAAGAACACACTGAGCAGCAAAATCACAATGACCTTGGTGTTCTCTAGGAATCTTGCTGCCTAGGGACTGTGCAGAAATACCTGTTCCAAATAGTAGGCATCCCTTCAGAGTCTGGGCACAGCTGGGGGCAGATCTTAGGAATCCCTGTGAGGAAACCTTATGAACCTGGAGAGACAGACTTTCGAGGGATTTCCCCAAAGATTTAGATCTGCAGGTGGTTAAGGGAGGTATGCCACAACATATGTTGTCTATGGAATTATTTTCCTTATATTAAGTTTCTGTTTAATACATTTCGGTCATGCTTTTATAGATCCCATGTGGAGTAATGTTTCCCAAACCAAATTATACTCTGGGCTGGAAAACCCTAAAGTCTTGACCTTACAGGAAAAGGGAAGCCAAGGTCGCTGTCACTGAAGAATTGAGAAAGGAGGGAGCAGGTGTGCAAACATCGTACTTCACAGGAACCACTTAGTTGGTAATGTTTCCCAGGTTTCTGGATGATGGGTCTTGAGCTGAGAAGAATGTGACAGACCTCCCCGGCTTCTGCTGTGGGCACCCACACCCAAAGACTGCATATGCTACTGACGAAGGGGATAAAAAGAGGCTGTTTTACAGTTTGCCAGATTTGCTATATACATATTGTGCTTTGCTTGCACAATATTTTTGTTCCTGTGAAGTCCTGTGTACTTTGTATCTTTCTCTCCCACTGCACTGTAAGCTATATGAGAGCAGGGACCACATATCTCAGGTTCAGCATCTGGCACTGTGCCTGTTACCTTGTAGGTACTCAGTAACTGTTTATTAAGTGAGTGAAAGAATTTTGACTCAGATACAGTTTTTTAAATTAAACTTTTTATTTTGAGATAATTATAGATTCATATGCAGTGGTAAGAAATAACACAAAGACATCTCATGTACCCTTTACCATTTCCCCCAGGGGCAGCATCTTATGTAACTATAGTACTATATTGCAAGCAGGAAATTGACATTGATACAATCCACTGATATTTAGATTTGCCCTGTTTTACATGCAATTTTATTACATGTGTAGGTTTTTCTATCTACCTGTATCCACAGACAAGATACAGAACAGAGCCCCAAAGACCCTCTCATATTTCCCTTTTATAACCATACCCCACTCTATCCTCCCTCTATAAATTGGCCATTTTAAGAATGAATCATACAATTTGTAACCTTTTGTGACTGGCATTTTCCACTCAGCATAATTCCCTGGAGATTCATTCAAGTTGTTGCATACATAAGTGGTTTGTTCCTTTTAATTGCTCAGTAATATTCTGTGATGTAGATGTACTACAGTTTGTTTGACTGTATGACCTTTGAAGGACATCTTGGTGGTTTCCAGTTTTTGGCTGTTCTCAATAAAGCTGCTTTGAACATTTTTGTGAGGATGTTCACCATAAATTTTCATTTTTCTGGGATAAATACCCAAGAGGGCAATTGCTGGGTCACATGGTAACTGCATATTTCACTTTTAAGAAACTGCCAAACTGTTAACCAAAGAGGCTTAGCTTAAAATTTTATAGTCCCACCTGAAATGGATGATTGGTCCATCTTCTCTACTTCTTTGCCAGCATTTTATATGGTTGCTATTTTTTATTTTAGAGATATAATAGTAAAGGCATTGATAGAGATCATTATTGAAAGGAAGCTTGCAGTGAATTGCCACAGGACTTTATTAATGCTAGTGAACCAGATACATTCCAGGGGCACATGTCTGTATTAGAAACTTAGTGGACATACCGATTCTGTAGGAGGCATGCTTTCCAGAATTAGAGAAAAGAGAAGTAGAATGAGAAAGATGACTGAAAGATGATAAAAAATAACTTCAAATATACTTGAAAGTATGCCTGAGACTATATACTCAGTTGGTGGGGGAATGCAGGGAGATGAGAAAGGGAAAGGAACCCACCTGTGTTCAAGTAGAGCAAATGAGAGCAAAGGTAATAATTTATTCATGAGTAATTTATTCAACAAATATTTATCAAGTGGCCCGTTATGAACCAGGAACTCTATAAGGTACATCAGGGCATGTGATGGCCAAGACAGATAAGATCCATGACAGTTAGAATAACTAGCATTTACTTAGTGGCTACTGTGTGCCATATGTTGGGCTAAGCACCTTATGATCTCTTTCAGTCCTCCCATGGAGACAGATAATTGTTTTAACCCCCTGTTGCAATGAGGAAACAGGCTCAGAGAGGATAAGTAACTCGTCTGAGGTCACAGAGGTCATGTGTGATGGTGCTGAAATTCAGATCCAGGACCTAACCACTTTATGGTTGGTGGATCTTGCTAAAATCCTGGTACAATGAACACATGGTATCATACCCCCAGAAACACAACAGGGGAGCAGGGAGCTGTCTGGAGAGTTAGAAGAATCAAAGTGTCCTGATTTCCTGGGCCTCATTTGATTTGGAAATCTTTCTGCTTACTTCCTACTTCCTGTGTCTCAAAGGCCTTCAAGAGGACAGAATTTTTCCATTTAATTATTAGAAGTTAATGTGGGCGAGGTGCAGTGGCTCACACCTATAATCTCAACATTTTGGGAGGCCGAGGCAGATGGACTGTTTGAGCCCAGGAGTTTGAGACCAGCCTGGACAGCATGGCAAAACCCCATCTCTACAAAAAATATGAAAACCCCATCTCTACAATCGTGTGGTGGTGCATGTCTGTAGTCCCAGCTACTTGGGAGGCTAAGGTGGGAGGATTGCTTGAACCTGGGAGTTGGAGGCTGCATTGAGCTGTGATTCTGCCACTGTACTTCAGCCTGGGCAACAGAGTAAGACCCTGTCTCAAAAAAAAAAAAAATGGAGAAAGAGAAAAAGAAGAGAAATTATGTCATTGCATCCCTGCTTTTTGTGTCACTTGACTTATCTTCAGGAGGTGAGACAGCTGGTCCCTTCTGTGCAAGAAGCTATTCTAGCACCTATTGTTAGGAGGTCCTGGGCTCCCTACAAGCCTAAACCTACAGTCTGGCACATTATTTAGCTTCTCTGTCCCTCAATAAGGAGAATCCCTTCCATCTGTCTCTTAACTGTCTGTCTATCGTGGGGCAGGGGCTGAGGCCTTGTCCTAGAGCTCCTGACTGTTGATAGGCTTCTAAACAACTGCCTGTTACTTCTCACAAATTCTCTACTGATCTAGGAAGAGTCTCCCTTGTTGCTGTTGGCCTTAACTCTTCCACCAGGCCTGGACATTGCTGAGGCCTAGCCTTGTGGGATCTGTTGTGAGGTCAGAACTAATCTCAGTGTCAGTTGAGTGACGAGCTAGATCACTGAGTTTGGCTTCCCCTTGGGGGCTGCCTGACTCCCTTTTCTTTCCTTATCAGTTTCAACAACTCTTGACTCTTTGGAGGAGGTTGACCTGCTTTCTGGGAATGTGACTTACATCATGGAAATCTGTCTAACTTCTACATGGAGTTAGAAATCTTTGCTCTCATCCCTGGCCATATTTAGAGATTTAACATGGAGGTCCTCAGCTCTGTTTATGCCAGCCAAGCGTGATCCAGCATCCTCACACATTAATTTGCCAAAACAGAAGCATTTATATTTAGAGCCTGGACCATGTTGCCTGTGGGAAACTTGAGGTTCCTTTTGGTACTTGCCTTGTTCAGGTGACTTCCTCTAGCCAGGTTTCAAAGTCTCTTCCCCCTGTCATGGCAATAGTGGGTCCTGGGTATTTTCTAGGTGAGGTCAAACTGCTAGGCCAGTGCTTTTAGGGAGGAGATGTAGTGCTGAAGCATGATGCCACCCTCATCCCTGCCCTGGGAAGCCTGCTGCTTGGCCCTGGGTCTCCTTTACTGCTACCTGGGGATAAGAGGCAAATCATTTTATGTTAAAATTATTTTAAAATCTAGTAATCATTTATGCCACCTTTCCAGATTCCTTCCTAAAAACTTGAGAGGAATTCATATTAATAATAAGCGCTGGCTGGATGTGGTGACTCATAACTGTAATCCCAGCACTTTGTGAAACTGAGGTGGGAGGATCACTTGAGGCCAGAGTTCAAGACCAACCCTGGAAACATTGTGAGACCCACATCTCTACAAAAGAAAAATTTGAAAAATTAACCAGGCGTGGTGACTCATGCCTGTGGTCCCATCTACTCAAGAGGCTAAGGTAGAAGGATCACTTGAACCCAGGAGTTCAAGCCTGCAGTGAGCTATGATTACACCACTGCACTCTAGCCTGGGCAGCAGACATTGTGCTTAGAACTTTGTCTTCTTTTTCTTGTTTATTCTTTACAACCCTGCTAAGTAGATAATATTTTCTTTTTTTTGAGACAGAGTCTTAC
Organism: Aotus nancymaae; assembly: GCF_030222135.1. NCBI lineage: Eukaryota > Metazoa > Chordata > Mammalia > Primates > Aotidae > Aotus > Aotus nancymaae. Next base: position 4,795,070 of record NW_026988414.1, on the reverse strand, counting down.
TCTGTCACCAGGCGCCAGACTGGAGTGCAGTGGTGCGATCTTGGCCCACTGCAACCTCTGCCTCCCAGTTTCAAGCAATTCTCCTGCCTCAGCCTCCAGAGTAGCCAGACTACAGGCACGCGCCACCACCCTAGCTAATTTTTGTATGTTAGTAGAGACGGGGTTTCACTATGTTGGCCAGGATGGTCTCGATCTCTTGACCACGTGATCTGCCCGCCTCGGCCTCCCAAAGTGCTGGGATTACAGGCGTGAGCCACCGCGCCCGGCCAGTAGATAATATTTTCCATTGCATTGTACAGATGAGGGAACTAATGCCTGGAGAGGTTGAGAAGCCATATCTGTGACTGAAGTGCATGTTCTGAGGGACTACATTGCATCTCCTCCCATGGATAGAAACCTGGATCAAGGCCTTGTCCTTCCTTATAAAGAGTTCTACAGAATGGTTAACAGGTTTCCCAGGATTCCTGAGTCATCTGTAAAAGCAGTATGTTTCAAAGCATTGTTTGTGGACCACCTACATCATAATTCCCCTGGCTGCTTGTTAAAAGCATAGATTAACTGACTTACAACCTCTTGGAATAGGGCCAAGGAATCTGCATTTTTGCAAAGCTCAGACTGTAAAGTCTGAGGAACATATCCTCTGACATAGTCTCAGAATTTTTTTCACTGACACACTAATCAGTTTCTGGATAGGCCTAAATCTAACAGTAGGGATTTAGGAGACTATACTACAGGGGTTGGCAAACTGTTTCTTTAAAGGGCCAGTTAGTTTGGGCTTTGTGGGCCATATGGGTCTCTGTTGGAGCAATTCAACTCTGTTGTTGTAATGCAAAAGCAACCATAGACAGTTCATAACCAATGGGCATGGCTGTGTTCCAATAAAACTTTGTTTTCAAAAACAGGCAGTGGGCTGAATTGGGCTATAGTTTGCCAACCCCTGATATAGAGTCATCCTGGCCCACCAGCCTTCTGACAACCCCTGTTTGTGGAATTTATTCTTACACTACTTTCTATTACCTATGGAGAGCTATATCAACTAAGATACAATTGCCTAATGTAACAAATAGACCCTGAATCTTAGTCACTTAAGACAACAAAAGTTATTTCTCACTCATATCAGAGCCCAGTGAGGCTAATTCTGGTTGAAATCTTCTCCGTGGTCATGTAAGACCCAGGCCCCTTCATGTGGCTTTATCCCTCTTGGGCCCCAGAGTCCTCTCCATACAGCTGGCAGATGAGGAAAGAGACCAAGGTTTATTCGTGGGAAGTTTCTATGGGCTGGGTCTGGTAGAGGTGCCCCTCATTTCTACCCATATTTCTTTGGCCAGAGCTCTTACCATTTGGGATCCAGAAATAGTGATTTCTCAAGCCCATGAGGTCCTTGGTCTCTAGATTTGTTCTGTTTTCATCTGTCTTTGCTTGAAATCCCTCCAATTCTTTCCTGGGCTCATCTTTTCCTTCTAAAGAATCTTGCTAAGTTCAGCCAAGAGGAACCAGTGCTCAACTTCACTCTGATTGTTTCTAGCCACTTTCACTAGAGCTGCAGGCTCACTGAGTACATGGTCCACCTTCTCAATGACTGCAGGTGTAAGTTTTACCAAATATTTTGCTACTGTATAATATAGATCTCTATCTTTCCAGCCTCTGAAATCAATTTCCTCACTGGCTGCTGCCTGCCTACTACTTTAGGTTGTTGCTACGGTGGCACCCCGCTGCAAGATACCTACTTCTGTATTAGTTCAGGTAAAATGGCAGCTTTAACAGGTAAATTCAAATTCTACCTGATTAACACAACTAAATGTTTACTTTTTGCTCACATCATATTCTAGTACAGATGTTCTTTGTGGTATAGCCCTCCATACAGATGTTCTTTGTAGTGTGGCCTTCCATGTGGTCATTCAGAGACCCAGGTTTTTCCATCTTGAAGCTCTGCCCTCCTGCAGGTCTCTACAGTCTCTTTGTCCAGCTGGCCACAGGCCAGGTGATCAGGCACATTTCAGAGGATGTGCTGGGAGTGATGCATATCCATCACTTCAGCCCATATTGTCTTGGCCAGAGCTCAGTCACATGGCCACACATTCTGCAAGAGGGGCTGGGAAATGTAGTCCATGCCCAAGACAAAAGGAGAAGAGGTTTTGCTGTGCACATAGCAGTAGCTACCTTATAGGCCAGGACTCTGGACTGAGGGAATAATAACCAGTAGGGAATAATAATGGCTCATTAGTGGGGGTGACAGTGTGCAGCCTGCCCTGGTAGTTAGAAGCGGTGCTGTCAGGCATTAGCTATTATGATTCAAAAGATATACAAATACCTTCATTAATGCAATAAGCATCTACTGCATGTCCACCATGTGCTAGGTAGCAGGCCAGACACTGGGGCCTTGAGAGGAGAACAAAGCCCCCCTTAGAGCTCTGGGTGAGCCACTCTACTCATAACCTTTGTACTGAGGCCTAGGGGCCAGAGAGCCTGGGAAGGAAAGAGGGAAGTGGGTAGGGCTTTTTAACCTGGCTGGTTTGAGTGCCTCCTACAACCCAAGAAATGCAGCCCATATAGTTCATCCTGGTTCCCTCTATTAGCAAGCATCCTCTCTGCAGTGTATTGAATGAAATGTAATGTGAGGGAAGGGAGGGCGACACATAGTGGACATTCTCTTTATAGCTTCCTGGTTGTTTTCAAAGGATGTTGTTTTTGTTCTGTGAGACATCTAAGGGAGGTGGTAGCTCTGGGATGTAGGGTTGTTATCTTTTTATGTGTTTGTGCCTGGCTGCTGGTAAAGTTAGGAAATTGGCACTGTGTCTCAGAACCTCCTCAGCAATGCTGATGGCAGCACACGGGGGACCCAGTGCTCTACATCCTTGCTTTTTTCATGTTACTGGCTATTCATGTTAGAAGCTATTGCTGTTGATGTCCTAGTGGGCCTGGCTGAAATTGAAGTGGTGGGTTGAGTTCTAGGCAGACAGAGCATTCAGTCAACAGCCATTGGGCATCCGCTCTGTGCCCAATCCCTGTCCAAGTCCACTGGCACTTCTCTCACTGGAGCAGCCAGTGATGCGGGCTTGGTAACTGATATGTAGGGCAATGGCAGTAGCCTCCAGGAAGGTTTTCAAATGGACTAAGAAAATGGGCATAGAGGACATATTTAATACAGACTGAAATCGACCATGGAGGGAAGGTTTTTATTCTTTTTTGGAGACTTTTGGGTAGAAAATCATATCACTAGAAGCAAGAATGTAACCTGGGTAATTTCTGGAACACTCTTTCAAACTGCACGCATTGATTTGTTGCCCATTTTCAGCTAAGGGATGGAGGACTACAAAAGGTTAAATTTCTCATATAAGATTAATTCAGCCATCTCTGTGTAATGGTGGAAGCAGAATACCATTAAACTCTCTAATCTCATTTCTCTCATGCTGTCTTTCTTGGAGCCTGTCAAACAGTGTCCTGGCAGAGAGTCAGTTCTCTGGTTGCTAAACATCAGAGTCAGTCTCTTTCTGCATGTGCCAAGAGGGCTGTAATTTAGAAAATGTAACCTACCTTTTAAGGAAGGATGAAAAGGTACTAAATGCACCTTTCTTTGCATGTTAGATCCCAAATATTTTGAATATAGTAAACATGTTATTCCTATATAATTTTATTTTCTATGTTATAGTAGAGTTATCTGCATGACATATTAGAACCAAACTTATTAAAACGGTTTATATTTTGTGGATCTCATGTGGTTTCATGAGTATTGCTGGGGTGTTAAATATACTAACTAATAAGATATGTGCCTTTTGAGTGTGCAGCTATGCATTCAGGATAAAAACGTAGTAACAATTTTGCCCTTGTTTTAATTGCTCTTCAACAACACGTGATTTTTGAAATCCTGATTTGAGCCTTTTTTGGGTGGGTAGCTGCTGCTATGTAAAAAGCTGAATATACATGGACATTAGATTTTCTGTTAGTTCTGCTCTTTTTTCATATTGCCACATAAAAATCCTAAATTAAAGGGGAGCAGGAGGTGGAGCTTACCAGGATTGTGAAGTTTCTTTCTCTTACTTAAAATATAGCATTAAATAATGCTGGTTATTTTTATGTTCCATATTTGGGACAAAGAGACTCTCTTAAATGAAAGATAATTGCAAGATCCGGTTCAGCAGCTTTGTCCCTTGCTTCAAGTTTACTGCAGGGCTTCTCTCCTCTCTGGTTATACAGAAATGAAATTATGAACCACCAGTAGCCTTGGAAATTTCAGTCGATTCCAAATGACTAAATATTTAATTCAATCATTACCTATACTTCCAGAGATGACTCTGACATTTGCTTTTTATTGAAGGCTCCATGAAAGCCAGGCTCTGCAATGGCTGCTGGGGACTGTGTCTGTTGCAAGGAGGCTCCCCTGCAGTGAGGAGCCGGGGCACTGCAAGTCTATTCCATAGCAGCCCTTTTTGCAAATGGTAGTCGATTTTTGCAGAAGGTTTGTGGCCAGATCGCTATGTATAATACTGATGAAGCATTTTTGTTCCAGCTCTGTCTCGGAAGACCTAGGCTGTAGACGTGGGGATTTCAGTAGGAAACATTATGGATCTGTGGAGCTGGTAAGTTTATGCTGTCTGTTCAGTGGTAGTACATTGATTTAGAATTAGAGACGATCACCAAGCTCATCAGATCTTTTGTATATTTACTGTTAGACCATGTGGGTACAGTGTAAGAATTGGATTGGAATAAATAAATATACAAAGGCTATGATAATTTGATCATCTTTATCTATTTGTTTTAATTGTTACATACTTTTAATCTTGTCTGCCAGTTTGTTAAAAATATGTTGTGGCTTGGTATTTTTCTCTGTGTATATAATTAAATAAAATAATTTATGAATTAAGAAAGGTGGCATTTGGCTTATATATGATCTTTTTCCTAAAAGTTTATAAATCTAGTTTTCAAGGTTTAAATATTATTGAAAAACATATTCTGATTTTCTGTATCTTTGCTTTCTGGGTATGTAGTAGGGGTTAGAATATTTATGAGAGCTGTTTTTCCTGTTAAAAGCATATTGGTTGGACTAGATAAATGACTGTTATAGATGATCAATATTTGGAATTAAAATATCTACATTTTCCTTAATGAGAGACATTGGGGTTTGTGTTATGATTTTTAAAAATTATATGTTTTCATTTTAAAAGAGCAATAATGAAGGCATGTAATAGTCTCAATATTTTTTAAAGATAGAATATGATTTTTTCCAATTACATGGAAATCTGAAAAAATTTTCAGAAAAAAATGTGCTCATAAAATTTTATTGATTATTATTTAACGCTTAATGACACTGTCTACTATTTCTATTTATTAAAAATGAGTTGCTTATATCTATTTGTGTAGTACCCAGTTTTCTCCTATTAATATAAGCTGCATCCTTGCGGAGTTTAAGTACTAGAAAAATTTATACCAGAGTTGCGTACCAGTGGCGTTCTACTTGAATTCAAGCATATATTATGGACTTGACTGTGTACCTGGCCTGGAGCTGGGTATTCTTTAAAATATAAAATGAGTAAAAGATTTGGTCCTTGTTCTTAAGGAGCTTACTGTCCTCTGGCTGGGCAGATAAGACACGTAAAATATCTGAAGAATGAATTTAGCCACATAAAAGATACCTCAGTTGATTTAATCAACACCTGTTCTGTCTGTCACTGGTGACACCATGCCACTTAGACCACCACCTCCCCTGAAGGAGTGGGTGCATAGCTGTAAGTCATAGCAGGAATTGGTACTGTGAAAGAGATGCGTGTAGAGCATCATGTGGGTTCAGAGAAGAGAGAGAGCACTTATTCTGGCCAGGGATCTCAGAGACACAGCTTGGAAGGCCTTGCGGAGGGCTGTGAGATGTGGGTTGGTGGCAAAGAGGATAGATAGTAGGTATGAGCCAACAGCATGATTCCTGGCAATGCTATGTTCCAAGACGGTGAGCAAATGGTCTTGCCTCGAAGAGAGCTTTGTGATTACAAAGCAAGCAAGCTTTGGAATCAGGTAGGCCTGGGTTCCCATACCAGGTCTATTACTTATCTTTGTAACCAGTCAGATTACTTCTCTGAACCTCAGTAATGCTTGAAAACATGTGCTCTGAAGTCATTATTGTTTAATCATTAATTAATTGTACGATATTGGACTTCCTTTGGCCTCAGTTTTCTTATCTATAAAATGGGGCTATTTCTATTATCTACTTTAGAAGATTGGTATAAGGATTAAATGAGATCATGTACATAAAGTACTTAGCACATAAGCACAGCTTATGTTAACTAGCTGTAGTTGTAAAGACAAAATTCAGTAGCAAAAGTAGAACCTTGACTGTCAGGTGAACACTTTGGACTTGGCCTAGTATGTAATATGGAGCTCTTATAAACAGTGAGACTATTACCTGGGGGAGATAACATGGGTGTGAAAGATGGACTCTTTAAAGATATGGGAAAATCACATAATATCAGAATGGAAAAGTACTTGAGAGCAGTGGTTCTCAAACTTGAGCAGACATGAGAACTCTCTGAAAGGCTGATTAAAACATAGATTCCTGGGCCCTAGCCCCAGAGTTTCAAATTCAGTGGATCCGAGGTTAACCTACAATTTGCAGTTCTAACAAGTTCCCAGATTGATATTGATATTGCTGGTCCTAGGATCACATTTTAAGAAGCTTTGCCTTAGAGGACCTCAGCTAGATCATCAGTTAACCTTGGCCTGATGAGGTAGCCAATTGATCAAATATTCTTCACCATTTGTTCACATTTTTCCTCTAGGGACCATGACTGTGTGTATGTGTATTTATAGTTGACTTTTTAGAATATTATAAAATAAATTTTAAATGTTTTTTTAAAATTCTGTGTATAATCTCACCTTGCAGCAACTCTTTTCATCTCCTTTTGGTTCCTTCCAATCCTTATAACTACAAACCTTATTTTTACATTGTTAAAATGAAATTATATATTTAATTTTACATTCCTCTTTTTCCATTTATGCTGTATTTTCTAAATGTCTTATATAGTCTTAGGAGTCTTCATTTTATGGGTGCCAACATAGTAATAAATGATTATCTGTATAATTTTGTAAAATTAGGTTGTTTCTCATTTTCTCATATTAAAAATGACAAGTGCTCTGGTAGTTGGAATCGTTGGGGAAAATGAAATGAGCAGAGCTCCATTTTTGTTGTCAGAGGATCTCTTGAAATTCTGACCACAGCATTTTAAAAGGAGAGTGATGTTTTCTCTCACTTCTGAACAACAGATATTATTAAATTACAAACCATTATGTATTGTAGGTTTATGAAAAAGTGAGTTTGACTTTTCTTATACCTGGTGTGATGAAAATTGTTGGGAACCCAATAAGTGTTGGGCATCTTGGAACTCAAACTTTCCACAAAGGCACCAAAGATTATATAAAATTTAAATTTTAGCATGAACTTCTCCTGACCTTGAACAAGTCACATATAAGTCTTATGAAGAATGAAACTCAGCCATTCACATCAGTAATGAGAGAAGATTTAGGGCTTAGTTCTCTAGGCTTCCATCCTATATAAGTTTGGTGATGACAATATGGAAGCCCAGATCTTCACAGACTCGTGAGAGAGTTTCTTAGCATTCTTTCAACACATATTTATTGAGGGTCTATCATGTGTCAGGCACTGTGCAAGTCACTGAGAGTGAGGGGAGAAAAGCAAAACCATTTTTCTGCTCTCATGGAGCCTTCACTTTAGAAACTAACAGCCTAACACTGTGTCCCCAGATTGTGTTGTATCTGGATCTCAGCTGTGTCCCTGCCTTAACCAGGGATTGTTTCCTTATGAGGAACAGAGATCTGTTCAGTCTAGGTCAAGTATAAAGCTATTCACTGAAAGGATATGGGTGAATCTCACAGAAGGGAAGCACAGCTATGCCTCATGTGATGGAAAGCCAGCAAGCCACTATTTTCTCTTTCTCACTGGTCCATATGCTTTCTTGTCTTTACATTTCTCTGTGTCTATATCATTCACCTCTCTGCAGAACAGCTTCGTCTGATGGCACAGTTGCCTCTCTTCAGCTTATTTTTCCCGGTAGCCAGAGTGGTGTTTTCTTTTTTAATTTATTTTTTATTGTGGCAAAACAGACACAACATAAAATTTGCCGTTTCAACTATTTTTAAGTGTACAGTTTAGGGGGCATTAAATACATTCACACTAGTGTACAACCATCACTGCTATGCACTTTCAGAATGTTTTCCATCATCCCAAAATGAAACCCTTTACCAATTAAACACTAGATTCCCATTGGCAGTTCCTCAAAAAGCTAAAATCAGAGCTTCCCACTCTCAGGTAACCTCTATTCTATTTTCTGTCTCTATTAATTTGCCTATTCTAGATACCTCCTATAAGTGCAATCATACAATATTTGTATTGTACAATATTTATATCTGGTTTCATTTCTCTTAGCATAATGTTTTCAAGGTTCATCCATGTGATAGTGTGTATCAGAATTTTGTTCCTGTTTTTTTTTGTTGTTGTTGTTTTTGTTTTTGAGACAGAGTTTTGCTCTTTTGTCCAGGCTGGAATGCAGTGGGATGATCTCCGCTCACTGCAACCTCCACCTTCTGGGTTGAAGTGATTCTTCTGCCTCTCAGCCTCCCAAGTATCTGGGATTACAGGCACTTGCCACCACATCTAGCTAATTTTTGGATTCTTAGTAGAGTCGGGGTTTCACCATGGTGGCCAGGCTGGTCTCGAACTCCTGACCTCGTGATCCATCTGCCTCTGCTTCCAAAAGTGCTGGGATTACAGATATGAGCTACCACGCCCAGCCACAATTTCATTCCTTTTTATGGCTGAATAATATTCCATTGTATAGATACACCACATTTTGTTTATCCATTTATCTGGTTGGTTTGTTTGTGACAGAAGCTTGCCCTGTCACCCAGGCTGGAGTGCAGTGGCACAATCACGGCTCACTGCAGCCTTGACCTCCTGGGCTCAAGTAACCCTCCCAACTCAGCCTCCCAAGTAGCTGAGATTACAGATGCATGACACCACACATGGTTAATTTTTTTGATTGTTAGTAGAGACAAGGTCTCTCTGTGTTGTCTAGGCTGGTCTTGAAATCCTGGGCTCAAACAATCCTCCTGCCTTGGCCTCCCAAAGTGCTGGGATTACAAGCATGAGCCACCACACCTAGCATGTTTATTGATTCATCTGTTAATGAACACTTGAGTTGTTTCCACATTTTAGCTATTAAGATTAATGCTGCTATGAACATAGGTATACAGATACCTGTTGGAGTCCTGCTTTTGATTCTTTGGAGTATATTAATTAGGAGTGGAATTGCTGAATATGGTGATTCTGTTTTTAGCTTTTTGAGTAACTGCCAAACTTGTTTCCTCAGTGGCTGTACCATTTTACATTTCTACCAGTAATGCACAAAATTTCTAATTTCTCTACAATCTTGCCAACACCTGTTATTTTCCATTTTTAAAATAATAGTCATTGTAGTAGTGTGAAGTGGTATCTCATTGTGGCTTTGATTTGCATATTCCTAGTGATTAGTGATGTTGAGCATCTTTTCATGTGCTTATTGGCCATTTGTATATCTTCTTTGGACTAATGACTGTTCAAATCCTTTGTTCATTCTTGAATTGGGTTTTGGGTTGTTTTTTGTTTTTTGTTTTTGCTGTAGAGTTGTAGGAGTTTTTGATATATTCTGGCTATTTGTCCCTCATTAGATGATTTGCAATTGTTTTCTTCCATTCTGTGGGTTATTTTTTTTTTTACTCTGTTGACAGTGACTTTGATGCACAAAAGTTTTTAATTTTGATGAAGTCAAATGTATCTGTTATTTTTTTTGTTGCCTGTGTTGGCGTTATATCCAAGAAATCATTGCTAAATTCAATGTCCTGAAGATTCTCCTCTATGTTTTCTTCTAAGACTTTTATGGTTTTAGCTGTTACATTTATGTCTTTGAGCCATTTTGAATTTCTTTTTTCTATATGGTGTGAGGTAAGAGTCTAGCTGCATTCTCTTGCATGTGGGCATCCAGCTTTCCCAGCTTTTTCTTTTCATTGGTTGAAAAGAGTATCCTTTCCCTATTGAATGGTCTTGGTTCCTTGTCAAATATCGATTGACTGTAGATGTGAGGGTTAGTTTCTGGGCTTTGCTTCTATCTCATTGGTCCATATGTCTGTCCTTATGACAGAATGATGTCTCAAAATGTTGACAATACAATGTCTTTTCCTTCTTAAAATCTTTCTTCAGCTGTTCATTGTACTTCAAGGCCAGACCATGTACCCAATCCTATAAGAACCTATGTGATTCCTACCCTGCCTTTCTCTTTCACCTTCTTTCATGCCTCTTGCTCACTATGTCTCAAATGTCTGGCCTTTATCTTAATCTCTAGAACACACTAAGCTCTTCCCTATCCCAGAACTTCTGTGCTTATTAGTCCTTCTTACTGATGGATTCTTTGGGCTTCTCACAGCTGGTCTCAGCTTAAATGCTGTCTTCTCAGAGGGTCCTCCCCGGCCATCCCATCAATATTAGTTTCCCCCTCTGCTATTCTCTAAATCAACATCCTATTTGGTTTCTTAGTAGTGCTTATCACAATCTAGATTCATTTTCTTTACCATTTACTTACTACTCTCTTATCCACTGAGATGAGGCTGGGAACCATGTCTGACTTGTTCATTGTTTTATTTCTAGAACCTGGCACAGGGCCTGGCACATACTAAGTTCTTATAAATGTTTTTTATTACCAAATTGATTTCTGGCCCCCCAATCCCCATGGTTTACACTTGTTACAGCTCTGTTGGATAGCATGGTCTCTTTGTTCTTGGTTTTAATTTCAAATTCCAAATAGAATATTATGGATTGTTTCCTCTTTGTTCAGGTATCTATCCCTGATTCAAACACTTGTGCTCAGGGTAGTGGGGTTATGGACTATAAACATAGCTTTTGAAGCCCATCCCCTCAGCAATCCTTGTGGGCAGGGCAGATTTTCTCCCATCCCCTCAGCAATGTTTGTGGGCAGGGCAGATTTTCTCTGGAGATGATATAGACAAGTCAGTTTCAAAGAAGAACATCATGAGCTGAGCTGAAACTCCCAAATGTGTCCATTAACATTCCTTCATATAGTGAGAATTTAAAAGCTGAAACTAAAGGCACTTAGTGAAAATTTCTTCCTCTGCTGATGGACTTCCTTTATCTGTGTACTTTTTTAAATACCATAAATAAAGATACAGATTATGAACTCCCTAAAAATAGGAATAATGTTTATTTGCCACTGTATCTCTAGAACCAAACACGATATAAGCATTAGTTACTTAGTAACTATCGATTGAATGATCCAATTTGGTTGAAATTAGAGAGTGGCCTAAACCATCAAAAATAAATAAAGGAAAGAGAAAACAAGCCTCTTTGATTCCTTCCTCAACCAATGTACTTAGACTCATTAGCTTGCAGTGCATTTCATCTACAGCGTGTGCCATTTCTCTTCCTGATGAATTGCAAGTCTCGTCTCTCATGGCAGCATTCTGGGCAAGGCACAGCTATCACACCATCAACCATTCTTCATCACTCTATATTGAAATCTGTCAGAAAAAGCATAAGATTGTTTGTAGCTTTTATTGATCTTTTTGTGGCCTTTAAACTGGATGGCTAGGAAATTGATACAGTATCAATGATAAAAAGTATCGACACTATAAACAATATAGACCTCTCCCCTGCCCAGCTGCTGACTCTCATACAACCCCGTATCTTGATACTTCTGGGTAAGTAATGATCTGCTGGTGATTTCAAGTCAGGATAAAACAGGGTAGTATATTGTCTATTCCTTTTTAAACTTATTTCTTAATGACTCAAACCTGCATTTAGATGAGCTGCATGCATGCTCCCCTGCTATACAGGAAATAAATATATCAGTGCTTCTCTGTACAGATAGCATGATTTCGTTGTCATGAACTCAGGGTAGCCTCAAAGGGCATCTGGCTATACTGTCTAATGACTATCAAAAGAACAGTTGATGATGAACTTGCTTGGCATCTGCAGATTTTAACATTTGAGGTTTTGACTGTTTGAGGACTCTCAAAGTCTGATATGTAGTAATTTGTGTTTTTGTTCAGGCACAGATTTCCATTATACCTGTGAGACTGTTGTACAGGAAGACGATGCTTTGCTAATGAGTGATTTAACTCTCTGTCCAGCATCCCTAACACAGCTCAGTTTTGTTCTCTACTCAGGGTTAAATAGGCTTTTTGCTTTCAAAGGCAGTTTATGGGAGAAACTGTTTTCTGTCTAGTACTACTACCAAACTGAGAAATTAGTGAGGGTACCAGCATATTTCCCTCAGGAACATCAAAATATCAAGACTTCAGCATTCTGCAGCTAAAATCATAATTTTGACAGATACTCTTTAAATTTATCTGGCTTGTAAAATGGTGCAGTAGGTGGCTCACGCCTGTAATTCCAGCACTTTGTAGGCCGAGGCAGGCTTATCACCTGAGGTCAGGAGTTCAAGACCAGCCTGGCCAACATGGTAAAACCCTATCTCTACTAAAAATACAAAAAAATAACTGAGCATGGTGGCAGGCCCCTGTAATCCCAGCTACTTGGGTGGTTGAGGCAGGAGAATCACTTGAACCCAGGAAGCAGAGGTTGCAGTAAGCCGAGATCACGCCATTGCACTCCAGCCTAGGCAGAAAGAGCAAAACTCCATTTCAAAATAATACTACTACTACTAACAATAATAATAATAATAATAAGGTAGAGCATAAACATAAAAGTATTTCTGTATCTAGCCCTTAACAACATAATCCTTCTTTCCTCCATTGACAAGATTTTGGTTTGTAGAATAGCTTTGACGCTTGTCTCCTCCCTACCCTACTTTTTGATGCAGTATGATTTTATGACCTATTTTTCTAGGATCAACAAAATTTGGGGAGAATTAGCACCACCTGACCAGCCATTTGGTGACCATCTTGAGCTCCGAGTGCTGTATTAATGACATGCATAGCCAAGGCACAAACTGTAACAAATCTACCAGCTGAACACATGCTGTAATAAGAATACCAGACCTCTCCAAATTTTCCCAGACAAAATCAACTTTAGAAAGAGCCACCTCAGTGATACCAGGCATCAGCATGCTCTCCAGCTTCAAAACCAGAGCTACAGGCATCCCACTCCCTCCTTTCCGGTCCTGGCTTCCTCATCCTCTCCCTAGAGGCCACAGGAGTCTCCCATTCCTGTGCCACTCAAGTCTTTCCTCCTCAGGCAAGTCTGTCTGTGCTTCTGTGCTGCTCTCCTGCAGCCACCTTGGCTCAGCTCACAATCTCAGGCTCTTCAACCTTATGCTGGTATCCTGGGGGTCTCTGTTCTTTGACTTCAGTAGTCTTCAACTGGTAGGATATGGTCCCCTGATATATATAAAAACACTTCCAAATTTTGATGAATGTATAATAGTTTACTTTTCATACAACCAGAAATACAAACTGTGAACATGCCACTTACCTGGTTAACTCTTCAGCAAAGGTAATTGAGTAGAACAGTTTTCTACCTTGATGGTGGTTTCATACACTCAGGAGGCAAAATTCCCATGAGCAGACTTTCTTGGTGTCTGTTTGGTGACAGCCATTGCCTTGCACAACTTCCTTGTACCAGATCATTCTCTACCCTGCATCATGGCTTGTCATGTGCCCACCTCAACTTTCAAATAAGCAAGATGGGGCTCAGTGATATGCATCATCTGTTGTAGCAGGAATAAATTTTAAACTTGATTAAAATATATAATGTAATATACCTTTATATACTGCTCTTAGCAATAGAATATGTTTTGTTTTCTCAAAATTGCTTGTTTCAGAACCTGTGTTTTCTTCTGAACTTATGCAGACCTTCTCTCAAAATTGTAGTATTTGACAGTGTGCCATGAACATGCATAGAGTTTGAAAACCACTCTTTTTATTTCTTTGGGACTGTTAAAGATAAGGAATTTGGTGTTTTTGCCAACCTTTCCCCACATGGGCTGTGGACTTTAAGAGCTCTTTTTTTAGGTCCTCAGAGGAAAGTCTAGCCTAGTTAACTTATTAACTGCCCCTTGACAGGCAACTTGGAACAAGTTTCCCTGGGGTGCAGGATCCAAGAGCATTTGAGGCTTCATCAAAGTCTCTCTCGGTGCCCTTAAGATGAAACCCTTGTCTTTCAGCTTTCTCCTGTCTCTGTTTGCTTAGGGCACATATTCATTCCGTGAGTTAGAACAGCCCTTTTGGCCCTGTTTAACTGTTAAAGAGGAGAACATCTGTGGGTTCTGAAATTTCCTTGCCCTTTATTTCACTAATCAAATTTAGGGAAAGTCATGCAGAAAAATCCAGCGTAGCTTTCCATGATTGGCTTACCATAAATGGCTGGCTCCTAAGTAATATTTTTATATTGAACTATTTTACCCATGTAATTAAAGCAGTTACTTTGGGTTCTTTTATGTGTAAGAAAAGGATTGTATGCTTTTTGGCCTCAGCTTTTTAATTGGTCTATTGCAGTTATCATGTTGCAGTCTTTTAAAATAATAGTCTCAAACTGTGTATGTATAATAGATGTGAAGGCTTTTTAATTACTTTGGGAGTACATTTCAGCCATTCTCTAATTTCTCTTTTTGCTCCTTGTAATGGTTCCACAGTTTCCTTTCTGACTTTCTCCTTTTGATGCTTCCCCTCCTTGTACTCCATAGAAACTGCTCTTGCCAAGGTCACCAAAGATCTCCTTGCTACCAAATCCAGTTAGCATTCCTCAATTCTGCCTTTTTTTTTTTTTTTAAACATTTTGAGTTTATTTTGTTTTTGTTCTTGTTTTTTGTTTTTTGTATAGACAGAGTCATACTATGTTATCCAGGCTGGTCTCAGACTCCTAGCATCAAGTGATGCTCCTGCCTTAGCCTCCCAAGGTGAGACTGGGATTACAGGTCAGTCTTTATCTTATGTGACAGATAGCCCTGTTAAAACTTTCTCCTCTCTTGACTTCTCCATACTGTCAGGTTTTCCTTCTGCCTCCCTGCTTCACCTCTCAGCTTTTTGTTTGTTTGTTTCTTTGTTTGGATCCCTTCTCTTCTTCCTGGCCCTTAAATGTTGGTGCTCTTCCAAGTTCTGCCTCAGGCACTGTTCTTACTATACATGCTCTTTCTGAGTAATCTTTCCTACCATCCTGGCTTCAGTCTCTGTCTTAAAACTGGTGACTACCAGATCCATATATTGAGTCCAGATTTCTAGCCACAGATTTCTATGCATGGGCCCATTTGCTCAAAAACCCACTGGCGATCTCTCCTGGGATGACCCATAGGCAACTGAACTGCAACATGCCCCAAACTGAACTCACCCTCTCCCTCTTATGCCAAACCACTGAGTGAATGGCACCATTGTGCTAACCTAACCTGTGTTAGCCTGACAGACTCCATCTTGCTGAGAGCCAGACAGACTCCATCTTAACGTCTGCCTCACTCCTCAAGCCATTTCTCCCTTAAGTGCATACCTGGGTCATGCTACTGTGCTGGGTCATGCTGTGCTTAGAACTATAGAGGCATATAACCATTGTAACCATATCCTGCTTGGTAAGCCCACTTGCTATTGTGAATACCCCCTTGATTGATTGTATAGCAAGTACCAAATACCTCCCTTGGTAACCAGCAATCATGGGAACCACTTGCGTATACTCTCCTTAGTAATCAACAATCATGGGAACCTCCTGCCTCCTAGTTACCAGCCTCCTTATCTAACTTGCTTGTTCTGCTTCTGTAAATTCCGCTTCAGCTAGAGTTCCCCTCCCCTATCTTAAGCAAGGTATAAAAAGGAATCAAGCCCCTTCTTTGGGGCCAAGAGATTTTGAGTGCAAGCTGACTCTCAGTCACCAGCAATAAAGGACTCTCAATTGGAACTCAGAGTGTGGCGCTTTCCTTATAACGCACTAGGCTATAACAACATTTTCCTTTCAGCTGATAATTCCAGAAACCAGGAAATCACACATAGCCATGTCCCAGTCTCTGATCAAATCCTGTTGGTTCTATTACATATTCTCAATGGATTTCATGGCCAGTTGCTTTTTATTCATGTCACTGTGTACAGCCAGTGTCAGACAGCCTTTTGAGTGCTTTGTATGTGTAAACTATGTTTCACAATGACCTAATGAGATGGGAGTACTGTTATCATCCCCATCTTAAAGATGAGTTAATTGTGATTCAGAGAGGTGAATTAACTTGTCCAAGGTCACAAACTGATAAGTTGTAGGGTCTCTGTCCCCCAACCCCCAGCCACAGTAGGTTGTATTTATTTGAAAGATCCGTGGTCTTGCTGTTGTTATAGGCTGCTCCAGTGCCTCTCAAACTTGATTATGCATAAAAATCTCTTGAGCAGTTTGTTTAAAATCCGTATTCTGATTTGCCATATCTGGAGGAAGCTGAGTAGTGTACACTTTTTACAAGCTTACATTTTGAAAGTGACTTTTAATTCCTTCTGTGTTTCTTCTTTCTTTCTTTTCTTTTCTTTTTTTTTTTGAGATGGAGTTTTGCTCTTGTTGCCCAGGCTGGAGTGCAATGGTGCAATCTCGGCTCACCACAACCGCCGCCTCCCAGGTTCAAGTGATTCTCCTGCCCCAGCCTCCTGAGTAGCTGGGATTACAGGCATGAGCCACCACGCCCAGCTAATTTTTTTTGTATTTTTAATAGAGATGGGGTTTCTGCATGTTAGTCAGGCTGGTATCAAACTCCTGACCTGAGGTGATCCCCCTGCCTCGGCCTCCCAGAGTGCTGGGATTACAGACATGAACCACCGTGCCCAGCTGTGTTTCTTACTTAGACTCTTGAAGAAATACAAATAAGAAAAGAACAGAGATGTTTGCTTCTATGTAGTCCTTCTTTTGTGTGACATTGATATCATTTCCTCTTTCACTGAGCTGTTGGCTCTTTATCTTGCTCTCCCTGACTTCTAAAAAATTCCATTTAACAGGTTCTTGATAAGATTACATCTAGTTTGTCCGTGTCCTCATATGTAATTAACCTAATCCTGGGAGCTTTGATTTCCTTAACCCTATAAGGAGTACTTTCCCTAATGTACAGCTCTAGCAACATCATCTTTATGCATTCAAACAAACAAATCAAACCTTCAGCATCTCTTTTTTGCTTATGAAATAAAGTAGGTAGTCTTTAGCTTGACATTCTAGGCTTTCTGCAGTCTTGTTCCAACCTATCTCTGAGCCTTAGCTCATGTGGCCCATGATCCAGCAAACAGGCCTTTACCCACCATTGCCCAGGCCTGAGACTTCCTTATACCTTTTCATCATTCTAGAATATTCTCTTGAAATATGCCTCTGCTGAGTCTCCTTTTTTTCCATGCACCCTTACCTGATTCCCCTATGGGAAAGTTATCTTTCACTCTCTAGAACCCTAAAATTGTTTGCATTTCTCTATGGTACCTGTCATATTTTACATTGTCATTATTTGTGGGCATTTCTTAATTTTCCTAGTAGGCAGAGATTATGGTACTTTTCTTGTTATATCCCCAGCAGTACTTAGCTCATTGCCAGATATCCGCAAATCAGCTAGAAGATGAGTTTTGCCAAAAATCTATCTTACAAATTCTTTTTTAAATTTTTAAATATTACTTCATAGTATTTGTGTGTGTATGTGCATGTGATGCTGATATACTTTTTAATATATTTTTCTCATTATGAAAGGAATACTCATTATAGAAAATTTGAAATATACTGAAAAACACACAGAGAAAAATTAAATTCACATATAATCCTACAAATAATCACTATTAAGATTTAGTACACATAGGCCAGGCTTGGTGGGTCACACCTGTAATCCCAGCACTTTGGGAGTCTGAGGTGGGCAGATCACAAGATCAGGAGTTTGAGACCAGCCTGGCCAATATGGTAAAACCCCGTCTCTACTAAAAATATAAAAACTAGCCAGGTGTGGTGGCAGGCACCTGTGGTCCCAGCTACTCAGGAGGCTGAGGCAAGAGAATCGCTCAAACCCGGTAGGCGGAGGTCGCAGTGAGCTGAGATCACGCCATTGCATTCCAGCCTGGACAACAAGAGAGAGACTCTGTCTCAAAAAAAAAAAAGTTTTTAGTACACATTCATTTAGTAATTAAATTTGTATACAAAATGGGTTTTTGTATTTTATTGGGCTTCTTAAAAACAAAGTATAGTCTTTTGAAGGCATTAAGTTGTCTTTCATTGACTTTGTCTCCTCATATCCAAATCTCTTTTTCTTCATCATGTGTAATTGCATTGGCTGTGACCTCCAATGCAATCATAAATAGCAATGGTTGCACATGTTCTTATCCTGGAGTTTCAGGTAAGTTTTTTAGGCTGTACATGAGGGTGTCTTTTCTTAAGCGTTATATATCTGAGCATGTCTCTGATTCATAGCTTTCACAGAACAACTTGACCTGCTTTTAAGTGTCTGAGTCATCACCTTTTTCCTTTAAACTTCACAAATTTTGATCTGTTACTGTGTTAGTTTCCTAGGCCTGCTGTAAGAGTTTATCACAAACTGGGTAACTGGGTCATTTAAAACAACAGAAATCTATTCTCTTACAGTTCTGGAGGCTAGAAGTTCAAAATCAAGATGTAGTAGGGCCATCCTCCCTCTGAGGGCCCTGGGGAAGAATCCTTCCTTGCCTCTTCTAGTTTCTGGGGTTGCAGCAATCCTTAACCCCTTTGGCTTGTAGCTGCATCACTCCAGTCTCTGCCTCTGTTATCATACGGCCTTTTCTCTGTGCCTCCGTATCTGAATCACCCTCTCTTTTTCTCTTATAAAGACGCCAGTCTTAGGATTTAAGTCCTACCTGAATCCAATAGGACCTCATATCAACAAATTACATCTACAAGGACCCCATTTGCAAATAAGATCATTTTCTGAGGTTCCAGGTTCCTGAATTTATGGGGGACATTATTCAACCAGTACAGTTACCTTCTGCCCTTCAGTGTTCTGAAGAGAAATCTGAGGCAGTTCCAATTCAGTTTCTTTCTTGGTGACCTTTTCCGGCTGGGTTTTTTCTTAGTGTTTTGTTTTGTTCATTTCATTTTTTCTTTTTTTAAATGTTTCCCATAATTTCTCTACACCTTTCTATTTTCATTAATTTTTGCCTAAAACATTGTGCCTCTGGGATTCTTAGACCCAGTCCTTTAGTCAAGGATGAATATTTTCTTCTGTTATATCTTTGATTATTGCTTATTTTTCCCCTAAAACAGTAAAGACCATTTTCTCTGTCATCTGTGACTGTCTTTTCTTTCTCTTTGTTTTCATTTTGTTATGTTTCTTTCCATTCTATATTCAGCATCTAAAATGATGGAGATAGTACTGTTTTAGTTTTCTAAAGTTAACATTTTTTTTCCTCCTCCAGTGAACATTTTAATCCTACATTTGCATTTTTTGGTCCTCTTTTATCTCACCCACTTGCACAAGGTTTATACACTATTGCAAAGAGCTCATGTCTTCTGTCTCCCTGAGGACAGCAATGGCTATTCTAAAATTTTATTTTGGTTTCGTAGTAAAGATGGTTAGAGGTATGCTTCCCTCTTTTAGTTTTCAGGATTATGTGTACCATTTTTTTCATAGCCCCCATGTTTTTTTGTTTTGTTTTGTTTTGTTTACTTCAAACAGAAACAAAGAGCCATTCAGACTTTCTGTTTTTTAACACTCAGAATGTATAACTGGCCCTCAGCTATCATTGTTCATTTGGGACTGTAGCTTCTCTGAGCTAAACAGCTGGATGGCTGGAGATTACACAAAGCTCCTTGATAAATTTGCAAGGTCTAGTTGGTGTTTATCTTATAAAGCTCTGTTGCAGTGAGATAGGACGTTCTCCTGTGCTTGGCTTTTTGCTGCTCTGAACCAGTGGCTCTAGAATTTGTTCATGACAGGGGCTTAGGAACTACCAGTAGCAGTCTGGTTGAAAGAGGGGTATTGAGGTAATGTTTGCTTAGCTCTTTACATAAGCTTGAGAATATGCCAGCTGTTTAGATCAAAAAACAGGATGTGCATTGTGAAGAGGTTAAATCTTCCCCAGCCCCTTGGCATGTTGGGGAAACTGAACTCCCCAAGATGCTCTGCACCCAGGACTCTCCATGTCTCACTCCCTACCTAGGGCACTTGGTTTATGAAGACTGCATTGTCTAAGATGGAATCGCCCTGCCTCCCTACTTCTTGCCCAGTGTTTTCTTGTCATGAAAAAGAAGTGCTTGTACGAGTGACGCTATCTCCAAAATGCAGTGTCCATGAAGTAAAAAGATGATTCCTAGTTTTATTCTTACTCTTCTGAAAGACCCAGTGTCTCTAAGCCAAAATGAAATGGTATGGGGAAGGTTAAAGTGCCTTCCAACCTTCTGTAATTATCACACATTTGTTCTGTTCCAGGCAACAAAACCAGTCACCAAATAGGTTTCTCAGTTCTTCTCCACTAGCCATATAGTAAATAGAAAATGTCAAGCTATTTTGACCATAAGATTGCCAATCAGTCCTTCTTAATACTCATGAAATTGTCATCATTTGTGGTGAATTTTTACAAGTCTTTTACTGGGAAAAGGGGTATCAGGGACTGCTGTTCAAATATGATTTTAATTAGGAAGCCAAGACAGATATATTTTGAGCTGGAGAGCTACATGACTGTTCATCCTGAATTGCCTCACGTTTCTCAGTATAATAGCAGAAAGGTCATCTGTTAGGAGAGAGAGTGTTTCTGCGGTAGTAACCTGTAATAGACAAGGTGGAGGATGTGATGGGAAGTAAAAAAATGGTGGATCAAAGGATTGGATGGTGGTGAGGATCTAGCCATAGTCAAGTAGCATGAGCATGTTGTAGGCCTGCTCAGATGGAAACTCTTGTTTGAACACAGAAAAAGAGTGAGAGTTCAGTTGGTAGGGGTGAGCAAGTGACTTGACTTGGTGGCATGAGAAGGAGTGAGCAGCATGCAAGATCTATGGGTTGGTAAGTACAGCCTCATTAACCACAGAGCCCTGGATAGAACACGTGCCAAAAAGAGCCTGAGTGGGTTATGAGGTCCCATGGTGCCACAGCTGTGCCGGTGGAAAGGAGAGGATGCTGTTGGAGTTAGGAATGGATGGCAGAGCCATGGAGTTGGGAGTATTAGATTTGAAAAGGCAGAATAACATGAGCTCAGGCTGTCAGATCAATCATAGTGATGGGTGTTGAGTTTGCTGAAGACACGGGCCAGGGACAAGGATGATAAGTAAAGTCAGAGTCCAG
The DNA here is from genome assembly GCF_030222135.1 of Aotus nancymaae. Classification (NCBI taxonomy): domain Eukaryota; kingdom Metazoa; phylum Chordata; class Mammalia; order Primates; family Aotidae; genus Aotus; species Aotus nancymaae. The sequence continues at coordinate 4,773,840 of NW_026988414.1, read as the reverse complement.
ATCCAGGGCCTTGGTGGCTCTCCTCCAGCCAACATTTGTCCTCCTGGCTGGGGAATCTGCTAACCAACCTGGGTGTTTCTACATGCAGCATGGTGCTCTCAGTGCCCCAGCTGCCCAGCTGCTCAAATCTTCTCCCTGTCCCCCAGCACAGGCAGAATAAGATTGAGGTGAGGAGTGGGAGAAGGAGAAAAAACCCCACTCCTTCCCCCTACCGTGGTCCCCACGCTGGCTCCCTCTCCCCTGTCTTTCCCTGCAGGCACAAAAGTAGACTAAAAGAGACCAGGAGACAGGCCCCAGGGCAGCACTGAGCAGTGAGGGGATGGCTCATTCTACCTATGTTTGTACCTTTTCTCACCCACTCTTTTTGATGCAGACATTTAAACTTTTCTTTCTTCCCTTCTGAACAGTAGTGCTTTCTAAGTCAGAAGTGTGTCTGTGTCTGTGTCTGTCGGTAATTTGCATGTGCAGGGTCCAGTATTTGCAGTTTAAATAAACCTGCTTACGTTGGAAATCATTTCTCAAAGGTCCTGTACATCTTCCAGAATAAATTGCATTGTACAGTGCAACCTTCCCCAGTTCCCCCAGGCAGAGTTGGTCCCTCCAGAGTCTGTCCCCAACAGCATCCTGTTCTTTTGTCTGTTGTTATGGCATTTAACCAGGTTGTATCGTGATTTATCTGATAATATGTATGTGTCTCTCTCTCTCCCTCTAGGATTTGCAGTCCTCTAGGGGAGGGATCATGTTGGATTTGTCTTTTTAAGTCCGGCAGTTAGTACAGGCCCTGAAAAAATCATTTCTCAGTAATGTTTGCTGGGTGGACAGATGTTTAAACAGAACTTCTGAGAGTTTAAATGTAGCATTAAAGTGGCTTAATCATGCTAATCAGAGCATTTTATATTAACCTCTATCATATTACTATAATATGTATTATAGCATCATAACATTTATTGAGCGCTTATTATGTCCAGGCACTATTCTAGACTCATTATGCTTTTTTTTTTTGAGACGGAGTTTTGCTCTTGTTGCCCAGGCTGGATTGGCTCACCACAACCTCCGCCTCCTGGGTTCAAGCAATTCTCCTGCCTCAGCCTCCCGAGTAGCTGGGATTACAGGCATGTGCCACCATGCCCAGCTAATTTTGTATTTTTAGTAGAGATGGGGTTTTTGCATGTTGGTCAGGCTGGTCTCAACCTCCTGACCTCAGGTGATCCACCTGCCTCGGCCTCCCAAAGTGATGGGATTACATGTGTAAGCCACCACGCCTGGTTCATCATACATTTTACATTATTAAATCCTCACCACAAGCCTAGAAGTATGTACAGTCATTGTCCCCATTTCAGACATAAGGAAACTAAAATTTAGAGAGGAAAAATTTTTCCAAGGTCACAAAGTTAACAAATATGGAACTGAGATTTGAACCTGGTCTGTTGAGCACCAAAACCCACACTCATAACCACTCCTTTTTTTTCTTTTTTTTTTTTTGAAGTGATTTTACCTTTATTTCCTTCACTTTAAGCCAATCATGAAATTTCACAGTGATTTCTGGGGTGGGGACAGAAGGAAGGCGGCGTCAAGAATCATTGGGGCTGTGGCCCAGTCGGCCCATGGAGGTGCAGGTAGGGTGGACCCTCACTGGGGCAGCTGGAGGAGCACGGACTGCTCCGCCGGCAGGTAGGTGATGTTCTGAGAGTGTGAGAGCTGGTATGCGATGTCCTCCGCAGCTTCCAGCTTGCACAGCTCGATCAGGCCATCCCCTGCGGTGCCCAGTGAGTTGGCAATCAGCTCAGCTGCCTTGGAGTCACCCTCAGCAGAGATGATGGCTGCCTTTTTCTGCTGCTCAGCCTTTTCCACCACAGATCTGGCCCTCTCTGCTTCCTGCTGAGCCACCTGTTTGGCTTCCACCGCTTCTGTGAACTCCTTCCCGAAGGTCAGATGTGCCAAGGACACATCGTCCAGGATGAGCCCAAAGGTGGCTGCTCGTTCCGTAAGGTCGTCGCTCACCTGCCTGGCGACCAGCTCTCTCTGGGTGATTAGTTCTCCAGCATCAAAGCAAGCCACCACTGACTTGAGGATCTCGGTTGTGATGGACGGCAGCACACGCTCATCATAGTCCTCTCCAATGCTGGTGAAGATGCGAGGCAGCTGGCTAGCAACGGGCCAGAAGAGGATGCACAGTGTGATGTTGACATTTCTGTAAATCTTTGCTACCAGTGATGACTGGCACATTACGTGGCCGAGAATGGCAGTCAAAGATAATTGATTTCTGTACCCATGGGATGAGAAAGTGAATCCCTTCCCCTACCACAATGTCCTGTACTCCACGGAATCAGTCAAAGATGACAGCTCTGTGCCCAGCATCCACATTATATAAGGCTGAGTTCACCACGCCTCCTGCAACAGCTAAGGCCAGGCCAAACTTGCCAATGGACTCAAACCCTTTGGCAGCCATGTTTTCTTCTGCTGGACCCTCTCACACCTGCTTCCACTCTGACCTCCACATGAATTCCCCAACCAACAACTCCTTTTAAAGAAAGGAGATCTAGGAGAAAATATTACATATTATGTTTAAAGATATACTTTACATAACCTTTTTGAGTTTTTTTCTAAGTAAAACTATTGTTCCTGTGATTTATTTACCTGAATGCCACATACACAGTGCATGCTGAACAGAGATCATAGAGAATCCTAGCACTGATTTAGAATAGAAACAGACGCCAGCCCAATGAAACAAAGCAGTGAAATAGACAAGGAAGTGCTTTTTGTTTTTGAAAAATTATATATTCGTATTAATTTAAGAAACATCCTCATTTAATAATAATTGCCTACAATTTGAAACTAATGATGTTTTTATTTAAAGTAGTTAATGAATAACATATTATGCTTTCTGTTTTTTAAAAATTAATTTGTTAAATTCTACAAACAAGTATTCTTGCTTGGATCTTATTTTTTTTTCCTGAAGTAAAACGTCTAACATATTGAATACTGTTCAGTGTTAAATAAAACAGTTAGTTTTGCTGAGATGAGACCAGAGCTTCTACTCAGGATGTTAAATCACATGAATTTTCACTATTTAACTAACTGAATGGGAAACCAATTTGATTCTGTTCACCCAGAGCTGCATGAATGTCCAGCATGTAACAGTCCTGTCCAATAGAACTTTCTGCAATTATGGAAATATTTATATCTATGCTGTCCAGTGTAGTAGTCACACATAGCCACTGAGCATTTGAAATGTGACTAGTGCACTAGTGCACTCAGGAACTGAATGTTTTTTACTTTAATTAAAATTAAATCTAGGCTGGGCACAGTGGCTCATGCCTATAATCCCAGCACTTTGGAAGACATTAGCAGGAGGATCACTTGAGACTCAGAGGTCGAAACCGGTCTGGGCAACATAGTGAGATCCTGTCTTTACAAAAAATAAAAAAGTAACCAGGTATGGTGGCATGTGCCTGTGGTCCCAGCTACTTGGAGGCTGAGACAGGAAGATTGCTTGGGCCCAAGAAGTCAAGGCTGCAGTGAGCCATAATTGTGCCACTACAGTCCAGCTTGGGAGACAGAGCAAGACCTTGTCTCAAAAAATAAAAATTAAAATTTAATTTAATTTAAACAAGGCTAGTGGCCACAGTATTGGACAGTGCAAGAAATCACAAGGAGTCACTCACAGTACCTGGCAGTTCCTTGCCAAATGATCATTTAATTTGTTTGTTTGTTTGTTTGTTTTTGAGATAGAGTCTCGCTCTGTCATCCAAGCTGGAGTGCAGTGGCACATTCTTGGCTCACTGCAACCTCCAAGTCCCTGGTTCAAGTGATTCTTCTGCCTTAGCCTCCCGAGTAGCTGGGATTACAGGCACTCGCCACCATGCCCAGCTAATTTTGTTATACTTTTGGTAGAGACGGGGTTTCACCATGTTGGCTGGGATGGTCTGGATCTCCTGACCTCATGATCCGCCTGCCTCAGCCTCCCAAAGTGCTGGGATTACAGGCATGAGCCACCGTGCCCGGCCAATTTTTTTTTTTTCCCTTTTTCTCCCTCCTGGGCACGGTCTTCCTCAAAATCTGATTACTTGGTATATGACCATAGCAGAGATGCAAGACCAAATAAAGTAAAAAAAGTCCTGTCCTCTTTTCTTAGCATTAATGATGCTACACATATATGTTAATACCCTTTTCCTAAACATATCCTTCAAATAAATGCAAAAGATCTGGTGCCTCTTCTCAAAGGAAACTGCCCCGCTTTTCTGTGAGTATGTGGCTCTTGTGTGGCTCTTGTGTGGCTCTCGTGTAGCTCCAGTGTGGAGGATCAGACCCTTCACTTCCTCAGAAGACCTTCTGGGCCAGGGCTGCCCTTGTGGGGCAGTGTTCTGACAAGTTCTTCAGTTTTACAACTAGTTTTTGGTCTACTCAGATTGCTTTCTTTTCTTACAATAATTTTCATTGTGTATGTTTTCCTAGGAAATTTTCCATTTCATTGAACTTTTTGATGGTATTGGCATAGTTTCATATAGCATTCTCTTAATCTTTCAAAAATCTCTTTCTTCTTACTGGTTCTGTTTTCTTTATTATCACTCTATGTTTGTCTTTCTTCTTTGCTTTTTAAAATCAGACTTTCCTTGGAATATCTTGAATATGTTAATCACTTATACTATCTTTAATTTTATAATATCTACTGTGATCTTTTACTGATTCTTTTCCCCTGCTTTCCTTGGGTTTGTTTCATTGTTCTTTTTTTAATCTTCTAGTGGTTAATGCTTAGTTTATTGTTTTTATCCTTTTTTGTTTTATAATAAAAGCATTGAAAATGTGCCTTTTTCTGTAAATATAGCACCTGTCACATTATGTGTTTTGATATGTACTGTCCCTATTTAACCCAAGAATTTATATATGTATATATGCATATGTACATTTTCATTTGATATCTTTTTTTCCTAAGTTCTACTGTATGATTTTATTATTCCCTTACTTTCTTTGCCTCGAATATTTTTTATGTTGCCTTTCTTTTTCATGATTGCTTTATTGTATTTGATATGTTTCATTTATGTTACCAATCAAGTCTTTTTTGTTTTAGTAGGGAAATGTAACCCATTCATATTTATTAAAACATCTCTGCTGTTCTGTTTACCTCTAGGAGGAGTTCCAGACTCCTCTTTATCCACTTTCTTATTTTGTCCCTGCCTCTCACTCCAACCTGGATGCTGTCCAGTATAGTAGTCGGCATCCAGGATGGAGTGAGAAGGAGGGACAAAATGAGAAAGTGCAGATCTGGATTGATCAAATTAGAAAACATCTTACTAATTACTAAACTCCTGGGTAGACAAAGCTGTATTTGCAAAGGTCAGAGCACACATGCAAAGGTCTCTTTTTTGAACCCTTTTCCCAGAAGAATAACAAAGGACTGGATGTATTCCAGTGTGAGAGGAGACCTAACCAACTCCCTCCTCTTTGCTGGCTTCAGACTGCCTTGCTGTCTTCTTTCTTTCTACACCGTGTAGGCTGATCTACCTTCACTAATAGTTCTCATTTAATTTTGGTCTCACTCATTAGTAGAGAACCTTGCTAGAGGGGGTGGTTAGTCTAGGAGATGATTTGCTTATTCCTGTGTTCTCTTCCCAAAGACTACTTTCATGACACCCCAGTCCATTCTTTATACTTTCTCACATATATTCTGTATGTCTTTCATAATCATTTTCCTCTATTTATCTCAAACTGATATTCTAATTTACTCTTTAGGGCATTTTCTTCTCAGTATCTAGTTTTTGCTTCACTGTGGTCACTACATTTTGAAATTCAGTAATTACACTTTTCATCTGAAAGCTGATTATAGATTGTTCCATTTTCGTAGATCCAGTATACTCCCAAATTATTACCATAATTAGGAATTTTTTAAAACTTCCTTGTATTTTTATAGTATATCTGTTGAAAAAAGGCTTGATTGGTAAATTTTCTCTGATACTTCATGTCACTTTTTACATTTTGTATTATGAACTTATCATAGAATCAGTGATTTTTCTCTTGATTCTTCCTTATTGGGTATATTAGTTGGCTTAGAATGTCACAATGTGATAAAAAACAAGTTTATTTCTCTTTCATATGCAGCCAGGAATTCTAAGTGGGTGATAGGTCTGTGCCACACATTCAGCCTCAAGAAAAAGCTACTGTCTTCAATATGAACTTCCAGGGTCTCTCTGGTCATTGGGGTTCTGGCCAGTGGAGAAGGAAAAAGTGCATGGAAGAGGGACCTTCCCTCTCCTAAAGGGCCTGGGTCCATAAATGTACCCAGGTGGGGTTTGGCCCACCTTCCAGTGGAGTTAATTCAGTCACATGGCCACCTCTAGGGAAATGGGGTCTAGCCTTTTGTCCAGCTACAATTCTGCACTGTGACAAATAGCAAGAGTGGATTTTAGTGGCAGCTAGAGCTCTGTACCATGTGGATGAATTGAGGGAGAGGGCTTCTAGGTTGTGCAGTTTTGACATTTATATGGGTTCTGATAGAGAGTATGTCATTCCTGAGCCAAATTTTCTCCCAAAAAAAGAAAATGTAGATTTTCTATAGTTGTAATTATCTCACAACTGTAAGATATCTGTAATTATATCTGTAAATATCTCACAGATCAAAGGTTTGTGAGGATAATAGAAAGAAAATGAACTGTGATAGCTACCTGACAATCAGCTTCTCTACTGTGTTAAAAAGATTTTTTTCCTGAAGTGTTAGTTTTTTCATTCTCTAGTTTGCTGGGGCACTGTCTCCTTTCATAGCAGCTGATGCTCTCCAGCTGATGCTGGAGAGGTGTGGGGTCTTCATCAGGCCCCCAGCCACCATGGCCCCCTCTGCTTTAGTTAGCAAGCTCTGTGAGCCAGCTAGTGTGGGGGGCACTGAGACTGCCACTCTGTGCCAGCCTGAATGTGACCAGTAGGATCTCCTGCCTGCCTACTGCCCTCCCACACACGCTCTCCTCAGGCAGGCCCTGCCAGCATGAGCTCATGGTGTTGGTGTGAACCTGCATGGTTTAATTAGGTTACTGCTCAGCCGACTTTCCCCAGCCAGTGGTGCTTCTGGTTATCTGGCCTGCTCTTCACTTTGGCCTTTCCTTCATGATAGAGCTGGTAGAATTTCTTTGACATTTTTTCCATGATTAATAAACCTCTGGTTTCCAGGGCTGGGATAGGTCTTACCCCTATTTTTATATCTCTTTGGTCATTTGCAATAGAAATTTGGCATTCATCTATTTGCATATTTCTTGTTTATGAATATGTAATGAAAATCGATACTGTGTCAGGTGGTGTGCTTAGCTCTGGGGATGCAGTGGTGAGAACAAATAAATGTAGTTGCTGTCTTTTTGAAGTTTGCTGGAGAGCAGAGTTCTGCCTGAGGAAAAACAGGTGCAAACCAAGTAATCACACAGATAAATGCAAATCACAACTCTGCAGAGTGCCCCAAGAACTGATGACAGGGCTATCTTCCCAGACAGTGAGTCAGGGAAGGTATATTGAAGGAGGGGGACTTTGGTGGAAACGAAGGATGAGTACTAGGGTTTTAAAGGGGAAGGTGAGGAAGGAGGGCCTTCCAAACCGGGAAGTCCCAAGCATGTGCCCTCTGGTGGGAAGAAGTGGGGGTGCTGGAATAGAGGTGGGACTGTGGCCCACAGTCATATTTCCAGTTTGCGTAATCACCCGGGCTGCAGGCTGCGATGTGAGGAGCTGCTTGGAGAGGAGCAGTGGTAGCTGGTGTCTAGACTCAGTAGGAGGTGGTTGTGGTCATCCAAGTGACAGATGATGGTGACTTGAATGAAGTTGGGGACGGGGAGATGGTAAAGGTGATAGTCAAACCCCATTAGCATGATCTCTGTCTTTATGGATTTCATGAGTTCAAAGGGAGCTAAATTTCTTTTTACCATCAAATCATTAAATGTGTTCTTCCTTTTTTTCTTGAACTTTTTAAGCAATATAAGCAATACGCTTCTTGTTCTAAACAAATGAAAAGAGCATTATTGCCTATGCCTTTGTCTAGAATATAGTGTTTTCATGATGTTTAATTTATATTTTTATGTGAATGAATGACTATCAGCTCTTTTCCCAAGCCTTTGACTACTAGATGAGACTAGTTATGGTTAGGACTATCTCTAGCAACCTCTATTTCAGGGGTTACAAGTAAGGCGAGGGTGTGTCCCACCTCTCTATAGACCTGTGTCAGACATTATTAATTGATTATAGCGCTCTTTTCTTGCTAAGTCCAGATGTCATCTCAGAATGCTCCCCCCAAAGCCGTTGAGGCAGCCTATACCAATAACATTCCACCTGAAATCTACTTGCTTTTCCCTCCATTTTAACAATGAGTAGAAACCCACAAAGAAGCTGTTGATGCTGAATTTTCTATACTTCCCCTGTGAAAATGTCAGTGACCCTATGAGATCTAAATTTATCTTTCTCTTGTACTTTAAAATTGGCCTCTGTAAAGTTAGAGAACAGTCCACAAGATTACCCTCACTTCTGGCACCAACTACTACAGAGTTCAGAAGTTCCCAAGACCACTCTCAGGTTTGATAGTTTACTAGGACTCACAGAATTCACTAAGAGCACTTAAGCTCACTTATGGTTTATTACAACAAAAGGATACACATTAAAATCAGCCAAGGGAAAAGACACATGGGACAGAGTTCAGGAGAGTTCCATTGCAGAGCTTCTTGTTGACCTCTCCTAATAGAGTTGTAGACAGCATTACCTCCTCCTGGCAATGATGTGTGACAACATCAGCATGGAGTGAAGTGTTGCTCATCAAAGAAGCTCACCTGAGTTGTGGTATCCAGAGTTTTAGCAGGGCTTGATCCCATAGATGTGGTTGACTACCCTCATGGCAGACCTGAGCCTTCAGCCCCTCCAGAAGTAGAGCTGATAGTGTGTGACCCAAAGCCCTCACTATAAATCAGTTGTTACTACCCAGTGTGGCTCAGAGCCCCTAAGTAATCAGACACTAACACAGGTCATTCCCAGGTCTTAGAGATCACGTCCCAGAAGCTGAGGGCAAAGGCTAGACCTCTGTTTGGACAAGGTGAAATTCATGACTACACAACCTCTTGGGCTCATCCACAGTTTAGCGATAGTGTAGTGATCTGATGTCATCAAAAACATTTGTTTTTAGAAATTATTTTGCAGGAGAAAGATGAGATATAAACACTCAACCTAATCATGGACATTCTCTGGAGGATGGTTAGGGAGGGTAGTGGTTAGATGAGGATAATGGGCTTCTGGGGTCTGGCTGCCTCTGTTCACATCCCAGCTTTACCTATACTAACTAGTTGAGTGACTGTAGCCAGTTATTTTACCATTCCCTGCCTCAGTTTCCTCTTTCATAAACGAGAATAATAATACCTACCTTGTGTTATTGTCATGAGAATTAAATAAGATAATACACATTAAGAGAAAAAGAATGCATGACATTCAACAAATACCAGATACTGTTTTTATATTTATCATAGGAAAAATTTATCAATTTTTTTTTTTTTTTTTTGAGATGGAGTCTTGTTCTGTTGTCCAGGCTGGAGTGCAGTGGTGCAATCATGGCTCTCTGCAACCTCTGCCTCCCAGGTTCAAGCGATTCTCCTGCCTCAGCCTTCCAAGTAACTGGGACTAGGGACTACAGGCACATACTACCACGCCTGGCTAATTTTTTGTATTTTTAGTGGAAATGGGGTTTCACCATGTTAGCCAGGATGGTCTCAATCTCCTGACCTCCTGATCCACCCACCTTGGCCTCCCAAAGTGCTGGGATTACAGGAGTGAGCCACCATGCCCAACCCCATCAATCCCTTTTAAATAATTTCACGTGAGAAAATTCGTTGGAGTTTTTTCTTTTTTCTTTTTTTCTTTATTTTCTTTCTTTCTTTATTATATATATTTTATTGCACTTTAGGTTCTGGGGTACATGTGTAGAACATGCAGGATTGTTGCATAGGTACACACATGGCAATGTGGTTTGCTGCCTTCATCCCCCCGTCACCTATATCTGGCATTTCTCCCCATGTTATCCCACCCCAACTCCCTACCCCCTGCTGTCCCTCCCCTATTTCCCCCGGACAGACCCCAGTGTGTGATGCTCCCCTCCCTCTGTCCATGTGTTCTCATTGTTCAACACCTGACTATGCGTGAGAACATGCAGTGTTTGATTTTCTGTTCTTGTGTCAGTTTGCTGAGAATGATGGTTTCCACATTCATCCATGTCCCTGCAAAGGACATGAACTGATAATGTTTTATGGCTGCATAGTATTCCATGGTGTATATGTGCCACATTTTCCTTGTCTAGTCTATCATCGATGGGCATTTGGGTTGGTTCCAGGTCTTTGCTATGTAAACAGTGCTGCAATGAACATACGTGTGCATGTGTCTTTATAATAGAACAATTTATAATCCTTTGGATATATTCTCAGTAATGGGATTGCTGGGTCAAATGGAATTTCTATTTCTAGGTCCTTAAGGAATCCCCACACTGTCTTCCGCAATGGTTGAACTAATTTACACTCCAACCAACAGTTGGAGTGTAAATCCACATCCTCTCCACATCCTCTCCAGCATCTGTTGTCTCCAGATTTTTTAATGTTTGTCATTCTAATGGGTGTGAGATAGTATCTCAATGTAGTTTTGATTTGCATTTCTCTAATGACCAGTGATGATGAGCATTTTTTCATATGTTTATTGGTGTCATATACGTGAAGTGTCTGTTCATATCCTTTGCCCGCTTTTGAATGGGTTTGTTTCTAGGAAATCTGTTTTAGTTCTTCGTAGATTGTGGATATTAGCCCTTTGTCAGATGGGTAGATTGCAAAAATTTTTTCCCATTCTGTTGGTTGCCGGTTCACTCTAATGATTGTTTCTTTTGCTGTACAGAAGCTCTGTGGTTTAATTAGATCCCATTTGTCTATTTTGGCTTTTGTTGCCAATGCTTTTGGTGTTTTAGGAGCTTTGCTTGAAGTCTTTGCCTATGCCTATGTCCTAAATGGTTTTGCCTAGGTTTTCTTCTCAGGTTTTTATGGTGTTAGGTCTTATGTTTAAGTCTTTAATCCATCTGGAGTTAATTTTAGTGTAAGGTGTCAGGAAGGGGTCCAGTTTCTGCTTTCTGCACATGGCTAGCCAGTTTTCCCAACACCATTTATTAAACAGGGAATCCTTTCCCCATTGCTTGTTTTTGTCAGATTTGTCAAAGATCAGACGGTTGTAGATGTGTGGCATTGCCTCCAAGGCCTCTGTTCTGGTCCATTGGTCTATATCTCTGTTTTGGTACCAGTATCATACTGATTTGATTACTATAGCCTTGTAGTATAGTTTGAAGTCAGGTAATGTGATGCCTCCAGCTTTGTTCTTTTTGCTTAGAATCGACTTGGCTATGTGGGTTCTCTTTTGGTTCCATATGAAGTTTAAAGTGTTTTTTTTCCAGTTCTGTGAAGAGGGTCATAGGTAGCTTAATGAGGGTAGTGTTGAATCTGTAAATTACTTTGGGCAGTATGGCCATTTTCACAATATTGATTCTTCCTAACCATGAGCATGGAATATTTTTCCGTCTGTTTGTGTCCTCTCTTATTTCCTTGAGCAGCGATTTGTAGTTCTCCTTGAAGAGGTCCTTTACATCCTTTGTTAGTTGTCTTCCTAGGTATGATCAGAGTAGTGGTATTTCACTGGCAGCCCACAAGGCCGGCAGACCCCGCCCCACCCCCTCACCGGGACAGGTCAGGAGGGGGGTCCACTAGGGGCCTCCCACTGGAGTTTTTTCTTAAATTTTTTCTATTAATTTTATACTTTCATATATCTTAAACACTAGTGAAAATATGAGATAACCATCTTTTCTGAGAAATCACATTTCTGTTTTGCTGAACGAGCCCTGAGTTAGAGAGGTGAGAAGTGCCCCTCAAGGCAGGTGTGTTCTGATGAGTCTGCTGTTGGCAGAGCTTTGTTGCAAATTGTGGGTAGATTTAAAAGCTAAAAGAAGATGTGTTGTTTTCCCAAGCCACTACTGAGAAAATCTAGAAGGAGAAAATAAGTTAAATCTTGAGTCAGTACTTTTAGGACTCAAGTGCCAAGCCCAGGTCTGTTCACTCACCTCTTTCAAATATCAGGCCCCTTGGAGACTGTCTGTTTGCAAGCATCACCTTGCCAGAGCTAAAACACAGTCTGCATGCCTGGGGAGGGACTAATTGGCCTTTGGAAACTGTTTAAAACTGAATGAAGCACAGGCGGTTTCTCTGATCATAGTAGAGCCTTGAGTTCATGCCAGTCGCTAATTATTCTTTAGGCTTTCCCATGAAGGCGGCTGAACTTGAGAGTCGGCTTTGGGTCTTGCCATCTGTGAACTGCCACTTGTCTACATGTGGTGTGTATTAAGATTGTTTCTGCTGGGAGCATCGCTTTCATGTTTTTCAGTATTGGAATGTGTTCAAATTTAAATATGATGCTCTTGTTTTCTACTCTTGTAGGTTAGGCATTCCTTACTCTTAAGTTCCCAAGGACAGTGGGAACCAACTGTATGAGGACTTGGCTGATAGAGCTTTAAAAAGACTGTTAGCTTCTATGCTGGGCACTCCAGCCTGTCCTTAGATGTGGCTTACTTAGAGGATAGATATATACAGATAGAAGAGACATTGTAAATGCTACCTAATTGAATGCTTTTTTCCCCTCTTAGCTTATTTCCAGTGATGCAGATGGAGCCATCCAAAGGGCTGGAAGATTCAGAGTGGAAAATGGCTCTTCAGATGAGGTAAGGAAGCCTCCCCACTTCCTGCAGTGCCACCAAGCACATGATTGTAGTGCCTGGGATATAGCAGTAAAAGAGTTCTGGAAGAGGTAAATAGAAATTTTCAGAGCTTTGCTTGAAGCAAATGGAAGGGAAATGCCAGTATTCTGGCATGGAAGGTGCTGTTCATAGGGTGACACATACCCTTTAAAAGTTCTGTGTTAAAACCAGGTAGGCACTGGAAGTTGTTCTGCCAGGATTGGGACCAAAGACAATTCTACCACCCTTTGTGAATGGCCCCGAGTCCCAGTACTTCCTCTGCCAGGCTGATCAGCTGGGCACAGCCATCCGAGCAGTGCCAGGGTCCAGGAGGGAGATGCCAAAAATTACTGCAATGACAAAATGTCACTAGGAAAAGAGGCTGGTACTGCTTACTGCTCCTTGGACCACACCCACTTTCTGGGCTCTCTGGATCTTCCTTGCTGCAGGCCACAGGAGTCACCTTGCTTTTTTTTTTCCTTTAAAACTGCCACTACCCTCTCTATTCTGCGAGGTCTACCGTTTAAACTGCAGAGTATGGCAAAAGCTCCCCAGTCTTTTTCTTCTTTGCTGCCTTTTTGCACGGTAATTCATCATAGCTCTGGCTCCCCCACCCTGACCCTGGGCAAGGATCCCAGCTTCCCTGAGCCTCGGGTTTTTTCATCTGTAAATTAGAAACTGTCTCAAGATTATTGCAAGCATTCAGTGAGCTGTACTTGTAAAACTCCTAGCACTATGCCTGGCACATGGTAAGCATTCAGGAAGTGCTAGTTAATGATGCCATTGATGGTTATTGTTACTGTCACCACTTCACCACTGCCACATTGCCAGTCTTCTCCTGACCACCTCCTAATACAAATTCTTGGTGAAGAGCTATGCATTTAACTTGAAAGCCTATGGCATTTGGGAAGTTATTGCTCATTTTCACCTTTGGCCTTAGCTATACACATTCACCTGGCATGTACCCTCAACATTGACATGTGAGCCAAATGGGGGCTGGGCCCCTGAATAGGTACCCACATACTCCTTGTTCAGAATGATGTTAACTGACCAACATAGAAGAAGGAACTCACGGAGAATTTTGCTTCTGAACCTTAGAAACAAGCCCTCCCCAAATGACCTGGCCCCTGGGACTAGATAATCTCACAATGACAAGATCAGGCAGCCAAGGGTTCCCAGGAGCTAAGCCAGGCACAAAGGCACTGAGTCTTTGCTTTCAAGTGCTTGGAAAGCTAGCGGCCACCATGCTGAGTTTCTGCTTTGAGAACCAAAGTAGCAGAGCCCCTGGAGGCTGTATACCTCAAGACATCTTTCTGCTACCAAAATTTTGCAGAACTTCAGCCCCGCCTAAAATGAACAAACCACACTGGACTTTGTCACCTTATGTAAGCCCAGCTCTGCCCCTGCCAGGTCCAGTGTCTGGAAGAAATATACACCTCCCAGGAAAGACATCAATTGGGCCTTCATGTAATTCTTAATCACCATACACTTGGCAATCAAACACTGCTCACCTGGCTATGTCACCAGAGGATAGGTTCTGGGACCCAGCCACAGATTAGAAATGACCTGTGCTTGGGTCATGATCAGGAGTGGCTTAAGAGTCAGACTTCCCAGGGTTCAAATCATGGCCTTACAACTCACCAGCAATGTGGCGTTGGTCAGTTCAGTTGACATCTTGGGAACAGTTTAGAGTAGTTACTGACTTCACAAATCACTGCAGTCTGTTGTGTTCAAAGCACAGTCCTGTCTCAGATTGCTTCTCTGGAAATACAGTATCAAGGATCAAATACTGTTTTAGGTTTTATTTCCACCAAAACTGCTGAGCATGAGTGCTCCATTGGAGCACCTTGGCTGTTTTGTATTGATGGTCTTCAGTTGAAAGTTTTTGGCCAATGTGACTTCACTTCCTAAAAGACCTTATGGGCACCTGACATCTAAAGGGAAAAAACAACTGACTTGCTCTGAATTAGTTAAAGCTGTTAATGCAGTAAAAGACTCACTATATATAGCTGCTTAAAAATTCTCAAACCTATGAACAAACAAATTGCAAATTTCATTATTGGGTTATTTGTCCTTTTATTATTGAATTGTAAGAGTTTTTTATATAGTCTAGATAATTAGACCCTTATCAGATATATGATTTGCAAAAATTTTCTCCCATTCTGTGGGTTCTCTTTTCACTTTCTTGACTGTGTCCTTAGAAGCATAAAAGCTGTAAAATTAGATCATGTCTAGTTTGTTATTTTTCTTTCATTGCTTGCACTTTTGTTGTCATAGCTGTGAAACCACTGCCTAATCCAAGGTTGCTTGGTCACTTTTTTTTTTTTTTTTTGAGATGGAGTTTCATTCTTGTTGCCCAGGCTGGAGTGCAATGGTGCAATCTCAGCTCACCACAACCTCCACCTCCCGAGTTCAAGCGATTCTCCTGCCTCAGCCTCCTGAGTAGCTGGGATTACAGGCATGAGCCACCACGCCCTACTAATTTTGTATTATTAGTAGAGACAGGGTTTCTCCATGTTGGCCAGGCTGGTCTCGAACTCCTGACCTCAGGTGATCCACCCACCTCGACCTCCCAAAGTACTGGCATTACAGGCGTGAGCCACCGTGCCCAGCCACTTGGTCACTTTTTATAGTTTACTGTTCCCTTGAGATGATGTCAAATTTGTCTTTTATTTCTTTAAGCATAATGTGATGGTTTTATCATCTGTGACTGAGAATTTCAGTATGTGAAGTTTCTGTGGCTGTTGTTTAATTGTAATATGCCTATGCTCCTGGCCTATGCTCTTCATGTAACGTGCTTCTTTATGCTAGGCTGCCTGATTATGTGCCATTTGTTGTTCCTGAAAATTACTTTTTAGGAATAATATGAGGCCTAAGATGAATTGCTTTTTGGTAGGGAGGACTTATGTTTGCTTTTGCCATGTGCCTTTAAACTAAATACCCAGCTTGAGACCTTTTAAACTACCAAAGTGCTGCAGATTAGACCTGCAGGTTTATGTGAAAACTGGCTTATGGTCACCACACCTCAGAGACACTCTTCTGCTCAGCTCTACTCAGTGCTGTGACAACTTCCTTTTAGTTTTGGTGGTGGAGGTGGTTTCTTCTGATTCCCTCTTCCTTGAGTATGTAGCCCTTTGGGATCTTAGCATAATGTGGGGCAGGGCTTCTATTGGACGTGCCTACCTCAGTGGGTCTTGGGATTTGATTCTTTTCCCCCAAAAGCTCACCGAAACCCAAGTTCAATTTTGCTGGCATTGACAAACATCTTCAAGCTAAAAAAGACTTTCATGCTGCATTTACCTCTCTGGGTTCCCACTTGCTTTCAATTTTAGTTGGCAATTCCTACTATCTGGTAAGCACTCCCGTGCTTTTTTCTTTTTCCCGAGATGGAGTCTTGTTCTGTCGCCCAGGCTGGAGTGCAGTGGCGTGATCTCAGCTCAGTGCAACCTCTGCCTCCTGGGTTCAAGCAATTCTCCTGCCTCAGCCACCTGAGTAGCTGGGATTACAGGCATGCGCTTCCATGCCCAGCTAATTTTTGTATTTTTAGTAGAGACAGGATTTCATCATGCAGTGTCTAGGCTGGTCTCGAACTTCTGACCTCATGATCCACCCACCTTGCTGTGCCCGGCATTCAGTGCTTTTAAGGAGATGATTTTAAATTTTTCTAGCACTTTTAGTTTTTTAAGTGGGAGTGTTGATATGAATAACCTAGCCTGCCATTAACAAAAACATAAGTTATATTGGGAGTGCTTTTCATATAATGTGACAAAATATTTATTCAACTGGCATTCATAGGGTCACTTTCAAGCGCCAGACAGGCTGAGTGCTGGATACAGGATTGAATAAGCCTGCTGAGGTCCCTGCTCCTAGGGGCCTACAGATGGCAAGGAGAGCCATCAGTTACCAATACAAACACATAGAAGGATTGCAAATTTTGGTAATTACTATGGAGAAAACAGAGGACCATGGTACGAATAAACAGGAAGAGTCCTAGTTAAGATGGGGTCATCTGGCCGGACACAGTGACTCATACCTGTAGTCCTAGCACTTTGGGAGGCTGAGGCAGGTGGATCACCTGAGGTCAGGAGTTCAAGACCGGCCTCATCAACGAGGTGAAACCCCGTCTCTACCAAAATACAAAAATTAGCCAGGCATGATGGCAGGTGCCTGTAATTCCAGCTACTTGGGATACTGAGACGGGAAAATCACTTGAATTCAGGAGACTGTGGTTGCAGTGAGCCGAGATCATACCACTGCAAAGCAGCCTGCGGGCAGCTGAGCAAGACTATCTCAAAAAAAAAAAAAAAAAAAAAAAAAGATGAGGTCGTCAGAAAGCCCTTACCAGCAACAGCCAGCAGTGAGGCTGAGCCTCTGAGTAGTGCTTCTCAAGCTGTCTTTTTAATTTCCATTCAGTTGCAGGAAATTAAATATGTGGTCCTGCTCTGCATAACCAGTACACAGAATTCACTTTATGCAACTCATCAGGTAACTGGATATCATCCTGATTTGTCTGGACTCTGTTTCATGAGATGAATTCACCAAGCATGTACTTAGATGCCACAGGCATGTCAGAGCGCGTACTTAGATGGCACAGGCATGTCAGAACAGTGTAAAGGTTTCCTGTACACTTTGTCATGGGCTAGTTAACAGTTTGCAGATTGGCGTCCATCAAATGGACCATACCTGAGAGTTCATCTGGGCCAATCTGCTTCCCTATGCATGAGTTCCTGCATCAGCTTTGCCAACAGTAAGCTGATCTGTACCTGCTTGCGTATATCTCCAGTAATGGGAAACTTGATACCCCCTGAGAGGATTTTTTTCCTCCTGACACCAATCAATTCTGACACCAACTGAGTGTCCTACAATTCAGTTCTGACACCAGCTACCTGGAGTTAGTGTCAGACTCCACAGGTTTAAGGGCTCAGTCCCACAAGACTGTCCTCACTTCAGAAGCCAGTCAAAAGTATTGGATCCCCAGGTAACCCACATTCCACATTTATGACCAACTTGGCTACAAAGTCACAGTTACCACAGCCTCCTTCTCAGCTTCCATAACTCCCTAAAATCACTCACAGAACTCATGAAACGACTTTTCTTACTACTGCTGATATATCATAAAGCAGCAGTCCCCAACCTTTTTGGCACCAGGACCAGTTTTGTGGAAGACAGTTTTTCCATGGACCAGGCAGTGGGAGATGGTTTCAGGATGATTCGAGCACATTACATTTACTGTGCACTTTACTTCTATTATTATTACATTGTAATGTATAATGAAATAATTATACAACTCACCATGACATAGAATCAGTGGGAGGCCTAAGCTTGTTTTCCTGCAACTAGACAGTCCCATCTGGGGGTTACAGGAGACAGTGACAAATCATCAGGCATTGGATTCTCATAAAGACCACACAACCTAGATCCCTTGTATGTGCACTTCACAATAGGGTTCATGATCCTTCGAGAATCTAATGCTGCTGCTGATCTGAAAGGATGTGGAGCTCAGGTGGTAATATAAGCAATGGGGAGTGGCTGCTAATAGAGATGAAGCTTTCTCACCCACTGCTCACCTCCTGCTGTGTAGCCCGGTTCCTAAGAGGCTATGGACCAATACTGGGGGTTAGTCTGTTATAAAGAGTACAACTCAGGAAGAAACAAATGGAAGACATGCATAGGCCAAGGTATGGGGTTGGTGATGTGGAGCTTCCACACCTTCTCCAGTTGTATCCGGACTCTGAGTATCTCAGTATCTCAATATGTTCCCCAACATGGAAGCTTCCTAAGCACCATGATGTAGGGGTTTGTATAGAGGTTTTATCAAGTAGGCATGATTTTTTTTTTTGAGATGGAGACTTGCTCTTGTCATCCAGGCTGGAGTGCAATGGCATAATCTCAGCTCACTGCAACCTCTGCCTCCTCGGTTCAAATGATTCTCCTGCCTCAGCTTCCCAAGTAGCTGGGATTACAGGCTCCCACCACTGCATCGAGCTAATTTTTGTGTTTTTAGTAGAGACAGGATTTCACCATGTTAGCCAGGCTGGTCTCAAACTCCTGACCTCAGGTGATCTGCCCACCTCAGCTTCCCAAAGTGCTGGGATTATAGGTGTGAGACACCATGCCCGGTTGGGTAGGCATGATAAATTAAATCATTGGTCATGGATGACTGACTCAATCTTCAAACCGTCTCTTACCCTGGAAGTTGGGGTATGGGGCTGAAAGTTTCAAGTTTCTAATCAAGGCTTAGTCTTTGTGGCAGCCACCCCTCATCCTCAACTATCTGGGAACTCCCTGAGAGCCCTGCTCCTTAGAACAAAAGATGCTTCTACCACCCTGATCACTCAGGAGCTCTGTCCTAGAAACCAGAAACAAAGACTGAATACATATTCCCATTATACCACACCCCCAAAGCAGTTAATTGCATTTTTCAGAATCTCTAATTGCTAGAAAGGTTTTTTTGTTGAACATAATTCACCTGTCTACTGTGTTTTCTCTCTCTCTCTCTCTCTCTCTCTCTCTCTCTCTCTCTCTCTCTCTCTCTCAACCTCCAGGGCTCAGGTGATCCTCCAACCTCAGCCTCTTATGCAGCTGGGTCTATAGGCACAGGACACCACGTTTGGCTAATTTTTGTATTTTTTGTAGAGACGGGGTTTTGTCTTGTTGCCCAGGCTGGTCTTGAACTCCTGGCTTCAAGTGATTCACCCACCTCAGACTCCCAAAGTTCTGGGATTTCAGGTGTGAGCCACTGAGGCCAACCTGTGTTTTCTTTTTTAACACAAGGACAATTTTAATCCTGCATTTTCCTGTAGTATAACATCCATTGCTGGCTATCTATGAATTGAAACTGCATTTGCTAAGAACTGTGAACATTAAGAAACTTTACATGAAGTCACATGTGTTGATATGACATCTTCCAGCACCAACAGAATACATATATAACACATACCAAATGATCTTGATGTATAAATTTGCTTCACCACGTAATTATATTTAGTAAAATTCACAGTTAATGCAGAATCCGGTTTTTTAAATTTACATCTTTATTACACATTTTTTATTTTTAAAAGCAGTCATTCAAGATTGTCATTTGCGGCCGAGTGTGGTGGCTCACTCTTGTAATCCCAGCACTTTGGGAGGCTGAGGCAGACGGATCACGAGGTCAGGAGTTCGAGACCAGCCTGGCCAATATGGTGAAACCCCATTTCTACTAAAAATACAAAAATTAGCCAGGTGTGGTGGCACTCACCTGTAATCCCAGCTACTCGGGAGGCTGAGACAGAAGAATCGCCTGAACCTGGGAGGCAGAGGTTGCAGTGAGCCAAGATCGTGCCATTGCACTCCAGCCTGGGCAACAGAGTGAGACTCTGTCTCAAAGAAAAAAAAGACAAATTTTAATTTGCATGGCAATAAACAATGGTTTCATGGGTTCTAAGTTTCTTAAAGGTGTCTATAGCAATTTAAAACACCACAGTTCAGCCTGGCACGGTGGCTCCTGCCTGTAATCCCAGTATGCTGGGAGGCCAAGGCAGGCAGATCATGAGGTCAGGAGTTTGAGACCAGCTTGGCCAACATAATGACACCCTGTCTCTACTAAAAATACACAGGCATGGTGGCGCATGCCTGTAGTCCCAGCTACTTGGCAGGCTGAGGCAGGAGAATTGCTTGAACCAAGGATGCAGAGGTTTCGGTGAGCAGAGATTGTGCCACTGCACTCCAGCCTGGGCAACAGAGTGAGAATCTGTCTCAAAATTAATTAATTAATTAATCAATTAAAAAAACCCACAAGTCTTCTTTTCAATTTGCAGCACCTGACTTAGTTTAAATTCATCTAATGCACTCATTAAAACTGTTCAGTTTCTCTTGTGAGAAAGATATGTATCAATTGCTTTTTCCCAAACTATCTTTTAAGCATGGATGTATATTGTTTTTATTTGGTTAGCAAGGTTACTCACACAATTTATAGCCAGAACAAGAACCTCTAGCCTCTCTGAGTGGCCTTCCACTCAGAACAGTGTTGTTAATAAATGTCTAAAATATATCTGAGGTCTGCCTCAACTTGATATCACCAAACATGTTTCCAAGTTTTCATTTTGTTTTTGTTTTTGTTTTTGTTTTGAGATAGAGTCTTGCTCTTCTTTCCCAGTCTGGAGTGCAGTGGCATAATCTCAGCTCACTGAAACCTCTACCTTCCGGGTTCAAGCGATTCTCTTGTCTTAGCCTCCTGAATGGCTGGGGTTACAGATACCTGCCACCATGCCTGGCTATTTTTTTTTTTTTTTTTTGAGATGGAGTCTTGCTCTGTCGCCAGGCTGAAGTGCAGCAGCACGATCTCGGCTCACTGCAACCTCCACCTCCTGAGTTCAAGTGATTCTCCTGCCTCAGCCTCCTACGTAGCTGGGACTACAAATGTGCACCACCACACCCAGCTAATTTTTTTTTTTTTTTTTTTGTATTTTTAGTAGAGATGGTGTTTCACCATGTTGGCCAGGATGGTCTTGATCTCTTGACCTCATGATCTACCCGCCTCAGACTCCCAAAGTGCTGCAATTGCAGGCGTGAGCCACGGCATCTGGCCTAATTTTTGTGTTTTTATTAGAGATGGAGTTTCACCATATTGGCCAACATGGTCTCAAATTCCTGACCTTAGGTGATCTACCCACCTTGGCCTCCTGAAGTGCTGGAATTACAGGTGTGAGCCACTGTGCCCAGCCCACTTCCAAGTTTCTTAGAAAATAATGATTTTTAACCATATGCATAATACTCTACCACATGATGCACCATCACTGCTTTATTTCCCAGTTGTTCATTTGTATCATTTTATACTTGTAAATTTTTATATTATAAATAACATTGTAATGAACACCTTCATCCATAAGTTTTATGCGAAACTGGTTATTTCTTTAGAATAGTATCAAAGAGAGGGGCTTACTGGTTCAAACAGTACATGTGGTTTTAAGGCTTTGAATATAATTTACCAAATAACCTCTGGAGTAGCTCAAAAAACTCCTACCCACAGTATGTTATTGTGCCCACAGAGTGGACTTGGTAACAATGAAGCACATTCATCCACAAATGTATTAGATTCTCACCTATCTCAAGACTATCACATCAAAGAAGCAAGAAGATGTATTACTGGTGAGGAAGCCAAATTCAAATGCTTTAAAAAAAATCACTCAACTTTAGATATGTAAAATAGTCAACAGAAATGCTTCCCACAAAAAGTCTACAGGATCTTTACAAAAATAAAGTTAAAAAGAGAGAAAGAGAAAAGTCAGTAGTAAATGACCAAAATTTTTTATTTGACTAAATTATATTCCATGCATAAGTGTGACAGTCTCCCTGTTTATCTGACTTCAGCAATAAAAAAACAAACAGCCTTGTACAGAACAGTGAAAATGCCAAAGACGAGGGTAGTCTGCAGTTTTACTGTGGACTATAAATATACTTTTTTTTTTTTTGAGAAGGAGCTTCACTTTTGTCACCCAGGCTGGAGTGCAGTGGCGCGATCTCGGCTCACTGCAACCTCCACCTCCTGGGTGCCAGCGATTCTCCTGCTTCAGCCTCCTGAGTATCTGGGATTATAGGCACCTCAGCTGGCCAATTTTTTGTATTTTTAGTAGAAACAGGGTTTCACCATGTCAGTCAGGCTGTCTTCAACTCCTAACCTCAGGTGATCTACCTGCCTTGGCCTCCCAAAGTGCTGGGATTACAGGCTTGAGCCACCACGTCAGACCATATATACATTTTTTAAAAAAAGGCCTGTCTCCCTTTGGCCATATCAAGATTAAGCTCAGGTCATTAAAAACAGAAAAATTTTCAAAACCACTTCTTCACTTCTCCAAGATCTTCAATGCTGTCATCTACCTCTTGCCAGTTTTCCTGAATAATGTCAATTATGTCATCTGTAAAGTCTCCCTGAATGATAATTTCTTCCTCTTCTGTTACTGAGGCACCACAGAATTTTTGAGCAGAAAATCTTTGTGCTTCTTTAAGATCAATTTCAAAAGTTGCAAGGCCACACATTGATGTTACGTATTTGTTCTCTGCTCTGGGAATTTTGGCTATGTAACCTTTTCTGGTACAGCTTTCTTTTCTTTGTTTTATTTGACCCCTTTCACCTCTCTTTTGTATTTTCTTGTCCTCTTTTTCCCCTGCTGTTCCTTGACCCTCATTAATTCCAGCTTCTTGTTTGGGTGAATTTTCTTTTTTTGAGATGCAGTCTCATTCAGATGCAGCATAGACTGGAGTGCAGTGACGGGATCTCAGGTCACTGCAACCTCCACCTCCCAGGTTCAAGCGATTCTCCTGCCTCAGCCTCTCGAGTAGGTGGGACTACAGGCACACACCTTTTTTTAATTGTTAATAGAGACAGAGTTTCACCATGTTGGCCCGGCTGATCTTGAACTCCTGACCTGAAGTGATCTGCTTGCCTTGGCCTCCCAAAGTGCTGGGATTATAGGCGTGACCACTATGCCTGGCCCTGTTTGGGTGAATTTTTTACAGTAAGTTTTGCAAATTCATTTGGAAAATTCTTCTCTAACCATTGTCTACATTTAGCAACATCAGGCATATATTTACAGTAGCCTGTTGGGAATGAACAGACTCCACGACAAAGGACTTGCAGTGGGTAATCAGCAGCTGAACTTGGCACTGTTCCTTAGGTCTCCTTTGCACTTGGCCCCATTGGATTCAGAAATGTCCACCACCATTTCACAAACCCAGGTGGTTGCCTTCGCTATTGCCAATTGAAGTGCCACATGGAACTGTCATCTGTATTTTCCACTCAAAGTTTCTATTTATGTTCTCCACAGCCCCAGGGTGTAAGTCTGAGCCCACTTCCATGTGACATCTGTTCTTTTCCTCCTAAGACACAGGATCAGTTCCATCATTGTCATCCTTATTGCTGTTCCTTGGACACATGTGAGGTTGTTAAAGAACTTTTTGGACTGAAGTGCTCAGAACTGAACACAGGGCTCTGGGCATGCTCCACACAGCCACAGAGTGGAGCAGGCTCATCCCCTTCCTTGCTGTAGACATTCTACCTCTTCTTATGGACCCTGATGACTCATTAAGAACCTAAATATGCTACTTTGCCCACCCCCATCTTTTTCACATGTTCTGGTATTTACCTGTGGGGCAGCACCATGATATAATGGCGATCATTTTGGAGTCTAAACCTGGGTTCAGACCTCAACTCTACCACTCTTTAGTTGACAATTCAGTGTCTCTGTGCCTCAATTTCCTAATGTATAAAAAGGGAGGTGAATCCTTCTTTACAGCACCTGACCTTGTTGTCCTTGAGTAATTTGTATTTTGTATCTAAGTGTAGGATCCTGAATTGTCTATGTTGAATTTAATCTCATGAGTGTGTCTCATAATTGCTAATTTTCAAGATTTTTTGGTGACATCTTGATTCTTTCACCTGTCCTGTTAACCCACTGAGCAGCTTTATTTTACCTTCCAATGTGCTTGTCTTGCCATCTGTGTGCTTATTCAGATTATTAATTAAAATGAGTGTGACCCTTGGGTAGATCACTGGGGACCTCCCTTACAGCTCACTCATATGTATCAGTTAGTAGATGGTGCAGCAGAGGGGGCAATCTTTCAGCTTTTTACAAATGTATCTTCCTTAGCATGGGGAGGACTCTCTTACACACTGTTGGGGTATATGTAAAGTAGTACAATCTTTTGGGAATGCAATTAGCAATAATTAAAAATGTGTATACCATTTGGCAAGACCTTCTATTGCTAGGATGTATTTTGTAGCATTATTTAAAATAGGAAAAAACTGGAAACAACCTCAATTTCTTTCAGTAGAGGAATGATTATGTAAACTGTGGTCCATTTACACAATGGAATGGTTAGTAGCTATTAGAATGAGGTAGACACATATGTACTACCACAAAAAGTGTTTAAGATACAGTTTTAGACACAAAAGCAAGTTCTAGAATGACCTGTTTAATATCATGCCATTCTTCTTAACAAAAAAAGGTATATATGCTTGTCAAGATGCAAGAAAATTTCTAAAAGATGCATAAGAATATAATAGTAATAGCTTCTGGAGAATGGAAATGGGAGCTCAGGAAAGAAGTTGGAGGACCTTAACTTTCCACTCAATGCCCTCCTATATTGTTTTCATATTTTATAAGTCTATATTCATTCAACTGAAGTGTTGAATTAAAAAAAAATCTATATAGTTGTTAAAAAGAACAAAGTAGATCTATATGTACTGACATAGAAATATTCACAAGATATTTCTTTGGCAGAGAAAAATTTTTCAGTGTAATCTATACTATTGTCCCATTTATGAAAACAAATTTTGCATATGTGTATATAGGCTTATGTATTTATACATATTTTTGTACACATATATGTATGTGAATGTGTGATATGTATGTATGTATGTATGTATAAAGTAAATACATCTTTGTAAATGCATAAAAAGATCTGGGATTATTTAGACCAATCTGATAGTGTAGTTACTAGAGGGAAAAGAAGTAAGTTGGGTCATGGAGAACATTCCAGTAAAATCAGGGTATCATATATGGATTTTTATTACATTCTCCTCAAAATTCCTGGCCAGATTCAGTCTTCCTCCGTCACATCCCACAAGTATAAATGGTGGGGTGGGAGGGAGTTAATGAAGGCAATGAGAAGCTTTGGTGGGCTTCGGATTTGGTGCAGAAATGATTCAGGGTTTTTGGGTCTCTGTAGGCATGTTCAGGCATGAATACAGCATGGAGCAATTTGAATTCATTTCTTTCCGTTGTAGCCTTTCACAAATGTTTACCTAAAGAGCATAAAATAAGCATGAATGTTTGCAGTGTTAAGCTTCAGTTATCTGGAAAATGTACTCATCAGCCTGTTTTCTCCTAACTTTCTAGTTGATGTCAAATAAATAATATGTTCCTGTTTCACTGTCACTTTAAACTGCTGTAGACAGAGTTTCTGTATCTCCAAGATCTTTCGTAAAATAGGTGACACTTAAATTAATTAGGATTTCTTGTAGATTAAAACGACAATTAGATACTACTTCACCCACTCCAGAACTGCAAGCACTAAAAAGCTAAAAGTTTGGTCAGAGAATGTGGAACAACTAGAGCTCTCATATATCTTGCTAATAGAAGTTTAAATTGGTGTATCCTCTTTTGAAAATTTTTTGGCAGTATCTACTAAAACTGAACACATGTATCGTCTGTGTTCCCGGATGTATACCCAACAGAAAATGAGTGCTTGTATCCACCAAAAGACAGACACAATAATGGTCATAGTGGCTTTATTCTTTTTTTGTTTTTGTTTTTGTTTTTGAGACAGACTCTTGCTCTGTCACCCAGGCTGGAATGCAGTGAGGTGATCTCAGCTCGCTGCAACCTCTATCTCCTGGGTTCCCGTGATTCTTGTGCCTCAGCCTCCCAAGTAGCTGGGACTACAGGCATGCACCACCACATCCAGCTAATTTTTAGTATTTTTAGTAAAGATGGGGTTTAGCCATGTTGGCCAGACTGGTCTCGAACTCCCAGAAACAATCCAAATGCCCATCGATGGAAGAATGAATGCATAAATTATGGTATCCATCTGGTAGACTGCTGTATGGCCATGAGAAAGAGCGAACCACTGCCACAGCAGTAACATTCAGTCTGAATGTCACAGACTGAATGACAAAGGATAAAAAGCTTGACTCAGATACACATCATACAAGTTCTGTAACACTTGAGAGCAGGTATAACTAATCCATGGTGGTAAAAGTCAGGACAGTGGTTCCCTTTTGGCATGTGCTTGGGTAATGACTGGGGAAATGAACAAGGGAGCTTTCTGGAATATTGAAAATATTTTCTATATTGATCTAGGTAATGGTTATGAGAATGTATAAATGTAAAAAAAAAAAAGAAACTAGTTTGGCTATATACTTATTTGTGCCCTTTACTACCCACTAGTACTACACGTCATCAGAATCTGGAGCTTGTTTTCAGAGTTATTCTTCAGGGTCCTGGGAGAAGTGGGATTTTTTGTTGTTTTCTGTTGCCTAGTCTCCATTGCTTTTGTCAGTTCCTGCATGTATTCTTGTCTTTGCACCTCATCATATGTGCTTTTAGCAATGGTTGGGAAGTGTCTTGCTCTGTGAGACTCACAACATTTTTGGTGTTGGGTTATTTCCCCCTGTTTTGGTTTTCAGTGAAGAGGAAAGTGAAATATTTATTTTAAGTTTTGAAAGTTTTTTAATTTTTAATTTTTTTTTCTTTAAGGAAACAGGGTCTTGCTCTGTTGCCCAGGCTGGAGTGCAGTGTCACTATCATGGCTGGCTGCAGCCTTAACCTGCTGGGTTCAGGTGATCCTCCTACCTCAGTCTTCCAAGTAGCTGGGACTACAGGCACATACCACCATACCTGGCTACTTTTAATTTTTTATTTTTATTTTTTAAAAGATAGGATCTAACTATGTTACCCAGGCTAGTCTCAAACTTCTGGCCTCAAGTGATCCTCCCAACTTGGCCTCTCAAAATGCTGGAATTACAGGTGTGAGCCACCATGCCCAGCCCAGTAACTTTTTAATCATTAAAGAAAACTCCTCATATTGACAGTTGGTACTCAGAATGCCTCTGCCTCTGGAGTCCCATCTCTCCCTCTGCAATGCTGAGCAGCACTTTGCACCTCCCTGTGATGATCTATTCTGCACTTGGCAGTGTTCAGATCTCTGGGAGGCAGACAGATGCAAGTGCTTTAGAAGCCTAGAGTATGCAGGTCATTTTCTATGCCTTTGAATCCCCTTGAAAGTCTGGTAAACCTGTAGACTCCATCTCAGAATAATGTTTTTAAATACTTGAAATTAAATACATAGGATTCCAAAGGAAAACAGTTGTATTGAAATAGTTATCAACATGATTTTTGAAACCTAATTTATGATACAGTAATATATATGATTTTAAAATGCATTAAGTAGGCCAAGCGCGGTGGCTCATGCCTGTAATCCCAGCACTTTGGAAGGCCGAGGTGGGCAGATCACTTGAGGTCAGGAGTTCCAGACCAGCCTGACCAACATGGCAAAGCCCCATCTCTACTGAAAATAAAAAAATTAGCCAGGTATGGTGGCACACACCTGTAATCCCAGCTACTTGGGAGGCTGAGGTAGTAGAATTGCATGAACCTAGGAGGCACAGGTTGCAGTAAGCCGAGATCATGCCACTGCACTCTGGCCTGGGCAACAGAGCAAGATGCCATCTGAATACTTAATTAATTAATTAACATACATCAAATAATAAATCTAGCAGCAGGCACCATAAATACTGTAATTTTGAAAAGTGAAGAGTGTAAATAGTATTTTGAGATATCTGCAATCAGTATAATGAATTCTGAGAGTATCTTTTTTTGTTGTTGGCATGGTTACCAGGACTGTCCATTTTATGGGGGGATTTTTGCATATAATCATAACTGAATGAAACACTAAATTTTAGTTAGAAGTTAGGGAAAATAAAGATATATTTGTTTTGCCCCATCCAAGTTTATGTCCCCCTCTCTGTTCTGGATTCTTTTTGAACTGGCATAGAGCATTGTTTCTCAAAGTTCAGTTTTCATCAGAACCACTTGTAAAATATCTATTTTACAATTTACTGGTGCCCCACTCATAGAGATCTTAAGGAAGAAGTTTACAGTGGGCCCAAGAGTGCACATTTTAACAAATTTGAGAAGCACAGAACTAAGATTTGTTGCTGCTACCTAAAAGAAACTTCTCTGTGCCATCCATGCATCTCTTCGAGGCCCCAGAAGTTTAAATGTCCTGATGACAGCTTAAGAGTTTACTCTGTAGGCTCTGCTCTAGCTTTCTAGGATCTAGGGCCTTGGGACCATGACACCAAACACTGTAGAGTCTGGCTCAGGCCAGCTTCCTTGGCTGGACTCCCCCATGTCTGGTCAGCTGATGCCTCAGGCTGGCTGGTAGGCCATGTCGTTGCTGCGTGCCCTGCAGTGGCATAGTGGAAAGACCTGGAGACCAGCAGTACTGCCCTTAGTTCATGGTTATAAAGTTAATAGCTGTTGATAATGAATCATGCAAATATCCTACAAAGAACAAAATCCAATGATGAGCTTTCACCAAAAGGTCAAAACTAAGAGGTAATATTTGAATAGGTGATCAAAATGAACATCACCACTGACGAACAGATTAGTATTTTGAAATATGATAAGCTGAGGACAAACCTCACTTATATGGTATTCCAGCCAAGTCTGCATACCCTGATTCTAACTGGGAAACATCAGACAAAGCCAGAATGAGGAGGGAAGATGCTGCATTCTTCAAAATGTCAATATCAGATACAAAGAAGGGAACTATAGACACTGGGGCCTACTTAGGGGTAGAAGGTAAGGATTGAATAATTACCTATTGGGTATTACACTGATAACCTGGGTGACAAAATTATCTGTTTACCAAACCCCTGCAACACAAAATTTGTCCATGTAACAAGCCTGAACATGTACTTCTTGAATCTAAAATAAAAGTTGGAAAGAAAAAAAAAAATAGTGACAGCCAAAAAAATTGCCAATGTCATAAAGACAAAGAATCTGTGGAAATGTTACAGATGAAGGGAGTCTAAAGAAACACAGTGAAATGATCCTGTACTGAAGAGAGAAATACTTAAAATGACATTGTTGAGTCCATTGACAACATTGGAATATAGATGGTATTGTGTCAATGCCAAATTTACAAAAGTTGAGAAAGCTCTGCTGTGGTTATGTAAGAACATATCCCCACTTTCGAGAAATACGCACTGAAGTATTTAGGGATGAAGGCTGTTATTTTACATCTGAGTCTTAAATGGTTCAAAAAAAATATTATGTATGTGTGTATGTTTGGGGGTTATGTGAACAAATGAGCCAGTGGGCTAAAACATTAACAGTAGGTGAATCTGCTAAGTAAAAGGTAAACATGTTTTTTTACACTGCTCTTATTCATGCAACTTTTATGTAAATTTAAAATTATTTCCAAATAAAAATTTATATGTATGTAGCAATAGCTAGGTTTTTAAAATTCCAGAAAATCTGATAAAAGCAAAATAATACTAAAATTTTCACCTACGTTTTTACTCCTTAATAGGCTTAAAAGGCAGGACATAAAAAAGGACACAGAGGATGACGTAATGGTTAAGATTAAAAAAAAGAAAAAAGAAGAAACCTCTGGAATTGGAACTGGTTCTGTTCCAGCTCCACTACTTATTATTTCTGTAACCTTGGGCAACATATTTAAACTCTCTCAGTCTCCATTTCCTCATCTGAAAGCAGGGGTATAAGATAGAATCCATCTCATAAGGTTGATGGGTGGTTCTGGAGATAATGCATATAAAATGCTTAGCCTAATATTTGGCATTTAGCACTCTATCAATGAATGTCAGTATTTCCAGAGCAATGACAAGAACAGAAAGCTTCCCATTTCATTTTATAAGGTAACATAACCCTGAAAGCATGACAGAAATAAAAATAGAAAGGAAGCCTATAGATCTATCACACAAACAAATATGATACAGAAATCATTTGTTAAAGACAAACAGCATATTAAAAGAATAATATTACATGACCTAGTAGGGTTCATTCCAGAAATAAGAGAACCTTTCAATGTAAGAAGAGCTATTACTATATTCATTCATTACACTACATACTACGATTCTCTCTCCCCTCCACCCCACCATTTAACCTGTTCTCTCAATAATTGCCCCCCAAAAAAGCTTTTGGTAAATTTAATTTTCCTTCCTGAGAAAAGCCTCTTTGTAAACTTTGAATTGAAGGAAACATCTTCAGCATGATAAAGAAACCGACCACAAACATCTAGGACATCGCTAGAGGCATGTCAAAGTCAGAGAGAGTATGTTCCAGTAGTCTGCCTTACATACATGGCACAATGGAGATGTCAACAAAGCTGCAATAGAGTGACATCAGTCATTCGGGACAACTGACATCTAACACAGTCTCAGCATAGACCATGCAAGATTCAGACATTTACTGTAAACATATTTAATGCCTTATAAGAATTGAAAATGATAGAGTGTTCAATAAGTAGAACTGAGTTAATTGATAAATGACTTGGGGGAAATTGATCCTTACCTCATAGCATCCATCAAAATAAATGATAAGGAATGAACTATAGAAATGAAACATCTAAAAGAATATAAAGGTAAATAGTTTCATTAATGCTGGGATGGAGGACTTTTTGATACTAATTAGGCAAAAGCCATAAAGGGAAAAAAATGAAAAATTTGCTTATATAAACATTTTGAAACAGCTATGTGGCCAAAAATAACATAGAACAAGTTTAAAAGCAAAAAGTTGATCAGAAGAAATTATATGCAATATATTTCAAATATTTCACAAATCATTAAGAAAAAGAATACAATAATCAGAAAACTGACAAAGAACATAAACAACCCACAAAATAATTGTAAATGACCCATAAAAATATGAAGAAAAGCTTCAATCTAAATCATATACAGGCCAGGCGTGGTGGCTCACTCCCGTCATCCCAGCACTCTGCGAGACCAAGGTGGGAGAATCACTTGAGGCCAGAAGTTTGTGACCAGCCTGGCCAACATGGTGAAGCCCCATCTCTACTAAAAATACAAAAACTAGCTGGGCTAGGTGGCATGTGCCTGTAATCCCTGCTACTCAGGAGACTGAAGCAGGCAAATCACTTGAACCCAGGAGGCGGAGGTTGCAGTGAGCCAAGATGGCTCCACTGCGCTCCAGCCTGGGCAACATAGCAAGACTCTGTCTCAAAAATACATATATATACACAAAGAAACAAAAATAAAAACAACGTTGAGATTACATTTTGCTGTTAAATTGTAAAGAGGCAATGTCGACAGTATAAGGGAAGATGGTACCCTCAGCCGTTGCTGGTGGAACTATAATTTTGTATCAGTCCTCCTAGATGTTAGATTGGCATTGTTTTGCAGATCCTCGACAATGTACATACCCTTTGACAAAGCAATTTAACTTCTAGGAATTATCCTAAAGAAGTAATTGGACAAGTAAGTATGTAAACGTGGAATTAGAAGATGATCAATTTTATTTACAATAACAAACAATTGTAAGCAGCCTAATTGTCCAGTATTATTAGTTATATCTATATAATAAAAGAGTATCAAACTAATAACATTATAGGATTATATCTATTGACATGTAAAAAGGTTATTGACAAAGAAAGCCACAAAACTGTATATTCAATATAATTTCATCTTGTTAAGAAAAATGTGCATATGCACAGGAAAAAAAAACATAGATGGATTCTAGATGAATTGTGCCTGTTACAGGGTAACAAAAAGAAGGGGGTTCCTCTAGGGGGCACCAATTCCCAAATATTATGGAAGTTTCAGCCCAGAAAGGAGAGGTACTTG
The DNA here is from genome assembly GCF_030222135.1 of Aotus nancymaae. Lineage (NCBI taxonomy): Eukaryota > Metazoa > Chordata > Mammalia > Primates > Aotidae > Aotus > Aotus nancymaae. The sequence continues at coordinate 4,741,717 of NW_026988414.1, read as the reverse complement.
GTACCCATTTTAGGAATAGCTGAACGGGTTCACTGATTCTTTTTCCTTCACCTCAGAGACCTCCTGGATGCTCCCATGATGTGAATTTAGACTGATTGTCTTTTCTAGTGAGAACATGCAGCGACAGCCCTAGGGTGTATGCTTTTAACAATGATTTTTTGGTTCCTTGGCCTCTGGTTCATTGCCAGCTTCATGTTTACTTTCTGAATAAGCCTCTTAATGTCACAACTTTGTTCCATTACAGAATGCAACTGCTCTGCCAGGTACTTGGCGAAGAACAGATGTGCACTTAGAGAACCCAGAATACCACACCAGATGGTATTTCAAATATTTTTTAGGACAAGGTAATTATACTATTGTGGTGGTTGGGAAGAAAGGGTATTCAGAATGAAAGTTAGTGTTAGTACAATTTCTGGTAACCTATATGAGTGAAACTAGCCATTTTAGGAGCACTAGCATCAGAGCATTTCACTTCAAGGTTAGTAGTAACCTTTGTAGGTTAAAAGATTCAATTCAGAGTCTCAGCCCTAAGAGTTTTTGCTCATAGTTTTCTTTTTTTATGGACATTTTTATCCCTGGGGAACTAAAGGAGATTAGACCATCTGAATAAGTGATTTGAGAAATAAGATAAATTTTCCAGGGTAGAAGAACAACTTTAGACTTAACAAGGCAATTGCCCTGTCAATATTGGGTTTTGAATTCTTAGTTCAAAGTATTCGGTACAAGGCAATGAGGGAGACAATTGGTTCTCTGAGCTCCAAGGCCTGTATAGAACTAGAGAGACATGAGACTGTAGGCTCTGGCATCATTCATGCATTCAGCCATGACAAGTATTTATTTATCACCTACTACATGCCATGTGCAGAGCAATGGGTATACAGTGGCAAAGACACTCATGATATGAGTTTGGATCCTGATCCTGCCATTAGTAATCAGAGAACCTTACACTAGCTACTCTCCATTTCTCTGTGACTCAATTTTTTTTTTTTTTTTTTTTTTTTTTCTGTAGAGATATGAGTGCATACCTAGTAGGTTTGAATGGAAGTTTCAGTGAAATATGCAGGAATAACACTAAGCCCACTGTCTGGCACATACCAACAGCTCAGTCATTAATAGCTATGTACATTTAAAGTGAAAGGCTCAACTGAAAATATACAGAAAGGTGGAAAACAGGAATATGGCTAGTGACAAAAGATTTGAGGAATGGAAGAGTAATCACTATTTTGGGATTCAAAATGAATTAGAGAGATTGTTTCTGAGGCTAATGTATTCATTTATAGATATGATGCTTGAACTATGAAATGAGAGTGAACAGACCTAAATGATGCCTTTAAAGAAATCTGACTCTGTATTATTGTAAGAAGTTCCTTTATTTGGCCAGGCAAAATTTATTGCTGTGTTAGGGGGGAGATAGAAGCATTTATTTTAAAAAAAGAAAACAGCAGGAAAGTCATCGTCTTCCCAAATGCTTGTAAATAGTGCTCAGAGCAGTGAGGACTTTACAGAAAAATGGTGTCATGAGTTTGGATGCCTTCAGGTGTAGTAACAGAAAACCTGACTCAAACTGGCACAAACAGTAAAGAATATAACAAGAAACCCAGAGACAGGGCAAGCCCCAGGGTTGGAGGATTGAGAGTCCCAGTAATGGCAAGGACCCAGGCCTTTCCCTTTTCCTGCTTCCCCATCCTTACTGTGGCAACTTGGCCCTTGGGCTGGCCCTCTTCAGGGTCACAAGATGGTTTCAGCAATTCCAGGCATCACTTCTAGACTCCACCATGTCCAGGGGAAGAAGAAGGCCGTGTTTAGGAGTGAGGAAGCCTCTCTAGAAGCCCCTTGGCAGATTTCTCCTCCTGTCTCATTGGCTACAATTTGGTCACATGTTCATTCCTGAACCAGACACAAGCAAGGGGAAGAGGAGTGTATGATCAGCCAAGAGAGATCAGAGTCTATCCCAAGCTGGCTTTGGGATTATTGTTCCCTGAGCATGTGGGAAGGGCTGGACACCACCTGCAGTGTCCTCTACCATCTGTGACTGGCAGAACCAGTTGCATTCTCACTGTTCTAAACCTTTCTTTTCCAGTCCATCAGAACTACATTGGAAACGACGCAGAGAAGAGCCCTTTCTTCTTGTCCGTGACCCTTTCTGACCAAAACAATCAGCGTGTCCCTCAATACCGTGCAATTCTTTGGAGGAAAACAGTAAGTATATGGCTCACACTTGAAGCAAAATTCATGCATCGGTTTCAGGATATGACCCCTGTGTGGAGAACTGAGTGCCAGTTTCTTCTAGTGCATGCATCATAGTTTTCTCATGATTCACTTATGAGAAGTGACATTGCCTTTGCCCAAAGCACCTTGTCTTCTGCACCAGGAGGCTGTTTTCTGGCCTTTTTAAAAAAAAAAAAAAAAAAAAAACTTAATTTATTTTATGTTTACTAATTACAGCATTCTAGTCTCTTCTGGTTTAAATAGTCTCTTTAGGATGACTCTGTCTCTTTTGGGCAAACAATCAGTCTTTCCAATTTTTTCCCTCCTCCTGCTCCTCTTGCAGTTGGTATTTGTGCACATGGGGAACAGGCTTATGAGACCTAATGGTCGAGAAGAGAACCATGGATCCACATGGGCCCTCTGAGTTCTGTCTGATCTCTGTTGTGGAGTGACTGATATAATTGATTCCTCTGGCTTTTTTAAGTCATTGGAAAGCATCTGCCCCTGAAACCCATGGTGCCAGCCATTTGGCTCTTGTAAAGTCACTCCTTGTCCTGATCCCAGGTCTCTGCTAGTCTCTGAACCTCTCAAAGCTCTCCATCCCCTCCTGGGGCACATCCTCTATGAGCCATAGCTCAGATGTGAGGAGGCAGGACCATTGCCATAGGCCTGCGTGTGTCATATTTCTGGTCATTAACACTTGCAACCACTGAGTTGCTACCCTTCACCAAGATCAAACCAGGTGCTGCCTGGACTTAAGATTCCTGTGCAAGGCCATGCCAGGGAAGGGGCCTCTGGTTCAAATGCTCTGAGGTGCCTCCAGGTCTTCCCTTGACAAATTTGCAGCATCCCACCACCCCTTCAAAGCCTGTACTTGGCATGGGGGCATCAAGGACCCTGGTGTCCACCTCTTGGCTGCCCACCTGCCTGCCTACCTACCTGCCTGCCTTCTTTCTTTCCTTCTTTCCTTCCTTCTTTCCTTCCTTCCTCCCTTCCTCCCTCCCTCCCTCCTTCACCTCTCCTCATCTCCCCCTCCCTCCTTTCCCCCTCCCCCTCCCCCTTTCCTCATGTCCCCCTCCCTCCTTTCCCCCTCCCCCTCCCCCTTTCCTCATCTCCCCCTCCCCATCTCATCTCCCTCTTCCTCCCCCTCCCCTCCCTCCCTTCCCCTCCCCCTTCATCTCCCCCTTCCTCCCTTCTCCCACCCCTTCCCCCTCCTCATCTCTTCCTCCCTCTCCTCCCCCTCCCCCCTCCTCATCTCCCCCTCCCTCATTTCCCCCTCCCCCTCCCCTTCTCCTTATCTCCCCTTTCCTCCCTCTTCTTCTCTCTTCCCCTCTCCCTCCCTCCAAGGCAGGAAAGGGTGGGTTTTCCCCTTCTTCCACCTTTCTGGAATGGACTTTCCCAATGTCATATCTTCTTCCTCCAGGAAATAGCTATCACATCCTCACTGAGATGACTGCCATATATGAGGGGAGACATAGTGGGACAAATGCAGGGGGAACATTTGCTTATTTCAATTTCCAAAGATACTGTCTGTATGACATTGTAAGTTGTGATAAGGACTCTGAAGACAGAGAATGACAGAGCATGATGCAGGAGCCCTGCTTAGATGGACAGTTTAGGGAAAGCTTCCTGAGGTGGCACCCAGCAAATAGAGACCTGAAGAATGAAAGGGAACCAGTCGCATGACGAGTTGAAGGGGAGTGTTCCAGGTAGAAGGAGCAACAAATGCGAGACAAACAAGGGTTACTCATAGCTGGTATTAGAGAAGCCAAGGAGGTGGAATTTAAACCCCAGTCTTGCATATCTCTACTGTTTCTTCTGTCATAAATGGCTGATGCAAAGAAAATATGAAAAATGATTCGTACTTGTTGTAAAAATTCCATCCAAACAATACAGCAAGTAAAAGGAATCCAACTGCTTGGAGATAATCACTGCAACAGGCTTCTAGACATCTGTCCATATACACACACACCTGCACACACACACCTGTTACACAGGTAATCTTTGACGTATACTTCTGCATGCTTGCTGTGCTCACTTGGTATTGCCTGATACATACATGCACTGGACTCTACCTGTGCATTTGATGTTTCCACTGAACACAGAACTATTTTACTTGAACATTGACTCTGGAAACTAGTAGCTTCCAGGGAAGAGATGAGGAAGAGCTTTACCAGTTTGTAGTGAAGAAAAACAAACCCACAATCCCAGGAGCCCTAGGTTTCACACCCACATAGGCAGCTCACAAAGGTGTCACTGTCACCTAGTGTAGCACTGGAGCCCTGTGCTGTGCCATACATTCCCCCTGAGCTGCCCTTGGCTTCTCTTTAAAAGCCTTTGGGCTGGGCATGGTGGCTCATGCCTATAATCCCAGCACTTTGGGAGGTTGAGGCAGAAGGATTGCATGGGACCAGAAGTTTGAGACTAGCCTGGGCAATGTAGTGAGACCCTACCCACTACAAAAAAATAAAAATAAAACTGCCTTTGGTGTGTTGGGTAAGAAGAAAATGTAGACAAGGTAGGATCTGGGCTAGAGGGGCAGATTTAGGACCCTCCTAGACAGGGGATGCAGTATAGACTGGAGCCAGTTAAAAAGCAAAGCCGCAGAGGAAATCAGCTCTCAATGGGTAGGATCTGTAGAATCAGAAAACATGTGTGTATTTCTTAATATTCCTCTATAATTGGGAAAAAAATAATCTCTGTAACACAAACTACAAAGCAAAAGCTCAGCCCAGTTTCCTTGGCTAATGGAGAACCTATAAGAAGGGCTCTCTCTAGTGTAACTTCTTATCCTCAGCTGCAAAGACATCCTCCTCCCTGGCCTGGAAAGGGGTGAGAGTAGCAGGCCTCCAGGGGTGTAGGCATGAAAGTTTCATTTATGCAAAGAGAGTGTGGGCTTGAAAAGTTCAAAGAACTCCACTCCATTGCCATTGTTCAGGGCTTGGACAGATGAATTGACAGATATGTCCCAATAGCAGAAGAAAAATTATATTTACTTCAGCTGGGTGTGGTGGCTAACACTTGTAATCCCAGAACTTTGGGAGGCCAAGGCAGGTGGATCACCTGAGGTCAAGAGTTTGAGACCAGCCTGGCAAACATGGTGAAACCCCTTTGCAAAAGAAAAGAAAAATCATATTTACTTCTTTGCTCATTCCCTAAAAGAAATGTTCTTAACCTCCTCTAACTGTTTGTGATGACAACTTTAGTACTAGTCTAAGTCAAGAAGAAAGTTTTAAATGTGCAGTCTGTGATAATCTTGTTTGCTAACTGTGTAGTGTAAAGCCTTTGTGAATTCTAAATCTGTGTCACCTCTTCTTAGACAATTAGGAAAAGAGCAGCACTCATCTGTTCTGGGTGGTGTGGACATTAGACTGAATCAGTTAGGCAATTCTTCATTCCTTTTTCAGTCAAAAAAATATTCACTGAGCATTTCTATGAATGAGTCACAGTTGGTACTCGTTTAGGAGAAAAGAGACTTCAAATAAGAAAACAGATAAATATAAAAGTACATATTATGAAAACCTCTCTGAAAGATTCGGGGGATTTCTAGTTCAAAAAGTTTTTGACTGGGAGACATTATTTTTGAGTCCCATCAGACATGTGGAAACTGTTGTCTTCTTATGATCTTTGAGGCTTATTTGATGTTCGGCTCAGAGACCAAATTCCCAGCTGGGTGCAGTGGCTCACACCTGTAATCCCAGCACTTTGGGAGGCCGAGGCAGGTGGATCACCTGAGGTCAGGAGTTTGAGACCAGCCTGGCTAACATGGCAAAACCTCATCTCTACTAAAAATTAGCCAGGCCTGGTGGCCCATGCCTGTAATCCCAGCTACTCAGGAGGCTGAAGTAGGAGAATCACTTGAACCCAGGAGGCAGAGGTTGTAGTGAGCTGAGATCATGCCACTACACTCCAGCCTAAGCGACAGAGCCAGACTCCATCTCAAACAAAAAACAAAAAAACAAATTCCCTTCTTATCTGGTTCAGGTGGCTCAGGTGCTCTACATAATAGCTAAGACACTGAAGACCTGTATATTGAAGGCCATGCTGAAATCCACATATGTTGGGGAGGGGAGATGCTGGAAGTTGCTATTAAACTTGAGCAAGATTGTTTTCAGACGTAGAATGTGTTTATTAATATACATGCCCCTTAAGGAGAAAGTAGAAAGACTGGGCATGGGTTTCTTTTGAGTGACCAGAGAGGCTCTTTTGGAGATGGAAGTTGTATAACTTGTCACTGATTTGATGTTTGGACTTTTCCAGGGTACCCAGAAAATATGCCTTCCCTACAGTCCCACAAAAACTCTTTCTGTGAAGTCCATCTTAAGGTGAGTTCTAATGGGTAGAAACCCCACACATGGATTTGGAGCCCTTTATACACTGTTTTCTCCTGTGATCATTCTGATGTTACCTTTCCATTGTCTTGAGCATTGACTGTGTGCGAGACATTTTCTAAGCACTTGACGTGACATGCATCACTTTGTGTCATCATCACAGCAACCCTGTAGGGCAGGTGCTGTGACCGTGCCTGTTTTATAGATGAGGAAATGGAGGTTCAGAGAGAGAAAGCCAAGGTCAGATAGCAAGTGTGTGGTGGAACCAAGTCCTGTGAAACCAAGGCCTGAGTCCAGGTCCAACTGATTTTGAGCATTGCTCTTAGACATCTCCCCATACAGCATTAGTTGCCAGCTTCTTTTTTCTTGTATGCACTCAGAAACTTTAGTTTTATAAAGATAATCAAGAAATATTTTTCCTTCCATTTTTCTACCTTGAAATAGAAACCCAGATGTCAGCAAAGAATGTGCTTATTCTTCGCCAGACAGAACGTTAAATGGATGGAATATCTGGGTGCTCCCTGCTCAGCCACCTCTTGTGCCCCCACCCTCCCACCTCCCTCTCATCTCTCTCCTATGCTTAGGTGGCAGCCTCCCCTAGGAATGCCACCACTTGGATCCAACCTGTTGCTTTGTCACCGGCTAAGATGTTACATCATAGTAATGGTAGCTTCTGTTTGTCAGGCACCGTGCTGAATGCTTTACAAGTGTTCTCTGAGTCAATCTTTAAACTAGCTCCATGAAGTAGATCTAATATTATCTCCACTCCACTTATCGGGAATTGGAGCCTCAGAGAGGTGAAGGGATCTGACAAAGATCTCACAGCTGGTAAATCACAGAGCTGGAGTCCATGTGACTCCAGAACTTGGGTTGTTTAAGCAGTAATGCCCTATCATGTGAAGGACAAAGCTTATCTCAGAGCCCTGGTGATTTCCTCTCTATTTGTCTGGAGCTACATGGTGGTAGATGTGTTTCCAGTGTTCTAGGTGACACAATAGCTACAACTCATCCTTACCAAAATGGCTCTTACAGTGACAAACTTGACTCTATCTGTTGGGGATTGTATCTGCTAATGAAAAGGCACCAAAGCCAGGTGTGGTCACTCATGCCTGTAATCCCAGCACTTTGGGAGGCCGAGGCAGGCAAATCACGAGGTCAGAAGTTTGAGACCAGCCTGGCCAACATAGTGAAATCCCATCTCTACTAAAATACAAAGATTAGCCAGTGTGGTGGTGGGCGCCTGTAGTCCTAGCTACTCTGGAGGCTGAGGCGGGAGAATCACTTGAACCCTGGAGACAGAGGTTGCAGTGAGCCGAGACCACGCCATTGCACTCCAGCCTGGGTGACAGAGTGAGACTCTGTCTCAAGAAAAAAAAAAAAGGCACCCAGACTAGGAAGTAAAAAACGTTATATCCCACTTTCAAGCTTTGTTTGGTCTCCAGATTGCAGACCTTTTCCTGTCTGCTCTGTGCCTTCTGATTTTTCTTCTGAGTAGTTCTGAAGCTTGAGTTAAGCCTCCCCACCAAGAGGCTAACATTTTTGCTGAGCACAGAAATATTCTGCTGCTTTCAAGGAGCTATAAATCTTAATTTACTTGGAGAGTAATACCTTCGCTTACACTGGTTTAAGATTTCTGTGAATTCTTTTTTTCTAAAAAGCAGTTTACTCGGCTGTGTGCGGTGGCTCATGCCTGTAATCCCAGCACTTTGGGAGGCTGAGGTGGGCAGATCACCTGAGGTTGGGAGTTAAAGACCAGCCTGACCCATATGGAGAAACAGCATCTCCATTAAAAAAAAATTAAAAAGAAAAAAATAAAGAAAAGTTTACTCTAGCTCCTTTCCTATTTATATTTAAAAACTAGTCATTTCATTTTGTTGTAATTTCATTTAGTTATGAGCAAGGCCTTACCTTTTCAGTACATCCTCATAGCCAGAGCAAGGTATAGCAAGATTTTAAAGATATGATAGACTACACGTTCTACAGTTGCTGCCAGCAGAAGAAAAGATTTTACCTTCTTTTGTTACAAGAATGAACTTGAAAACTTCAAAGGAAATTAAAATATAAATGCTATAGAGTCACATAAACCTGAATTCAAGTCCTGGCTCTGCTTTTTACCAGATTTTTATCCTATTATTTAACTTCTCTGCTTCAATTTCCTCATCTTTAAAATGGGGCTAAAATAGTACTTGCCTCATAAGGACTAAATGAGACAATCCATGAAAAGCATTTATCACAGTGTCTCGTGTATTGTAAGTACTCTAGAAATTCTTTATTATTTTTAACTTTCACTTATAAATATTGGAATATTAGCTGAAAGGAACTCTAGAGAGCATCTATTTCAATATCATTGTTTTACCTTTATAGGAACTTAGGTTCAAAGGAATTTACATTGCTTGTCCAAAGTAAAACATTTTAAAAAATCTTATTAAGGTTGGCCTAGAAATTTCAGTTAAATATTAATTACATTTCATCACTTTAAGAATCTGGAAGAGTGGCCAAGGTTACCTGAAACAGATGTTCCTGATTTCTCTCTCCGTCTCTTATTAGATGAGTATCATTAGGAGTCAAGTTTTATAAGTCAAGTACATGTGGTGTTGGTTACTTTCATCTATTCATTCATTGATCACTCATTTATTGATTTGTATCTTCTGAGTGTCAGGCATTTAGGGAAAACAGCTGTGATTTTCTAGAAACTACTTTTTAGCTTCTCTAAAGAACCAAGGCTTGCTCTACATTATTTAAGTTTCCAGCACGCTGCAGCTCATCCTGTCCATTCTTATTTCAGTGCCATGAATCTGGACAAATTTGAGAAAGGCCCCAGGGAAATTTTTCATCCTGAAATACAAAAGGTAACAGAACATTTTATGCTTCATAATTTTACAAAATTGATTATAGTGTTGGGATAGAACTGACAGGTCATCAGTAATCCTTAGCCTAGGATACAAAGCAAAATCACCTATGCAACTTTAAAAAAATCATCATGAGAGAACCTCACACCTACGGTTCTGATTTGATGGGTTTAGGGTAGGGCCCGGGTATCTGTGTTTTTCAGAAGTTCCTGAAGTGATTCTGATGCATAGCCATTCCTAAGAACCACAGAGCTATCCTCAGTCCACATACCAATAGGGTGTACATTCAGAAAACTCTTATTGGCTTAAAAGCCACCCTCTTTACTGAGTAATATAGAATTGTGTGGAATGTTAAAGAGATTTTCTTTTTTTATTTTTTGAGACAGAGTTTCACTCTTGTCGCCCAGGCTGGAGTGTAGTGGCGTGATTTCGACTCACTGAAACCTCTGTCTCCCAGGTTCAAGTGATTCTCCTGCCTCAGCCTCCCGAGTAGCTGGGATTATAGGCACCTGCCACCACACCCAGCTAATTTAGTAGAGATGGGGTTTCACCATGTTGGCCAGGCTGGTCTCAAACTCTTGACATCAGATGATCCACCCACCTCAGCCTCCCTGAGTGCTGGGATTACAGGCATGAGCCACCACGCCCAGCCAGGAATGTTAAAGAGATTTTTAAAAAATTAATCAATACAAAACATGGTTGATTGAGCTCTTACTCATGTAGTACACTGTGCTGGGTACCATCAAGGATAAAAGGTATCCAGAAAGCCATCCCTGTTTTCTTAGGGCTTAATGTTAAGGGAAAACAGTCTGCCTTGGGAGAGAAAAAAATTTAGTCATAATTTAGGTGATGGTTTATCAGAAAAATGTCAATGAAACTTTTGTCTTGTCATTATAACCAATTTAGCTTTGAAACTTAGAAACACAGAAATCACTAGTAGTGTGCCTGCCGTGTGTCAAGCTGAGATTGAAGTAGTTGAGTACACCAGGGACAGGTGACAAAGGAGGAGGCTGGAGAGGCAGGCTAGAATTTTATCCAGGAGGCAGCAGGGAGCCAGTAGAACCTTTAAGCAGGGAGCATCATGCTCAAATTTGCTTTTTAGGAAAATAATAAGAGGAGGATTTATTGGAACATGAACAGTCTTTGCTTGCATATCTTTAAAATACAGTTAGCTTTCAAAATAAGGTTATCAACTCTCGGCTTACCCCAAATATAGAGTTGTGAATTCCCATATCTTTTGTTTTGTTGTAATTTTTAAAATAGTGTTTATACCCAGCCTCAACCCCAGACAGAAATCAGGCAAAAATGGGTATGTTAGGTTAAACTATAAGCGACTTTAAGCCATCCAGGCTTATTACAAGTGAATCTTTATAACAAATTTTAAAACAAACTAGAATTATAAATATGTCAGTACCAGTGTGCCCTTATTACTTCACCCACACAGGTTATTATTCCTAATCCTTCTTTAAGCCTTGGTCTGATTCCCCACACCAACTCTGCTTCCCAGACACTGAGCCCCAAAACCTACAGAGCCAGCTCTGTGACACTTCTTTCTGCCTCTTGCAACTGAGCCAGTTCCCTCAGCAGAGCTCATCCCTGCTCAGTCACCCCTGTCTGATTTCTCTAGAAGAGGAAAAAAGAAAAGAAAAAGATATAGCAGCATTCTGCCTATTTATATCACAACTCTGTGCCTGTTTTTACCAAGAGTACTTTTATGCTTTCCTACATTTCTTTAGGAAAGCATATGACTTTTTTCCCCTTAAAAAAAAGGAACCATTCATGAACTTTCCCCATGTCCTCTGTGTGTGTGAGTGTGCACATGTGTGTGAGCCTCAGAGATGCAGGGTGAAGGCTGTCATCACATTTCTGTAGGTTTCCCTTAGGAACAGTTGAGCAACAGGCTTTAGGTAGAGAGGAAAGAGTTCTTCAAAATTGTAGGAGCCAAAGAGTAAACAGAAGGTAAACCAATTGTGTTACAAAGAAGGCATCTTACCACAAAGAGAGAAGGTGGCTGGTACTGTTTTTAAATGTTATTTGTCTGTTTCTGGCTGCTATACTATAGTAACATCTTCCTTGACCAAAATCCAGAAGAAATGTGTGATTAAGTTAGCTTTAAATAGATAGAGAAATCAAGGTATCTGTGTGCTTCTTCCTACTTCTATCTATCAAGTTTGTTTCCAGATAGTTGTGACATGTTTCCTAAATGACCAGGTATTTTATAAAAACCTGTAGAGCTAAACTTGATTTTTAAAACATTTCTAGGTTTAAAAAAAAAGTATGTGGCCGGGCGCGGTGGCTCAAGCCTGTAATCCCAGCACTTTGGGAGGCCGAGGCGGGTGGATCACGAGGTCAAGAGATCGAGACCATCCTGGTCAACATGGTGAAACCCCGTCTCTACTAATACAAAAAATTAGCTGGGCACGGTGGCGCGTGCCTGTAATCCCAGCTACTCAGGAGGCTGAGGCAGGAGAATTGCCTGAACCCAGGAGGCGGAGATTGCGGTGAGCCGAGATCGCGCCATTGCGCTCCAGCCTGGGTAACAAGAGCGAAACTCCGTCTCAAAAAAAAAAAAAAAAAAAAAAAAAAAAAAAAAAAAAGTATGTGTAAAATCACTCTCCTATATCCCATATATATGAAAAAAATCAGTGTCAGCCTCAAACTAATGATTACAATCATGCATACATCTAAAGCAATGCCAGTAGGACTGTATTAAGAAACACCATTACTAGCCAAAATTATACCTTCTGGGCTAAAATTACACACCAGAAACCAGCAAAAAGAGGACTTAGCTGCACAAATTCAGGAACAAGAATATTTTAAAAATCTGAATCATGTTAAGTGGGACATTAGCAAACCAGGGCAAATTACAGGACCATTTGCTTCTGAACAAATGTAATCCAAAATAAGGAAACTGCAACATAAATGTAACCTGACAGCCTATGACATCCCTCCTGCCTCTACAGCTGAGTGTTGAGACTCTAGCCCTGAGCTCAGCCAGGACTCCTATTGCAAGGCTATGATTCCTTCATCCTAGCCCTCTGAGGAGCAGCCCCCATTACCAGGCCAGGGACTGGTTGCAAAACATTTCAGTCCTAATGCTTGCAGGGCTAGTGGCAATTGAGAAGCTGAGAGGTGTGACTTTTTTCTTATTCACTACAGTTAGCATGGAAGGAACACTGGCGTGGGTATTAAAAGGACTGGTCATGAGATTCAGAGCTGACACAGGCCACATGACCTTAACTGGAGATCCAATTCCTCCACCTGTGATTCAGAAACAATTAAACTGTCCCCACCATAAATAAATATATATATATATATATAAGTTTATATATATATATGTTTATATATATATATAAGTTTATATATATATAAATATATGTATTTATACCCCCATAAATATATATAAATATAAATTTATACTTACTGATATAGGTATAAATATCTATAAATATATATTATTTATGTATATATGTATAAATATATATACCTACATCAGTAGGTATACATCAGTAGGGTATTTATATATATATATATATTTATTTATTTATTTACTTATTTATACCTACTGATGTACCCATAAAAATTAAAAATTAAAAAAATAAAAACCACAAGATGTTGAGAAAGATCAAAATAAACCATGGAAAGAGCATTTTATAATGATATATACAGTGACATGCAAACATAAAGTCCCAATGTAAAAAATACGTAACATAATTTTATTTTTTCCCAGAATTCAGAAATAATACAAGCGCGTGGTGGCTTGCGCTTGTAATCCCAGCACTTTGGGAGGCTGAGGCAGGAAGACCACTTGAGTCCAGGAATTGGAGACCAGCCTGGGCAACATAGTGGATCCCTGTCTCTACAAATAATACAAAAAAATAGTTGGGTATGATGGTACATGCCCATAGTCCCAGCTACTTGGGAAGCTGAGGTGGGAGGATTGTTTGAGCTCAGGAGGTCGAGGCTGCAATGAGCCAAGGTTGCACCACTGTGCTCCAGCCTGGGGGACAGAGCCAGACCCTGTCTCTTAAAAAAAAGAGAAGAAAAAGAAAGAAAGAATAAAATAATAAAGATGGCTGAGTTCTGAATGAAAGAGGCTTTCTGTTAAATAAAATCCAGGTTTGTGTGCATCTCACAATTCTTTCAGAATTGCCTGGTCTCCAGCTGACACAGCTCTTCCCCAGAGACTCTAGGGCCAGAAGGAGGGTGAGGGTCCCTCCAGCCTCCCTGCCTCCATCCTGACCCTCGCCGCCTCTGCACTGTCCCCATGGCTCACCTGGGCCATTCCTTACCACTTCACCCAGCCACAGGGTCCCTGTCAGAGCCTTGGCTTTGGTGTCCACTTATCAACCAGAATCTACTTTTTTAGAAGTTCTGTAAAAGATGGGACTTCCTTGTAATAAATTTACAAACTTTTATATGGAGTGACCCAGAATGAAAAGGAAAGTAATTTAAGGTTTATTAAATCTCTGTTGTGTACCAGGTCTTCCACACATACTCACAGTGATCTTTACAAGAGTTAAGACAGATGTTATCCTTGGACCATGGAGAAAAAGGCAGAGACCCAAGTAGATTAAATGACTTGTGCCCAAACACAGTTAAGGATGCGACAGCAGGGATTCTAAGGATTGGTTATAGGAATAACCAACTTTTAGCATTATTTTCAAAATGTCAGTGTGAGCAAACCAAAGCTTGGCTTTCACAGCAAGTCAAAATGAAATAACTATTGTTATGCCTGCATGTAACTTTTAAAACTTTATTTGACAGGACTTGCTGGTCCTTGAAGAACAAGAGGTGAGTAACTCTATGGAGATATTTGCCCCTGCTCAGCTCTGCCTCCATGTTTGTAAATAGACTTCTCCTTTTACTGTAAACCCAGCCTTTGCTTTCGGCCAAACCTCCGTGTAGATTTGCGTAGTGGGACACATTGCACGGAAAGACCTTACTGGCATGAATTTTAAGGTATATTTTTGAATTTTCTATGCATCTAGCTACAAAGCTATAAAAACAATCAAACTACTTAAATCTTCCTGGAAACATTTAATGTGTTAAGCTTATGATCAAGGTGAGTAATGAGGTTTTAATTTTCATTAAAGTAGGGTGTTTGTGCTTTATTAGGATGCTCTTCAAATATAAAATGCTGAATTTATTTGCATGTTGCCATTCCCTGTTGCCCCCATTAAAAATATAAATATATTGGATTTTCTTTTTTTTTTTTTTTAAGACAGAGTCTCGCTCTGTTGCCAGGCTGGAGTGCAGTGGCACAATCTCAGCTCACTGTAACCTCCACCTCCCAGGTTCAAGCTATTCTCTTGCTTCAGCCTCCTGATTAGCTGTGACTACAGGCACATGCCACCACACCCAGCTAATTTTTGTATTTTTAGTAGAGACGGGGCTTTACCACGTTGGTCAGGATGGTCTCAGTCTCTTGACCTGTGCTCTGCCTGCCTCAGCCTCCCAAAGTGGTGCGATTACAGGTGTGAGCCACCGCACCCAGCCCAATATATTTGAGTTTCTAAATATATAACTAACATAGGAAAATATCTAAAATATTATTAATAGGCAATGGAGTAAATAAATTATGGTCTATGTATCTTATGCCTCAGTAAATAGCAATATCTTTTGTCTCATTGCTCAGGCCAAACTTGGAAAAATTCTGAATGCATGTCTTTTCTCTCCTATATCTAACCTATCAGCACATCCTGGTGACACTCTTCATAAAATATCCCTAATCCAAACACTTCTCAGCACTTCTACCACAACCACTCTGGTGTGGGGATGCCACCCCATCTTCTCTTGCCTGGGCTCTGCAGAGTCTCCTAACTCTTCTCCTGGATTCCTCTCTCACCCTCTCGTCTGGTTTCTAGATAGTAGCCAATGGTCCTTCTGAAACATGTGGAATCAGGTCATCTCTCTGCTCAAAACTCTAAAGGCTTCCTGTCCCATTCAAAGGGAAGCCTCAGATCCTGACCCTGGCCTGCTGGAGCCTGCACAATCTGGCCCCACTACCTCTCCAGTCATCACACTAACTATATTGACTTTGTTATTCTTCCATCTCCTCAGAAAGAGTCTAGGGTTCCCAGGGCTGGGGATGCTTGTTCCCCAGACCTCCAACTCCTGGGTTCAAGTGATCCTCCCACCTCAGCCTCCTCAGTAGCTAGAACTACAGACTCATACAACCATGCCTGGCTACATTTATCCATATTTTGTTCATCTTAGATTTATGTTTGTTGCAGGAGAATTATGGACTCCATATGTAATTTGTAAAAGGCAAAAAGTAAGAATAATCACATTTCTGGTAAAAATTTGAAAAATACAGAAATGCACAAAAGATAAAAGAAAAAAAATCACATGCAGCCACAGAGACAACTGCTATTAACATTTTGTTATATATGTTTGTTATATTCCACATAAAATTAGGATTATATATAGCTTTTGTATCTCAAAATTACTCTCTTCATTAATCCACAGATGTTTATTGAGCGCCCACTACTCTACATGCACAAGCCTGTTGTAACGAACAAACAGTAGAGAAAATGTACCAATGGGGAATGTGAATGTGCCCCCTGCCCTGACTTCACCACTTCCAGCCCCTGAAAGAATGCCTGTTAACTGTTTATTGCTTCCTCCTCTGCTTTTTTTGAAACTCCCAAGTTTTGAAAAATAAGTGGCTGATCTCTTTATTTCTCAATTTTATTTCCTTGCTAAGGAAATATTAGCTTGAGGCAATAGTAGTCACTTGTCATGACAACTTGAAGTGTGAGCAATGGCCATGATCCTCCAGAGCTTGTCTGAGAGCTGTGTGGCAAGGCATTCTATTTAATCCTGCTGCTTCTCTACTTGGATCAATTGGGAGCATTTTTCCCAATTCCAGCCTATTGTAGTGGTAAACTATTAGCTGCAAAGATGGGCAGGGAACACAAACAATACTAGTGAGGCTTCTGAAAGGTTAGCATGTTGGTAAAGTGATGGCAGTGTCCTGAAACGCATGTTTTGTTTGCTGCATAGAGAGGCACCCCCATGAGAGAACACAGTATCCCAAGCTGTAATACACATGGAATGAGGAGAGATGTGTAGGAACATGTGGAACCCTAGAAATATGGAGGCGTTGCCTAAATAGGAGTAACAAGGAACCAGGGGTGTCTCATTTTGAATAAGGCCATCATTTCTCAGTTCTAAAAAATTCTGAAATCATTGGGACTTTACTTTCCCCTCATACTTTGCTCTTCTCAGAAGAACTGTAATTCGTAGCATACTACTAATTTCCAAGAATGTGACTGCACATTGGTTTGTAATCAGGTTGAGTTTTGTCTTGTAAAATTTAAAACTTAGAAAATGTAAATTTCATCCAAGCAGGAATGACAGATGTGACCTTATCTGTAAGTTGAATGTTTGAGCAGGACTTCCATCCTGAGAAAACCAGTGCCTGTGGATTCCCTCTAGCAGTACCTCCCTCCAGGGGCCCAGGTCTGGCCTTGAGACCTTGAGAGCTCTGAATGGCTGGTTAAAATGTTATCTGTTACAGTCCAGTTGTCCAAGATCAAACTATCCCCTCCTAAAATATGAAATAACTCATTACAATGAGCCATACCTTGATTTCTGGAGATAAGTGAAAACTGTTAGTCATAGACATCATTTGGGAAGTCCTGGACACCATGTTACCTAAATGAGGCCCTATAAGTAGGTTCAAGTACTTAACAAGGCCTGTGTAACACCAGTCTTTCTGGAATCTCTACCTGAAGCAGGAGAAATTCATATAATTTATCATTTACACTGGGACCCTTTGAGAGTAATTATTAATAACATCAGGACAATAAATAAAACAGATATTACTTTATGTACTTTTTAAGGGATCCTTGAGACATGTGCTTACTGTCATCACTTCCAAAACAGAGAAAGAAAAGTTACAAACTAGAAAACCCTAAAGTGAATAGAGGTCCCTGAAAAAATTCCAAGAAATTTATCAAAAGCTAGTTAGTGAGGAAGCAGTGATCATTTGGAGACATCATTTGAAAAATAAGTTGTTTTTGACCAAGTTTATTTTTTTTCTAATTATGCATATGACCACTTATGTCATTAATATTTATTAATCTTTTCCAATGTACTCTGGTCAGCACTGGGGACTCAGTGCAAAGGAAACAGTGTATGATCTCTCCTGCACAGGACTCAGGTTCTAGTGGTAGAAACAGACAAATATGCAAGTTCAATAAAAGATTTACAGAGTGTGAATAGTGCTTCGAGGAGAATAAACAAGGTGCTCTGATGGAGAATAACAGCAGGAAGGAGGGTGGCTTTATATAGGGAGATCAGGAAAGGCCACTCTGGAAATTGACACTTGAGCTGAAACCTGCATGATGGGAGACAGCCGGCCATCCCTGGAACTGTGGAAGAGTCCACAGTGAAGGAGTCAGTTTGTCCAGGTGAAGGGGTCAGTTTGGGAGTGTCCTCCCTCTTCCTAATTCTATGTAGAAAACTACTGTTAGTGATGGGTGTGCATCTCAGATGTGTTGTGGACAAAAAAATGTTTGGATGCACAGCCTCAGTACTTGGATTTTCAGATTCTTAATTCTCCCAGATCTAGCTATCCGGAATGCTGGCAATTGCCTTGACCTCCCACCTCTGACTCACTGGCCAATGTGCTTTAAATGTCTTTTTCCCTTGTCTACCTTTAATTGACCACCAAGAATTTCTCCATCTAGTGGTGAGTCAGCCAACCTTGTAGGTTGATTCTCTTCCAACATCAGATTTTGTGTTTATTATGAAATACTCAGGTGCACACACAAAAAAAAAAAATAGAGAGAATAACATAACGAAGACTTATGAAATCACTACTGACGGCATGGTGGCTCACGCCTGTAATCCCAGCACTTTGGGATTTCCAAGGCAGGCATATTACCTGAGGTCAGGAGTTTGATACCAGTCTGGTCAACATGGTGAAACCCTACCTCTACTAAAAATATAAAAAAATTAGTGGGACGTGGTGGCATGCGCCTGTAATCCCAGCTACTCGGGAGGCTGAGGCAGGGGACTATTGCTTGAACCAGAGAGGCGGAGGTTGCAGTGAGCCAAGATCATGCCATTGCACTCCAGCCTGGGTGACAGAGTGAGACTCTGTTAAAATAATAATAATAATAATAATAATAAAACACTACCCAATTTAAGAAAAAACATTAAAAGCTGGGCATGGCGGCTCATGCCTGTAATCCCAGAACTTTGGGAGGCCAAGGTGGGTGGATCACCTGAGGTCGGGAGTTTGAGACCAGCCTGACCAACATGGAGAAACCCCATCTCTACTAAAAATACAAAATTAACCAGGCATGGTGGCACATGCCTGTAATCCCAGCCACTCGGGAGACTGAGGCAGGAAAATTGCTTGAATCCAGGAGGCAGAGGTTGTAGTGAGCCAAGATCGCACCATTGCTCACCAGCCTGGGCAACAAGATCAAAACTCTGTCTCAAAAAAAAAAAAAAATTACAATTGAGGCCCTGTTTACCACTCCCTGACCCTGTTCCTATGTCTTCCTCCCTTCCCTGTGGAAGCTGCAATTTATCATTTCCACCAGATCAGAATTAATTCAGTTTAAAGTTGGAGATGGTAGACTGCACATTTGTACCAGCTACTGCTTGCTTGGCTTGGGCTTTTTTTTTTTTTTTTTTTTGGGCACAGCTGTTTTTTGACTTCTTCAGATTAAATATCTTTAGGAATTGGGAAAAACGAGCTTTTAGTATAAATTGCCTGTAATTTTCATTTCTATTTCTAAAAGAGTCCACAATATATCAGCCTGAGATTATGTTAAGCTTTGAATTATAACAAACTCTTCTTCTCTGACTGGAATTTGGGCTGTCGCCCTTGGTTGATTGGAAGATGGTGCCAGGCCTATGAGTTACTATGGCCATTTGTTGGAATTCTGTTTTGCTGCAGAATAGAACTGCTATCCTAAAGATGCCATTAATAATGAAATTACAAATGAACTAATTCATAAAGGCATATAGTCTCAACCATAAGCTATAAATACCTGTAAAAATGAAGGAATGATTGTTGTTAACATTGGTCAAAATCCAGATGGATGGGAGGAAGGGCTCTCCCGACTGTCCATCCTGGTGACTGTCATTGTGCTAAGTCACAAACAGCACATCTCAGAACTATTTATGTTTTGATGATAAAGTTAACTGTAACCCCTTTTGTTATCCTAAGGGCTCTGTGAATTTCAAGTTTGGAGTTCTTTTTGCCAAAGATGGGCAGCTCACTGACGATGAGATGTTCAGCAATGGTGAGTGATCTCCTCCCACTCTCTGCTGCCAGAGACCCTGTCCTGCCTTGTTGCATCCTTACCAGTTGCAGCTGAACTTATCTGTTGAGTTGGAGTCTTTAGTACGAGGAGACAGTTTTATACAATTTCAGGGTGAATTTTGTAGGGCTGTTGTTTTGTTCATTTGGCAAATATTTATTGACCACCTCGTTTGTACCCAGTCACCATTTTGGGCACTGGAGAGAGAGAAGAACATATGGGATTTGGAGAGTTTGGTTCTACATGGTCCCAAGAGCAGTGGAAGATTTTTCTGTGATTTTTATGAGAGGGAGAATTATAAAATGGTGTCATCTTCCTAGTATTTAGCACTTTTCATGTTAAATACCTACTTATTCTGAATATAAGCAGTAACAACATTTTCATTTTGCAATATTAAACACCTGTGGTCCCAGTCCGGCAGTAGTAAGCTGGGTTCATCTGGTTCTATAGTTTTCCTTTCCTTGGAATCCTGAAAATTGTGGGACTTCCTCATGGTCCTCAAGAAGGAAATGTGACTTACCCATGCTGTATACCATGCATATATCGGCAGAGCCTAGTTAATTTGCCAGTGATTCTGGTGCATAGTTAGAAAATCAGGACTTGCTGATGCCCATACTTTCTTCATACTCTACCTCTTCCTGCAGAAATTGGAAGCGAGGCTTTTCAAAAATTTTTAAATCTCCTGGGTGACACAATCACTCTAAAGGGCTGGACGGGCTACCGTGGCGGTCTGGATACCAAAAGTAAGCCTGCCTCTTGATCTGTTCTGTTGTAATTTGTGTAACTTTTGTAAGTCAGCCTGATCTGTGTCTGAACTTATACCTAAGATAGGTGAAGGGATGGACAAGAGACGACTGGAGGGAGGTAAGCATCACACCCTGTTCAGCATGGAGTCATGGACCTGTTTGGCACTTCCATTGAGCTTCATAAAACTAAATCAGCCCTCACAGCCCTGGACAGTGTCAGAAGTCCTGGTCTGCCCATGAATATTACTGGCTCAGCAGTGTCTGTGTGCCAGGACTCTGCTGGGCTCTGGAGATATCAAAGTGGATAAACCAATATGGGGTCCTCCTTTCTAGGAGTCTACAGGGGACAGCACAGATGTTATGCAGATAATTATCAAATGGTTTAGCACTAAGTACTGAGGGCAATTAAGAAGAAAAAGTACAGAGTGCTATGGGGCATTTTGCCTAACCTGGGGGATTAGGGAAGGCTTCCCTGAAATTTTTTGAGACCAGAGGGAGGGGTGAGTAGGAGTTAATTAGAAGGTCTCAAGGGGAGAAGAGAATTCCAAGCAAAGAGAACATCTGTGAAGTCCTTGAGGTAGCAAAGAACATGTTGTATTCTAGAAACTAAGAGAATTTGTTTATGGCTGGAGGGAATGAGGCACTCAGAATGATGCAATATGTCCTGGAGTAGGAGAGCGGGCATGACCCTGCAGGGAGTTTGAGGTTTTCTTAATAAGTCTGGATTTTATTCTCTGTCAATAAGGGGTTTCAAGTAGGGGAGTGGTGAGATTAGATCTGTACCTTTGAGCAGACAGGGGAGGCAGAGGAGAAGCCTGCTCTCAAAGGCTGTTGCAACAGTCCAAACAAGAGATAGGGTTGCCTTGGGAGAGGGCTGCAGGTCAGAAGGGAGATGGGGACTAATTCAAGAGCCATTTTCATGATAGAATTGGCAAGTGGAAGATGAAAGAGGAGAGAGTAGTCAAAGACACTTCAGGGTTTCTGCCTTGGTAGCTGGGTGAGAGTGGCACCAGCAGTGAGATTGGAAACACCTGAAAGGAAGCATTTTGGAGATGGGGGCCTGCGTTGGGGAAGGTAGGTAAGATTACAAGCTTATGTTTGGAAGCACTTTCACCATCTCATTTTTTGCTAGCTTTTCCCTTTGTTTCTAGTGTTTTGTTTTGTTTTGTTTTGTTTTGTTTTGCTTTATTTGATCTTCACAGTTGGTCCTTGAGGTAAGTCAGGCAGGGAATGTGAGGCTCTTTTGGCCTAATAGTGATAGGCTTCAAGTCCAGGTACCCTCACCCCCTGGGAGCCTCATCTTCCCACCACAGCATCACAGATTCTGAATTTGGAAGAGCTAAGTGTACCTTAACTGACAGATGCAGGAATGAAGCCCCAGTTGTCAGGCTCCAGTTTCACTGAACACACATAAAGTGCACGTGGTGAATTCTTCAATGCCTGACACTCATACGCTCACTGGCAACCCTCAGCCTCTCCATTAGGTCATAACCACCATCCACTGAGCCCTTGATACAGCCAGGCATTCTGCTAAGCATTTTGCAAATATCGTTTCATTGAGTCTCCCCAATATCCCTAGGAGTTACGTGTGGTTTTTATCCTTATTTTCAAATTAAGGAACTGAGGCTTAGAGAGAAGTAACTTGTCAAAAGCCACATAGCCAATGACAGCTTGAATCCAAGTCGGTCTAATTGTAAAGCCTGTACTTTTAATCACAATACAGTTCTGTCACAGATGCCACTTCCTTTTGGTTTATGGACATAATTGTGTTATCTTGTGTTAATTTAATTCTGTACTGACCACTGCAACTGTAGGGCAAGGAAGTGCAATACTCTCTTCTTTACCCTGGACTTCTTATGACCTCCTCCATTCTGAGGCAAGAATTGAATCAGATAGCAAGTGAACTTAGGGGGAGAGGAAGAGGCTTTTCCATGTGGGGGGTTGCATCAAGTGGAGGGTTGTTGCTTGCTTCCGTGCAGGTGGATAATCCAGACTGATCTTTGAGAATGTCCTGTGTACTGTATTTTCCTAGTCTGCAAATGAAAAGACTTTCCTTATGGCTCTGGAATTCTCTGTGCTCACTAAATGCATGTTTATATTTTGCAGATGATACCACAGGGATACATTCAGTTTATACTGTGTATCAAGGGCATGAGATCATGTTTCATGTTTCCACCATGTTGCCATATTCCAAAGAGAACAAGCAGCAGGTACATGTGAACATACAAACCATCTAGTGATGTGAATGTGGAGAGGGCACCATTATGATTCCATAGAATTAGAGGCTATGTCAGTTAACATATGAGCCGAACTGCACCCACCAGTTTAGGTATGCTTTTGGCAGTCTGTTTTGGAACTTTCAAAAAATCTTAAGAAGAGCTGTTCTCACTGGTGCTGTCAGCTTAGAGAAATAAGGGATCAGAGATAATAATGTGCATGCATGTTTATGTGTAAACATGTATAGGTATTTGTATGTGCACGAGTGTGGTTTCATACTCTTTTTTTCCTCTCTCTTTTTTTTAAAATATCTTTGATTTACACATTCTCCTATCTAACATGGACTCTTGAGAGACTATTTTATATAGATACTACCTTTTCTCTGTGACGTCTCTAAGTGTGCCTTGTGTCTTGTCAAAATGAGACTATCCAAGACATAGCATAAGTTGGGTCCTGCGTGATGGTTGACAAGTATTCTTTTCAGGTCGCTGCAGGAAGTTAACACTGAATGTCTACCTGGGCTGTGCCAGGCTGGGAAAAAAGTCTCTATCTAAGATACTCCTCACCCACCCTAGAGCTTGGCCACTGAGACAGGAACAGAGGAGATGGGTTGGAGAGCAAGGGCCTAGGCTGGCAAAACATGGGAGGCTGAAGTCTAAGATGTTTGAAGTTCAGGGCTCTGTCGTAGTGACTGTGGTTTATTGTATTGGATTATGTTTTTTAACTCTGTGAATGTACCGTGTTTGAGAGTCTTTCTCAGTGATGTTATTTATGCTTACTACAGGTGGAAAGGAAACGCCACATTGGAAATGATATCGTCACCATTGTGTTCCAAGAAGGAGAGGAATCTTCTCCTGCCTTTAAGCCTTCCATGATCCGCTCCCACTTTACACGTATCCTGGGCCTTTGTAAATGCTCCAGCGTGGCGAGCTGTGCTTCAGCCTCATTAGACTTCCATGACCCTTAAACCAAATCTTGTCATGGACTTGTTTTGTATTTCTAGATTTAGACCCACTTTTTGGGAATTTTTCCTAAGCATTATATATAGTTCCCTCTTCCTCTCTCCTTCTATTTCAGTAGTAGTTGGATTAATTCAAAGAATTCTCGACTCCTGAAATATGGTTCTTTTCCTCAGGTAGTCTATAAAATGAGGGAAACTTTCTGCCATCCTTTAGTCATAAACAATGTAGAAGAATTATAGGTAGTGAATTATCTGAGAAATTTGCTTTAGGCATAAAAACTTGTAAGTTAAGATAAAAGGCCAAAACAATTTTCCTTGTTGATTTAAGCCCTGGCAATAGCTAGCTAGCTGCTGCATTACCATCTCTTGAAATTTGAGAAATGATGGAATTAATAGTATTTTTATCTGATTCCTCTAATCCCTGTTCAGCTCATATTGCTGGCAAAGTCCAGCAATAGGGCTGAAGTTCCTATGGTGTCTGAGCTCAGTTCTACCAAACAGGTATGGGCCATGAGCTTGGCCCGCCCAGCAGACTCACTGGCCACTCAGTTGTGGCCCTAGTGCTCTGAGTCCCAAGCCATGACAGCATAACCCAAAGTTGATGGCTCTACTTGTTGTACATAAGAAGCAAAAGGCAACAAATCAGCATTTTCAGAATAAATTCTACTTGAGTTACTCATTTCCCTGGAGGCTCCAAGTAAACATGTTTGGAGACAGGCCCACTATGACTCATTGCATCTGGAGACTTGGACTTGTTCCCTGTAACATAAAAATAGAGGATGGAAGTAAGTGTTTGAACGTTAACAATTTCCAAACTTCCATGAGGCTGGGAAGAAAACGATATGTACTTGCACCTTGGTTAGAATTTTCTCCCCTTTTCATCCCTGTTTTCTGAGTAATAGCTTCCCCTGTCCCCTGGGATTTAGGACTAATATTTCCCCTTTCTAGAGGTGGTTCTTCTTGTATAACAGAAAACTTCTCCAACTTTATAGCAGAAGTGGCAGTCAGGTGACTGTTCAGGTGATTGAGAGGTAGTCGTTTTTTATAATTTTCCTAAGTTGTACGTTTTAGATTTGTTCCTGAAAAGGGGCAAGCAGATCATTAAGGCAGATTCATTCCAGGGAGCCTAGGAATGGAGACACTAAGGAATCAATGGCTTCATAGTCCTAGCTAAGACAGACGGTGGGAGATAGTGGGTAGAGGTGGGAGGGGAGGAAGAAGAGTAGGAGAAAGGAAGAAGCTGGATGGATTCTTTCCAGCTATTTTAGACTCCGCAAACCCCAGCACAAGCTAAGTAAATTCTGCTCAGAATCTGCCACCAGCTACAACAGGCTTGTTTTGTTTTGTCTACCAAACCCAAAACGAGAGAAAGGGAAGGTGTTCAGCGAAACATTTAAATTGCTTTCGCTTTCCAAATGTGTAAGATGAAATGTATTACTAATTTTCTATTGGGATCTTGTTTGTATTTCCAGGCCAGGGAACTGTTCTTTTTGCTTTGCTGACTGCTTGGTTGTTTAATAGCTATATTTCTGTTGCTTTTCTGACAGCTTTGGAAATTTAACACTTTCCCCCAAAGGAGGCGCACACAAACATTGAACCTACTCATGGTGCTATCACATAAGGCTCCCTGGGCTGTCTCTTGGAAAGAAGTATGGGTTCTGTCCCAACCTAAGAGTGATAGGTGCCCTAACCACAAAAGCACTGGTCGAGAATGACTCTGCACAAGGGATTTTCAGAGCACAAGCTGTCAGTTGTGAGCATCAGTGTTGTGATTAGTTCCCTTAACCATCACCACAGATATTTTTGCCTTAGTGAGGTACGATCAAGAAAATGACAATTACAGGTAGGTAATGACTTTGTCTTGATTGCTTGTTCTAATTCTCACGCTTGTTAACTTAGCGTTGATTTTTTATAAGACTCTTGATATATGTATTTCTTGATTGATTTAATATGAGTGCCCTCACCTTACAAAACTTTCTTCAAGGCCACCATCTCCTTAGGAAACATTTACTCCATCTAGTGTTGTTCCATGCAGGGGACCCAGGGGTCAGGGTTAGTTTGATATTTTATCGTACTTTACCATGGGAACAGGTATGATATATTTGCTGTTCATCAGAGTATCCTCTTTCCTAGTCTACATTCCTGTCTGCTTGTCTTTCTGTTCTCAAATATTAATCTGTTAAAAGGTATTATGTTGTAAAAAGAACCTGAACTTTGAGCCAAATAGATTTGGGTTTGAATCCCAGCTCTATAATTTATTTGAGACTTCGAAAAAATTATTTTATCTTCTTGGAGCCTCAAGCTTTCTGTGTAGAGTGAAGGTAATGACACTACCCTGGCAGGTGTAGTGAGAATCGGAGGCAATGCTGTATCTTAAAATACCATATACACTGCCTGGTATGTGGCAGGTGCTCAGTGATGGCCATTGCTATTCTTCCTGGGTGCCTGGCTTGATAGATTGGACCATGAAGGATTCAGGAAGATTTGGTCTTTGCCCTCAAAGCACATTGACTAAGCTGGAGGGGAAAGCAAGTTGGTGGCCTTGGCTCCGGCAGACCAGAGAAGTCACTCCTGCCATGGAACAGATATTCCTGACACATTCCATTATGTGACTGGACAAATGGAAGGACAGAACAGTGGTATATTAGTTCATTTTCACATTGCTGATAAAAACATGCCTGAGACTGGGAAGAAAAAGAGGTTTAATTGGACTTACAGTTCCACATGGCTGGGAAGGCCTCAGAATCATGGTGGGAGGTGAAAGGCATTTCTTACATGGCGGCAGCAAGACAGAATGAGGAGGAAAGAAAATTGGAAACCCCTGATAAACCCTCAGATCTCATGAGACTTATCCACTTTAAGAGAATAAGCATGGGAAAGACCAGCCCCCATGATTCAATTGCCTCCCCCTGGGTTCCACCCACGATCTTGTGGGAATTCCGGGAGATACAATTCAAATTGAGATTTGAGTGGGAACACAGCCAAGCCATATTAAGTGGTGATCTTTGAAGAAAACCCAACTAATTCTGTAATACTCTTTACATAGGCTGAAAATATTTTCAGAAGAGAGTGTACCACTCTTTGGCCCTCCCTTGCCAACTCCACCAGTGTTTACAGACCACCAGGAATTCAGGGACTTTTTGCTAGTGAAATGTAAGTTTCTGTGGACTTTTTGCTAGTGAAATGTAAGTTTCTGTTTTGAAACAATTTTATAACTTGTTCCATGTCAGAATATATTTCTTCAGATTCTCCCAGGATGCTGAATAAGAAAATGTCATTGTTTAAGCATTAATTCACTGCATGATGTATGTTTAGTATTCTGGCCGTGTTGTGCACATTTTCTCCTATGTTTTCTTCCCCACCTTCCACGTGCCACCTGCCTTGAAGCTTCTCTACACTCACCCACTCAGGACCCTGGGGCCTCAAATTCACCCTTTTGTCCTGTGTTCTGATAGAGCCATTGCTGAATCTCTGCTTATATATGTATCTGTGTCTGTGTTAGAGAATGGGTTGTAGGTGAGGGAAAAAGTGGTTGTGGATATATGCTTAGGGTTAGGGAGAGTTGTTGGGGAATGTGTGTGCACACTTGTGCGAGTGTATATGTGCACCTATGTACATGTGTGAGAGAGAGACAAAATGAGAACATATTGTGTGTAGACCGTGACTGCCAGGCATCACTTGCCGGTGAGCACATATTTTCACTCTACTGGTTATACCCAAATACCTGACTCTGAGCCCACATCTGCTGAAGCACAAGAGCTCTGTGCATGCCTCCCCGGGGCACCCCTGGGAATTATATCTGGGAGTCCCATGGTGGGACTGTGTCATTGGTGATCAGAAACAAGTTACTCGAGTTCATCCACTGTAGCTTGCCAGCACCACACCCTGGCAGGGCTGCTCAGTCTGTGCCTTCCATGGAGATACTGCTTTGCAGCCTCCTGCCAGGCATGCTAGGCCTTGCAGCTGCTTTGCTGTCTGCCTCTTGTCCCCACCCCAACCCCTCCCCACTACAGTCTTTGCCTAAGTCTGTTACTGTTGCCATGCCGCTTTGAGACATCTGGAATGCCCCTTTCTTCTCTCTGTCTATCCTGGTCACCTGGCCTCAAGGTAGCATTGACTGAGTCCAAAGCCTCACTGAGTCCTCAATGGACAAAGGTTCCCCAACTTCCAATCTTAATCCTACTCCAGTATTGTCCCAAACCAGTCCCTCAGGCCAGGGCAAGGGACAGGCACATGTTGTCTCTCCTCTATCTTCCTATCTCCCCAGTCACTCCTTCACAGCCCAGAACATGATTCCTCCTACCCAAAAACAGATAGTGCCAAGCATAACTGTCAGTTCCAGTCACCAGAAACATCCCAGTCCTGACCAGGCTATTTGATAGCCTCTC
Source organism: Aotus nancymaae (assembly GCF_030222135.1). Taxonomy (NCBI): domain Eukaryota; kingdom Metazoa; phylum Chordata; class Mammalia; order Primates; family Aotidae; genus Aotus; species Aotus nancymaae. The sequence goes on along the minus strand of NW_026988414.1, from coordinate 4,713,728 downwards.
TTCTATGGAAAACCCCTCCCTTCCCTTACAAAGACCTCTGCATGATTCCAGAGCTTTCTCCTGGATAACAGAGACAAGAAAGGTGCCTTTGCTGAGGCTCCCTCTGCTTTCCAGCTGGGCTACCAGCATTGTTACCTCCCATACTCCAACCTATACCAGGGTCCGTGGGTGATGTCTCCCTCGACACATTAAAGGCAGCAGACACTGCAAACCATGTGCAACAGATGATAATTTTGTCTTTCCCTTTCCAGTGTTTATACTCCTTATTTCAAATGCTAGAACAAGGTCCCCAACTCCAGTGCCTGGAGACCCGGGCAGGAAGCATGAGCAAGTGAGGTGGGCTGAGCGGAGGACAGTCAGGAGTGCTGGGAGTTGTGACACACTGGAGAGTGTGTGCTCACTCCAGCCAGCTGAGGCCTTTCAGAGCATGCTCCATGACCAGGCTTGCCAGATATTCTGAGTTTTCAAATCAACCCAGAAAGCTGAAATTGTATGTGACATTGCCCGAGTCTTAAAACTGTAGGGTCCATGTGTTCAAGCCCAGAGGATCAGGTAGAGAGCCAGAAACCGATCTGAAACAGAGTTAGCAACAGAGTAGGTGTAGCTGCTGGAAGCTGAAAGGGTCTTGGCAGCATGGGGCTCAGGAGGAGAGCATTTTCTGTAGGGGGCCTGTGGCAGGGAAGGGGTCACTAAGGACCTATAACCACCAATTAGAGATGACGCAGCAGCAGTAGGGACCCAGCTTATAAGTGGAGCCAGTCAGCAGAGGGATTTTCATCACCATTGTCAAAGACTTGGGGTGAAATGAAACAAAGGGCTGGGTTGATTTGACATTGAAGATTTGAAAGTAGAAATAGCAAAAGAATGCAGGCTTGAGTTGATGGAGAGGGTGCGTTGAAGAGATGGAGTATGAGGCCAGAAAGGATTACTGAGAGGACAGGTAGCAGCCGGGCGATCAGAGGCTCTTGGAATTCCACAGTGGATTTAGCAGTGAGGTTGAAAACTCTGAGATGACAGAAAATGGTATTTCAACAAAAATCTTGACCTTTTCCCTTTTTCAGCCGAAACAAGGCTTTAAAATGGATTGTTCTAAGATATTAAGCAGAAAAAAACCTCAAACAAAAAAATTCCCAGTCACAGAACTAAAGAAAAAACAGGCATGCATAGTTTAAATTCTTTTGTGTGTGGCAAGAGGTATCTTGTAATTCCCTTTTTAACTTGATTTATTTTAGTAATTAATGGCGAAAAAGCCACTTTGGAAACCCCAACATTTGCCCAGAAACGTCGCCGTACCCTGGATATGTTGATTAGATCCTTACACCAGGATTTGATGCCGGATTTGCATAAGGTAACTCTGGGTCCACAGTTTTCTTTCCTTCTTGTGGAATCTAAGTTGAGAACACAAGTCCTCAACTCAGCGATGAGGCCCTGGTGAGAAAAGCATAGGAGGCTCCTTGATCCTTGCTGTCAGGACTGTGCTGTGGCTACCATGGGGTGACAGTCTCTCATTGTGACACAAGAAGGAAGGACACTGGTTTCCATATACAGGAACATGATTTCCAGAAAGCCAGGGCCTATGGAAATCAAGATGCGAATAAGGGGCAGGGAGGTTGTGTGTCAATCAGCAATCTCTAGAACACTGATGAGTGCTTTTTGGGGTGGCTGTTCTTGGTGATGCTACTTAGCATTGCCAGTCCCATGAGCTGATGGGTAGGCGAAAGTGGGATTATAGAAAGAGATAGGGTGCTTTTTTTTGGAGATTTATTGACCAGCTCCATATTCAGGTACTGAAACAAACATTCCCATTTACTGAAGATCCAGACACTTCATAGGTCAGAGGCATATCCACAGTGATAGACCCATCATCTTCCTATAACTTCCAGAGGCACATGTGCTCTTTAGAGGCCTCCTGACTCAGTGTTAGTTCAATTACAAGGACTCATTAATGCAGAGTAAAATCATCATTGTTTAAAACATTTCTCTATCTAACAAGGAAGCACAGAGCAAGTGCATTCATAAACTCCAGGAAAAGGAATTGCTAATGATGTGTGTACATAAATTTTGCATCAGGTTTCAGGTGCTCTCCCAGGGGAGATATAGAATATCAAAATGAGCTAGTGTTCCCTGGTCCTTCCCCTTTGGCTCAGTGACTAGCACCATTTTATAGGCACCCCTTGACTTCTGCCTGGTCGGTATACCCCAACTACTCATAGAGATTGGGCCAGGCTGACTCCAGGACCCTAAAGAGCAAACCATAATTGGCAATCTGTCAATTCCCTAAGGTCAGGGAAGATACAGAGAGGGTACCAAGGTGAGTAATGATGTCCTTCAGGTCCCAGCTGAAGCATCACTGCCTGAGCCAGACTTCCCCAGCCCCGCAGTTGAAGCCAGGTTTGTTAAATGTTCTCATATACTTGCCACATTTCCCCTTCATAGCAGTGATCACATGTGCTAAACATGGCATTGCTTAATCTCTATCCCCAGTAGACTTTGTGCTTCACAAGGACAGAGACTATGTCTATCACATTCCCAAAATCTGGCAGAGGACTAGGTGCTCAGTTGGTACTTGCTGATTGAACGAGTGTACCCCATTCAGTGACTATAGTTTTAAAGAGAACTAACATTACTAAATATGCACTAGGCACTGTGCAAAGTACTTTACATGCATTACCTCATTTAAACCTCATCACACAACTAGGAGACAGGTATTAACCACACAAAGACACTGAGATTCAGAAATTAACTAGTTTGCTCAAGGCAACCCACAGGGCCACATGTGCACACCTCTAGAGGCACTATTCTCATAGATTTCAGTTTGTTGTGTTCCAGGGGGTACCTCTGTGTAAGATTGGCATCCCAGAGCTGTGCAATGTGGTGGCCTAGGTCACACTGTTAGTAAGTAGTAAGTGATGGAGCTGCAGGTCTGCTGATTTCAAAGCCATGTCCTCAGCCCTCACACGTTGCTTGTTCTCCACCTAATGACTCTGAATCTAGCATCTACCATGGACCTGGTACACAGCAGGGGCTCCATCAGTGCTTAATGAGTGAATGAAATGGAAGGTAGAAATAGGACCATTTGGATAAATAGTTTTGTAAACTAAGAGAAGCCAAAATATGAGACTTAACAACGGTTTGTGGAATTCATAACTTGTTTTTCTTTTTTAGAACATGCTTAATAGACGATCTTTTAGTGATGTCTTACCAGAGTCGCCCAAGTCAGCACGGAAGAAAGAGGAGGCCCGCCAGGCAGAGTTTGTTAGAATAGGGCAGGTGGGTTTTATTCTGAAACCTTTTCTGCAAGACGTGTAGTTTTGAGTTCCATCCTAACCAGATGGCCCATGTGCAAAGACTTTGTTTGCCTGCTGCTGTAGGAGCTCTGTAATTTCCCTTAGGATTGTTGTGGCAAACACGAGTGAGATTTTTGAGAACCGAGTAGGTGCACTTCTCTGCAGGCATCACTGAGAGAGCAGCACTCTGCAGAAGTAGGAATGCTACTGCCTCAAGACAAGTAGCCACAGGGCCCAGCTCTGGGCTCTTCTCTTCCAGAGAGCACAGACCACTTGCCTGCCTTCTAGGTTTTCTGAAGAATGAGGAGCCAATTTGGGAAATGCCCCTTGAACCCATCACTGGCAGGAGGAAGCACAGAGTGGTAGTGGCACTCACAGAAGACCTGAATTGCCACCCTGTGACTTGGAAACAATAATCACAATTAGGTGGTGCCCAGTCATCCCCTTATTCCAGGCGTTGGAGAAAATCACTCTCCCACTGATAAATATGAGTGGTTTGCACATGACACTGGTGTTTATCAGTTCTGGGAGGTGACACAGCTGTCTGCCTTGATCCCACATCACAGCACGGAGAAGTAGGAGTGCCCTCAGCTGCAAATAAGGTTCTGGCTCAAAAGTAGAAAGCTGGGCAAGGCAGGTAGAGAGAGGAAGGCCATGTAATCAAGGGAAGCTTAGAGGCAGAGATAGCTTTTTCCCAAAACAGGTGCATTATTACAAGGTCCTCAAACACTGGCTCTTGTTTAAAGATACCCATACTTTATTCCCAGAGATTTTGATTCATCAAGTTTGAGGAGGGACCTGAGAATCTGTATTTTTTCAATGCTCATGGTTTATAAATTACAGTAATGATATTATCGATTAATTGAAATGACAGAATGCATTTGGATAATTTGGGTGGGGACATTGTCATTAAGTCTTCACTGTATTCAGCTAACTTCATTTCTTGATTAACAAGTCAGTAGAGGAACCCGAAATGTTAGTCAGCAATTACTCCTGTTTTATTAAATTTTTTTCAAATGACGATTGTTATCCTGCTGTACTTTTGCCACCTGATAAACTTTAATAGAGATCTCTGTTCTGTAAGGCACTAAAACTGAAATCCATTGTGAGAGGGGATGCTCCATCAAGCTTGGCAGCTTCAGGGATCTGTAAAAAAGAGGTGAGTTCATGGTACTTTCAATTTGAACTGTCAATTCCCCTTTTCCTTCATGAAATTATTGAGATTCTTAGACAAACGTTTGGGAGCAAAAGGAAGAAGAGCATGTCTGCTGCAGAGTCCTCAAGGAAATCCCTAGATAAAATTGAGTGGCCATTTAGTGAGAGCCTCTGTGTTGTCATGGTATGCATGTGCCTTGGAGCAGAGCTGCTGGACCGACCTGGTCAGGCCGACCAGGTCCCACAGGGCCTCTCAAGCTTTATGTGCATACACATCACCTGGACACCTTAACCAAATGCATGTTCTGATCCAGTGGGTCTGGGGTGGGGCTGAGAGTCTATGTTTCCAACAAGCTTGCACATGGTTCCTGTGCTGCTGAGCACAGACACGCTTTAAACAGCAAGGCTCTGGGCACTTGTTCAGGCTTTAATGTGTATTGGACTCACCCCTAGAGTTTCTGATTGAGCAGGGCTGGGGTGGGACCCGAAAGTTTGCATCTCTAATTGCTTCCCAGGTGATGCTGATGCTGTTGGTTAGAGGACCACAGCTGAAAAACCACTGCTTAATCTACAGTTCACTCAGCCAGCCAAAAAATTGCTTGTTTATTTATCTACATCCTGTTCCACTTTCCATGGGGTAAAAAACTAGGTGATCATCAAGAATAGAACAGAAGCCGGGCGCGGTGGCTCACGCCTGTAATCCCAGCACTTTGGGAGGCCGAGGCGGGTGGATCACGAGGTCAAGAGATCGAGACCATCCTGGTCAACATGGTGAAACCCTGTCTCTACTAAAAATACAAAAAATTAGCTGGGCATGGTGACGTGTGCCTGTAATCCCAGCTACTCAGGAGGCTGAGGCAGGAGAATTGCCTGAACCCAGGAGGCGGAGGTTGCAGTGAGCCGAGATCGCGCCATTGCACTCCAGCCTGGGTAACAAGAGCGAAACTCCGTCTCAAAAAAAAAAAAAAGAATAGAACAGAAAAAAATACACAAATTGTATTATGAATATGATTTTGTATTATAGAACAGTACCCCATGTACTTAATTATATCTCCATTCAGAATACATAAAAGTTAAATGGGGCAGATTCACAGCACATCACCAGAGAAGTGTCCATTATAAAAGCAAAAGAATTATGAATACATTTACCTTACTGATAAAGATATAGATGATGTGAGCCTACATGCTTTAAAGTCTAATTTCAGGAAAATGATGAGCTTAAAATATAATTAACCCTAAAAACCACAACCAACTTCAGACAAGACTACTGGCAAATCATCCTTCCCAAAGGCTGCAGTAGTTCTTAGTGTCTGCTTGTTCCTGTGCACAGTAGGAATTTACTGTTTCCAAGCACGTTATAGATACCAGATTCCAGTAAGATTTAATAACATTCTTAATAAGAAGTTCTTAGGCTTATATTAAAAACAGAAGTCTGTGGAACCATAACTTGTTCACCAGAGAACAACAAAGAGCAAGCTTCCATTGTTGAGGTCAGTACTTAACCCGCCCGTGGGCCATAGGCCACCCTTGGAGAAACTCTACTCCAGAGGGCCCCATGGGCCACTGTGCAGTTGACTCTGCAGAGGCCAGAGTCCCCTGCTGTTCCCAAGAGGGTTCTGGGTCCAAAGAACCTGGCTTTGCTCACCTCTTCAGCACTCATCGTTTCATGAGCCATGGTCATGTTCTTAGAGAGAGCCCAGGAAGAGTCTGCACTTAGACATGAAGGCCTGGAGACCACATTCTCACCCTATGGAATCCACATGAAGCACCCCATGGAAGAGAGTCCAGGGCAATGGCAAATATTGTCTGTCCTCAGACCAGAGTAACTGTAGGGCCAGATCTGAGTTTGCTGCTGATACTGTACACCCCAATATTCAACAGTTCCTCAGACCTCACATGGTCACTGGCACCCATGAAAAGCAATGGACACCCTGCATGCACCTGCCCATTAAAATGGGGCCGGGTGCGGTGGTTCATGCCTATAATCCCACCACTTTAGGAGGCCAAGGCAGGAGGACTACTTGAGCCCAGGATTGGAGACCACCCTAGGCAACATGGTGAGACCCTGTCTCCACAAAAAATCAAAAAAATTAGCCAGGCGTGGTGGCTCATGCCTATGGTCCCGACTACTCAGGAGGCTAAAGTAGGAGGATTGCTTGACCCAGGAGGTCAAGCTGCAGTGAGCCATGTTCACACCACTGCATTACAGTCTGGGTGACAGAGTACGATCTTGTCTCAAAAAAGTTAAAATGGCACATATATGCAGCATTTGAGTACAATTTTGGGGGCTTCACAGACCTCCTTGAGACCTCTTGGATCTTCCAAGGGAAGAACTTCTTTCTGCCTTACTGTTCCAAACTTATGTCCTCTGGGCAGAAAACATACTGTTACTAAGAACTGGTTGTTCTATCTTGGTGTTACCTAGTGCTGATGTCTGTGTCTCTTCCCTATTGACATTTATATTAACTTTGCTTTTTTATGTCCTCTTGGTGTAAGTCACAAACTCAAAATTGCCAGAAATGTTCTTGGAGAAATGCCATTTCAATTAATGACCTGCACTTATATAGCCTTTTTTCAGTTTATAAAATGTGCTCACATTCTTTAGGGTATCTTTTTAGAACATTACAAGTCCCATATTGGCAATTAGAATATTCTTCTTGAGGCTGTGCATTTTCTAATGGGAGAGCATCCTTTCCTTTTCTAAGAGAGCAGTAACACACAGTATTTACCCTCAGCCCTAATGCCATTCTTAAAGGTGGTCCTCAGAGCTCTTTGCTTTACCTTAAGTATGCGAGTGCATGTTTGCCTAGGTACTTAAGAACACACCTACACGTGTACACATAGGTGCTACTACAGCCCCAGGTGGGACACATCAGGCCCTGATGCCTGGTTGAGAGTAAAGTAAAAATGTAAAACCTTAGCTTGTACCTGAGAATCTCTACAAACTTCTTTTGTCCTTTGAGGCTCATCCAGTGCTTTGGAGGGAAGTTAAGGATTCTGTTGAAAATGTCCATAATTCCGGTGTGACTAAGATCACAGTACACAGTGCCTCCTACTCCACACATCCACACGTGGCTCTAAGGCTCCCCCTTTATGCCTGAGTTGGAAATGAACTAAGAAGAGTTCGCTTGATGTAGATATGTTATGTGGAAACCTGAGTAGCTCTGTTCACAGCACTTGCCATTCTACCAACAGGCATTATTTTTTCTTTAAGATTTTATATCCTATGTGGGTCAATAAGCATTTTTCCGTGAACACAGTATCAACCTCTTAATACATTGCATATGTTTTACTAATTTGCTGAATCAGCAACACAGGAATCTGACTTTTTTAGAGAATTACGTGGGACTTCTTAATGATGAACTAATGTGAATTCTCTAAAAAAACAGGCACCATTTGGCCCAACTCCCAGGTGTTAAAGCAAAATGCTTGTTTAGAAACCTTTACGAATGTGTCAGTTGCCCCTGAGAAACATTATGATACAGAAACAGGTTATGGTGCCAGAAACCTGTGAATTCACTCTTTTCCTATTGCATATGTATTTGAAAGGAGACTTTTCTTCCTAACAAAGACAATTGAACCCAGACCCCAGAATTTGGAGTGACTCTGCTCCCACAGGGGTATCTGTGTTACTGTTTCAGGTGTGGTACTGTACATTTCCGTTTGGTAGGCTGCAGTGTATTTTTTCTGGTGCACTTATCTTCCGATGCTTGTATTGCCTCGCAGCCGTGGGAGCCCCAGTGTTTCTGCAGTAATTTCCCTCACGAAGCCGTGTGTGCAGATCCCTGGGGCCAGGCCTTGCTGGTTTCCACTGATGCTGGCGTCTTGCTAGTGGATGGTTAGTGAGTAGCTGCTCCTACAAATGTCTTTTTCATATAACTTGTAGTACTTCTGAAATGAGTGACCACCAGCCAACTCCCTTTGGACCATAAATGTGTGTTCTGCAGAGAGTTTAGTGAAGTTTTATTTCCTTACAAAATTAAACCCTTGTTTTCAGGGCAAGCAGAGGAAATATACTCTGAACCAAGCATGCTGGAGGGTGGGCCATAGATTCTCTTCCCAAAATATATAATGGGACTGTGGATATCAAATGACCTGCAAAAAGAATCTCCTTCTCAGTCAATACTACTTATTATCACTCCAACATTTTACTTTAAATCAACAAGGATACATTATTTAGAACCACTATCTCAGAGACATGCCTCTCTCGAAGTCTTTTTAAAAAAAAGGATTTCTGATTCAAAAAGTACCTGATGTCTAAAACAAACAGGAATCTTAGATAACCCTTTTTTGATGGATATAGAAACAAAAAGATTTTGACAGCGAGACAGATTTCAGCTCGATATAAAATCACACATTCTGACAGCCAGATAGATCAACCTGCCTGGGGAGTTAGTCAGTTCTCTTTCGCCCAGAGAGGGTGCAGCCTCAGAGCAGGTGTAGATTCAAGGATGGTGTGGTCCCTTCCATCAGGAGGCTCTTTAGATTATTCCAGACGCTGAAAGAATGATAGAGGAGCTAAACACTAGTAACAGGTTGTCTCCTGGGCTTCAGAGGGAGCCATAGGCACAGAGACAGTGTCTTCAAAGGGCATTTCCTCAGACTGCCCAGAAACAGCTGCCCAGTCTCTGGTTACCATAGTGACATTTTGTGAGAATCCCAAAGCCACCACTGTGAAAATGACATAATGGCCTAAAACTGTAGCATCTTCCCACCTTTTGGTACAACCTATACTTCCTCCAGTGCTTACTGGGCACGTTTACTAAGCACCCGCTGTGTGCCGGGGCCCCGTGCCAGGAGTCTTCTGAAGTATAGGAGATGTGAGCCATGCTTCATAATGGATCTATTTCTGACCTCATCTGTTATTTTTGATATGTGTTTCAATTGCGTGCCCATAGTCATTGTATCTATAAGAACCTTAACAAAAGGAAGATGAATTTAAAATTCATAAATTTATAATTTAACATGTAATTTTTGAAATTACAAAATGACTGGAAACTATGATCTTGATAAAAACTCAAAGTCTGTGAGCCTCGAGTTTCTCTAAATTGGGGATAATTTTTTAAGATGCTGAAAATAGTTTATAATAATGAAAATTGGTGAAACAAAATGGGATGATGATCAAAACTACAAGGAGGGAATTGTAGAGGCTAAATAAAGCTATCTGTATTAAGTGTTTACACAGTGGTTGGCACATAGTAGTAACTTACTAAATGGCCAGCTATTATCTTTACTATGTCTCTATGAACTTGCTCCAAAAGTGAAACAATAACAAAAAAAGGAATTTAAAATACAAACAGATGGCCGGGGGTGGTGGCTCATGCCTGTAATCCCAGCACTTTGGGAGGCCAAGGCGAGCAGATCACGAGGTCTGGAGCTGATCAAGACCAGCCTGACCAACATGGTGAAAACCCGTCTCTACTAAAAATACAAAAATTAGTCAGGTGTGGTGGCACACGCCTGTAATCCCGGCTACGCAGGAGGCTGAGGCAGGAAAATCACTTGAACTTAGGAGGCAGAGGTTGCAGTGAGCCGAGATTGCGCCACTGTGCCTGGGTGACAGAGCGAGATTCCGTCTCTTTTTTTTTTCTTGCAGATTCATTAGGAGAGACTCCTTCTCAAAAAAAAAAGACTTTAGTTGTTTAGTGCAGTCTGTTAGTCTTATTGATGAAGAAACTGAGGCCTAAAGAAATGGTGTGAATTACCCAAGATCACACAACTGGTAGTGGCACATCTGGAACTAGTACCCAGATGTGATTGTTAGTCCAGGGCTCTTTCCACTAAACCAACTACATTATATTAAACTCTACCAATGTCTCTAACACAGATTTCCAAAAATATAGTCCTGGGCAAATAATTATGAAAAATTTTGTGATTTAAAGAATGTTCAGTCCTTCCCTTTTGCCTTTTTGGGAAAGAGAAAGCATGCTTCATAATGACTATTTGTAAGCTTGCCTAAAACCCAAAGATTCTATTTAAGTTGCCTCTTTTTTTTTTAAATGCAAAATCCAAACCGAGATTACCAAGTTCCTTTCTGAAATTTTTATTTCTGAAATTTTATCATAAAGATCCAAAATTTAATGGAAATGTCAGATATAAGGAGTATTGTGATTTGCCAGGAAATTCTTTTCTTCCAAATTTGAAGGAAGTCATCTTCGACACGATGGTGGGTGTAGCTGTTTACACCCACCACTGGCTTAGATTTTTAAATTAGTTTTTTCGTGTCCTTATTATACAATAATGCTTCTGTTTGTTTTTGCTTTAAAAAAGAATAACCTTCAGGGCCTTCTTTGTATTTCTTGTTGTGCTTTTAAGCCACAATTCTTGTTATTTCTTTGTTTACCTTTTTCTTGTCTACACTTAATCATATTATGAACTGTTTCCATGAGTGAATCCATCCATTTTGTTTCAGGCTGAGTTCTACTCTATCCTATTAGCCTTTGCTTAATTTCATTAGATGTGTCCCTTGCGAGTCTACTCCTTTCAAGGTCATTATTAAAAATCAAGACCTTTTGTATCCTAAGTTAGCAAAACCTACTTTGAAAGGAAACTAAATACTGATCAAATATGCTCGCACCATGTGTTTTGGTTTTGCAGTAATAGGAAAGCTGGTTCTAAAAGACTATTCTTCATAAAGGGATTACAGGAAGGAAAACATTGTTATCAATCAGTCATTAAATCCACCTGTCACTGTCAGATCCTTGCCTCCTTTTCCTTCTTGTGTTGTACACAAATCTGTTCAGCCATCTGAGAAAGACTGGATGGAGAATAAGTGCTAATTCACTCTGTACACAGCTCGGCAGCTACACAGTATATACCTCTGTTTCTATGTAAAATGAAGGGTCCCTGTCATTGATTAATTCCTTGCAGTGCTGTTGCTGCTGTGGTTGCATCTCTATCCACAGGGATGTGGGGCTGCTCCAACATCCCATTTTATGCTCCAACACTGGTGAAGAGCATGGCTTTGTCCTTGCACAGGCTTGGGCTCCACATGCTAGAGGTGTGACCTCAGTCAAGTTATTAACATCAAGCCCCAGGCTCCTCCTTTGTTGAGTGGGAATATTACAAGTTCCTACCTAATAGGATCATTTAAGTTAAACATATGAAACCCTAAGCATTAGGGTGTGGCATGTAGAAAGCCCTTAGTGTGTGTTACCTGTCCTTGCTGTGATTGCTATTCTCCCAGAAAATGAAATAATCATAGTTATTTAGCCAACTATGATGATGGGTATTAGAGGGATCATTCCGTGTTTTGAAAAATTAAATCTGCCCCAGCAGAAGTATAAAGACTCTGAGAATCAGTTCCATTTTGTGGAAGCCCAGGGTAGAGGAGGAAGAAAAGTGGTTGATGAGCTATCAAAATTTACATTTGCCCCAATAATTAAGAGGAACAAGAGACAAGCTCTAGGTGTAATACTAAGCTTAGCTTAAGTCTGTGCTCTGACAAACCTGAGGCCTCACAGGCCTGCAGGAGTGGGAGATCCTCTCCCAACTAGGGGGTGGTTATTAATCCTGATGGTGAAAGCTCTGCTCCCTCCTCCATACCATCCAGGAAGGGATGAACTCCCAACCACACTTAGATTTCTGGAAAAGGAAAGATCCTCAGTGTCCCTTGCTCTCCTAAATTATAGTTAAACAAACTCAACCCCACAGCAAAGCATTTGCAGAATAAATACAGGTGAAGAATGAGCCAGCCACTTCTGCCCCAAATGTCTCCACCATCCTGGACACCTCTGCCTTCCCCTGATGCTGCCATCCATCTCAGAACAGACCCTTTTGCTTACGGAACTGAATGGAACAGCCTTAGTAATTCTTTTAGCCCCCTGTATCCTCGGTCCCCCAGGAGCAAAGTAATTGTTAGCAACTTAGATCCCAGTAAGTAACCCCAACAACAAATCCTATGTGGAAGTGCAATGTCTTTGTCCATTTACCAGAGATTTCCCTGAGCATTCCCACTTCAATTCATTTTTCCTGCTATTTTGGCAATTTAATTGATATTTCTCTTTATGTTTTTGTCTAAAAAGGAGATTTCCTATTCCTTTGGGAAAAAACATGAAAATGTATAGGCAAACTACTATTGATACAAACACAGGACATGTTAGGGTAGAGTATGTTAGTATTTTTCTTAAATCCAAAAGGAAATTTTAATTTTGCTTTCTTGAGAAATATACAATATGATATGCAATTTCAAATATTACATAAAAATAAGAAAATACTTGAGAGAAATGGCTGCTTTTTTTTAACGGTGTTCAGACCTTTGGTATAACCCCAGTAAAAATTGGTATTGAGAGATGTTGCTTTTTCTTTGGTGAACATGAATACAGTTTTCATGCCTCTGCTGCTGTGTCCCCTATGTAGAATTCGGGATATAGAATTCCCTATGGGAAGAAAGCATCAGCACTTCTTCCTGAGCTAGGAGGAGAATAGTGCTTGAACGTATTGCATAGAGTTTATGAAAGCCCTAGAAGCTGGCTTCCTTCCTTACCTAGAGAGAACTGAGGTTCAAAATTACCCATAGGCATGTTTCATGGGTTCTGGAAAGCATGGGCTGGGTTGCAGTGATGGTTAACCAGGTTTCCTTTTCCAGATGACCTTCCATCAGTGCCCGTGTTTGACAGAACTCTGCCAGTGAAGCAGATGCATGTGCTCGAGATCCTGGACCTTCTGGTTCTCAGAGCAGACAAAGGTGGTATCCCCTGCCTGATGGCATGCTGTGGAGGAAGGAACACAGTTGCCTTCTGCGGCCCACCCCACAGGTCACCGGGGTCTGAATGCATAGGCTCCACCAGCTGTTTCTTTTCCTGATGCCCAGTGCTTGGGCTCCCTCAGTGGCCCCTTTGTTCTCTGGGGAGGGGAGCCATGGGGGAAAAGGGGTGCATATGTAATTGCATTGTCAGGTAAAGTGGTGTGGGGTGCCTCTCGAATTCCGGAACACCTCCAATCCTAGTTTTCCTACACAGCTTGCCCTTGGAGGCCTTCCAGGTCACCTTACTTTTCCATTTAATCTCCTCCTCTGATTTTTTATGTCACCAGGAAAAGATGCTCGCCTCTTTGTCTTCAGACTAAGTGCTCTGCAAAAGGGCCTCGAGGGGAAACAGGCTGGGAAGAGCAGGTCTGACTGCAGAGAAAACAAGTTGGAGAAAACAAAAGGTGACTTGTGTCTTCACATCTTGGGAGATCTTATTGGTTTGTTTTTTTTGTTTGGAAACATCACAAAATAGCATCACTGTTTGCATAATAGGCTTGAAAGCTAGAAAAACACTACTAGAAGAAATTCTAGGCCTTCCATAACAGGTTCTAGAGATGCATTAAACTTTTTAGCAAATCTGTTAGTGAAGAAATGTTTAGACTTTGGACCCTGGAGCTCTGATTACTTTAACTGATACCATGTAGTAGGTTTGAAGTTAAGCCCACAAATCTAGAATATAGGAAATAGAACTTTCTTTCTTTTCTTTCTTTCCTTCTTTCCTTTCTTTCTTTCTTTTCTTTCTTTTTTTCTTTCTTCTTTATTTCTTGGCGGAGTCTCACACTTGTCACCCAGGCTAGAGTGCAGTGGCACAATCTTGGCTCACTGCAACCTCTGCCTCCTGGGTTCAAGTGATTCTCCTGCCTCAGCCTCCTAGGTAGCTTTGATTACAGGTGTGCGCCACCATGCCCAGCTAATTTTTGTATTTTCAGTAGAGATGGGGTTCCACCATGTTGGCCAGGCTGGTCTCGAACTCCTGACCTCAGGTGATCCACCCACCTAGGCCTCCCAAAGTGCTGGGATTACAGGCATGAACCACTGCACCTGGCCAGGAATAGGACTTTCTTAATTTTCCTGTAATTTGACCTAATTTTAATATCTAGTCTCCGTTTTGCCTGGCGTAAGAAACATTCTCAGTCTATTCACTAAGTTATACTTAATTTCCAGGGTTCTTAGGTATTGCCAGATTGTCAAGGCCTGGGGACTTCCACACCTGCATGTCATGTGTAGGGCATTATTTCTTTCTCCTCCCAGGCTGCCACCTGTATGCTGTTAACACTCACCACAGCAGAGAGCTGAGGATTGTGGTTGCAATTAGGAATAAACTGCTTCTGATCACAAGGAAACACAACAAGCCCAGTGGGGTCACCAGCACCTCATTGTTATCTCCCCTGGTTGAGTCACCTGTTGAAGAATTCCAGTACATCAGGGTAGGTTTGCTGTTTAAATCATTTATCTCCCAGCCTAGGTATCATGAGGCAGACTCTCTCCTTCTACCCAGAGTTTGTTGTTATGCACTGAGGTTGTCCCACTGTTTAGTAGCCAACTAGGGAAACCCTTACCTGTGGTGCCCTTGTTTCCCCTAGAAGACTAAAGCTAAAGCTCATTCATTTGAGTGAACATCTATAGGTGCTGTCTAGGTACAAAGGACACAGCCATGACCAAAACAAAGTCTTATGATGAGTATTGCTTTCCAGTTGAAAGTTAACAGAAATAAGCAAATAAAATCTATGATGGCTGGCAGAAAGAAGTACTAAAATTAAACATATAGGAGGGCCAGGGAACAAAGGATAATGGAGCAGGGAGTTGGGAGATTCTGTTTTAGAATGTCCCAGGAAGCCCTCTCTGAATAGGTTGGTTACCTCTGAGCAGAGACCCAAAAAAAGTATAGGAGTGAGTGATGAGGATATCTAGGGAAAGGATATTCCAGGCAGAGGGAGCAGCCAGTGAAGAGCTCTGAGGCCCTATTGAAGGCAGAGTCAAAAGCAGAGGGAACAAGGCAGGTAGGTCAGAGAGAACTGGGAAATATACTCTTGAGCCCTCAGGCCATTGCAAGGACTTTGGCCTTGACTCTGAGTGAGATGGGAAACCATTAGAAGGTTCGAAGCAGAGAATCGGCACATTTTAAAAAGACTGTTCTGGCTCCTGGGTAGAGGGGAGCTTAGGAGGCCAAGGGTGGAAATAAGAAGGCCTGCTAAGAGACTAGTGCAGAATCCTGGCAAGAAAGGTTGGTGGCTTTGGTAGCAGGAGAGATGAGAAGAAGCAGTGGGCAATGCTGTCTTGCTTGCCTCAGTCAGGAGGATTTGCTGAGTGACTGAAGGGAAGCCTTGTGAGACAAACCTTCTCCAGGGTCAAGTTCTCTCCCTAACATCACCATCTCTTTTAGAGACTAGGATACATTAAGGTATGGACTATATCTAACATTGGCCACTAAGATGAAGTATTTCTACTGGTGAACTGAGAATTATTTTTGCCTAGAGTTAAAGCCTTTTGAATTATGCCTATCGATTTCTGCTAATGTTCAACTTCAGGGGACTGAAGTTGAGCAACATGACAATTAAGTTAAAACACATAAAATCTTGCTCTAATTAGATGTTAGCTTTCTGGATACAGTGATTAGCTATTTTAATGAAGATTTACATGCAGCATATACATTTATGTAGTATGAACACTGAAATTAGATCTCCTGAGTTTATATCTTGGCTCTACCCTGTGTAAACTTTGTGATTGACTTTTGAGCTTCAGTTTCCTCATCTGTAAGACAGAATAGTAGCTGTACCTACCTTACAAGGTTGTTATGAAGATTCAACAGGAACAGTGCCTAGCACATGTTAAATACACAAATAGATTCGTTAGCAATTATTAATACTATTACTGAATCCCAAGACAGGACCAAATTATGTAAGGGATAAAGCAGATCATACTATTGAATCCATTTTGTAAAATTGCTTCCTGGTCTTGATCCTTTCCAGTAGACAGAGGCCTGAGTCTTTTGAGGAGAGGTTATGGGAAGGAGATGTCTGATGTGACCCCTGGCACTTCTCTCTTGTCCCTTCTTCTCTGTAGCACAAGGCTCTGCAGGAGCCTGGAGAGGGTGCCCTCTCTGAAAGGAGGGAATGGGCAGTGGGGCTTAGCATGGAGCTGACTGCTCTGTTCTGACCCCTGTCTCTTGCATCCTCACCAACCACACAGGAAATCTGTCTGTCCGACTCTCCCGTGGTGATGACCTTAGTGGATGGGCCAACTGAAGAGAGTGACAATCTCATCTGTGTGGCTTATCGACACCAGTTTGATGTGGTGAATGAGAGTACAGGAGAAGCCTTCAGGCTGCACCACGTGGAGGCCAACAGGGTAAGCCAATGGTTGTGGGGACAAGTGGGAATCAGAGAAGACTAATCATCATTGTGTCTTCTAACCTTGAGATGCCATGATTTGGATTTCTTTAAACTTATGTACTATTCATTACATCAGTATTATGTGATTCACTATTTAGACTGAACCATGTGAAGTTGCCATTTTTATAGGTCAGAATGACTCCATCTGTTATCATGTGACTGTCCCATTTGCCCTGTTTAGCTTTCAGATCTTTCCTTGCCACTCCATCTTTCTGAATAAAAGAGACATGAACAGGTCAGGCGTGGTGGCTCACGCCTGGGATTACTGTAATCCCAGCACTTTGGGAGGCCAAGACGGGAGGATTGCCTGAGCCCAGGAGTTCAAGACCAGTCTGGGCAACATGGCAAGACCCTGTTTCTATTTAAAATTAAAAAAAAAAAAAAAAAAAAAAAAAAAGACATGAAGAGTCAAAAGGCTGAGTATAATAACAAAATAAATGAGAGCATTTGTTAGATGATTTGTCCTGGGAGGGCCCTTGGAGAATAAGCTTGCCCTCTGAGGCCCTGCAGACTCTCACCTTGGGGACTGGGTGGCCAGAGTGGGTACAGCACCCTCCCTATCCCTTAAAAGCCCACTAGGAAAGGAGAGAGTGAGCAAACAGATATGCCCTGAGAGTCTACACCCTGGCCTGATGCACAGAGAACAAGGATGTCCTAGTGTGGCACAAAATCTAAGGCCACCCAAAACTGTGCTCATGTTCTAAAGGTGACTGTGGGGGTTTGAACCTTGGCACTCCTGGATGGTGATGAGCACTCACCACCCTGAGGCCTGGCAGCCTGTCGCTGGAGAGCGTTCAACACTGACACTGACATCAGCAGATCACAGAGCTCTTCAGCCATGTGACACTGTGAGGCAGGACAAGGCCTGCTGTCAGTGGGCCACTTGAGGTTTGTATCACGTAGTGCAAGCCAGTATTCTAGTTTAGGTACTGAGGAGACCACAGAATGGGGATGTCAGCGCCAGGGAGAGTGTAGTTCCTAATGAGGGCTTCCAGACCCGCAGGCTACCCCCAGTCCTGTTCAGCTAAATCAAAGAGACTGGGGAATTCTTCCAATTATGCTCTACGACTTGTATTAGTTGTAAATATGCTCCATATAAATATTCTTTAAAATTGCTAATTACTATTTTAGGAAGACTTAAGACCTACTTAGAGCAAGATTTTAAGAAACAGAACAATCAGAAATAGAAAAATCTAGATGTTATTAGGAGACCTTCTTGTCTTCAGCTGTTATTGACCACAGCGTGGTCTATCATTTCTCTTATCTATATTGGTGGTGGCTAGACTTGTCTGCAATTGGAGTCCCTGAGGAGTTTGAAAAGCTACCACTGCCTGTGTTCCTCCTCCAGGGATTTCCTGGGTCTAGGGTGTGCATGCGTTTGGGAATGTTTACATGGTCCCCAGATAATTTTAATATTTAGCCAAGTTGGGAATCCCTGGTCTATTTCATTGCTTTGCAACCCTGGCTATCTTCCCATGGAGAGCTTTAAAAAGGTCTGTGTCTGACCCCAGGCCAGGCCAATTGTATCAGAATCTGGGGGTGTGTGGTACTTGGGAACCAATATTTTTTAAGTCTCCCCCCAGGTAATACTATCATATAGAACTAGAAGAAGGAGTGGATCCTGAAACTTCCTAATTTAAAGCTGGAAGGAATGCCACCCGCTCCCCTGCTGCCTGGGCATCCCTGGACCAGCATGTCTTCCTGCCCACTGGCTTCTGAGGAGCAGGTGCCCTGGTTTGTCCTTTAAAAGTTCTCTCCCCCTTCTTCTCAAAACTCTGTGTGAGCAGCCAAACAAAGCAGAAAAGCCATGGTGAGGCAGGTCTTTGTTCAGTCAGTCCTTTTCCACTAGTTTCCTAGGACTTAGCCAGCTTTTGCTAATGGAAAAGTCCTCACCTCATTTCAGAGAAACTTTCTGATACGTTCTAGTTTAAAATAAATTGTGCTTAAGTGACTGAAAATTGTGCAGTTTGCTTAGTGTAGCTGTAGAGAAAAAAATCATTTTATTAAATTTCTTTTATATCATGGTTTTTACTTATATTTAATGTCCTCTTTTTTTTCCTATGATTTGTAAAGACCCTGGATAAATTGGGTTAAAAAACATTTTCTTTAATGACGTCTATGTTTTGTTTTTTGGATGGCTGTCAGGAATGACTCTCAAGTTTTCTGTCCTTTTTAAAAGACAAATATACAAAGCTTTTTCCTAAGAGAAAAAAAAAATTTTAAGGAAAAAAAGAGAAAAAAAAACCTTCCCTAGTCTCTGGCTCTGAGAGGATCAGTGTGCACAGCCCTCCTGTGGTAAAATGGCAGCCACATGGGCTTACTTAGATGCACTCAGTCATCTTTGCAAGGAGTGTACTGTCATGGGGAGATGAGCTCTAAGAAAATGAAAAAGATAATGAGCTGTATGTTTTCTAATAGCTGGTTAGAAATAGGCCTTGTGGGAACAGGACTAGCTTTTTACCTAGATATCCCTGCAGCTCAGCACCCAGGGCAGTGAGGACAGGAGAGAGAGGCTGACCCATCCTGGGTCATTGGAATTTCATTTTCATTCTGTCTACCCTCACTGCCTACCTGCCTGTGCGGGCACCAGTGTTAACTGGGCAGTCATCGCTTCCTGCTCCCATTCCTCTTCTCTTAGCCAGGACCATTTGATCCCTATTTCAGGCTTCTACCCACCCCTGGTTCTATAACAGTCCTAGCTCAAGAAAGGAAATGTTTAAGAAGCACTAAAGCAACATTCTGAAAGTCATTGTCAAGTTCACTGTACCAGTGGGACTGCTGTGACCCACTACTGCTGCTCTAACCACCAGCACCGGCCTTGTTCCCAAAACCAAGTGGTCCTCTGGGAGGAACTACAGGCATGGTCATGGGATCTGGGTCCCTGGTTTATGAGAGGGTGCAGGTTGTCATCTTGGCATCTGCCCAGAACCCAGTGGTTCTCAGCTGGGGGCTGAGCCCAGAACCATAAGGGAAGGCTGAAGGCAGAGCCAGCTGGGGGAGGTATAGTTCCCATTTTACTTGTTACAAGTTTGTGTTTTGAATTTTTACAATCACCATATATTATTTGTTATTTTAAAATGCCAATAAAATGAACTACACATATTACTTTTTTTTAAGAGAGAGATACAGGGTCTAGCTCTGTCCCAGGCTGGAGTGCAGTGGTTCAATCATGGTTCGAGGCTGCAGTCAGCCTCCAACTACTAGCCTCAAACAGTTCTCCCTCCTTGGCCTACCAAAGCACTGGAATTACAGGTGTGAGCCACCATGCCCAGCCAGACTTCTTATTTTTAATCAAACCTATAAAAATTTAATGCCTATGTCCTACACCAGACCTGCCATATCAGGATCTCTAGGCGCAAGAACCCTGCCAGGCCCTCTCCCAAGGTGGAGACAGACACCTATATCAAAGTATAAAATAGGTCTCATTGTAATAAGTGTTAATAAAGGTCTGAACAATAAAGTGCTGTGGCATGTCTAGGGACGAAGTGGTTCAGTCCAAGCCTGTTCCTGAATCCTGGCCCTGGGGCTTCATGAAGCCTGCCACCACCTGCCCTGCAGCCCAACTTTCTGAATATTGCCACGTTTGTCTGCCTGTCAGCACAGTGCTGGAGCCCCTTGGTAGACTTACTTGCTGCCAAGTACCCCCCTGGTGTCTGTGGTCATTGTTTGTAGATCTTGGTCTAAAAGGCTGCCTGAACTTCCTCCACACCTGTCACCACTGCCACCCTCCCCCACCCCACCCCACCCCAAACACACACACAGACCTTATCTCTAAACTAAAGGCTGTCTAGTTCCACTTTTCAAACTGCAGTCAACCCTCCTATAATTATAATAATTGTGGCCACCATTGAATGGCCACAACTGTGTACCAGGCCCTGGGTCAGAGCATGTCATAAGCATTATATATATCTCAGGGACTTTTCATTTCTCTTTTTTTTTTTTAAGATGGGGTTTTGCTCTTGTTCTCCAGGCTGGAGTGCAATGGCACGATCTTGGCTCACTGCAACCTCTGCCTCCCAGGTTCAAGCGATTCTCCCGCCTCAGCCTCCCAAGTAGCTGGGATTACAGGCACCTACCACTATGCCTGGCTAATTTTTTTTTTTTTTTTTGCATTTTTAGTAGAGGTGGAGTTTCACTATGTTGGCCAGGCTCGTCTCGAACTCCTGACCTCATATGATCTACCCGCCTCAGCCTCCCAAAGTGCTGGAATTACAGGCATGAACTACCATACCCAGCCCATTTTCTCCAAAAGAAACTGAAGTCAGAAAGAAGAAGTCACTTATTTATCCCAGAGCACACAGCTAGTAAGTGGCAGAGGCAGGACTTGGACCCCAGCTGGCTGATTCCAGAGACCATGCTACCACAGCTGGTGGGGATGGTAGGTTCAGCCACAAAGCTGGTAGCAGCATTCGGCCCCTCCGGTGGAGAAGCTCCCAGTCTGGCAGAGCAGACATGCTGCAGCACTAAGCCTCTAGCTGAGATAGTGAAGTAAAACTGGCACGTACAGGGGTATCTGAGGAGGAAGTGATTCTAAGTCAAAGTGGTGGGGCCAGGAAGGCTCCTTTCTGGGGTCAGAGGTAACTCAAGGACTGTCCATGTAATATATCCATTGGTGCTGGCTCCTTATCTAAATAATGATATCAGCTAACATTGAGCATTTACCAAGCTCCAGGCCATGTGCTAGGTGCTTAGATAAGTTATCTCCTGGAATCCTCAAGCCAGTAGGGGTAGATATTCTTATTTCCTACCAGCTTACAAGTGAAGAAACTGAAGGTCCAAGATGGGAAGCAACTGGCATGAGTACACACGCCTCTGAAGTGATGGAGCTGGGATTTCATTTACTCATTTGTCTATCTGATTAATTTATTCTGTCCCTGCCACCCACCAGGTCCTGATCAGGATGCTGAAGGGATAGCAGTGAGCAGCACTGACAGGACTTTGCATCTGAGCCTTAGATCTCATGGGGAGGGGAGCCACAGGGAACAGACAGACAAGAGGCACCAGAGGATGAGGCACCTCTTCAGAGAGCCTAAAACACAGGGCATGATAGGAGCAATGGGGATTATTTCAGATTTGACAGCCCCCAAGTCTCTCCAATGCCAGTGCTGGAGCTCTTGGCCACTGGTCCTCACTGTCACTCCCTGCTAAGCTCCCACAACTTTTGGTTGAGGCATTTGCCCCATTACACCTTGTTTTATGTACTTATGTTTCTGGTTTTTTTCTTAAAGGGTGGAACCTCACCTTATTCTTTTCTATATCATAATGGCACCGAATACAGTGTCAGATAATGGGAGAGAGCCAGGGGTTCCATTGGAAAAGCCATCCAACCCCAGGTAGCGGCACTGGCTGGGGGTGGCCAGTTAGGGCCTTGGCACCATAATGAGACTATTTAGAAGTGAAGGCTGTGTTCTGGTGACAGCAGTGAAGAGGAGGGTCAGCCAGCACAGGGCCAATGGGAGGAGCACAGTATGGACCGAAGGGCTGGGAGAGGGGAGCCAGCAGGAGCCCACAACATGGTGCTCCTGTGAAGAGGTCAGGGCCTAGCCTGGAACAGCAGTAGGGACCCAAAAAAGACACCTGAGAGACTGTGTGAAGAGGCTGCTGCTGGACTTGGGTTGTAGGTGGCCCTGAGACTTTGAGAATAGTTCTGCTAACAAAAAGGAGGAGATTTAGAAGGAAAGCTGGTTGTGTAGGAGATAAAGCAGTAGCCTTTATTGAGTGCTCATCATGTGTGAGGCCCTATGCTAAAATCTCTGCCTTGTCTCACTGAATTCCCATTACAACCCAGCAAGGTCAGTGTTCCCATTATACCTGCTTTACAGACAAAGACCTAAGGCCAGAGGCTAAGCCATTTCCCACATGCCACAGAGGTAGTAAGTGGCCTAGACGGGGCTCGATCTCCCATCTGTCTGCCCAGTCTGTGCCCCTCCAGCGCCCCCACCCCGACCCACTACTTCATTAAAAATGACTTAGATGTGGAATCAGTTGCATCTAAGAACAAATGACATAGACTAGGGGATGCAGCCCTGAGGAGAATGTGTGCCTGAGCCTGTGGATTTAGGGTTTTGAGTGCAAAGCAAAATTTGGGAGGCCATGCTTCTAGGAAAATGGTTGACAATACAAGTGAGGAAGTGAAAGGAGCAGGAGGCTCTTAGAGGGCTGGAGTTTTGAAAATCAAGAAGGACCAAGGATGCCATCACCTTGAATGCCCTCCTCTCAGATGCAGAAACTGAGGCCCAGAGAGAGGAGTTTGCCCCAGACCACAGAACTAGGTGTTCTGATACCCTTTTTGTTGCACCATGCTGCCTGTCTTGACATGAAGAACAGAGAAAGAATAGAAGTGTGAATACAGGCCGTGGCGATTTTAAGGTACACAGACTGTTGGAGGCAGAAGGATGTCTCACTAGAGGTACGAGAGCAATAAGATAGGAAGAGAACCGGAATCTTAGTTCAGATGTTGGCTGTGGAAATAATGGCAAAAACTGCAATTACTTTTGCACCAACCTAATACTTTCTGGGTTAGTGTGAGTGAGAAGACCAATTCTTGTGAAAAAGCTTTAGGAGCTAGTACATAACATATAAACCTGAGGCATTTCAATAGAGAGAGGATATATACCAGACACAGAGCTTCTCAAAGGGTATGAAAAGATGATGAGAAAGTCCCAGAGAAGAAAGAATGGAGAGACTTTTCTTTCTTTCTTCCACACCTCCGATGTATTATAATGTGCATTGTGGGTGCCATGGGGGCAGACATGACCCCATGGCACCTGCATCAGAGGGCCACCGTCCCCGCAAATGCTTACAACTTGAAAAAGTCTTTTCACAGGGTCATCATCCAGCCTGCACACTACCATTGCCCGTTATCATTGCAGGTTAATTTTGTTGCAGCTATTGATGTGTACGAAGACGGAGAAGCTGGTTTGCTGTTGTGTTACAACTGTAAGTTAAGGATGTGTTTTTATCTTTATTTGCTAAAATGGACTGTTTTTTTTCTGGGCAATCTAAAAAGATTTTCCTTAGATTTACCCAGTGTACCATCCCTGGGTTCGTAATTGCCTTCCAGGAAGCAACTGAAAAATATCTTTCTCCTTATGTCTCCCACTGTGCACCAGGCTTCTTGGTGACACAGTACAACAACTGCCGCCTGTGGTGCTACCTCCAGGATTCGCCAGTGATGACAGTGGCTTCCAGTTAGGGGGCCCTTACGGTGTGCCAGGTGCTGTACTTTGGATGCTGTGGTCATTGTCTTACTTAATTCTCATAGTGAATTCCCGCAGCAGGCTCTGTTATTATCCCCAGTTTAGAGACGAGGCAACTGAGGCCTAGAGAGGTGAACTACCTTTGTCAAGGTCTTGCAGCTACTAAGCAGCAGGGTTTGCATCTGGTGCTCTCTTGACTCCAGCACCCACAATTTTAACCACTGTTACTATTCTACATTTTACTGTTTCTCTGGTATTACTGAAATTAGTCTCAACCCAGGGTATCCGGCCTCAGTTGGGCTAGTTTGTATTAGGTGGCAGGTAGGTGTTGGGCAGACCAAAAGTATCAAAAAGGGTCTTTAAGGATTTTCAGCATTTCAAAGGCTAATATTATAATACGTTTTAATAAAAAGGATTTTTTAAGGCTAAAAGAAAAGAATAAGCAATTTTTCTGGATAAAGCTGTCCCGTCTAACAAGACATAAAGCATGTTTTTCAGCCTAAGATTTAATCTATTTAGAGTGGTGATGCTGGGTCAGATATTTTGATTAATTAATCTTTGATTAATAAATATAAGAAAGCTAATTATTAGTAGAGAAGGTTGTTTTATAAACATAATCTTTCAAAATTTGAGCTTTATGGAGAATAAGTAAGGAGAAGGTGGTCAAATCTCTTCAACAATAAATTGATCTTTGGGGATATTTTATGCACAGAGCTGTGCAGCCCTCCTCAGAACAGCAGGTCATGAATGGCTCGTGTGATGAGAAGGGCCCCATGCAAGGCAGCAGGAACAAGCTACTCTCCCACACCCCAGGAGCCAGGCCACCACTGCTGCTTCTGACCTCTGTCCCCAGGTTTATGGGGACAAGGGGGCAGGGAGCTGCATGGTAGAAGTCACTTCTGTAAGAAATTCATCTTTCTAAAGTATGGTCTTTTTGCTTTATTGAGACATCTGTGAGAATAACTTGTGGCAGAATCTTTTAAAAACTGATTTGGATTTTTTTTATCCTTTAACCGCTTGAAAGAATGGAAGGGGTTTTAGGTGGAAGAGGAGAAGTTAAGAACAGAAAGATAGAGCAGGTTTTTAGAGTTGGAGAATTAATCCCAAACAAAAAGAGGGCATGGAAACAAATGTGGATGACATCGGCTCCGTGCGAGACTTGCCAGGGCTGACGGAACAAGCTGGGCTCCTCACTCAGCGGCTGCTGCATCAGCTATGGTTCCTGCAGCCTCTGGATCTCACGGAGCTCTTCCTTGGGAGTTCCATTTCCCATGGCCTTGCTCATCTTCTGGCTTCAGGCTCTGACTTCATCTCAGGATGGGATCAGTGTGTGTCTGATTTCAAAGATCCGCTACATCGGAAAGTAATCTCTGTATC
Source organism: Aotus nancymaae (assembly GCF_030222135.1). NCBI lineage: Eukaryota > Metazoa > Chordata > Mammalia > Primates > Aotidae > Aotus > Aotus nancymaae. The sequence goes on along the minus strand of NW_026988414.1, from coordinate 4,688,569 downwards.
TTTAGATCCCAAGGTCAAGGCCTTGGCAACCTCAGAGGTTCCCATAGCCTCAGTCTTCCCCAAACCATGCCACTTCCTCCCATTTCTGTGGGTCAGGAATCTGGCTTTTGTTTTCCATATTTCTTTTTCTCAAGACATTGGGAGACATCTGGTGAGCAACTCCAGTAAAACCAGTCGTCTCTCCCTATAGTCATCCAAGTCACTTTTCTAACTCATTCCTGCGCATGCAGCACACATGGAATTTGCCTGTTTGGGTCTATGTTCTTGACTTGATCACAGACACTTGTACAATAAAGGCCCTTTTCAACAAGCTGCTGCAGAATGATAATGCTCTCCCAAAATTTCAAACTGATTTGTATCAATGAAGTTTTTTTCTGTATTAAAAAAGCAAAATTAAAAAGAACTTTTTTTCCTTTTTGTTTTTTGAGACAGAGTCTTGCTCTGTCACCAGGCTGGAGTGCAGTGGCACAATTTGGCTCACTGCAAATTCTGCCTCCTAGGTTCAAGTGATTCTCTTGCCTCAGCCTCCCGACTAGCTGGGACTACGGGCACACGCCAGTACGTCCAGCTAATTTTTTATATTTTTAGTAAAGACAGAGTTTCATCATGTTAGCCAGGATGGCCTCAATCTCTTGACCTCGTTATCCACCTGCCTCAGCCTCTCAAAGTGCTGGGATTACAGGCATGAGCCACTGCACCCGGCCAAAAATAACTTTTAAACTCAGAGTTTTATATGGAGGAATTTTTGTCTCAGATATGTTAAATTGCAAATAATTTATAATGGAGATTACAACTTTCAGTTATGTGTGATTTGAAAAAATATATATTCACATGGTAAACTTTAGGGGAAAAAATAGTATAAATAGTTCAATGTGCTATTGATTTTAGGTTTTTAAAGTAATTAAACTATTTTGATTACCAGGGTCAGTATTTAACTGTTTAAAAAGAGAAAGATAAAACTTGGCTGTTCCCTTAGCACCCAGTAATCATTCACCTTTAATGCAAGTAATTTCAGTGCTAAGGGTGAACTCTTATGTTTGCTGATGCTGCTTTAAAGATAATCGTGCCAGGAAAACTAGAAAAGCTCACATAAGTGCCTCTCATTTTTGATGCGATCATATGTGACCTCACTAAATCTTGACTTCCAGATAAGTAATAGTAAGAATACAAAACCTGCTTCTCGCAGCTGTTGTGAGGACTAAACAGGATGATACCTGTAAAGCCCATAACACATGACATGACACAGCAAGAATTTATTTTTCCACCATTTATTCCAGAATCATCAGAATATTAATTCAGAACTCAGTTTTTTTAACCTTCGTAAACTTTTTTTTTGTTTTGAGATGGAGTTTTGCACTTGTTGCCCAGGCTGGAGTGTAGTAGTGCAATCTCGGCTCACTGCAACCTCTACCTCCTGGGTTCAAGCGATTCTCACGCCTCAGCCTCCTGAGTAGCTGCGATTACAGGCATTTGCCAACATGCCCAGCCAATTTTTGTATTTTTAGTAGAGATGGGGTTTCACCATGTTGGCCAGGCTGGTCTTGAACTCCTGACCTTAGGTGATTCGTCTGCCTTGGCCTCCCAAAGTGCTGGGATTACAGGCATGAGCCACCACTCCCTGCCCTTCATAGATTTTTTTTTTGAGACGGAGTCTCGCACTGTCTCCAGGGCTGGAGTGCAGTGGCACAATCTTGGCTCACTACAACCTCTGCCTCCTGGGTTCCAGCAATTCTCCTGCCTCAGCCTACCAAGCAGCTAGGATTACAGGCGCCTACCACCACACCCAGCTAATTTTTTGTATTTTTAGTAGAGATGGGGTTTCGCTGTGTTGGCCAGGCTGGTCTCAAACTCCGGACCTTGTGATCCTCCCACCTTGGCCTCCCAAAGTGCTGGGATTACAGGCATGAGCCACCACACCTGGCCCTTCATAGACTTTTTTACATGCAGTAGGGACTTTCTTCAGATAAATTTATTTTAAAATTAAAAGTAATATTTGTCATCTTTGTTCTCCACCAGCTTGATGGAGACAAAGGAGTGACACCGGTAAACTCTGAGCTTCTTCCTGTGCAGTGACATTCCTAAAACTCTCTCCCTCAACCCAGCCCTTCGACCTCCTGCCCCTCCATTCAGGCTGTCCTATGTAACTGCAATGGGGGACCTTCTCTGTGCCAGGAACATTCTAGGCTTTAAAAACACAGCACTGAGAACCACTGCCAGGGACTGTAGTGAGCTTGCAGTTTAGAGGAGAGCCAGGTGTGGCCACCAGCACAGAGTGTGAATGAGCTTCACAGGCTTGGGGGTTTAAGAAACATGCATCACTTGTCTTCTAAATCCTTGAGTCAGATTCTCCCTCATCAGGGGCAGAGACCACCAATGTTAATTATTGGAAGAAAGAACCTCTACTTCTCTAGGGTCACACTGGAGTCCTTGGCACTTATTGAGTTAGAAAATGCAGGGGTGGGGCCCCTGAACTGCAGTCTGGGCCCTCTAAGCAGCTCCTCTTCCACACCTGTGGGACCCTTCTCTAAGGTGGGAGCCCACTCCCTAAGATAGGCTGAGGCTTGGCCTGGCCTCCCTAGGCTCAAACACAGCCATCTTCTGCCCACCCGGGACACTCTGGCTCAGGTAGTTCAGGTCTCCTCTCACTCAAACTCACCAGCAGTTTGTCTCCCCTGGTGGGAGTCAGGGTGGGACAGGATTGTGGCAAGATGTATGCATGGACCGGGGCCTTTCAAAACACAATGCTGCCCTCCCCTTCCTGAGTGGGGATGGGAAAGAAGACACATTCCTTCAGTCAACAAATATTTACTTAGCACCTACTGTGTCTAGAGGTTTCAGCACTGAATAAAATATCCACAAATTCCTGCCCTCAGAGGAATTTACATTTTAAACGGGACAGCTTGGACAACTAACATGATAGATAAGAAAAATATCTAATATTTTAAATGATGATGAGAGCCAAGGGGAAATAATGCAGAGAAGAGAGATGATGCTTAGCAGGGGTGAAGAATGCAGGTCGCCATTGAGATAAAGTGAAAAAGGAAGCTGAGAGCTGAGAAAAGACCTGCAGGGAGGCAGACGGAAGAGTATTCCAGGCCGAGAGACAACAGCCAGGGTGCAGCCCTTGAGACGGGAACATCCTGGCATGGGCCAGATGACCCCAAGGTGACCAGTGATGCTCTGCAGAGAGAGCAGTGGATAAGAGTAAGATAAGCAACGAAGAGCAGAGTTCGGTCAGGTTTGGTAGGCATGTGCCTTGGGGAGCCTTATTCTGGTGAGCCAATGGGGGGCTTGAACACAGGGAGACAGGATCCACAAGGTTGAAGAGGAGCACTCTGGCTGCTGTGGGGAGTTCGCTGAAGCAGGTAGGGTTAGGGAGACCAGGGAGAAGACAACTGTGCATGTCTGATGAGAGGACAGCAGCGGGACCAGAACTACAGCAATGGAGGTGCTGAGAAGCAGTCAGGTCCGAAATGCATTTCAAATATAAGGGCCAGGTGCAGTGGCTCACACCTATAATCCCAGGACTTTGGGAGGCCGAGGCGGGCAGATCATTTGAGGTCAGGAATTCAAAACCAGCCTGACCAACATGGTCAAACCCCGTCTCTACAAAAAATACAAAAATTAGCCGGGCATGGTTGTGTGCACCTATAATCCGAGCTACATGGATGGCTGAGGTAGGAGAATCACTTGAGCCCAGGAGGTGGAGGTTGCAGTGAGCCAAGATTGCACCACTACACTCCAGTGGGTGACAGAGTGAGACTGTCAAAACAAAAACAAAAAAACAAAAAAATGTCAAATATAAGAACCAAGATCCAGTACTCGTTCCTCAAATCTACTGCTTCCCCCGCCTTCAGCTTCCAGCAGCAGCCACCAGCCTTCCATGGCAATATGGTATCTTCGTGTAGCTTTCCTGTTTACACTACTTCTTTTTTATTAAATGGTGTTCAGTTTAAAAAAAAACAAAAAACAAAAAAATAAACCAAGCTAATTCACTGATGAATCAAATTTGGGATGTGAGAGGAAGAGGAAAAAAAAGGAAGACTCTGCAGTTTGGGGCCTGAGCAGCTAGGAGAATGGAGAACACCACTTCCTGATTGAGGAAAGCTCAGCGAAGAGCAAGTTTGAGGCAAAGCTTAAGAGTCTAGCCTGGACCCATCAGTGCCTTCCTTGTATCCCTGTGGAGATGCCCAGTGACCTGAATGTTCAAGTCCAAGGCACTCAAGAAAGAGCTCTGCCTGGAGCTCTGACTCTGTTTGGGAGTCATTAGCATATAAACTATGTTTAAAGTCATAAAGCTAAGGAAATTACCTAGGGGAAGGGAGAGACAGAGGCACCAGCAAAGTAGACTGAGGAGGAGTGGCCAGAAAGGCAGGGATTACCAGGAGCCTACAGGAAGGAGGACATCCTCACCTGTGCCCTGGCCAGAGCAGGCGAGGCCTGTCTGAGAGGGACCCTTGGACCCAGCGAGGTGGAGGTCATTTGTAAGCCAAGAGCAGGCGTCTCTGGAAAGCAGGGGAGGGGGTCACCTGTTAACAGGGGTTGCAAGGCAGTGGGAGAAGAGAAAACAGACTGGGAGCACAGATGAGTCTTCAGAGACTAGAGACTTTTGCTTTAAGGTAAAAAGAGACAGGGTGTAATAACTACAGGAAGGGCGTTCAAATGGGCTTTTTGTTTTTCTGAAGTGTGGGATAAATAGCAAGTTTGTAAGGCCATGAGGGAAGCTCCAATAGGGAAGCGGGGAGTAGTGGTGCCAGGGAGAGGGAGAGAATTGCTGGAGCAAGTCCCTGCGTCTGAGGAAGCCATCAGAACATAGTGGGAAGAGGGAGAATTGACCATACCTGAGAGTATCAGAGCCACGGATGGCCGTGGCCGTGGCACCCAGGGTGTCCTGTCTGGAGCATTTGTTTTCTCCGGAAGTAAGGGCTCCCTTGACTGTGGTTAGCTTTTTATCTTAATTCACTCTGTCAGGTATACAGCTATAAGACACTAAGATAACTGTTTTACAAGGCACAGTGGTTACATCAAAGGAGTCCCTAAACCCTGATGGGCCAGGATCTTCCAAAAAAATTCAACACGTTGGGAGAGGTGCTTGTTCCTGGAGCTTCCGATGGCACTGTCACCTCCCCCGTTCCTGCCCTGCAGCGCAGGCCTTGATCAGCAGCTCTGGCTTCCACACCTCTCTCCCACAGAAGTGGGAAATATCAGGAGTTTAAAAAAAGAACTGTTATACTGCATAGGATTCCATATGACAGGATACTGTTGAAAGTGTGCTGGCCAGAGAGAAGGGAACAAGGAAGCAGATGGCATGAAAAGAAAAGAAGGGGACAGCCCCCTTCACTGAACCACAAACACCCAGAAGGCCAGACTATGGCCCAGCTCTCTAGCCCGGACCCCGGCACCCGGCTGGCACAGTGCTAGTGTCCATAAACTTTGCTGGACTGAGCCAAACTTGTGCCCCGTATCAGAGAGCCGTATCAGAGGCAGATCTATCCAAGGAGATTTTTCTGTCCCCACCTTTCTGACATTGCTGTCCACTCTCCTTTTCAGATTTCTTTCTCTCCCAGCTCCGTCCCATCCTCTTGCTTTCTTTCTGCCTCTCTGGCTCCCTCAGTGCTATGCCATTCACAGTCTATTCTCCAGTCACCCCTTAAGGCCAGCATTCCAGAGGGCCCTGTCCTCGCCCTTCCATCTGGCATGCTTGTTCTCCCCTGCAAGCTTGATTGCCAATTTGCCGTTGCTGACTCCCAAGTCTTTCCAGTCTAAACCCACTGCTGAACTCTGCACCAGCACGTCATACTCCTTACTGTACAGCCACTTCAGCAGCTCAAGGACACCTTGGACTCAACCTGTCCTCCCTGAACTCAAGATCTTTCCTCCTCACATGTGCTCCTCCTCTGATGTGCCCCACCCTAGTGCAGGGCATCACCCTCCACCCATCAGCCAAACCAGAGAATGGTTGGCACACTGGACTTCTCCCTGCCTTTACTCCCTACCTCCGAACTGTCTTCCCACACAGCTCAGATTCATTACAAATGGCCTATCTTTTATGAACCAGTCACTCCTCACCTGGTCAGTGTAAAACGCACTGAATTTCTTGGACTCTGGCTCCATCTTGGAGCAACTCACCTCTCCCCTCTCCACTTCTGCTAGAGTCAGCTTCCTAAAACCCTAATGTGACCGTCTCACCTTCCCTGGCCAGGACTCCCTTCCCAAGCCAGCCTCTGCCTCCGTCTGCCTTCCTTCACATAGGAAATTCCTATGTGACTTCCAGAGACTCCTGGAGACAGGGGAAGGCATGCCCTGATTCTGTGGGAAGCCCGGAAGGAGCTGGTGCAGGCTGTGTGTGTCACAGTATTGGGTGACAACAGGAGCAGCTCACCAGTCTTGTTCTGAGGAAGAGGCTGAAGATGGAGGGATACATTCCCCATCTATTTACTCACCAGCTGTGCCTTGGTTCAAGGGAAATTTTATGTAGAATATAAAATGCTATCACAGGATAAGTGTCATAAGGTTTTATTCAAGATTTTCAATGTCATAATTTTTAATTTCATAATAACATATATTTTAAATGTTTTAATCAAGTGAATAACATAATTACATATAACTATAATGTGTTATATATTTTGTCATCACATATAATTACATAAACAAATTTGTCAATTGAACAGAAGAAAGAATCCAGAAATAGATCTACACATATTTGGCAAATTGACTTTTGACAAAGGTGTGAAGGCAATTCAATGTCAGAGTAAGTCTCTCTTTTTTTTTTTATTGCATTTTAGGTTTTGGGGTACATGTGAAGAACATGCAAGATTGTTGCATAGGTACACACATGGCAGTATGATTTTCTGCCTTCCTCCCCATCACCTATATCTGGCATTTCTCCCCATGCTATCTCTCCCCAACTCCCCACCCCCCGCTGTCCCTCCCCTATTTCCCCCGGACAGACCCCAATGTGTGATGCTCCCCTTCCTCCGTCCATGTGTTTTCATTGTTCAACACCCACCTATGAGTGAGAACATGCGGTGTTTGATTTTCTGTTCTTGTGTCAGCTTGCTGAGAATGATGGTTTCTAGGTTCATCCATGTCCCTACAAAAGACATGAACTCATCATTTTTTATGGCTGCATAGTATTCCATGGTGTATATGTGCCACATTTTCCCTGTCCAGTCTATCGTTGATGGGCATTTGGGTTGGTTCCAGGTCTTTGCTATTGTAAACTGTGCTGCAGTGAACATTTGTGTGCATGTGTCCTTATAGTAGAACAATTTATAATCCTTTGGATATATACCCAGTAATGGGATTGCTGGGTCAAATGGAATTTCTATTTCTAGGTCCTTGAGGAATTGCCACACTGTCTTCCACAGTGGTTGAACTAATTTACACTCCCCCAACAGTGTAAAAGTGTTCCTATTTCTCCACATCCTCTCCAGCATCTGTTGTCTCCAGATTTTTTAATAATTGCCATTCTAACTGGCATGAGATGGTATCTCAAAGTAAGAGTCTTTTTTAACAAATGATGCCAGAACAATTGGATAGACATATGCAAAAAAAGAAAGAAAGAAAGAAAGAAAAAAAACCATTTTTTTGTTGTTGTTCTGTTTTGAGACGGAGTTTATCTCTTGTTGCCCAGGCTGAAGTGCAGTGGTATAAATTTGGCTCACAGCAACCTTTGCCTCCCAGATCCAAACAATTCTCCTGCCTCAGCCTCCCAACTAGCTGGGATTACAGGTGCATGCCACCACACCTGGCTAACCAAAAAGTTTGATCCATACCTCACATTTATTTATTTATTTATTTTTATTCAAAGCATTGACTCATTTATTCAGAATATGTAAATAAAGAAGTACAGTGTGTCAGGTATTGTTTTAAAGAAGGAAGACACTGTCCTTGTCTATCCCCATCCCAGGATTGTTGAAACATAAACAAATTGGTACAAAGTATTATCAGAGATGTGTAGGGGAATAAGAGTACCAAGAAAGAAGCCGTGAGTGTTATGGGTGTTTGTGGGGCTAGGGATACAAGAAGTGTTTCCTATAGGAGATAATGTTAATATGTGTTTAGTCTACTGTGTATTCTTAATCTGTATTTGTAAAACAATGGGCCGCATGATGATATCTGACTTGTACTCAGTATTTTTGGGGGGCAATAGTAGTTTTTATGCCGGCAAATTGAAATTATGTAAGAACTTTGGGGGAGAGAGATCCAAGATGGCTAATCACTAGCAGCTCGGACTCGTAGTTCCCACTGAAAGCGCAGAGAACGAGAGGATGCAACACTTTCAGACGAATATTTGTTGCTCACGGACCAAGAGATTCCCAGCGGAGGAGCCCCACGGGTCGCCAGGGTGACTCTTGTGGCCGGCGCAGCGGTTTTGCTGGCGCCTTAGCGCGGCAGTTCTTGGTGCAGAGTCTGAAGATTCCCGGGCAGAAAAGCACCGTCAATCTTAACACTGCTGTTTTGGCCGGCGCAGTGGATTGCTCAGATTTCAGCACTGGGAATCAACAAGTTGGACATCCGCTCAGAGACCTAGTTAGAAAGTCGGTAATTACAAAGACGACAGACGGATAAATATATAATGAAGGGAAGAAACCAGCCTAAAAAGGCAGAGAATACTCAAAATCAGAATGCCTCTCCCTCTACAGGGGATCGCAATTCCTCATCAGTAGCGGAACAAGGCTTAATGGAGAACGAGTGTGTTCCAATAACAGAAGCAGGTTTCAAAAGGTGGGTGATAAGAAACTTCTGTGAATTAAAAAAACTTGTTCTAACCCAATGCAAAGAAACTAAGAACCTTGAAAAAAGGTTTGATGAAATGTTAATGAGAATGGACAATTTAGAGAGGAATATAAGTGAATTGATGGAGCTGAAAAACATAACAGGAGAACTTCGTGAAGTATGCACAAGTTTAAACAGTCGAATTGATCAAGCAGAAGAAAGGATATCAGAAGTCGAGGACCAGCTCAGTGAAATGAAACGAGAAGACAAGATTGGAGAAAAAAGGATAAAAAGGGATGAGCAAAGTCTGCAGGAAATATGGGACTATGTGAAAAGACCTAATTTACGTTTGATAGGTGTACCTGAATGTGACGAAGAGAATGAATCCAAGTTGGAAAATACTCTTCAGGATATCATTCAGGAAAACTTTCCCAACCTGGCAAGGCAGGGTAATATTCAACTCCAGGTAATACAGAGAACACCACAAAGATATTCTTCAAGAAGACCAACCCCAAGGCACAATAATCGCCAGATTTATTAGGGTTGAAATGAAGGAGAAAATACTAAGGGCAGCCAGAGAGAAAGGTCAGGTTACTCATAAAGGGAAACCTATCAGACTTACAGCAGATCTCTCAGCAGAAACCCTACAAGCCAGAAAAGAGTGGGGACCAATATTTAACATCCTTAAAGAAAAGAACTTTCAACCCAGAATTTCCTATCCAGCCAAACTAAGCTTTATAATCGAAGGAAAAATTAAATCTTTTGCGAACAAACAAGTACTTAGAGACTTCACCACCACCAGGCCTGCTTTACAAGAGCTTCTGAAAGAAGCACTATACATATAAAGGAACAACCAATATCAGCCTTTCCAAAAATATATCAAAAAGTAAAGAGCATTAACACAATGAAAATTTTACACTAACTAATGGGCAAAACAGCCAGCTAGCATCAAATGCCAGTATTAAACTTATATATATTCTAATTGGATAAAAAGCCAAAACCCATCGGTATGCTGCATCCAGACCCATCTCACATGCAACGATACACAAAGACTCAAAACAAAGAGAAGGAGGAAGATTTATCAACCAAACAGAGTAAAAATAAACAAATAAACAAAAAGCAGGAGATGCAATTCTTGCCTCTGATAAAGTAGACTTTAAAGCAACAAAGAGCAAAAGAGGCAAAGAAGGACATTACATAATGGCAAAAGGATCAATGTAACAAGAAGAGCTAACGATTTTATAGATCAACGAGACAGAAAATTAACAAGGACATCCAGGACTTGAACTCAGACCCGGAACAAGTAAACTTAATAAATATTTATAGAACTCTCCACTTCAAATACACAAAACATACATTACCACCTCACACCTATTCCAAAAGCGACTATATAATTGGAAGTAAATCACTCCTCAGTAATCGCATAGCATTTCATAGGTTTAAATGAAATATTGGTTGGCTGCTTGTTTGTTATTTTCTTCCCTTATTCCTTCCTGTCTACATCAAGTATAATTATTGGTATAAAAGAGGTTTTCAATACCCATTACTAAACTGCATTCTAGCCTGGGCAAGAAAGCAATACTCCCATTCTCTCTCTCTCTTTCTCTTCCTTTTTCTTCCTCTTCTTCATTCTTTTTTTTCTTTCTTTCTAAATTAAAAAAAAGAAAAGAAAAAAAAAAAGAACTTTGGGACCCCTTAAGTTTTCCTGGGTCCTACTTATTTTGTAAATTTTATTTTATTTATTTATTTATTTATTTTGAGATGGAGGCTCACTTGGTCACCCAGGCTGGTGTGCAATGGCATGATCTTGGCTCACTGCAACCTCCACCTCCCGGATTCAAGCAATTCTTCTACCTCAGCCTCCCAAGTAGCTGGGACTACAGGCGCATGCCACCATGCCCTGCTAACTTTTTGTATTTTTAGTAGAGACAGGGTTTCACCACATCAGCCAGCATCATTTCAATCTCCTGACCTTGTCATCTGCCTGCCTTGGCCTCCCAAAGCGCTGGGATAACAGGCATGAGGCACCTCGCCTGGGCTACTTTGTAAATTTTAGCTCTTCATAGTGCTAAAATATATGTTTTCTCTGAATGTTGAGACACACTAAGGAAGAACACACTGTTGTTTTTGCACAGACTGGTTGCAACAGCTTTAGAATGTGTTTACCAAATTAAGAGACAAAAACACAAAACGCTACTGTTCAAAATTGGCTTTTTATTAGATCTGTTACTTTGCTTCAAACTTTAAACTGTACCCAGATAATGCAAGATACAGAGAAGTACCAGTTGCACAGAACGTTCTGTGTTGATTGCCTTTTGGGAATTTTAACATTTGCATGTACTTCCCAGTGTGGAAGCATGGATTCAAGAGTGAACTCCAGAAGATACAGGGGCCTATCTAATTGTTACCACATGATTATGATGAACAAAATTACAGCTGAATTAAAATTTGAAGGCTGTCCTTGAGGATGTGCATAGATAGTTGTGTGTTACCTAATAGATAATTTGTGAGCCTGAAGTCATTCAAAAGCCAGAGAAGAAATATTTGGGCTAAAGCAAAACTTGCTACTTGGTTAGAACAAAGAGATTGCACTTCATGTTGAAAAGCTAAATCCTAGGAAAGAAAGAATAAATACTCCATAGATTGCAAGTCTCAGAGAATTTTACTTTTAAGGTGAGTAAGATCGAGCCACCACATGAACCAGGGATCTTCCTAGAGAACTGAAAAGAAGCCTCAAGTATTGCTATTGCTGTAGCATACAGGCATTAGGCATCAGAGTGGATGTTTTAGTGAGTTAGGTTGCGATCAGATGGCCTACATGAGCTCTGGGAAAGAACCAAAACAGCATAGGAATAGAGGGTAAATGTGTGAGTGGTGCTATGACTGAGTGGCTGAGTTCAAGATAATTTACAGAGATTTGGTCCTAGATGCTGTTATACTGGGCACCCGCCCAGCCTTTTTAAAAAGATAAAATAGGCTGGGTGAGGTGGTTCACACCTGTTTTCCCAGCACTTTGGGTGGCTGAGGTGGGAGGATCTCTTGAGGCCAGGAGTTTGAGACTGGCCTGGGCAATATAGTGAGACTCTGGTCTCTTTAAAAAAAGAACATCAAAGCCTAAAAGTACAAAAGAGGTCTTTCAGGTTGTAGAAATAAGGCATGGTCCGTCTCCCCCTTGGTGGAAGAGTGAATGAAAATATCTGCCACTTCAACTTTGCTGCTGTTTAGAAAGACTCCTGGCTGGGCACAGTGGCTCACACCTGTAACCCCAACACTTTGGGAGGTTGAGGTAGGCGGATCACTTAAGTCTGGCCAACATGGTGAAACCCCGTGTCTACTAGAAATACAATAAATTAGCGGGGCATGGTGGCGCACACCTGCAATCCCAGCTACTTGGGAAGCAGAGGCACAAGAATCACCTGAACCCAGGAGACATACTGCAGTGAGCTGAGATCAGGCCACTGCACTCCAGCTTGGGCGACAGAATGAGACTCCATCTCAAAAAAAAAAAAAAAAAAAGAATGCTATAATCCCAGCACTTTGGGAGGCCGAGGTAGGTGCATCACCTGAGCAGCCTGACCAATGTGGTGAAACCCCATCTAAATACAAAAAAAATACAAATAGTTTTTTGTACTAAACACAAAAAATTAGCTGGGTGTAGTGGTGCCTGCCTGTAATCCCAGCTACTTGGGAGGCTGAGGCAGGAGAATCACTTAAACCCAGGAGGCGGAGGTTGCAGTGAGCCGAGATTGCGCCATTGTACTCCAGCCTGGACAACAAGAGGGAAACTCTGTCTCAAAAAAAAGGAAAAACTCCTCTCACATCAGATTTAAAAATTCATTCAAAATGGCTCATAAAACTACATGAAAAACCTAAAACCTAATAAAACTACGAGAAAGTGTAGAAGAGATTTATGAGCTTGGATTGGCAATTTCTTAGTGCACCAAAAATATAATACATAAAAGAAAAAATTAATAAATTGAACTTCATCGAAACTAAGAACTTCTCTTCCTTGAAAAACACAAGAGAATGAAAAGGCAAGGCACAGAGAAAATATTTGCAAATCACATATGTCATACAGGACTGGTCAAGGGAAAATATAAAGAACTCTCAAAACTTAGTAATAGGAAAACTCAATTAAAAAGAGGGAAAACACTTGATCAGATATTCCATCAAAGAAGATTTATAGATGATAAATAAGCACATGAAAAGATGTTCAATATCATTAGCTGTTAGGGCATTGCAAATTAAAAACAATGAGGGCTGGACAAAGTCGCTCACGCCTGTAATCCAAACACTTTGGGAGGCTGAGGTGGGAGGATCACTTGAGACCAGAGTTCAAGATTAGCCTGGGCAGTATAGTGAGACTCCATCTCTACACACACACACACACAAAAAAAAAAAAAAACCACAATGAGATACCACCACACATCTATTAAATGGCTAAAGTGAAAACAATTGCTCGTAATCAGTGTTGGTAAGGATATGAAGAAAATGGTTCTCATGTGAGGCTGTTGGAAATGTAAATTGGTATAATCACTTTGGAAAACAGTTCTTCAAATAGTTAAACATGCACTCGCCATATGGCCCAGCCGTTCTACTTTTAGGAATGAATGCAAAAGAAATGAAAGCATAGGCCGAGCTCAGTGGTTCACGCCTGTAATCCCAGCACTTTGGGAGGCCAAGGCAGTTGGATCACGAGGTCAGGAGCGCAAGGCCAGCCTGGCCACCATGGTGAAACCCTGTCTCTACTAAATATACAAAAATATTAGCCAGGTGTGGTGGCGGTCACCTATAATCCTAGCTACTCAGGAGGCTGAGGCAGAAAAATTGCTTGAACCTGGCAGGTGGAGTGAGCAGTGAGCCGAGATCACACCACTGCACACCAGCCTGGGTGACAGAGCAAGACTCCGTCTCAAAAAAAAAAAAAAAAAAAGAAATGAAAGCATATGTATGTCCCCACAAAGATTTGTATACAAATATTCATAGCAACATTATTTGTATTAGCCCAAAACTGAAAACAACCCAAATGTCCATTGTGGAGGTTTTAAAATATGTCCACAAGTTCTTTGATACTTCTTCCTTCAAGAAGTGGGTATCATTCCTCTTCCTTTGTATGCGGGCTGGACTTGTGATTTCTGTCTACCGAACACAATATGGTAGAAGAGGAGGTATGCAACTTCTGAGACTAGGTCAAAAAAGGCATTGCGACTGCCTTATTGTTCCTTCTTGTGTCACTCACTCTGGAGAAGCCAGCTGCCATGTCCTGAAGATAATCAAGCAGCCCAGCCCAGGGGAGAGGTCCCTGTGGTGAGGAACTAAGTCCTCTCCCAGGAACCCTGTGATTGCACCATCTTGGAAGGACACCCAAGTCAAGACTTCTGATGACTATAACCCACAATGACATCTTTTTTGTTGTTTGTTTTTGAGACAGAGTCTCACTCTGTCACCCAGGCTGGAGTACAGTGGTGCGATCTCAGCTCACTGCAACCCCCACTTCTTAGGTTCAAGCGATTCTCCTGCCTCAGCCTCCCAAGTAGGCTGAGATTACAGGCATGCGTCACCACACCTGACTAATTTGTATATTTTTGGTAAAGACGAAGTTTCACCATGTCAGCCAGGCTGGTGTTGAACTCCTGACCCTGTCCACTTGCCTCAGCCTCCCAAAGTGCTGGAAGTAGAGGCATGAGCCACTGCAACCGGCCTCTTAACATTTTAACATCTCTGAATTTAGCATGCATTATAATTATAGTGGACAGCTTTCTTTCTTTCTTTTTTTTGACAGGACATTTTAAATGATGTATCTTATTACTTTTGCCAGAAAAACTGTACATCTTTTATTCAGTGACATCCTAGATTCAATGAAATATGGTAAGTTTTGAAATCTAGGTAAGAAGAACAATTTTGTAGTTGAAAATAAATTCCTAAAATTGTCCTAAAAAATGGCAGAAAACCTGATTGAGTCAGTAAGTATAGAAGATATTGGAAAGTTTTTTAAAAACTAGCCTCCACAAAAGGGTCCCAACCCTAGTGGATTTGCGGACAAGGACAATTCAGCATCACTGTAGATTTAAAGTTTGAACAAATGGACAAATATACTATGCTACTGAATGGGAAGACTTCATCTTGCAAAGATGTATATTTCTCCTCAGATGAAAAAAATAAATGTAAAGTGATGCCAGTCAGAATCCCAATTCTTTTCTCTTTATGCCTGGCACATAGTAGGCACTCCATAAATATCTGCTGAGTGATTAGATGAATGATTTGCCAGAAACTTTTTTAAAAGTTTTTTTTAACATTATAATTTATTGCAAATCTACAATAATTAACACAGTATGATGCTGGTGCAAGAATAGACAAGCCACTCAATACAACAGAATAAAGTCTAGAAATAAACTCAAGTATATATAAAATGTATATGATGAAAGTAGCATTTCAAATCTGTAAAGATATGATGAATTTTTAAAAAAAATAAGATTGGGACAATTGGACAAACTTTTGGAAAAAGTTTGCCTCTGTTTTTAGCTCTAAATAAATTAAAAGTGAAATATAAAAAGTGTCTGAAATTTATAAAAGAAAATGTGAACCACTGTGTACCAAGTCTTAACAGTGGAGTGAGCCTTTCTAAGGACATTAAAGCAGAAGCTGGCCGGGCTCAGTGGCTCACACCTGTAATCCCAGCACTTTGGGAGGCTAAGGTGGGCAGATCACTTGAGGTCAGGAGTTCAAGACCAGCCTGGACAACATGGTGAGACCTCATTTCTACTAAAAATACAAAATTAGTCAAGCGTGGTGGGGTGTGCCTGTAATCCCAGCTACTTGGGAGGCTGAGGCAGGAGAATCACTTGAAATCAGGAGGCAGAGGTTGCAGTGAGCCAAGATCATGCACTCCCATCCAGCCTGGGCAAAAAAGCAAGACTGTGTCTCAAAAAAAAAAAAAAAAAAAGTGCAGAAGCCATGAACAAAGTTTGAAAGGTTTCTATACACAAAACATAAAATTTCTATGCCAAAAAGAACCATAAAATTAGAAATAGCAAACTGGGGACTGTATCTGTGATGTTTCCAAAAGGGCCAATATCATTAGTATAGGCCAGGCACAGTGGCTCATGCCTATAGTCCTAGCACTTTGAGAGGCCAAAGTGGGTGGATCATTTGGGGTCAGGAGTTCAAGGCCAATCTGGCCACATGGTGAAACCCATTCTCTACTAAAAATACAAAAATTTAGCCGGGCATGATGGCACACACTTGTAATCTCAGCTACTCAGGAGGCTAAGGCACGAGAATTGCTTTAACCCAGGAGGCAGAGGTTGCAATGAACTGAGATTGTGCCACTGCACTCCAGCCTGGGCAACAGAGCATGACCTTATCTCAAAAAAAAAAAAAAATCTTTAATATAAAAAGATTTTACATATCAAAAAGATAAAGGCATGAGCATTCGTTAAAATATGAGGAAAGGATATGAGCAGATAATTCACAAAAAAAGAAATGCAATTACCCAGTAAGCATTGTTAAAAGATAAATTTTGATGCATTTAAAATTTTTAAGAGTTTATTTGAGCACGTGGTGATTTGTGTATATATATATATATATATATATATATATATATTTTTTTTTTTTTTTTTTTTGAGACTGAGTCTCACTCTGTAGCCCAGGCTGGAGTGCAGTGGTGCGATCTTGGCTCACTGCAACCTCCGCCTCCCAGGTTCAAGTGATTATCCCACCTCAGCCTCCCAAATAGCTGGGATTATAGACCACCCCTAGGCTAATTTTTTGTATTTTTAGTAGAGATAGGGTTTCACCATGGTGACCAGGCTGGTCTCAAACTCCTGACCTCAAGTGATCTTCCCGCCTTGGACTCCCAAAGTGCTAGGATTACAGGCATGAGCCCCTAAGCCCAGACAACAGTGATTTATTAATCAGGCAACAATGAGGGGAACAAAGGGAGGCTTTTATAGGGTGAATGCAAAAGCAAAGTGAAGCAAATATTTGATTGGCTAAAGCGGAGCAGTAACTTCACTTGGATCATTCCAGTGGAAAGTCCCTGCTTAGAGGTTAGTTAACAGTTTCTGGTTGGCTCCTAGAATATGACGTTTTACCCTGAGTTGGGTTTCAGTTTGCTTGTGTAGGAACTCACGGCGCTGGGACCACCTCATTCTAATGGCCTCCTAATTATTTTAACAGCATGGGAAAAGCTTTGCCTCACTGAGAATTTTAATATCCAAATTACCGTGGAAATAATTTGGTCACTCAGACTGGCAGAGACTGGCAGAGTCATGGATTCAGACACCCTCTCTCTGCACTGCTAGAAGTCTAAATGGTACAGGCTTCTGGGGAAGAAGTTGGCAGGATGTGATTCTAAATTGACATAGCCTGTGTACTCACAGGAAATTGTTTTGAGATATAATCAGCAAACTGTGAATAATAAGTTCTTGATTGTTACAACATCATTTATAAAGCAGATAGCTTTGGAAACTAAATGGAAACAGGAGGAAACTGGTAAAGATGTTTTGTTACATTCAAATACTGAAATGCCATACAGTGAGTTAAACTCATGTTCTTGAAAAATGCATAGAATAAAATATAAAATATAGTGAAGAAAGCAAATTATATTTTAAAGTTTAATTCTATTTTTCTTTATAATATTTCTCTTGTTTATTTCGTAATAAAAATACTTGAAGGAGAAATAACAAAATACTATCAGTACCAGCCGGGTGTGGTGGCTTACACCTGTAATCCCAATGCTTTGGGAGGTCAAGGTGGGTAGATCACTTGAGGTCAGTTCAAGACCAACCTGGCCAAATGGTGAAAACCTGTCTCTACCAAAAGTACAAAAATTAGCCAAGCATGATGGAGCACACCTGTAGTCCCAGCTACTCAGGAGGCTGAAGCAGAAGAATTGCTTGAACCCAAGAGGCAGAACTGAAGAGGCAGAGGTTGCAGTGAGCTGAAATCATGCCACTGCACTGCATTCCAGCATGGGTGACAGAGTAAGACTCTATCTTAAACAAACAAACAAAAAAAGTGATGAGTATTTCTCCCTGGGACATAGGGTTGCATGATTTTTAAAATTTTCTTCTTTGTGTTCTTCTTTGTTCCTCAAATATTCTACAACAAAACAGAAAAAAAATGAAGCTCATAAAGATGTAGCTATAGATACAAAGTATTTAACAGTAAATAACATTCTGAATAAAATAAAATTATGTGACTTACATATAACCCAGCAATCTGTACAAAAGAAATGAATATATGTTCACATATATTCATTTCTTGTGCAGGAATGCAGGAATATATGTTCACATATATTCATTTCTTGTGCAGGAATGTTCATGGCATCTTTATTCACAATAGCAAAAAACAGAAACAACCCAAATGCCCATCAAATGGTAAATAGATCAACAAAATATAGACTATCCATACAATGGAATATTATTTGGCCATAAAAAGGAATGATGCACTGACACATGGATGAGCCTCAAAAACATTGTGCTCAGTGCAACAAGCCAGACACAAAAGGCCATATATTGTATGATGCCATTTATATGAAATGTCCGGAAAAGGCAAATCCACAGTAAGGAAGTGGTTGACCAGGGCTTGGGGAAGAAATGGGGAGTGAGATTTCATTTTTAGGGTGATGAGAGTTCTAAAATTAGATCGTGGTGATGTTGGACAACTCTGTAAATATACGAAAATTCATTGACTTGTACATTTTAAATGGATGAATTTTGTGGTCTAAAAATGATCTCAGAAAAGCTGTTATTTTGCTTTCTTTTTCTTTTCATCTTTTTACTTTTTTTTAGTGAGAAAGTGCCTGCAGAAAAGCTGTTATTTTTAATAATTAAAAAATAAAATTGGCTTTGTTATTTTTCCCACAGTACACATACTAATGCAGCCAAGACCCAATTGCAACAAAACTATATCTACAGATTCATCAGGTTGCTAATTATATCATGTTTTCTTTCCTTTTTTTCCGGAAATTAGAAATGTGATTCTAAAATGTGGTGGGGACACAGGTGAACTAAAATACATTAGCAGAATCCAAGTTATTGGTGTTACATGTCATTATCTCTTCTCAGAGGTAACACTACCATCTTTACCTCTACCCTCTGTAGACAGTTTTAAACATTTAAACAAATGAAATTATGCAGTATGTACTCAGATATCTAGCTTTTCTTTTTTGCTCAATATTATATCTGTGAGTCATCCCTGTTGTTGTGTGTCAATAATTAACATTCAGATGTTTATTAACATTCATTCTTTATGATGTTAATAAAAATTCAGGCCGAGCGCGGTGGGTCACACCTGCAATCCCAGCACTTTGGAAGGCCGAGGCGGGTGGATTACTTGAGGTCAGGAGTTCGAGACCAGCCTGACCAAATGGAGAAACTCTGTCTCTACTAAAAATGCAAAAACTAGCTGGGCATGATATCAGGCACCTGTAATTCCAGCTACTTGGGAGGCTGAGGCAGGATAATCGCTTGAACCTGGGAGGTGGAGGTTTCAGTGAGCTGAGATCGCACCACTGCACTCCAGCCTGGGCAACAGAGCAAGACTCCGTCTCAAAAAATTTTAAAAATAAAATAATAGCTGGGCATTGTGGCTTGTGCCTATAATCCCAGCACTTTGGGAGGCCAAGGCGGGTGGATCATGAGGACAGGAGTTTGAGACCAGGCTGGCCAACAAAGTGAAACCCTGTCTCTACTAAAAATACAAAAAAATAAGCTGGGCAGGTGCTTATAATCCCAGCTACTTGGGAGGCTGAGGCAGGAGAATTACTTGAACCCGGGAGGCAGAGGTTGCAGTAAGCCGAGATTGTGCCACTGCACTCCAGCCTGGGCGACAGTGTGAGACTCTGTCTCAAAAAAAGAATAATAAATAATAAAAATTCAGTCTGTCTTTCATTGAAAAAGAAATGCATGGCTAAAACATGATGGTTTGGGAGGCTGAGGCAAGAGGATTGCTTGAGCTCAGGAGTTGGAAACCAGCCTAAGCAACATAGTGAGACATTGTCTTTACTTAAAAAAAAAAAAAAAAATAGCCGGGCGCGGTGGCTCAAGCCTGTAATCCCAGCACTTTGGGAGGCCGAGGCGGGTGGATCACGAGGTCAAGAGATCGAGACCATCCTGGTCAACATGGTGAAACCCCGTCTCTACTAATACAAAAAAATAGCTGGGCATGGTGGCGCATGCCTGTAATCCCAGCTACTCAGGAGGCTGAGGCAGGAGAATTGCCTGAACCCAGGAGGCGGAGGTTGCGGTGAGCCGAGATCGCGCCATTGCACTCCAGCCTGGGTAACGAGCGAAACTCCGTCTCAAAAAAAAAAAAAAAAAAAAAAAAAAAAAATAGCTAGGCATTGTGGTGTGCACCTGTAGTCTCAGCTACTTGCTGGGGGGCTAAAGTAGGAGGATCACTTGAACCTGGGACGAGGAGGCTGCAATCAGCTATGATCGCGCCACTGCACTCCAGCCTGCATCACAGAACAAGATTCTGTCTCCAAAAAAATTTTTTTTAATTTTAAAAATGTGATGGACCTCTGTAATAAATGGGGCCTTCGTTTCTTCATGGACTTTCTCACTGTAAGAGGGTCTGAACCACATGGACTTGTGTTTAGAGCTTGCGGCAGGCCAGGAACTATGTAATCGAATGAACCTGGTCTTAATCTAGTACTGATTCAGGTTCACCAAGGGGATGCAAGCATATGGCTTCAAGTCCTCTGGAATAATAATAAAACGTTTAGGGGTGTATCTGTCTCCTACCACCCTTGTCCTGAATGAGGCTGAAGGTGTGATCTGCCTTGCAGGAGGGCATCCTCTACCCAAGGGCTGCCATCAGGTGTCCCTTCTTGAGTGTTGACAAGTGTGGGAGACAGTAGGGCTTAGGCATGAAGCACATGGGCTCTGCAGTCATGCATACCTGTGTTCAAACCCTGCCTCCCCCACATGGTACTTGTGAGACTTTGGACAAACTACTTCGCCGCTCCTAACCTCAATTTTCTCAGCCGTAAAGTGAGTGTAATAATGGTATCTACTTTGTGAAGTTCTGCAGATTAAATGGGGTAATGGCTTTAAAGCTCAGTGCCTGGCACATAGTAAATTCTCCCAAAATGTCAGCTGTTATTATTTGTAGTAGTAATATTATTCTGGCTAAGAATGCCTTTGACCTTAAGTATCCAGCATCCTGGCAGTATTCATACTGGCTATTTATAAAGAACTAGCAGATAGGATACTATTCTTGTTGCCTGTTTTTCATTAATTACAGTCATCTAAGTCTTGTCTCTAACAAAAATGAGTTGCTGTTGTTTTCATTGCAGACAGTTGCATCTATAAAAAGGTTTGCCCCTTTAATGGTGGCTCTTTTTTGGTTCAACCCTCTGCATCAGATTTCCAGTTCTGTTGGAACCAGGCTCCCTATGCAATTGGTAAGAAAAATCTTTATCGTAACGCTTTCCTCCTTCATAGATACGTCTGAACTGTTCAATCCTATGTAAGCAGAGAACTGGCTTACTGCGAAATTGTCATAAATTATGTACGTATGATTAGTATTCAGAGTGTTCTTTTTCTTTTTCATTTTTTAAAATTTTGTTTCCCTTTTGGGACTATTGTCTTCTACTGTTCCTCTTTATTTTTCTCAGTGCCTCTAAGCACGTATGCATTTGACAGCAATTAAATGTCATTTTTCAGTACTTGGTTATCATTCAGTACCTCAGTTCATTTCTGGGCCTCACTTTCCTTTTCCTAAAATTCAAGAGTAAGGTCTCCAGCCTCAAAATGCTGACAGACCTGGGGGAGAAGCACAGTGCTTTCAGCGCCACTAGTATATGTTTCATAGAAACTCAGGTAGCTGCCTGCCACTAAAATGTCAGGACATGAGCCGTGATGCTTTGTGTTTGTGATTCAAGATCCACAACTGGGCATTGCCTTTTGAGAGTCAGATCAGAGCCAAGAATGTTCTAGTTCATTCTTTTGTCCTTACAATAAAACTATGTGTTAATAGGTCCAAAGGACAGCATTTTGAGAGGAGGGACTGACCTAAGATCCTGGGAGAACCAGTCAGGCTTGATGACAGATTCAATCTGGTAGACCGGAGAGGGAGGTTTTGAACCACATTGCTGGATGGGCTTGTAAGTCATGGCTAGAGGCACAGATATGGTAGAAAGAGTCACGAGGAAAGCCAGGAGAGCAGATGAGCTCATCAGTGGAGAGAGTGCAGAGAGAGCCAGTGCAAAGGAGGAACAACACGGAGTGCCAGGAAGAAAGACAGAGGTGTGCCACAGGGCAGCCGAGGTGGGCACAGCACCTGGAAGCCAGTGTATCATCCAAGTCATTTCAAGCACAGGGGCTGGTCCTTAACAAATAGCAAACCCATTGATCCTGAGGGACACTGTGAGGGCCAGTAAGGAATGAGATGCAGCCCCTGCTCAGATACACAGCAGGAGGAGCACCCAGGAAGAGCAAGGAGCATTGAGGGACACCAGGGCTTGGCCTTGAAGAGCAACCAAAGGGAAGGGTCCCAGGCAGGATGGCCTGGGCTTGCAGAGAGAGTGTCAGGCTGGCATCTGGACAACAAAAGGGACTCCTCACAGGGCTTTGGCAAGTGACTGCCTTGCTGGAAGATCAGGCAATGGGGTTTCCATAGGGGAAAACAGCAACGAGCTTGGTGACAGTGCATACCTCCTGGGAGGCACAGTATGGCAACTGAGGAGAGGCTGTCTTGGGAGCCAAGGCTACCTTAGGATCAGGGCTACATGCACACATGAAGGAGGGAGAGAAGCTGCCAGAGGAATGAGAGAGATGGAAGTTTCTAGAGAAGTAAGCATGAGCATGACTGTGATACAATCACAGCCCATCCGCAGCTACCGAGCCAGCAGCTGAGAGGTGACACTCCCATTCCCTTGCAGTCTGTGCTTTCCCGTATCTCCTGGCCTTCACCACCGACTCCATGGAGATCCGCCTGGTGGTGAATGGGAACCTGGTCCACACGGCAATCGTGCCGCAGCTGCAGCTGGTGGCCTCCAGGGTGAGTAGGACTGGGATTTTATCTCTGAGCGGTTTGCGGGGTGCCCAGCACTGTGGGATTTCAGGTGAGCACAGAAGCTACCTCTTGTCAAGTTAGGCTGATGATGACATGTGTCAAAATGCCAGAATGAGATGGAAAGCCTGAAACCAGGCTGATTTGTTGGGTTTTCATATGTGATTTCCGTGAGCTTTCAAAACACTCCTCAGTTTTGTTAATAGTCATTTGGTGCTGGTGGCAGCTGGGGAGTACTTAGTTGAAAAGAGATATCCCCAGTCAGAGACTGGGTCAGTTATTCATGTCACTGTGGCCCCGAAGGACAGTCCGAGTCTAGAAAAGTCAGAGTTTGCAATCTTTCTTCCTTTTCCACCCTCTGCCCTCAATTTGAATTCATATCCTATGAAACATGACTAATTGACTAATCTATGCCTCATAACCCGGAGCTAGAGCAAAATGGAGGAATGCAGGAACAAAGATGCCTTCTAAGATGTCTTTTGTCACTGGCACGTAATCTGGGGTTCTTGTTCTAGTCCCCTCCCCTGAGTCAGCCCCACAAAGTCCTCCCCAGCCCTGCCAGCTGGTCTGGCTCCCCTGCTGTGTCCCCTGTTCCCTTCCCTGGTCCTGACATCCATCACATTTAGTGGTGGGTGAGTGCTTATTTGTTCATCTTTGCTGCTGCACCAATGGTTCTGTGAGAGCAGGGGCCGTGCTGTCTTACTCCCTATCATGACACCACATGTGCTCAGTGCTCTGGAAACCGTGTGTATGTGCACATATGTGCATATATGTATTATATGTGTGTACATATGTGCATGTGTGTATTATATATGTGTACATTAATTGATTGTAAATAGCTTACAATTTACAAATAATAAATATACACTGTTGTTTATCATAAAAATCCACTTAGCCAATTGGTTCTTACAAAATGCTTTTGTTGGCCGGGCATGGTGGCTCACACCTGTAATCCTAGCACTTTGGGAGGCTGAGGTGGGTGGATCACCTGAGGTCAGGAGTTCAAGACCAGCCTGGCCATCATGATGAAACCCCATCTTTAAAAAAAAAAAAAATGCTTTTGTTAATATTTGCTGAACTCTTGTATCCATAGCCAACCTACAGTTGTAGTTCAACCATAATTTTACACTTGGAGTTCTATCTCAATCCACCCATTTTGTTCCAGTGTTTATTGTCATTTAATCTGATATGTGATCTGCTATAAAACAATTTTTCACCCTCATACAACTCACAGTCATTAAACTGAAACTTCTTTCAGCTTCTGTACCAGACTAAACACACTTCCCTATCGAATGTTCATTACTAATATTTTCTCCATCACTGTAAGTCTAGACAGTCAACAAAACAACAAATCGAAGTCGAAATGATAGTCTTCGCTGGTTTCCATGGTGTAAATAGTCCCTCCATGATTGATTTCAAGCTTCTAGTGTGATGCCACTGCAGGTGATGTTGGGGAGATGTACATTATCCCTCATGATGCAGTATCTCTCCCCCAAGCCCTACACAGACACTATTGGTGTCAGTAACTCCAAAGCAGATGTAATAATAAGTGCAATCAAATAATTAGGAATGGTTGAATTTGGATATTTAGGGCCTTTGTTGATTTAGGTTTGTATAATTTAATTCATAATCATGTGTGTTTAATAGCCAGTTGGCAAAGTTCTTGAAAATTGGATCTCATAAGTCACATCCAGCACACCACTGCTGTTAGCACCAGCGCCAGCGCATTGTGGGTGTGCATGAGTATCTGCTGAATCAGTGAATGAATAATCCATTTCCCCATCTGCCAAATGGGCCTAACTGAATCCCTAAGATCTTTCCAGTTCTAACACTCCAGGTGCCTGAAATTCCCATTAGGGAAGTGTTTGCTGTGTTTGTGATTGTAGAAGATGTGTGGTGGAACACTGACTAGTTTCTGTTGTGGATCAACAAATAGATGAGGAAAAGTGGTGGGGGGTGGAATACTCAGGAAGAGTGTAACTAGCCACGCTGGGCTTTCCTCTGGAAGTCTCCCTCCATCCCTTCCCTGGCATCCTGTACTGTACCACATGCTTCAAGGATGGGACCAGTTGGAGGGTTTGCAGTGATGGCAGGAGGGCCAGTGGATGCAAGACCTAGAACACCAGCAGCCCAGTAATGCTTTCTCTTTCTTTCTAGTCGGATATATACTTCACAGCAACTGCAGCTGTAAATGAGGTCTCATCTGGAGGCAGCTCCAAGGGGGCTAGTGCCCGCAATTCTCCTCAGACACCCCCGGGCCGAGATACTCCAGTATTTCCTTCTTCCCTGGGGGAAGGTGAAGTCCAAGTTTTACTGTTTTATTAATATTTTTAATCCACTCTAATTTCTCTAGTTCATTGTCTAATATCTACATGTGATTACTGCTTTAAAAATTTATTTAAAGCCATTAAAAAAAGAAATGTTGCAATTTGAATGCATTGGTTGGGTTCTTTAGAAACCTGTGATAACAACAACAAAACTCCATTGTAAAAGAAAAAGAAAAGAAAAAAAAAATTAGGCTAGGCACCATGGTTTATACCTGTAATCTCAGCATTTTGGCGGGCTGAGGCAGATGGATCGCTTGAGCCAAGGAGTTCAAGACCAGCTAGCTAGGCAACATGACAAAACCCTGTCTCTAAAAAAAATACAAGAACTAGCTGGGTCTGGTAGCATGTGCCTGTAGTTTCAGCTACTTGGGAGGCTGAGGTGGGAGGATCACCTGAGCACCAGAGGTCAGGGCTGCATTGAGCCATGATTGCACCTCTAAAATTAAATTAGCTGGCTGTGGCGGCATGCATCTGTGGTCCCAGCTACTCAGGAGGCTGAGGTGATAGGATCACTTGAGCCTGGGAGGTCAAAGTTGCAGGGAGTCATGATTGCATCATTGCACTCCAGCCTGGGCCACAGAACAAGACCTCGTCTCAACAACAACAAAAAAGTCAGTGGGGAGGAGGGAGTTAAAGGCTACATAGTTTCCAACTTGCAACAGCAGTTATTTTTCCTTCAGGGCTGTTAACAGTAGTGGGTTTTGATAGCTAAAAGAATAAAGTCATCAAGCCCAGACATTCCTCAGTACATGCAGTCTTTCACTCTATCTGGCTTTGCCTGCGAACCCCAGAGGCCTCTGCTGTGGTTACCTCATCTCTTTGAACACAGCACTTTTCATAAATTCTTACCACATCATTTGTCTTTATTGCACACAGTTAAGATAAAGCACAGAAGTCCCTAAGCAGGGCAGCTTTTTGCTTTTCTTGTCTAGTGTTTTTTTCTGTGCAGTCACAAGTGCATTTTACCTAATTTACACATGAAAATGCTCTGAGAAAACGCAAAGCTATCACACACCCTCAAATAAGTGCTCCCCACCAGCCCTCCCAGTGGGACATTAGAGATCAGTGTGTGACATAAAGTCTTCCTTCATGCTATGTTAAGGAACAAGAAATTATTCTCTTGTAAATAATATGAACTTTTGTTAAAGTTCTGATGTTCTTTTTGAAATCACATTGCAGGTGAAATTCAATCAAAAAATCTGTACAAGATTCCACTTAGAAACCTCGTGGGCAGAAGCATCGAGCGACCTCTGAAGTCGCCTTTAGTCTCCAAGGTCATCACCCCACCCACTCCCATCAGTGTGGGCCTAGCTGCCATTCCTGTCACGCACTCCTTGTCCCTGTCTCGCATGGAGATCAAAGAAATAGCAAGCAGGACCCGCAGGGAACTACTGGGTAATGGTTTTCAATCCTGGTTTCCACTGTCTCTGAACAGACTAGCTGGTTTTACCTTTGTATATGAATTGTCCTCAAAACCAGTGAGTTTAGAAGGTAACTTTCCGTTTAAGAAGGGATTTATAAGTTCTAATACATCTATACCAAGGAATACACTATAGTGTAGCCAGCAACAGTGATGTTGTTGATCTGTATTTATTGGTGTGGAGAGCTGCCCAAACCATGTGAAGGGAGGAAATGGGCAGTTTATAAAACACTATGTCTAGTCTGATAATTTAAAAAATCAAAGTACCAATATATGTATGATTTCCTACAAAGGTGTCTCGATGGATTTATATCCCACAGTTCTCAGGCAACATTTTATGTTCCCCAAGTGGAAATGTACCATGTTTTTACACATGTGTGTTCAGTTCCCTTATTACTTCTCCCAGCCCTAGACAGTGGGGGCAGGTCTGTAGACAGAACAGATTCTTGCAAGATATTTGTTGAGCTCTTTTCTCTCAGTATAAAGATGGCACAGGCTCACACCTGTTATCCCAGCATTTTGGGAGAGGCTGAGGCAGGCAGATCACTTGAACTCAGGAGTTCAAGACCAGCCTGGGTAACATGGTGAAACCCCATCTCTACAAAAACTATATAAAAATTGACTAGTCATTGTGGCATGCGCCTATAGTCCCAGCTAGCTACTCAAGAAACTGAGGCAAGAGAATCAATTGAGTCCTGGAGATCAAGGCTATAGGGAGCCATGATCATACCACTGCACTCCAGCCTGGGCGACAGAGTGACACCCTGTCTTTAAAAAAAAAAGATGAGAGGCCATACCAGAGAAACATACAGCCCCTGGTAAGTATGAAAATGTGAAAAGATTAGACTGTTAGAAACCTTTCTGTTCAGATTTGTGGAAACAAAATAAGAAAAAATGGAACTGACATATTAAACCAGTAAAAAGTGGTTTGAAAACTTAGATTGGGATCTGCATGACATAAAACTGCAAGGACAGTTGGCCTGAGCACATCCCTGCCCTGCAGTAATATTTCCTGAACAACTGGAGGAAAGGATCTGGGCCGCTTGACAGGGCAGGCCTTCACACTAACAAAGTCCATTGCTTTTTGAAGTTGGTGCCTTCCACTGTTTTTAAAATAACATATTGCTATTTTTAACACAGTCTTCCATATCAAAGCTTGATCTGCCCACCACTGTTTACAAACCACTGAGCTTTTGAAAAACGGAACCACTGAATTGGAGAATTATAGGGCTACCAGCAGTAGGACTGTAGATCATCTCTCCTCATTAGGCTCTTTGAGTCTCTAATTTGTTTTGCAATGTGTGTATACTTTATAATCGGAAGAGAAAAACCTTCTACCAACAAGAAAACCAATAATTTGAAAATATATATTCGATCATCTTTCTTCCTGACTCTAACACAATGATGTACCAGTTCCCAACCAAGAAAAAATAAGGCTATTTCTGTCTCCATGGAAGCCCTGTGGTAGTGACCCTTTGACCTATGATTCTCAATCCAGGCCTCTCGGATGAAGGTGGACCCAAGTCAGAAGGAATGCCAAAGGCCAAGTCCAAACCCCGGAAGCGGTTAGAAGAAAGCCAAGGAGGCCCCAAACCAGGGGCGGTGAGGTCATCTAGCAGTGACAGGTAAAGAGAGGGAGAGGCCCCTGCTTGAGGTGGTGGACCTGTGAGTCACGGCACTGCCCAGGAGGCCCCTTCTGTGGATTGATGATGCCACTAGTGACCTCTTTGGCAGCTGCAGCAGAGGGCTGGCAGCCTGCTTCTCTCTGAGGGTCCCCAGAGCCTCAGGCCTACCAGGGAGGGGTCTAGACGAATGGGCACTCTCACCAGCAGCCAAATGCTCATTCAAATATATTAGACCTGGCCAGGCATGGTGGCTCAACATCTTTAATCCCAGCACTTTGGAAGGCCGAGGTGGGCAGATCACCCAAGGTCAGGAGTTCAAGACCAGGCTGGCTAACATGGTGAAACACTGTCTCTACTAAAATACAAAAATTAGCTGGGCGTGGTGGCATATGCCTGTGGTTCTAGCTACTTGAGAGGTTGAGGCAGAAGAATCACTTGAACATGAGAGATGGAAGCTGCAGTGAGCCGAGATCAGGCCTTTGCACTCCAGCAAGACTCTGTCTCAAAAAGAAAAAAATATATATATATAAAATATATATATATATTTTGTGTGTATATATATACACACACACACACACACACACACACACATACACACACACACACATAGAGAGAGAGGGAGAGAAAGAGAGACTTTTCACCAGATTGACAGAGAGTTTTTAAGATAGAAATGCTGGCTAAGACATGGTGGCTCATGCCTATAATCCCAACACTTTGGGAGGCCAAGAAGGGAAAGTCACTCGAGCCCAAGAGTTCAACCCCAGCCTCAGCAACACAGCAAGACCCATCTCTACACAAGAAAAAAAAAAAAAAAAAAAATCTGGGTCTGGTGACATGTGCCTGTAGTCCCAGTTACTTGGGAGGCTAAGGCAGGAGGATCACTTCATCCTGGGAGGTCAAGGCTGCAGTGAGTCATGATCACGCCACTGCACTCCAGCCTGGGTAACAGAGAAAGACCCTGTCTCAAAAAAAGAACCACAGCCACTTAGTAAGACTGCAGGGAAACAGGCACTCTCTATGCAGTAATGCAGTACCGGTAGCACATACACAGTCCAACCTTTCTGAATGGCAGGTCAGCATCACATGTCAATGAATAGTAGTTAAGTCACACTGATTTGTCCTATAAGATCTCTGTTGTCCTTTAAGCAACATCACACATGCTCCAGTGTGGAGAGTGACGGTTCATATGTCCAAACTTCATTCATTCACTCAACACATATTCTTGGAGTATCAAGGACATAGTTGTGTGTTAAGATATGGAGAAGACTAAGCCCCCACCTGTTCCTTCAAGGGGTTCCCAGGCCAGGGGCAAAGACCAACAGGTATCCAGATAATTTCTGCATTCCAGCGTGGCAAGTGATGTGTAACGAAGATTGCCATCCAGCTCATACCTGGGGCAGAGAGGGTCTCAAACATCAAGGGAGGCTGAGCCTCCTCTCATAAGTCATAACCTGATAAGGCCCCTGCCCTCAGGGACTTTGCATTCTAGTGTAGGAAAACAGACAGCAAACCTGTAAACAAGTAAGCAAATAAAATCATTTCAAATAGTGACAAGTACTATAAAGAAATTGAAAAGAAGTTAGTGATGGGGCTGGCAGGTAGAAGGTCTACTCCGAGAGAGAGGTCAAAGAAAGCTTTTTGAGGAAGTAGCATTGGGCTGGGCTTGGAATGAATGATAAGAAGCTAGGGGAACAGCCTTTCTGATAGCACCCTCAGGGCAAGGGCCCTGAAGCAGGCCTAGCATGGCCAGTTAAAAGGCAGGAGGAAGAGTGGACAGGCTTCGGCATAGAGAACAGAGCCAGGAACTGTGTGAGGTCAAGAGTGGGAGTGGCTGGACCAGGTGGGCTTTTGCAGGCCAATGAGTATTTGTGGAATGCATTAACTCCCTGAGAAGTGGAAACCAATTTTGGTCAAATTAATGAGGTAGCTATTGAGAGGGTCCTGAGGAGCTGGAGGAAACAGAGGGAGTCATGGGTGGCCTAGGAGGCTGGAGGGGTCACAGGCCCAGTCCCAGAACCTTGGCTATGAGAATGAGTTTCAGCCTGATCCTCAGGCCCTGGCCAGCCATGGGAGGGTTTTAGGCTGGGTGACATTATCTGGATTTGCACTTTAGAAAGGTAGGTAAATAATGCCTTACAAACACCTTCCATGTGTCACACACTCAGCCTTTAATCCTCACAACCCCATGAGGTGATGGGGTGGTATTCCAGCACTTCCCCACCTCTGCCACATAACAGTGGGGATTTGGGAAGCCAAGCTCATGAGCTCAGATGAGCAGGAAATTGCCAGAAAAAAATAGCCCCAGTTCCATGGTGCTCCCACAGATCCTTTTACAGTGACTTGTCTCTTCTAGGATCCCATCAGGCTCCTTGGAAAGTGCTTCTACTTCCGAAGCCAACCCTGAGGAGCACCACCACTCAGCCAGCTCTGACCAGGACCCTGTGGCAGACAGAGAGGGCAGCCCAGTCTCCGGCAGCAGCCCCTTCCAGCTCACGGCCTTCTCTGATGAAGACATTATTGACTTGAAGTAACAGAGTTCAAATCTCATTTGCCATCTTTAGTTTTCTTATTGAGGTTTATACTCTTTAAACAGTTCTGATGTCATTTCTCAACAAAATGTGGCTTTTAGCCTGTCAGTGATCTATTAGACCAAACCTTCTGCACACTCGGCCAGTTTGGGTCCCTCTCTAATGTCCGGTGCCATCTTTCTTGACCTTTCTTTCTGTTCAGGAACCATCAGTCCCCTTGTAATAAAGGTGGTAGATTTCATTGAGGTTTTAGATTGAAACTTTGAATAAATCAAAAATATTCATTCTTATTTACTGCAACCTTCTATTTTATATTCTTAGAGGGAAAATTATTTTTTCATTACAGTTTTGATTTATGTCACATAATGTGTTTCTTTTATAAAGAAAAGTTATTGCTTTTAACTTTATTATAAGTAAGTTTTATTTCTGCACCTTTGGCCCCGGTTCCTGTTTCAGTTCAATGTGATTGGAACCAGCTGTGTTCCTGCCTATAGACTTTTGAGAAAAGCTGAATGGTTAGATCTTAGAAGCTCCTCCTTTTTCCCTGCATCTCATGAAAAATATTAAGGTGTAGGAGCTTGTCAGAAGTCTTCAGATTACTTTGTGTGGTTTATTGTTACTCTGCAATAATGGAACCAGAGAACAGCAACTCCTTGTGGTTAAAAGTATTCTCATTGTAATCCCAGCGCTTTGGGAGGCCGAGGTGGAAGGATCACTGAATCCAGAAGTTCAAGGCTGCAGTGAGCTATGATTGCACCACTGTACTCCAGCCTGGCCAACAGAGGGAGACCCTACCTCAAAAAAAAAAAAAAAAAAGGCAGGGCAAGGTGGCTCATACCTGTAATCCCAACACTTTGGAAGGCCAAGGTGGGTGGATCACCTGAGATTGAGAATTCAAGACCAACCTGACCAACATGGAGAAACCCTGTCTCTACTAAAAAAAAACAAAGAAAAAAAAAATACAAACATTGGCTGGGTGTGGTGGCGCATGCCTGTAATCCCAGCTACTCGGGAGGCTAAGGCAGGAGAATCGCTTGAACCAGGGAGGCAGAGGGTACAATGAGCCAAGATTGCACCACTGCACTCCAGCCTGGGCAACAAGAGCAAGACCCCATCTCAAAAAAAAAAAAAAAAAAAAAAAAAAAGCATTCCCAAAGTCCTCCTTCTTTTTGAGTCCCCCTCACTCTTTCACATAAATGATATGAAGATAATAATTTGGTTTATCTGCCTTTCCTAGCTCCCTCTCCAGAGCGAGCAGAAAGAAATCTGGACTGGGCCAAGTGCAAAAGAAATAGTGAAATGTCAGCCACTAGCCAAGGGGAGATCCAGTTTCACTAGCATTGTTTGTAAATATTTTAATCTGTGTGAAAAGGTATTTTAACTTTGGCTTTAGTCTAACCCATTCAATTTTATTCTATCTCTTCCTGCTTTCATTACTCATCAAAAGAAACTTTCTGTTACTGACCTCAGCAACTCTGAAGAGTTCTTCTGCAGGCCTTCTTTGTGAGTGTGGAGAACTGAGTTTGACAGGACCTTGGTCTGACAGATTTCATAGAAGTTTGGATCCTACCTCCTAGTGGGCCTTGCACACTGTGGAGAGAGCTCCCCTCTCTGTCCTTTGCACAAACAGATCAACATGATGAGCCCAGGCTGAAGGCTGCTTGGTTCATCTTTGGCAGAAGGCAAGAGGCAAGAGTAGTAAAGAGTGCTTTTTAGGTATACCCAGATGGGGCTGTTTATAACCAAATGTGTCTGTTCATATTCTTTGCAGCATTTAGCATACCCATTCTTTCTTTGTTTTTTATGCCCTTTTCCTACATAGGAGGAAAAAACACTGTGTCCCAACCCCACCAACAGTTTCATGAATTATGTTTTTTTATTCTTGCTTTTCAAATAAGGAAACAGGCTCAGAAAGGGGCAGTCGTTTGAACCTGCAAGTTCTTTGACTCCAGAGCCCTTGCTTTCCTCGTGTCTGCCACGCAGAGACAGGCTAAGTGCCTTGTGTCAGTTGGATCTGGCTGGTGTTTTTCATGTTAAACTTATTTGTAAGCTTTATGAGTTTGTATCTGTGTTTTTCCTTTTTTTTCCCCTGAAGTGTCTTGCTTCACAGCGCAGCATAAAAAAACCCATGGGCTATTTTAGATCATTTTTCCAAATCAGCAGCATTAGAGGCACCCACAATTTGACAAGAGTCATGGGTCTGAGGAGTGATGTAGTGAGGGCAAGAGATGGAACCTACTGATCCGGCTGATGGTGCTTTGCCTATGGAAAGTGGGCAGGAGGCTGTTTTGGCAACATTATTTGTTGACAAAGGCTAAGAAGTCAGTTCTGCACACTCGTGGGAAGGGAAACCATTGGCCACAGGGTCGAACGGGTTTGTAGGAGTCCATGGCTCAGAGGGCTGTCTGGCACTGGAGCATCCTGCCTACATAATCCTTTCTGTGTACCTGACTGGCTGAGTCACAGAGTAAATCATCCAAATGCAGTGTCTACCCATGGAGTTTGAGGCATTCATCCACTCTCCAAACACCAAGTGCCTACTCTCCAGAGGAGGTCATGTCCATTGGGGAAGGACAGAAGTAAATGGGGTATCACAAAGCAGTGATAAATGCTGTGATAAGAATACATAACTCAAGCGCTAGATGCTGTGTAAGTACAGAGGGCAGTTGCCTAAGTCTTTAAGATAGTCTTGTGGTGAGGATGGAAAAATGTTGGTTGCTAGAACCATCAGGTGACAGCAGTATGTCAAATGAGTATCATAATCATACCGGTTAGCATTTGAGTGTTTCACATGTCTTTTATATACATTACCTTTTTTTACAACTCTCCTGGAAGATAATGGTCATCCCCACTTAGAGATGAGGAAACACAAGGCCCAGAGAGGGATTATAAGCCAAGCCTCTTACTTCCATGCCCTGGCTCTTTCCAGAATTATACCCGCACTCCACCGCAGCTGCCTGCACCCAGAGTGTCGAGTATGAATTGGGTACAACTGGTGAGATCCAACAGTGCCTCATCATTCGACTTGGGTGCACACGAGAAGTTGCCATTCAAATCCCCAAGGAACTCAAACTTTGGAGGCAGGTAGATGAAGATTCAAGAGTCAGGATTCCCTGTGAAGTGAGTGAAACTTATGAGGGAGCGTGGCGCCCAGATCTGTCACACAGGTGACAGGGACTGATGGTTCCACACAGTGGTGGGGGACCCCTCCTACCACTGGTCCTCAGCACCTGTAGGCCCGAGCCTTCGGCAATCTGGAAGGCATGAAGGTGGGTTTCGGTGTACAGGGCCACGCCTCCGCCCCCAGCAGCTCAGCTGGAGCATCTGACCAGTCTCGGCGTCCGAGAGGAGAGGGAGGCGGCCCAAGACAGTCTTTTTGGAGGATCCCTCCCCTGCAGAGCTGGGCCCAGGCAGAGGTCGGACGCCTCCAATAAGGCCCCAGGGCAGCGATTAACGCGGGGCAGGAAATGCAGACCTGACCTAGGGAGGTCTGCAGCTACTCGGAGTTGGGGGCAGAAAGTCAGGGCTGAGGTCCACGTGCTCCGCCTTTGCCCCGCCCCTACCCTCATTGGTCGAAGCTAGATTGAGAGGAGGTGCCAGGCAAAAAAAAAAAAAAAAAAAAAATTCCTCCCTCCAATTTCATTGGGTAGCCCAGTTCAGAGGCAGCTCTCTGGCCCCGCCTACGGCCTCGCACCACACTCCAACTGG
Source organism: Aotus nancymaae (assembly GCF_030222135.1). Taxonomy (NCBI): domain Eukaryota; kingdom Metazoa; phylum Chordata; class Mammalia; order Primates; family Aotidae; genus Aotus; species Aotus nancymaae. Next base: position 4,654,218 of record NW_026988414.1, on the reverse strand, counting down.
GTGGTTGTGCTCCCAGACGGAAACTCCGCCCCCCCTGTACTTAGGCCTCTCCGTCCTAGGGGCGGTTCCAGCGCGCTTTGCTAATTGGCTCCATGCTTCCATTGGTCTGCTTTAATATGAAGGGCGGGTCCTAGCGGATTCGCTAACCCCGCCTTGCATTTCTATTGGCTGCTCCTGCACTGCTGTTCTGATTTCGTTCCAGCCCCGCCTCCCGCCTCCCACCGCCCATTGGCTGCGAGAAGCCGGTGCGGGCCGCACTCGCGGGGCCCGTTTCGGTTCACGCGCCGGAGCCGGCAGATTGGCGTTGGCCGTGGATATGATCCCCGAAGACCCTGAGGAGACCCAGCCGCTTCTGGAGCCGCCTGGCGGCAGGTGAGCTGCGGGGAACCCGGGCCAGGACGCGGCCTTGCCCTCCCGCTCCTCCGCGCCCGCTCCGCTCACCCTCCACCCTGTCTCCGCAGCGCGCCCCGCGGCCGCCGCGTCTTCCTTGCCGCCTTCGCCGCTACCCTGGGCCCACTCAGCTTCGGCTTTGCGCTCGGCTACAGCTCCCCGGCCATCCCAAGCCTGCAGCGCGCCGCGCCCCCGGCCCCGCGCCTGGACGACGAAGCCGCCTCCTGGTTCGGGGTGAGGCCCCGGGCTCACTCCTCCAGCCCCGGGACCCCGCATCCTCCCCTCAGGACGGGCATCGGACCCCTCCGCCTCCACCCCTCCCCTCAGGACGAGCATCGAGCCACTCTGCCCCCAACCCCTCCCCACGAGATGGGCATCCGGCCCCTTCCCCCCCACCCCTCCCCTTAGGACGGGCGCTGGGCCCCGTCTCCCCAGCCTAGGGTCGCCCACTTCCCTCTGAGCCCGCGGGGGTGGGCGGAGGGCGAGGACGGGCCGCGGCTTCAGCGCCTCCTCCTCAGCCGCCGCCCGCCCCCAGGCCATCGTGACCCTGGGCGCCGCGGCAGGGGGTGTGCTGGGCGGCTGGCTGGTGGACCGCGCCGGCCGCAAGCTGAGCCTCCTGCTGTGCTCCGTGCCCTTCGTGACCGGCTTTGCTGTCATCACCGCGGCCCAGGACGTGTGGATGCTGCTGGGGGGCCGCCTCCTCACCGGCCTGGCCTGCGGTGTTGCCTCCCTTGTGGCCCCGGTGAGTGTCCCGTCTCGGGGCCTGAGACCGAGGAGGAGTGGGACAAGCCGCTCCCCAAATCTGGGTGCGCAGCTCCCCCGGCGGGACCTTCTGGGTGCCAGGCCTGAAGTCCCTGCGTTATCTCGTAGTCCCTCCCTTCGACCCTGGGAGGGAGACTGCTATTATCTCCATTTTACACTGAGGTCATGACATGGAATCTTGGAAAGATGAAGTCCTTTGCCCAGGCAGTGTCCACAGCTAGTCAGAGGAGAAGCGGCGGCTGGAACCCAGGGTTGCCCCGCTTAGCCGTGCCCCTCTTTTGCTCTGCAAACCTGCAGATGATCCACAGGAGCCCACTCCTCACACTATGGTTTTCATCCCTGGCTTCCAGTCACTGACTGCAATTAGCAGGAAGTTCCTGTCCTGATTTGTCCTGGGGTTGCTGCTGGCCTCTGCTTTCCCCTTCCCTTCTTACAGGCCAGCCCCTCTGGCTTCCCCATCTTCCCCTTCTCCCTCTCGTGACCCAGGCTGCCCACAGCTGGGTCAAATCCCAGCTCTGCCACTGGCCTGAGCAGTGCCTCCCTGGGCCTCAGTTTCCCTTTCTGGAAAACAGGGATTATGGCATTAGCCCCTGAGGTAGCGGTCAGGATTCAGTGGTCAGGATTTACTACAAAGTAGGTAGCGTCTGTGAGGTTTGTTCTTGGGTTCTTGCTGAGTTTAAAAAGAAGAAACTGAGGCTAACACAAGAAGATCCAATATGAAGGAATTTATTCAGGCTCCCGGGCGAGGTTCTGCAGTCCGACAGGAGGGGCCGGAGAAGTCGCACGGACTCCTCTCAGACGTGGGGTTTTATAGGCGGTGAAACAGTTCGATTGGTTTGGGAGAGCAGGGTGTGGGCAAAGCAGGACTACTATTGGGTATGGTTACAAGCATTTGTTTGAAGGCCAAGCTGTGCGAGAAGGGGAGGAGGGAACATGCCCTAGCATGTCCGAGCGGACAAAAGCCGGGGCGGGGGTGTGCGACCGAGCTCCCGGCGAGGCCACCGGCCTTACAGTGTCTACTTTGCATAGACAGCCCCTGGCATGGCTTGTGGAGGACTGGACCCTGACAACTCGGTGACCCATGAACTGCCCCTGGTCATGGGCTTAGACAATACCTCACCCGAGTGAGGTTGAAAGCAGCCACTCAGTGCTCATTTTACCAACATTTGCTGAGTAGGAGCAGCAGCTGGACTGAGACAGAATCTCGTGCTGTCGCCCATGCTGGAATGCAGTGACACAACTGCAGCCTTTACCTCCTGAGTTCACACGATTCTCCTGCCTCAGCCTCCCAAGCAGCTGGGATTACATGCACACACTACCACGCCCGGCTAATTTTTTGTATTTTTAGTAGAGATGGGGTTTCACTATGTTGGCCAGACTAGTCTCGAACTCTTGACCTCGTGATCCACCTGCCTCGGCCTCCCAAAGTGTTGGGATTACAGGCATGAGCCACCGAGGCCCGGCATCTTTGGTTTTTTTAACTGGGCAGAAACACACCTGTGTTAGGGCCTAAGCTATGGAATAACCTTAGATGATGGGTGAGGACCTGGTGGCCTGTGGGCCCAGGAGGGAGCAGTGGCAGCCACTGGTAGTGACTGAGGTGGAGAGTTCCTACTTCTGGTCCAAGGCCACCACTCAAAGCGTGGGTCTCGGGCTAGGATCCTGGGTGGTCGTCACCTGGAGTTCGTTAGCAAGACGGACTCTTTCCCCTGCCCAGACCTACTGCATCAGAATCTGCATTTTATCCAGGGTGTCTGTGCACATTAAACGAAGGCTTGAGAAGCTCTGTGCCCACCGCCTCTTGCCATCACATGCAGCCCTCTCCATTACCCTTAATCCTCTTTAAACACCTGCCAGAGATGATTCAGTGATGGGGACCTAGGGATGGCTCTGCTCACCTGGGCAAGTTCCACTAAGGGCCCTCAAGGCCTGCCGTAACCCCAGTGAGGACTTTCCTCAGCTCTGAATGACTGAGATTTTTTAGTTTTAAGAACTCCTGGAGCCCAAGTAAAGCCTCATCTTATTGCTGGCAGGTCTACATCTCTGAAATCGCCTACCCAGCAGTCCGGGGGCTGCTCGGCTCCTGTGTGCAGCTGATGGTCGTCATCGGCATCCTCCTGGCCTACCTGGCAGGTATAGTTGTCATTATCTCTTGCTTCCTGTTCGTGGTCATGTGACCATTTTACAGATGTGTAAACAGATTCAGGGAGGTCAAGGGACTTTTCTGAGGTCACACAGCTAGTGCCCAATGTGCCAGGCTCCAGATAACCTTCCTGGGACCTTGGGATAGGTGGGTCTGAGTTCCAGGGAGAGCTGGAGAAGGTGATATCCTCATCTTCCCTGAAGCCCCCTCTAGGGGTGTAGGAAGGGCTGACTGGTTAGGGCAATACCTTACTGTGCAGTGACGAACAAGAGGGCTCCAGGGGTGGGTGGGTCCCTGTAAAAATCTTCAGCCCAGGTGCCTGAAGGGCTGAGCAAGTACCCTTGAGAATGTCAGTGCTGTATTCACCATGTTAATGAGTTGCAATGTGAAGAAGTCCGGTTCCTGGGAACCCCGAGGGGCAAACCTGGGCCAGCATGAAGAAGCTTTAAAAACAGGGCGGCCAGGTGTGGTGGCTCACGCCTGTAATCCCAGCACTTTGGGAGACCAAGGCGGGCAGATCACAAGGTCAGGAGTTCGAGATCAGCCTGGCCAAAATGGTAAAACCCTGTCTCTATTCATAAGGCAAAAATTAGCCAAGTATGGTGGCACCTGCCTGTAATCCTAGCTACTCAGGAGACTGAGGCAGAAGAACTGCTTGAACTCAGGAGCTGAGATTGTGCCACTGCACTCCAGCCTGGGCGACAGATCAAGACTCTGTCTCAAAAAAACAAAACAAAACAAAAAAACGAGGGCAGTCTTCAAATCTGACCATCCTGGGTTTGGGGATAGCCTCTCCTACTTGCTGTGTGACCTTGGCCAAGTCACACCACCTCTGGAAGCCTCGGTTTCCCTGTCTTGAAATGGACATAACCTCTAGTCCAGTACCTGTCCATTAAATTAAGTGACACATGAAAAGTGCCTAATAGTGGGTTCCAAATGAGAATTGTCAAGGGATGACCTGAGAACCACAGGGGACCATCGGGGTAGGAGGCCTTAGGGGCCTGACAGGCTGTGAACTGGCCTAGCGCACAAGCCCTCTGCATCTTCAGGGTGGATGATATACAGGTCTTCAGTCTTTCATTTTTACCCATTTAACCACCCTACCTAATTCAGAATCCTGTCTGGCTACTTTGGGAGACTTGAGTAAACCAAAGCCCCCATGTGTGCAGGCGTTGACATTCATAGTTTGGGGGACAGGTACTGGGTGTCCCTCTACCCATGGCATTATCTTCTGAGCATCTTAACATGTACTTGTTGCTTCTCCTGCCTTTCACCAATCAATTTCTGTCAGTTTTGATCCACTGGGGTGGGTCAACTCTGTTAACCTCACAAAGTGACATGGTGGTGATACGTTTGCTTCACATTGGGGCAATAATGTTCCCACAACTAGACTTCATGGAACAACTGTCTGCACCCCAGCACAGAAGAACAATAGGATATCATGTCTATCTTAGAGGTATTTTTCCACTGGGAACTGAGGATGGGTAAGCCTTAGGCTTGGGAAAAATTAATAATTAGAGCAGGCCAGGTGTGGTGGCTCACACCTGTGATCCCAACACTTTGGGAGGCCAAGGTGGGCAGATCACAAGTACAGGAGTTCAAGACCAGCCTGAACAACGTGGTGAAACCCCATAATGTCCATGTCCCATCTCTACTAAAAGTAAAAAATTAACCGGGCATGGTGATAGGTGCCTGTAATCCCAGCTACTCAGGAGGCTGAGACAGGAGAATTGCTTGAACCCAGGAGGTGGAGGTTGCAGTGAACCGAGATCATGCTATTGCACTCCAGGCTAGGTGACAGAGCAAGACCCCGTCTCAAAAAAATAATAATTAGAGCAGCAATGCCCTAGATTGATTTATTCCAAGGCCCCTTTGTAAGAGAACCTTTTGACTTTATACAAGGCTAGATGATTCTGCAGTTACGCTGTCCTTCATACATCAAGACAGCGAAGTCCTCTCACCTCTCTACTTTCATGTATACTTTGAATAGATAGTGCATTCAAATGATTCAGCACTCAAGTGCCAGAGTGGGGAGATGTCCAGTGAAAAGCATCCTCCACCTCTGTCACTTTCCTGTCTTGGGGAGCCCGCATTGCCTGTTTCTTGGTAGCCTTCAGACAATCTATGCATATGAGGGATATGCATATTTTATCTTCCCTCCCCCACCTCTTGTACAAATGGTACCACATCATACCACGTGGACACGCAGCAAGCATTTCATCCTTTGTTTCATGGTTACATAAATGTTTCGCTGAACAGACGTAGCCTAGTAATGTCCATGTTGCCATGCCCACCATCACTTCTACAGCTGGTGTGGTTGGCCGGTGCCAGGTGCCTTCGTGAACAATTGTGATAATGGCAGTAGCAAACATGAGGCAGATGTGCAGAGGCAGCAAGGCCCCATCTCTAAAGCTGAGTCTTTGAGGCTGGCAAGGCCCAGGCTGGCTTGCCCTGGCTCTGACGCCAGCCTCCCCTGCCCCTCTGCAGGCTGGGTGCTGGAGTGGCGCTGGCTGGCTGTGCTGGGCTGCGTGCCTCCCTCCCTCATGCTGCTGCTCATGTGCTTCATGCCTGAGACCCCACGCTTCCTGCTGACTCAGCACAGGCACCAGGAGGCCATGGCTGCCCTGCAGTTCCTGTGGGGCTCCGAGCAGGGCTGGGAAGAACCCCCGATTGGGGCCGAGCAGGTGAGAGGCTGGAAGTCAGAGCAGACAGGAGTGGGACAGCAGTTAGGGGAGGGTGGCACAACCTGTTCCCAAGGCCACACACCTGGGAGGGCAGGGGACAGGGAGGTGCCTGTCCACCCTCCACCCTCAGCAAGGACAGGCCCAGAGTTATCCTGTCTTTGAGCAGGTGGAGACAGCTGGAGCCCCACGGAGCTGGGCCCTAGCCTCCGAGGTCACCAGCAAAGCTCGAGCCTTGATCCTTACTGTCCCAGGAAGAGAATAGCCAGGCCTGGTGGGGGAAACAGAGGCAGAGCTGAGGACTTGGATTTAACAAGGGAGTTGTAGGGCAGGGGAGAGGGTTAAGAGTCTGGTTTGAGAGTCACCCAGGTATGGGTTTGAAGCCCCCATGCTGCCCCTTACCTGCTGTGTGCCCTTCTGGTCTTTAAGCCTTAGCTCTTCATCTGTAACTTGGGAGTCAGAGTACATGCTTCACAGTTGTGGGCAGGGTTCAGTGGGGAAGGTGGGGCTTGGGAGGGTGGGGCTTAGTCCAGAGGGCGGGGCTCAGTGAGGGGTGGGCTGGGGAGGGTGGGGCTTGTTGAGGAGGGAGGGGTCAGTGAGGAGGGTGGGTTCAGTGGGAGGGGAGGGTCAGTGGAGACGGCCAGGTCCAGACCTGAAGCAGGTACTGGATGTGTTGGTGGTGGCAGGGATGAGGGCAGCAGCTTGCTCTTTGCCCAGATCACCTCTGTGTGGCTCCCCCCACCTATCAGAAAGTGCCCTGGGCAGGTGAGGGTCTTCTTACCTGACACATGGGGAGGCTGGGACTTGTCTGCACACCTGAGGACACAGGGGGCACTGGGATGAGCCGAGACTCACTCTCCAAGCCCTTAGGACAGCGGGCCCACAGAGGGGAGCCCCTTGCAGGAGGGAAGAGAGAGATCCTGATGGCCAATCTCCGTCAGAGCAGGGCTTCCACCTGGCCCTGCTGTGGCAGCCTGGCATCTACAAGCCCTTCGTCATCGGCGTCTCCCTGATGGCCTTCCAGCAGCTGTCGGGGGTCAATGCCATCATGTTCTATGCAGAGACCATCTTTGAAGAGGCCAAGTTCAAGGTAAAGGGGCCTCTGCCTGGCCTGCCTGGTCCAGTCCCCACAGAGATGGAGCTTCCTCCCCCAGCCTAGGGCCCAGCCACCCAGCACAGGCCTGTAGAGGGAGGGACCCAGCTCTCAGCTGATGCCCCTGACGCCTTGGCTCCGTCTCCCCCAGGACAGCAGCCTGGCCTCGATCATTGTGGGCGTCATCCAGGTGCTGTTCACAGCCGTGGCAGCCCTCATCATGGACAGAGCAGGGCGGAAGCTGCTCCTGGCCTTGTCAGGTGAGGGCTTGACCCTGTGCAGGATGGGTGCCCTGGGCCAGTCTCCCCGCCATGGGCTAGAGGGCCTTTGCCAAGGCCACCACATTGCAGGAGGAGGACAGGGGGCATTTGCGATGACAAACATCGTGGTCTAATGTGGCCATGATTCGACGGCAGCTCACCACCAGGCACTCGCAGCAGGCCTGTCCACGCTAGCGGTGCTCCCACACCATGCCTTTAACCTCTGTGGTGAACCCACCAGAAAGTACCAGCACGGGCCCAGCTTATGATGGGGAAACGGAGGCCAGGAAGGTGAAGTGACTCAGTGTAGGACACCCACACATTGGGAGCCAGATGTAGGGCTGTGGAGTGTCCATTATGCTGTGTTGAGGTGCAGGATATAAGAAGTAAAGAGACAGGACACTGAAGAACTGGTGAAGAGCATCAGGACTCGGGGCCACACCACCTGTGAGCGGAGAACAGCAGTGGCGGCCCCCAAATGCCCAAGAGCAACTGTATTTATTAGGTACAAGCAGAGGGCAGGGTCGTGAGTGAGGTCATCATCTATAGGCTTAGTAATAGGGCATACATAATCACGTGAGTTACAAGTGAGGGGACCACCCCATTATGTCACCTGAGCAGAGGTGGGGGGGGTCCGTGCGCAGCAGGGGGCCGTGCCGTGTGCAGTAGTAGGGGGTCATGTACAGAAAAGGGGTCCACCCCATTAGGTCACAGAGGCAAGGAGGTGGGCTGTGTGTAGCAGGTGTCATGCACAACACTTCTTATCTGGGACCTGGAGACTTCAAAGGATTTCTAATAGAAGGATACTGTAAGCCAATGCAGTGGGAGCTGACAGATTTGTGTTCTTCTCTTAAGATATTTATGGGAGGATGATTTGAGCTGGCATAGAAGCGAGAAAAGACTGACAGGGTGTACAGCTGCATGACTGGCCACACCAGAGGAGTTCTTCTCCCTTGGTTACTTCCAGGATCTCAGGCCTGAGGCCTACTTTCCACGGGAACTGGATGCAAGGTACTACAACTCCTTTATCAGGAGGAGAGGTACTTGCTCCAAGCCTGCCATACAGCGTATGCCCTTTCAGGCAGGGACGTCACCGCCTGGGTCTTTGGTTCTCATCCTGGTCTGGCTGTTTTCCCATGTACTGCTTCTGTTCTGTGACCGCTCTAGGCATTCCTCCTACTACAAACTACTCTGTGGTTATATGGAAGGATTCTATAAATCAGCACTAAATGTGTCAGTACAGCTCCGACTACAATACCTATATGATTATATAGAAAGATTATATAGAACTAAGTATGCTATATACATGTAAGCAGTAAGTTACACTTCAAGCACTAATTCCATAAACTAATATATGATTATATATGAAGGATTATATAAAGGAAACAGCTGAGCAATAACACTATAAACTAAGATATTCTTCAGGCACTAATTGTGCCTGGGGTCAGGACAGTTCTCCTTCCTCAGTGCCCATGGGGGATGTTACCCACAACTCAGGAGCTTGTGGTCCTTTTGGGCAAGTGACTTTACCTCTCTGAGCCTCAGTCTCCCCCTCTGGGAAATGGGGGTAATAGCAGCACCTCCCTCAGCGCTGTTGTGAGGAGTGGCAGGTGATCCACGTGAGGCCTTCAGCAGGAGCTGGGTACAGACATTTGGTCCTCAGTGGCTGCTGCAAAGGCGACTGTTGGGGCTGGGGGTTGCCCACTGCTGCTGCTGCTGCTGCACCCCTGCTTCCTCAGGCCAGAGGGTCTGCTCCAGGAACTTCCTGCGGTTCACTGAGGTGAACGTCCACAGAGGGGTGGCTGCCACCCAGTCAGGGCTCCTGGGGCCAAGGTGCCAGAATACCAAGCTGGCTGCTCTCTGGGAGCCAGACCCTACCCCCACCCCCGCTCCCGAGGTGTCCAGACCACACTGCTGTGCCCTGGGCCATTCTCCCGGCGCCCCGCCCACTGTCACCCTCCCGCCTGCAGGTGTGGTCCTGGTGTTCAGCATGAGTGCCTTCGGTGCCTACTTCAAGCTGACCCAGGGTAGCCCTGGCAACTCCTCGCATGTGGCCCTCTCGGCATCCGTCTCCACAGAGCCTGTTGCTGCCAGCGTGGGGCTGGCCTGGCTGGCTGTGGGCAGCATGTGTCTCTTCGTCACCGGTAAGGGGCCCATGGGAGACTGGGCGAGGAGTGGAAGGTGATCCCCCAGCCCTGCTCTGGCAGTCCTGGGCAGCTGGGGTCTTCCCCAGCTCACCTCTCGCATCGTAGATCCCAGGCTCTGCGTTGATAGCTCTGACCACACACAGATGCTGAACTAGGCCACTCTGCATTCCTTTCACTGAATCCCCTGATCAGCTCTCTGAGCAGCTCACATTGGGATCCAGCACCCCTCAGCCCTACAGGCTGGGAAGCTGGGTCTCTTGGCTCTGCGGCGAGCCAAGGAGCCCAGCCCTGTGGGCCCTGATGCCTGTCTCACTCTCGCAGGCTTTGCCGTGGGGTGGGGGCCCATCCCCTGGCTCCTCATGTCAGAGATCTTCCCTCTGCACGTCAAGGGCGTGGCAACAGGCGTCTGTGTCCTCACTAACTGGCTCATGGCCTTTCTCGTGACCAAGGAATTCAGCAGCCTCATGGTGAGCGCAGCCCTCTACCGACTGCATGTCAGAAAGAAGCACTTTCTAAAACCACTTGTATGGCAGAAGACCCAGGGGCGGGGCCATACATGCAGGCTGAGCCCCACCATGCCTGGGCCACTGGCCATCTTGGACAAGGCAAAGTAGAGGCAGATGGGCTGGGCCAGATGGGGAACCCAGGCTGTGACCCCTCAGGAGTCCTTGCCCGTTTTGGCAGTCAGATGGCACAGCTGGCTTCTCCCCTTAGAGACTGTCAGGAACGTGGGCCTTGAACCTAAGGTCTACATGGGAAGAGCTGACAGGACTGGGCTCCAGCCCCACCCTGGCTGTGTGACCTTGGGTATGATGCTTACCTTCTCTGAGCCTGCTTCCTTGGCTGAAACTGGAGGAGAGTAACAGCAGCTTGCTCTCAAGGCTGATGGGAGCATTCATTCAGCTCATCATTTTGTTGTCTTCTCACGGATGGACCAGCACAGTCATGGTCCCTGCCTCAGGGCTTCCCAGCTGACAGAGACAGCTCTGGAGTAGATGATCTGGTGGTTTATTCAGTCATTTGTGCCCTCAGGTCTCCTGACATGTGCCATGTCCAGCCCTATTCAAGGCACCAGGGACAGCAATGAACAAGATAGACAGAGTCCCCATTATGACAAGGACTGGAAAGGCCACGGCAGTGGTGGGAGAATGAACCCCAACAGGGCTGGGTTAGGACGTGGTGGGGTGGGTTGGTGAGGGGCCAGCCTGGAGTCTGTGCAGAGCCTGGCACCCACTTAGGCAGGGCTGCCCCAGGCTGATGCCTGGGGTGGAGATGACTTGCTGGGGGCTGGGAGGGGATGGGCAGCAAAAGAGGGAGGAAAAGAAGCCAAGAAGGAAGTGACAAAGGACCTAACAGTGACCTGGGGAGCCAATGTCCAGGAGGCCAGGAAAAGGCCTTCAAGGAGGGAGAGATCACCAGGTCCCAGAGGACGAGGAGCTGAGAAGCACCTTTTTAGTTCTGGCACATGGGAGATCATGGTGGTGGGGGATGGAGGGACAGGCTCTAACCGAAGGGGACGGCTTACTCCTGCCTTCATGCCACTAGCCCTGAGTCCCCATGTGCTCCTGGGGCCATGCTCGCTCTGCCCTGTCTCACCCATTCCCACCACACTCTGAAAGAACCCCCCAGGGGTCTCAGGGTGGGGCCAAAGCTGAGGGTGGAGGGTGGGTCTGTGGGCCCTGGAGTCAGACTTGGAGCAGGCGCCTAGCTGTCACTGGATAGCGGGTCTCTGGCCTTGAGGCAGTCACTTCATTGCTGTGAGCCTCAGTTTCCCAAGCCATACGACCTCGATACCTTGGACAGTGCTCGGCCCAGGCCACCAGACTGGATGCCAGATTATCCTCCAATTTCCCAGAGCTGGGTGGAGGTAGAATGGGTGTGGCCTTGGGCAGGACAGGCTGGGGTCAGAGGACTGGACCCCCTGGTGGCAGAGCTGCCTCAGTGATTGCATGGGGCCTCCTGGTTTCCCCCCATGTCCACCCATGGTCTTTCCTCTCTCTGTAGGAGGTCCTCAGGCCCTACGGAGCCTTCTGGCTCGCCTCCGTCTTCTGCATCTTCAGTGTCCTTTTCACCTTGTTCTGTGTCCCTGAAACCAAAGGAAAGACTCTGGAACAAATCACAGCCCATTTTGAGGGTCGATGACAGCCACTCACTAGGGGATGGTGTGAGCCTGTGACTCTGAGCTGGGCCCGAGCCCCGAGCCCCTGCCTGCCCCAGGGGAGCCAGAATCCAGGAGCACAGCCCCTTGGAGCCTTGGTTTGCAGGGTCTCTCCTTCGTGTCGAGCTCCCTCCAGCCCCCAACCTGGAGCTAGGAGGCTCACCTGCCTCCTGTTCCAGTTCCTGCTGCTGCTCTGTGGACTCGGGATCACCTTGGAGCTTTGCAGACCTGCAGTCAGCCCTCCACACATGACACTAAAGCAGCAGAAGGGGAGGTCGGCCTCTGGGATCTTTGTCTTCTGGCTGGAGGTGCTTTTGGAGGTTGAGTGCTGGGCACCTGGTCGTTCCTCTCATGTGGCTGCCTTATTGGGAAGGAACTTTGTTTGCCAAATAAAGATTGACACAAAAAATCAGGTCAGTGTCTCTGGGCTCTTTGTGAAAGCTCAGTTTGAAAAGGGCTTGTTCTTTATTCCCATGACTTCTGGGACTAGATGCTACCCAGGACACCCTGTGGATTTACTTTCTCATGGTCAGTCAAGCTTGCCCTTGGCACCAAGAAGTAATTTCTGGCTCCTTCCTTGGGCTCAGTTCCCTGAGTCATCAGCCATCAAATCTTGTTGAGTTTAAAAAATAAACAACAACAAAGAAACCTCTTGTTCTGTTGACTTTAACTGGAAGTCTTTTATAATTTTATTATTAATTAGCTAAGTAATATGTGTTCATTTTAGGAAAATTAGAAAACATTTAATTTTTTTTTTTTTTTACTTTTTTTTTTGAGACAGAGTCTCACTCTGTTGCCCAGGCTGGAGTGCAGTGGTGCAATCTCGGCTCACCACAACCTCCACCTCCTGGGTTCAAGCAATTCTCCTGCCTCAGCCTCCTGAGTAGCTGGGACTACAGGCGCACACCACCATACCTGGCTAATTTTTGTACTTTTAGTGGAGACAGGGTTTCACTATGTTGTCCAGGCTGGTCTTGAACTCCTGATCTCATGATCCACCCGCCTCAGCCTCCCAAAGTGCTGGGATTACAGGCGTGAGCCACCATGCCTGGCCTAATATTGTTTTTATAGCTGTTAACCAGCTGCTAGGCACTGTCCTAAGCAATTTACAAATATTAACTCATTTATTGGATAAACAATGATATAACTATTTTCAGCCACCACTTTGCAGAGATGATAATATCTCTGTTGAGATTTTGTTCTGCCAGGCACAGAGGCTCACACCTATAATCCTAGTGCTTTGGGAGGCTGAGGCGGGAGGACTGCTTAAGCCCAGGAATTTGAGGCTGCATCACTGCACTGCAGCCTAGGAGACAGAACTAGACCCCAACCCCCACCCCCACCTCCCAAAAAAAGATTTTGGTTTTATCTTGAAAGAGCTCATTTCTAACACAGACGTTATCCTGCAGCCCCAGCGCCTGCCCACTTTGGCATTTCCCTTTAAGTCACATAATGAAAGCAGAGAGCAGGGGCCTGTTTTTGAGGATACTAAAGGTCCAAAGCTTGGACCAGGCAGAGCAAGGCTCCAGATCAGATCAGTTTCTAGATCTGCAGCAGCTGCTCTTATTTCATTGAAATGTGTGAAGCCACGCACAGGACCCTGGACAACGCTCAGCTGTAGCAAATCCAGTTTCCCTGAGGGCCTTCCAGAAGCAGGGTCCTGTCTCCGAGCAGGAACATCTCCCCTGGCAAAGGCCGCACCTTGACAGTCGCATTCCCAACACTTGTGTGGCAGGCAGTCCACTGATCGGGTGAGAACCATACTGCTTTTTGCATCTCGATGTAGTAATCTTAGCAAATTGTCAAACACTTTTTTCCCAGACTGGTATAAAATTGTATGTGCTTTTGTAAACCTTTTAATAACAAAAGTAAAATACAAAAGGGCACCAGGCCTGGTGGCTCACGCCTGTAATCCCAACACTTTGGGAGGCAGAGGTGGGTGGATAACCTGAGGTCAGGAGTTCAAGACCAGCCTAACACGGTAAAAGCCTCGGCTCTACCAAAAATTACAACATTAGCTGGATATGGTGGCACATGCCTGTAATCCCAGCTATTCAGGGGGCCGAGGCAGGAGAATTGCTGAGGCTGAGGTGGGAGAATCACTTGAACCTGGTAGGTGGAGGTTGCAGTGAGCCGAGATTGTGTCATTGCACTTCAGCCTGGGGGACAGAGCAAGAATCTATCTCAAAAATAAAATAAAAATCATTAGAGGTATGTTCTCTTTCTACTGGCCTTGTGCCTGGAGGTTATGGATGTGGGGCTCTGGCTGCCCTCTTGCCACCAACTGGAGCTTCAGACTGAAGCTTAACATGGACTGAAGCAAGCATGTAGGAGATATGGGGAGGTGGGGGGAGATGATGAGGAGATAATGGGGAGATGATGAGGAGATGGGATGAGATGATGGGAGGTCGGGGGAGATGATGGGGAGATCGTGAGAAGGCAAGGAGTAGATAATGGGAAGATGATGAAATGGGATGAGATGATGGGGGGGAGATGATGGGGAGATGATAGGTGGGGGAGATGATGGGGAGGTGGGGGGAGATGATGGGGAGGCGGGGGGAGATGATGGGGAGGCGGGGGGATGATGGGGACAGGGAGAGATTATTGGGAGACGGGAGGGGATGATGGGGAGGCGGGAGAGATGATGGGGAGGCGGGAGGAGACGATAGGGACAGGGGAGAGATTATTGGGATGTGGAGGAGATGATGGGGAGATGATGGAGAGTAGGGAGGACATGATGCGGCGGGGGAGAGATTATTGGGAGGTGGGAGAGATGATGGGGAGATGAGGAGGCCGGAGGAGATGATGGGGTCGGGGAGAGATTATTGGGAGGTGGGGGAGATGATAGGGAGGTGGGGGGAGATGATGGGAAGGTGGGGGGACATGATGGAAAGGTGGAGGGAAATGATGGGAAGTACATATCAAAATGTGAGCAGTGCTGCCCCGCCACTTTACTTTTTGAAAGCTGCCTTGAGAATAAGCTTTCTGGGTCCAAATAAGCTTTCTGGGTCCTTTGCTCCAGCAAAGCCATTGATAACATGGCTTTAAGTTAGTAATATATAAAACCCAGACCTTCTTTATGAGTGTGGGGAGGAAGTGTTTATAACATTATGGTTACATAAACATCATTACCATAAACCCAGTGGAACGGACTCAAAGACATAATCCTATGTCAGCCTGTGTTATTCAAAAAGGAATATTCTAAGTATCAAGATAAAATGGATTTTTTCTTATTCTATGTCAGTTATTTAAAATAATGCCAGATTTGGATTTGTACCTTATTTAAGACATGAGAAAATTAATTTCTTTTTTCCTGGAGTTTTTGTCTTTTTTTTTTCCTTCTTAAGAAACATATCATTTTCTTCACCATTTGACTAAGGTCTTTTCCTTCTGTAATACGCCAGCCCTTTTATGGAATCCATTTATTTCTCCTTGCTGACCTATTATTCTGGGGGACCTGCTGCAAAGCTGTTAGAGTAGGTTTCCTTTTCATTGAATTCTTGGGTTAATTTCTCTGTTTCTTGGGTTCCACACCTTGCTCCTTGGATTCCATTGTAATTTGCAGGGGTACACCTTCACAGGGCTACCATGTCTGATACCAGTAATTTTTTCAGGACAGGTACAGAAGGAGCGAGTTTCTGCAGGCCTAAAAAGCCTTTATTTTACTGTCACTTTTTTTTTTCTTTTTTGTAGAGACAGGGTCTCACTATGTTACCCAGGCTGGTCTCAAACTCCTGGCCCCAAGTGATTCTCCTACTTCGGCTTCCTAAATTGCTGGGATTACAGGTGTGAGCCACTGTGCCCAGCTTACTGTCATTTCTGGATGGAAGTTTTGTTGTCTTTTAACACCCACTGTGGCTAATGAAAAGTACGTTGCCACTTAATTCTTTTGCAAGTTAACTATTTTTCTCCTTCAGTAGCTTTCATAATTTTCTCTTTGGCAACGTAACATATCATAGGCATGAATCTAACTGTAGGTTTTCATTTATCCCATTGTAACAGGAAAGGGGTCCCAATCCAGACCCCCAAGAGAGGGTTCTTGGATCTCATGCAAGAAAAAATTCAGGGTGAGTCCACAGAGTACAGCGAAAGCAAGTTTATTAGAAAAGTAAGGGAATAAAGATAAAGAATGGCTACTCCATAGACAGAGCAGTCCCGAGGGCTGCTGCTTGCCCATTTTTATGGTTATTTCTTGATGATATGCTAAACAAGAGATGGATTATTCATGCCACCCTTTTTTTAGACCATATAAAGAAACTTCCTGAGGTTGCCATGACATCTATAAACTGTCATGGCGCTGGTAGGAGTGTAGCAGTGAGGACTATCAGAGGTCACTGTCGTCACCATCTTGGTTTGGTTGGGTTTGGGCCAGCTTCTTTTTTTTTTTTTTTTTTTTTGAGATTGAGTCTAGCTCTGTTGCCCAGGCTGGAGTGCAATGGCGCGATCTCAGCTCACTGCAACATCCACCTCCCAGGTTCAAGTGATTCTCCTGCCTCAGACTCCCAAGCAGCTGGGATTACAGGTGCCTGCCACCACACCCAGCTAATTTTTATGCTTTTAGTAGAGACAGGGTTTCACCGTGTTGGCCAGGCTGGTCTTGAACTCCTGACTTTGTGATCCACTTGCCTCGGCCTCCCAAAGTGCTGGGATTACAAGTGTGAGCCATTGCATCCGACCTTGGGCTGACTTCTTTACTACAACCTGTTTTATCAGCAAGGTTTGTATGACCTATATATTGTGCTGACCTCCTGTCTCATCCGTGACTTAGAATGCCTTAACCGTCTGGGAATGCAGCCCAGTAGGTCTCAGCCTCATTTTACCCAGCCCCTACTCAAGAAGAAGTTGCTCTGGTTCAAACACCTCTGATACCATGAGATTTTGAATCTCAATACTTTCTTCTGGGAACTTGTTCTTCTTTATCCCAGCCCTGATTTTCTCTGTTCTCTCTCTCTGAAACTTCTAGTAGATACTGTACTTCCTGGCACAGTATCCTCCCTCAATTTTTCACTTATATACTTTTTTTTTTTTTGAGATGGAGTCTCTCACTCTGTCATGTAGACTGGTGTACAGTGGCGCGATCTCAGTTCACTGCAATCTCTGCCTCCTGGGTTCAAGCAGTTCTCTGCCTCAGCCTCCCAAGTATCTGGGATTACAGGTGCACACCACCACACCCAGCTAATTTTTTTTTTTTGTATTTTTAGTAGAGATGGGTTTCACCATCTTGGCCAGGCTGGTCTTGAACTCCTGCCCTCGTGATCCACCCACCTCATTCTCCCAAAGTGCTGGAATTACAGGTGTGAGCCACCACACCTGGCTGACTTATATTCTCTTTTAGTGTCTCTGTATTCTAGGAACTTTTTTAAACTTTATCTTCTAGCTCTTCTATAAAATGATCTGTTTTATTAATCATGTTTTAATAATTTTGATCCTTTTAAATGTATTTCGACCTATCTTGGTGAATGTTCCATGTGCAACTGAAAAGAATATGTACTGTGCTGTTGCTGGGTGGAGTGTTCTATAAATGTCACTTAGGTCAAGCTCTAATAGTCTGCTTCAGGTCTTCTGTATTAATCAGAGTTCTCCAGAGATTAAACTAATGGTTTGTGTTTAGGGGGGTGTATATATATGTAGAGAGAGATATATAAAGATATATCTAGAGAGAGAAATAAAAAAAAATCAGCACACATCATGGCCAGACACGGTGGCTCACGCCTGTGCTGGGAAGCCAAGGCAGGCAGATCACTTGAGGTCAGGAGTTCGAGACCAGCATGGCCAACATGGTGAAACCCTGTTTCTACTAAAAATACACAAAAAAAAAATTAGCTGGGTGTGGTGGCACACGCCTGTAATCCCAGCTACTTGGGAGGCTGAGGCAGGAGAATCTCTTGAACCTGGGAGGTGGAGGCTTCAGTGAGCCAAGATTGCACCACTGCATTCCAACCTGGGCAACAGCATGAGACCCCATCTCAAAAGAAAAAAAAAGAAGAAAGAAAGAAAAGAAATTAGCTCACATGATTATGAAGGCTGAGGTCACAAGATCTGCAGGGTGAGTCAGCAGCTGGAGACCCAGGAGAGCTGATGGTGCAGTTCCAGGCTGGAGATCCAGGAAGAACCAATATCACATTTCAAGTCTGAAGGCAGGAAAAGACTCTCATCCCCACTCAAGATAGCCAGGAAGCATTTTTCCCTTACTTTTGTTCTACTCAGGCCTTCAAGGGATTGAATGAGGCTCACCTCCACTGAGGAGGCAATCTGCTTCACTCAGTCTACTGACTCAAATGTTCATTTCATCCAAAACACCTTCACAGAAACACCCAGAATAATACTGGACCAGTCAGGTTGACACATAAAACTAACATCACATCTTCTCCACATTTTCTGTCCACTTGTTGTTTATTTTATTTTATTTTATTTTATTTTATTTTATTTTATTTTGAGATGGAGTTTTGCTCACATTGCCCAGACTGGAGTGCAATTGCACGATCTCAGCTCACAGCAACCTCCACCTCCAGGGTTCAAGCGATGCTCCTGCCTCAGTCTCCCGAGTAGCTAGGATTACAGGCATGCGCCACCATGCCTGGCTAATTTTTTTATTTTTAGTAGAGACGGGGTTTCTCCATGTTGGTCAGGCTGGTCTGGAACTCCTGAACTCAGGTGATCCACCCGCCTCAGCTTCCCAAAGTGCTGGGATTACAGGCGTGAGCCACCGTGCCCAGCCAACTTGTTCTATCACTTACTAAGAGAGGGTTGTTGGAATTTCCACCTCTGCATGTGTATTGTCCAGTTCCGCAGTTCTGTTGGCCTTTGTCAGGCACTTTGGAACTCTGTTCTTAGGCACCTGTGCATTTAGAACTGTAACACTGTCCTGATTGTTCCATCCTTTATCTTTAGGAAATGGCCCTCTTTGTCCCTGGTACTGCTCCTTGTTCTGAGGTCTGACCCTGTCTGATATGAAAATCACCACTCTGTTTTGGCAGTAATTTCTAATTCGGTCTTATTCCCTGTGCCTTTTTATTTATTTACTTATTTTTTTAATTTTCCTGGTTTCCTTGGTATCTTCTAAACCTGTGCCTTTTTTGTAGCATCCTGTGCTCTTTTATTTAATGGCTTGCCTGTTTGACTTTCCCTAAGGATACATATTTTCATTTTTTAAAAATCAGCTTTAGGCTGGGCATAGTGGCTCATGCCTGTAATCCCAGCACTTTGGAAGGCCATGGTAGGCGGATCACTTGAGGTCGGGAGTTCAAGACCAGCCTGGCCAATATGGCAAAACCTTGTCTCTACTAAAAATACAAAAATTAGCTAGGCATGGTGGTGCACACCTGTAATCCCTGCTACTCGGAAGACTGGGGCAGGAGAATTGCTTGAACCCAGGAAGTAGAGGTTGCAGTGAGCCGAGATTGAGCCATTGCATTCCAGCCTGGGCAGCAAGAGCGAAATGCTCTCAAAAAAAAAAAAAAAATTGGTCTGCAGACCTGTAATCTCAGCTACTTGGAAGGCTGAGGCGGGAGGACTGCTTAAGCCCAGAAGTTCAAGGTTGCAGTGAGCTATATGAGTGGTGCGCCACTGCACTCCAGCCTGGGTGACAGAGCAAGACAGTGTCTAAATTAAAAAAAAAAAAAGTAAACCAATCTATGAGAATTTATTCAGAAGTGGAGAATGCTAAAAGGAAATAAAAAGTCATGCGAGTAGCAAGGGCTGTTATTAAAGGGTACTAAGTGAGGCCCCTTCTGAGACCTAGGCTCAGACATCATGCATGGGAAGCAGCCAGCCTTGTGAGTGCTGCTAGTCATCACCCTGCAGGTGCAAAGGTCTTGGGGCAGGACAGAGGCTGGTGTGACCTTCTGAAGCCATTAACAGCCAGTGTGACTCTTAAAAGGAGAGGAAGGGGGCCCAGCATGTGCTTATAGAAGGAGGTAGCTGTCTTGTGGCCTTTCCCATGGCTGATTTCTTTTCTTTCTTTTCTTTCTTTCTTTTTTTGTTTGTTTGAGACAGAGTCTTTCCTAGTGGCATGCTCTCAACTCACGGCAACCTCCGCCTCCTGGGTTCAAGTTATTCTCCTGCCTCAGCCTCCTGAGTAGCTGGGATTACAGGTGCATGCCACCACACCCAGCTAATTTTTTTACTTTTAGTAGAGACAGAGTTTCACCCTGTTGGCCAGGCTGGTCTCAAACTCCTGAACTCAGGTGATTCACCTGCCTCAGCCTCCCAAAGTGCTGGAATTACAGGTATGAGGCACTGCTCCCAGCCTTGGCTCATTTATTTTCTCCGCAAAGCCATTTCTTCCGAGTCAGTGATTCTCAAACTGTATAGCATATCAACTAGAAGGATTGTCAAAACAAAGGCTGCTAAGCCCTTCCCCCAGAATTTGTTTTATAGGTGTGGAGTGGGACCCCAGAATTTGCTTTTCTAACAACTTTTAAGGGGGGTGCTGCTGCTGCTGGCCTGGGGATCCCACTTTGAGAACTACCACATTATGAAGGGGACAGGACACTGATTGCTCATGCCAGCTGAGAGGCAACACAAAGGAGAATCTTTTTAAGCAGTGTGTCTGTGCTTCAGGTCACACAAGGGCCGAGTCAGGGCAGCCAGGGCCATGACCCTTTTGGCTGCTGTTGGGAGGGGAGGGGTGGTACTTGCTCCTGGGTGCTCCCTCGTCTCCACTGTGCTATCAGCCAGGTGGGGTGGAGACAGCCTGAGGCTGGCCAGATCTTTCGGGGCCCTTCTCCTGTCTTCCTTCTGCCAGCTCAGGCCTCCTCAACACAGGAGGCCAGACAGAGGGGCAAGTTTGCCTCATTCTGGCCTCTTGGTCCAGGGTATGGAACACTTCCTCTTCCCCAAGCGTCCCATCCATCCCTGTCTAGTTATGCTTCTTCTCCTCAAGGTAACAAAGTTTCTCAGACAAGAAACCTCTCTAGTCACTTGAGCCCAATTCCTCTCTTCAGGATCCAGGACTCTCAAGCATGGGATTGGGATTACATCAGCAACACTGATGTAATCCTGATCACGGATTCAATCCTGAAACGACCAAGGCAGTGAGTCTAGAGTGAGGCCAGGTATTTCCCTGTGATCCAAAAAGCACTCTGCATGCACTTTCCTGAGAGTTGACAGGTCTGGGACACCTCTGCCAGCCTCACACCAGCTGGATCCTAGATTCCTGGTATCCATTCACTTCCATCTGGTTTTCTCATCCCTGCTGTGGTCAGCAGAATACCACCCTCCCATATCCATGTCCTAATCCCTGGAACCTATGAATATGTTACGTTACATGACAAAAGGGAACGGAATTGCCAATGGAATTAAGGTTGCTAATCAGCTGGCCTTAAAGATTCTCCTCAACTATATGGGTGAGCCCAGTGTAACCATGAGGGTCCTTGAAAGTGGAAAAGGGCTGCGGAGAGAGAACCACAGAGAGGGCAGCAGTGGAAGGACTCTGGCTGAGGCTGCTACTTTGAAGATGGCAGAACGGGCTGCAAGTTAAGGGATGCAGGTAGCCTATGGAGGTTGGAAAAGACAAGAAAAGATTCTCCCCTGGAGCCTCCAGGAGGAATGCAGCGCTGTCGACACCTTGATTTTAGCCCAGTGAGACCCATTTCAGTCTTCTTACAAAACCGTAAGCCCCAAACTGCAGATGCCTAAGGTAGTGAAGAGCTAACTCAAAGGCATTTGTGGGTGTGCCTTGTCCTATGGAGCGAATCCCATTAAGATTCATAGGAAGATCCCACAATTAAGAAGCTTACATTAGCAAAAATGCCACCAGCTGTGATTGAAAGGGACCGCGACAATACAAAATGAAGAGGCCTTAGCATCCCCACACTCATTTCTTTCCTGGGTAACCCAGTCCTTTCCCCTTAACGACAAAATGCCTCTAAAACGGAGTCGATAGTTGGAAAATTGCTTGTGGAGTAATTTCCAACGGGCTCGAGGGAAAGCCCATTGAAACATCCCCAGCCTACATACAGCAAGGAAGCCCTTAAGAGAGACAGCATTCAGGAACCTCCTCCCGCAGAAATGCTGATCAAACATGACACAGCACTTCCCGCCGGCCGACAGGTTTTTTTTATACTTTGAGGGTTCCAGGCCACCCACCCATGGCTGCCCTGTTCAGACTGAGGGACTTCTCATTTCCTCAGTCTTCCCAAACTTCGGCTCAAGAGGACCATGAAAGCGACCAGGGGGTGCCCTGAGTCGAAGGCCAAGGAGGGACAGGCATCCCAGCACCAAGAAACCGCGGAGGAGAAACCAGGCGCCCACCGCCCACGAAGGTCGGCGCCTGCGTACGCCCAACGTTCCCAGGACCCTTCGCGGCGAACTCGCTTCCTGTCGCCGGGGCTCCTTGTTGTTGGATTCTGGTGGACTTTAAAAGTGTACAACAAAAAAACACGATAGATAATAGATTCTGGGAGCAAGAACAGGCGGAAGTCTTTCTGGGAAGTAAAGTCCCTGAGCGTGTGTGTATCACAAACCTGGGGGCAGGAATGAAAGACTTTGACCAGAAACAGAGCCCTGCGGCTACTTATGGGAAATGGAGTCCGGTGAGGCCGCGACGGGGCGTGTGCGCATGACCGGAAGTGGCGAGAATCGGGCGCCTCCCTCTGGCGCCGGAGCGGGACCTGGCGTTGGGCAGTACTGGATCCGTGGTTCCTGAGCTCACAGGGGTCGCCTGTCGATTGTTGCCAGTTGCCAGTCGTTTTTCGGAAAGCCGGCAGCCGGCTTTTTCACCTGGTTCTGCTTGAGGCCGAGTCAAAGAGTGGCTGTGACTCGGCAGACGGAGTGGGACACCCGGCTGGGCAGGCCTGGTCCGAGCACCCGCGACCCAGCACCACAGGATGAGCCCGTGCCTCTGAGGCTAGAGGCTGGAGAGGAAGAAGTGTCCGGCCTGAGAGCCGTCAGAGCAGCCCTGGAAGACTGGTGGGGGCTGCTGTAGATAGACCTTGACGCCCAGAGAACTGCTGGGAGGCTGTGGCGCGAGGTGGGACTCAAATGCTGGAGGAAGGAGATGAGGAGTGGTAGAGGGAGCGATCGTCAGGAGATCGGCCGCTGCTTCGTTTGCCAACGACTGCTGCTGTGAGAGCCGGATCAGAACTCTCTTCATCTCTTCTACAGGTGGTTGGAGACAATCCTCTTTTCTTTCTTTGCCCGTGACACAGCCCCAGGAGATCCTGAGAACATGTGCCCCGACAGTCCTTTTTTTGAGTAAAGAATTCGGGGGTCTAAAAAGTTTGAGGACCTCAGGGCTGCGCGATGTATGAGTATTGTACCACGTACCCCAGTTTGCTTGATGGACCAATGACAGTGGAGAGTAGGGAGAAGTGGGTTCCTGAGGACTCTATCGCTTTTCTCCTTCTGGCCCTTCGGAGCACCAGGGATGCCTGCAAGCCCAGGAAAGTTTGAGGGCAGGTCAGCCCAGTAGGATTGTGAAGTTGTGGAGGACAGGGGAATTTGCAGTTAGAAGGCACAGGTTCTTGTGAAAGCTGTGAGGTATTGGCCATGTCTCTTAACCTGTATTTCTCCATGGAAGAAAGGACAAAATAACGTTACTTTGTTTACCTCAGAGAATTGTAATCATTAAATGAAATAACACTTTTGAAAACACCCTGACTGTGGTACAGAACAAATGTGTAAGCAGGCAACCTCTGTAAGCCTTACCCACCAACGCCTGCGGTGTCCATCCCTAGATCAACTATATTTGGTCTGTTATTCTCCAAGTGCAGTTTTAAATCCAGCATTTGGTGCTGTCCACAAGATCAAGAGGTCCTTATATATATATTTTTTGTTTTATTTTGTTTTTGAGACAGAGTCTTGCTCTGTCACTCAGTCTGGAGTGCAGTGGTGCGATCTCGGCTCACTGCAGCCTCCGTCTCCTAAGTTCAAGTGATTCTCCTGCCTCACCCTCCTGAGTAACTGGGACTACAGGTGCCTGACATTACAGATGCCTGATATCCGGCTAATTTTTGTATTTTTAGTAGAGACAGTGTTCCACTATGTTGGCGAGGCTGGTCTTAAACTCCTGACCTCAAGTGATCCACCCACTTCAGCCTCCTAAAGTGCTGGGATTACAGGTGTGAGCCACTGCACCTGGCCAAGAGGTCCTTATATTTGGTCTTGCACTTGAAGAGTAGAGAGTGCAATTTCACATCCAGCATGTTGTGTTATCTTCCCTAGAGACCTGGGAAAACAGGTGGTCTTTCATCCTCTCCATACCACGAAAGAGTGAAAATATGTGTTGTCAGGTTAGATGACTCAGTAGCAGAGGGTCTGTTCTAAGATCAGTATCTAGATCTATTTATTTATTTTATTCAGACATCCTTCACATATCATAATACTCACCCTTTTAAAGTGAACAATTCAGTGCTTTTTAGTATTTTCACAAAGTTGCATAACCATCACTATTTAATTCCAGAACATTTTTATTAACTGAAGAAGAAACCCCATAGCCTTTAGCAGTCACTCACCAGTCCCCTATTTCTTTGCAAATCCCTGGCAACCACTCATCTACTTTCTGCCACTATGGATTTGCCTAGGACATTTCAAATAAATGGACTTACAGCGTGTGACTTTTTTTTTTTGAGATGGAGTTTTGCTCTTGTTGCCCAGGATGGAGTGCAGTGGCGCAATCTCGGCTCACTGCAACCTCTGCCTCCCGGGTTCAAGTGATTCTCCTGCCTCAGCCTCCCGAGTAGCTGGGATTACAGGTGCCCACCACTATGCCCTGCTAATTTTTGTAGTTTTAGTAGAGATGGGGTTTCACTGTGTTTCCCAGGCTGGTCTCGAACTCTTGGGCTCCCTAAGTGTGATTACAGATGTGAGTCACTGCACTCAGCCTCTTCACTTTCTTGACAGGGTCTTTTGGAGCACAAAGTTTTTAATTTTGAAGAAATCCAACTTACCTATTTTTTCTTTTGCTGCTTGTGCTTTTGGTGTCATATCTAAGAAATCATTGCTGAATCCAGGCTCACAAAAATGTATGGTTTTCTCCTAAGAGTTCTACTCTTCTTTAAATTTCTTTGGGATAGTGTCTCACTCTGTCAACCAGGCTGGAGTGCAGTGATGTGATCACAACTTGCTGCAGCCTCGACCTCCCTGGCTCAAGCGATCCTTCCACTTCAGCCCCCCAAGTAGCTAGGACTTTGGCACACACTACCAAGCCTGGCCAAATTTTGTATTTTTTTTAAAAAAACGGGATTTCACCATGTTGGTCAGTCTGGTCTTGAACTCCCAATCTCAGGTGATCCACCCGCCTTGGCCACCAAAGTGCTTGGATTACAGGTGTGAGCCACCATGCCCAGCCTAACTTTTGTATTTTTAATAGAGATGGGGTCTTGCCATGTTGCCCAGGCTAGTCTCAAACTCCTGGGCTCAAGCAGTCTGCCCACATCAGCCTTCAAAGTGCTGGGATTATAGGCGTGAGCCACCACACCTAGCCAAGAGTTTTACCTCTTAACTTTAGATCTTTGATCTATTTTGAGTTAATTTTTAAATATGGTGTGAAATGAGCCTCTGTGCCCAGCCTCTTCTTTTCATTTAAGCAAATGCCTTAAATTTGCAGAGCCACTTTCTCCAAAGAACTAAGTAATAGATAATCTTTTTAAACTATATACTTAGGCGCTGGGCATTTGCAGACAGCTTTATCTGTATGTTCCTTTAATCTTCACAGCAACTTTACAAGGGATTATCATCCCCATTTTGTAGATGAGAAAAATGAAACTTAGAGAGGTTACACGATTTGCCCACTGCTGCTGAGTGGTAGATCATGGATACATGAGAGTCTGTTAACACTCTAATGCCTCCCTACATCTGAGTGAGTTGGCATTTCTGAAGCAGGAGGGAATGGGGAAATTTACATCACACAGGTCTGCAGATTCAGCCCAAGTGCCCTGGTAGCTGCTATGTCCCCTCTTCACAATGACAATTGGTGACTTCATAAACTGCTTTTATACCTTATTAGTTTTGTTCTCTTTCTCTAGTATTACCTTCCCCAGACCCTGCCCTTCCCCAGGAGGAAAACACAGGAGAGGAAGGAATGGCTGCTGGTCTCCTCACAGCTGGGCCCCGGGTAAGTTGCAAATGAACTTTGGGAGGCATCCTTCCCCCCCAACCCCCAGGGTTGGCTTGCTTTTTGATGTCGTTTATTTGTTTATTTATTTATTTATTTATTTATTTATTGAAACTGAATCTCATTCTTTTGCCCAGGCTTGAGTGCAGTGGCATGATCTCGGCTCGCTGCAACCTCTACGTCCTGGGTTCAAGCGATTCTCCTGCCTCAGCCTCCCGGGTAGCTGGGATTACAGGCACTACTACCACACCCAGTTAATTTTTTTGTGTTTTTAGTAGAGATGGGGTTTCACCATGTTGGGCAGGCTGGTCTCAAACTCCTAATCACTCAAGTAATCTGCCCGCCTCTGTAGGTGCTGGGATTACAGGCCTGAGCCACCACTCCCAGCCTGTTTTTTTTTTTTTCCCTGAGACAGAGCCTCAATCTGTCACCTAGGGTGCAGTGCAGTGGTACAATCACGACTCACTGCAGCCTCGACCTCCTGAGCTCAAGCAGTCTCCCCACCTCAGCCTCCCAAATAACTGGGACCGCAGGCTCATGCCACCATTCCCAGCTAATTTTTTAAGTTTTGTAGGGTCAGGATTTGGGTGAGGGTTTCGCTGTGTTGCCCAGTCTGGTCTTGAACTCCTGGGCTCAAGCCATCCTCTAGCCTTGGCCTCCCAAAGTGCTAGGGTTAGAGGGTGTGAGCCATCCCACCCAATCATTGTAGGTTTTGTTTTGTTTTGTTTTGTTTTGTTTTGTTTTTTACAAGTTTTCTGCAATGAACAAAGTAATTCATTTTCACTGGAAAATAGAGAAAACACGAAGAAAAAGTTAAAAATCACTCTTAATCCCACAAAAAAATAGCACTAACATTTTAATTTGTGTCCTC
This sequence comes from Aotus nancymaae, assembly GCF_030222135.1. Classification (NCBI taxonomy): domain Eukaryota; kingdom Metazoa; phylum Chordata; class Mammalia; order Primates; family Aotidae; genus Aotus; species Aotus nancymaae. The sequence goes on along the minus strand of NW_026988414.1, from coordinate 4,627,657 downwards.
AGTCATATTCTCTCTCTTTTTTTTTTTTTTTGTTGGAGTCTTGCTTTGTCGCCCAGCCTGGAGTGCAGTGGTACGATCTCAGCTCACTGCAACCTCTGCCTCCTGGGTTCAAGTGATTCTCCTGCCTCAGCCTCCTGAGTAGCTGGGACTACAGGTGCGCCCCACCACAGTGCATCCTACCACACCTGGCTAATTTTTGCATTTTTGGTAGAGACGGGATTTCGTCATGTCAGCCAGACTGGTCTTGAACTCCTGACCTCAGGTGATCCACCCGCGTCAGCCTCCCAAAGTGCTGGAATTACAGGAGTGAGCCAGCGTGCCCAGCTCATATTCTTTCTTTTCTATATTTTTCCCAAAGTGGATTTATTCTGCTCTGTAATGTTTCTGTTTCCACTTAGCAGAATTCAATCAACATTCTCCCATTTCACTGCATATTCTACCAAATCATGTCTAACACATTCTTGTTTTTTTTTCCTTAAATAATTTCAGCTTACTATTTTAGATTTGGGGTAGGTGTGCAGGCTTGTTACATGGGTATATTATGTGATGCCAGGGTTTGGGGTACAAATGATATCATCACTCAGGTAGGGAGCATAGCACCTCGTAGGTAGTTTTACAGCTGATGCCGCCTTTTCTCTCTCCTGCCTCTAGTAGTCCCCAGTGGTTTTTGTTCCCATCTTTGTGTCCATATATACTCGGGGTTTAGCTGCCCTACTCATAAATGAGAACATGCGGTATTTGGTTTTCTACTCCTGCATTAATTCACTTAAGATAATGGACTCCAGATGCATCCATGTCACTGCAAAGGACATGGCTTCATTTTTTATGGCCGCATGGTATTCCACATGTTTATCATATTCTACGTGTATATTTTCTTTACCTAGACCGCCATTGACGGGCACCTGGGTTGATTCCATGTCTTTGCCGTTGTGAATAGCACTATGAGGAACAAGCATGTGAATGTGTCTTTTTGGTAGAATGATTTATTTTCCTGTCAGTATTTACACTCAAATGTTTATTTTCCTTTGAGTATTTATACCTGGGATTGCTGGGTCGAATGATAGCTCTGTTTTTAAGTTCTTTGGGAAATCTCCAGACTGCTTTTCCACAGTGACTGAACTAATTTAATTAACATTCCCATCCACAGGTATAAGCTTTCCCTTTTCTCTGCAGCCTTATTGGCGTCTGTTAGTTTTTACTTTTTAATGTTAGCCATTCTGCCTGGTGTGAGAATATCTCATCATGGTTTTGATTTGCATTTCTCTGGTGATGAGTGATGATGAGTATTTTTTCATCTATTGGCCACTTGTATGTCTTAAGTGTGTCTGCTCATGTCTTTTGCCTGCTTTTTAATGTGATTATTTGTTTTTTGATTGTTGCTTTAAGTTCCTTATAGATTCTGGATATTAGACCTTTGTCAGATGCAAATTTTTAAATATCTTTTCCCATCCTGTCGGTTGTGTGTTTAGTCTGTTGATAGTTTCTCTCTCTCTCTCTCTCTCTTTTTTTTTTTTGAGAGTCTCACTCTGTCACCCAGTCTGGAGTGCAGTGGCACAATCTCAGCTCACTGCAACCTCCACCTTCCAGGCTCCAGAGAGTCTCATGCCTCAGCCTCCAGAGTAGCTAGGATTACAGGTGTGGGTCACCACACCCAGCTAATTTTTGTATTTTTAGTAGAGAGTGGGTTTTACCTTGCTGGCCAGGCTGCTCTTGAACTCCTAACCTCAGGTAACCCTCCCACTTGGGCCTTCCAAAGGATTACAAACGTGAGCCACCACACCTGGCCCTAACAGTTTCTTTTGTTGTACAGAAGCTGTTTAATCAGGTCTTGTCAGTTGTTTGGGTTGCAATTGCTTTTGAGGACTTAAGCCAAGAATTCTTTGCCAGAACCAAGGTCAAGAAGGCTTTTTCCTTGGTTTTCTCCTATGGTTTTTATAATTTAAGGTTTTACATTTAAATCTTTAATCCATCTTAAGTTAATTTTTGTATATGGTGAAAGGTGGGGGCCCAGTTTCACTCTTCTGCATATGGCTAGCCAGTTATCCCAGTACCATTTATTGAGTAGGGAGTCTTTTCCCCATTGCTTGTTCCTGTTGATTTCCTTGAAGATCAGGTGGTTATAGGTTTCTGGGTTCTCTTTTCTGGGTCTATGTGCCTGTTTTTGTACCAGTGCCATGCTGTCTAACACATTGCTTCTTTCATATAGTCCTATGAGAGTAGGAACTGTCCTTTTTTCTTGACTAGGTAATTAGCTATTTCTTTTCTCCCGTCAGCCCGCCACCCCTCCCCAAAAAAACCAAAAGATGGAGTTTTGCTCTTGTTAGGGAGAATGGAGTACAATGTTGCGATCTAGGCTCACTGCAACTTCTGCCTCCCAGGTTCAAGCGATTTTCCTGCATCAACCTCCTGAGTAGCTGGGATTACAGGCATGTGCCAAGACACCCGGCTAATTTTTTGTATTTTTAGTAGAGATGGGGTTTCTCCATGTTGGTCAGGGTGGTCTCGAACTCCTGACTCAGGTGATCCGCCTGCCTCGGCCTCCCAAATTGCTTGGATTACAGGTGTGAGCCACCATGCCCAGCCTATTTTCATGTTTAAAGTTTGCTGTTGGATTTCCTTGTCAGGAAAGAGCATTACTCTTTATTAATATATTTTTCTTTATTAATCTTTTGTTTCTGCTTTCCTCAGGTTTATTTTAAAATTCATTTTTTAACTTCTTGAGTTGAATCCTTAACTCACCTTCTTCCTTGCTTGTTTACATTGAAGATTTTTGGCTACGTATTTTATTTTGCTTAGCTATTCCAAACTTGTGATTTGGATTTCTTCGTCTGCCCATTTGGCTGGTCTGTGCTTCATGAGGATTGAGTCATGTCTCTTGTCAGCACAAAATGCCAGCACAGTCTGATTGCAGGGTGTAGGGTTTGTTAGCTCTGTCAGCTCAACCTTATTAAATTGGTCTGTCTTCCATGTCTTTATTCTTTTTTGTGGTTTATTCCCTTTGGGCTGTCAGTGACTGAGTTATTTTGACATCTCTCAAAACCCTAATATTCTAAATTTCTCATTGTATTTTCTGCAGCTGTTTCTTTATTTTTTATTTTTATTATTTATTTTTATTTTTTTATTTTTATTGAGGCCAATACCCACGGAGTGACATTTTACCCCTGCTGGCCTGGCCTACCAAGCTGTTTCTTTATGTATTATATATTTCTTTGCTCATGACATTTATATCTTTTAATGGATATTACTTTCTTGATTATTTTGAAGTTACACGAAGATTTTAAATATTTTTTAGTTTTTTATATTTTTAGTAGAGATGGGATTTCACCATGTTGGCCAGGCTGGTCTGGAACTCCTAACCTCAGGTGATCCTCCCGCCTCAGCCTCCCAAAGTGCCAGGATTACAGGTGTGAGCCACCATGCCCAGGATAAATATTTCTTAGTTTTAAAAGGTGACCCTCAAGCCGGGCGCGGTGGCTCACGCCTGTAATCCTAGCACTTTGGGAGGCCGAGGTGGGTGGATCACCTGAGGTCAGGAATTCAAGACCAGCCTGACCATCATGGTGAAACCCCATAAAAAAAAAAAAGGTGACCCTCTTTGTTCCACTGAACGTACCTTTTGGCGTGATGAATGGATTGGAAGAGCAGGTAAAATCAGAGGCCCAGAGACTGGTTCCAATATGGAAGTTGTTGCTGGTTTGCAAGGCAGTGGTAGAGGAATGGAAATAAATGGGTGAATTCTCATGATATTAGGAGGAAGAGTCAATGGGGGAGCTGCAGGAAAGGAGAGGATAATACCCAGATTCTGGCTTGGCCAACTAGGTGAATGGAGGCCCCTCCCCGAGCTGGGAACAGACAAGGAGCAGCAGGTGAAGATGGGTTTCTCTGGTGCATTTTGTCGAGTTTGAGTTCCTGTGGGACTTGGCCAGGAGATGATTTCTGCCTTAGGTTAATACTGTGTGTTAGCTCCTGATTCTTTTCTTCTCTTTCTGTCTGGCATCCCTGCCCCCGAGTACCTAGCAGAGGGTGTATTACATGGAGCAGGTGCCTCTGTGTTACATGAACAGCTTCAGCTGAACTGCGTGCCTTGCAGCTCCTGCCCAGTCTCCTAACTCCAGACCCGCGTTTTCACCTGTGATAGAACATCTGCACCTGGATTTCCTATGGCCACCTGAAACTCTGTGGGCCCCAAAACAAACTCGTTACCTTACTAACAGACCCCTTCCCATGTTTCTTTTTGTGATGACACTGTCATCTGTCTGGTCTTCCAAGCAGGAAACACCTTTGATTCATTCTCAGATCTTCTCTCAAAAAGTTCATTTCTGGCCTTGCCTCTAGTTCCTCTCCTCAAGCAGGATCCTCTCTCAGCTTGACACTGACACTATTGGAGTTTTCTTTTTTTGAGACAGAGTTTTGCTCTTTGTTGCCCAGGTTGGAGTACAGTGGTGAGATCTCAGCTCACTGCAACTTCTGCCTCCTGTGTTCAACCAGTTCTTCTGCCTCAGCCTCCCAAGTAGCTGGGATTACAGGTGCCCACCACCACACCTGGCTAATTTTTGTAGAGACAGGGTTTCACCGTGTTGGCCAGGCTGATCTCGAACTCCTGACCTCAGGTGATCCGCCTGCCTCAGCCTCCCAAACTGCTGGGCTTACTGGTGTGAGCCACTGCGCCCGGCCTGTTGGAGTTCTTAAAACCACCTCTCCCCACCTCCATCTCAAGACACAGTGGCCTTCCAGCAGCTCCTGTTGCCTGAGGGATAAAAGCACCATATTTATCAAGTGATTCAAGGCTTTTTACATTCTGACTTCAACAACCTTTCTGCCACTCTTCATCCCCTCACCCCAACTGCCTGCCATTTCCTAAACACACCAGGACTGTCTCGCCTCCATGCCTCTGCTCATGGTGCCTCTTCTGCCTTGGATAGCCTACTCTTGCTCCATCCGGGAACCTTCTCCTTCAAGGCCAGCTCAGTAATTGCCTTCTCTCTGTGGTCCTCCCAGCTTGTCCTCCCTCCCTGCCTTTCTGTTCTCCTGGCAACTAGTCTGTCTGTTTCTTTGACACGTGCTACATTTAATTGTATACATACCTGGCTCTCCTGCTGTACTAGGTGATATGTGAGTTCCCAAAAATATTTGTTAAATGTTCTGAAAACTCAGCTTTCACATTTCTTTGATAATCTGTACCTGATTCTTCACTGTATCAACTCATTCTAATTTTGTTCTTTATTATCTCTTCAAGTCCCAAGCACCCATTAATTGTTGCCCAGTTACTACACAGACACACACATACTCTCACACACTCACACTCACACACTGTTTCTCTCTATTTATACGTAAAGTCTACCAGGATTATAAGTGTGTGAAGACAAGAGACAGTGGTGTGTGTGTGTGTGTGTGTGTGTGTGTCAGAATTATCGTAGTATTAGGCACTTCAATGCTAATGATCAATAAATGCTTTTCTGTTTTTTTTGAGACAGAGCCTTGCTGTGTCGCACAGGCTGGAGTGCAGTGGCATCTCAGCTCACTGCAATCTCTGCCTCCTGGGTTCAAGCAGTTCTCCTGCCTCAGCCTCTCGAGTAGGTGGGATTACAGGTGTGCACTACCACACCCGGCTAATTTTTGTATTTTTAGTAGAGACAGGGTTTCGCCATGTTGGCCAGGCTGTTTTCAAACTCCTGGCCTCAAGTGATCTGCCTGCCTCGCCTCCTGGCCTCCCAAGGTGCTGGGATTACAGGCATGAGCCACTGCACCCAGCCATTTTCTTCAACTACCCAGAGACCTGAATCTTTTCAAAGACTCTTCCAGCTCCCCCAAACCTGCCAACATCAAGCACCCTGTCACCTCTACCCTGATCCTGAGGCCACTGGCAAGATGAAATGTGCTTGTTTTTTCAGGGATCCACATCCTTTAGCAGTGTGACAGTAGCTTTTGCACAGGAAGAGTGGAGGTGCCTCGTGTCTACTCCAAGGGACAGGTTCAAGGAGGGGCTACCAGAAAAGTCCAGGAACCTTGTCCTACTAGGTAAGGAAACTGTTTTTTTTTAAGATTTAGAACCACTTAATTCTGAAAATCTGTGGCACTTGCTTTTCAGTATGTGGGGGTCTCTGATGGCTGTGATGGACCAGAGGGATGGTCTGGTCCCTTTGCTTCCTCCAAGGCTGTACCTCCCCATTCTCTCATTCCCAGGAGGGGTGGGGTAACCCTCAGGTCATTTCCTCTATGTTCAGTTACGTTTCCATCTTCCTAAATTAGGAACTTGCTGAGTTTAGCTTAGCTCCCTGGCTTGAGCCCTCCTTCAGGCTGTTTCCTAGCTCCTTCCAGAAATGTTGTGTGTAACCTTGGCATGGCCTGGTGAGGTGGCTCACACCTGTAATCCGAGCATTTTGGGAGGCCAAGGTAGAACAGTCAGCTGAGACTGAGGAACATAGTGAGACCCTGTCTCTAAAATTAAAAAGATGTTTAAAGAGACCTTGACACTGTGTCTGTTACTTCTGCTGTAGTCCCTGGTGCATGCACCAAGTAAGTGCTCAATAAGTATTTGTCTGCTGAATGAAATGAGAACAATCCGACTGACCTGCTTGCTCTCCCCTGAGTTCTGGGTGGCCATTCATACTTATTCACAATTTCTAAAGCCTGTTTTTTTCTGTCGAATAGGACTTCCAGTTTCCCAGCCTGGCATGAACTCCCAGTTGGAATTAAGGGAAGGCGCATGGATGCTGGAGGGCGAAGACCTGCGAAATCCCTCTCCAAGTAAGTGAGCAAGCATTAGCCAGCGGGAGTCTTGGAAGCAAAAGTGCCTTGAAATCACAAGAGTGCCTTTGATTATTGTAACAACTGTGAGGTAGGCGCTGTTACCTCCATTTGAGGAAATGGAGCTGAGAGGCTGACTCACTGGTTTAAAGCTGAGATTTGAAGCAAGCTCTGTCTGCCTCTAAAACACACTCTTCCTCACCCCCATCCTTACAGAGGTCCCCAGGACCAAGAGGTGTTTGGGGGTGCTGTGATGTTCCTAGCCTCTGAAAGAGTATCCTTCCATATTGGTGGGGAACAAGAGTCATCTTTGTTGGCCTGGCACATTCCCTGCTTGGGGTCTACCTCACCGAGGATCCTTTACTCATGCCACTGGCTGTCACGGCTCCTGCTGCCACCCCATCTGCCCCTTAATTCATTCTGCTCCTCCTTTCTCACTGCATGGCAGTGCCAGAATTTTCCAAAAGGCTGATACTAAGAAACTCAGGGAAAACGGAAGGAAGGGAGACCGTAGTTTCCACTGCATCTCTCTTACTGCCCATCTACAGCTGCTAACCTCTCTCAGCCTCTGCCCCGGTGTGACCTCTGGCAGGGCCTCAGCAGCTTTTCCCTGGGGACCCAGTCACTTTTGATGTTTGAGATGTAAATCATCAAAGGTACAAATGAATTAAGCCACTTTGAGGTGACAACATTTGACCTGTTTCTAAAGATGCAACCTGTCTATGCGTTGCTTTATTTCTTTAGTTATAAGTTACTGCTGCTGATAGGGCAATGGGCACAAAGGCCCTGGAGCATCCTTTGCATGGTTCCCTGGAGCTGCCTCTCCTCCTTCCCATCTTACCATCCTCTAAGCAGCCTGTCGCTTGTGGCTGCCTGGCACCACTCGTGCTTGTGGAAACTGCCTGTGGCAGGGAGCCTCCCTGGCCCTGCTGCTTCTTCCTCCGAAGGCCCCTGCTGCCTTGGTGTTTCTATGCTCTATACAGTCTTTCCGTCCTCTGTGGAGCTTCAGAAATTGAGAGCAGTGTTTAGTGGCAAGGGGAACAACTGCATTTTTCTGGGAAGTGTGTTCATCATAGTCTCAGAGGGATTCAAGAGCCTGAAAAGATCACTGTATGAGTTTTCTTGGGCTCTCATAAGAAATAATCACAAACTGGGTGAACTAAAAACAACAGTGGTTGATGCACTGACGGTTCCAGAGGCCAGAGGCCTGAAACCACGGTGTCAGCAGGGCCGGCTCCCTCCACGGGCTCTGGGGAGTGTCCTCCCTTGCCTCTTTCTAGTTTCTGGTGGTTGCCAGCAATCTTCAGTGTTTGTTGGCTTATAGCTACATCACTCTAATCTCTGCCCCTATCATCACATGACATTCTCTGTGTCCAGATTTCCTTCTTTTGAGGGTACTAAAATACCCGAGTCCAGTTTGGCCTCATTTTAGCTTGTGATTACATCCACAAAGACCTTATTTCCAAGCATGGACACATTCTGTACTTTGAGGTGGACACGATGCAGGGGCACCGTTCACCCTAGTACAGTGGCCCCAAAGGTTAAAATCACCACATCATAGAAACAGGAGTTGGAAAGGGTCATTTCCAGCAAGGGGGTGCTCGGAGGCCTCAGTGTAGGGCAGTAGAAGCAGCTCTGGGTGTGGGTGCGCCTGAGCAGAGAACCAGAGCTCTGCTCTAGCACAGCAGTTGTCAGCACAGGAGACTTCTGTGAGCAGAGAGGGCTAAGTTTTTCCCCACACACCAAGCAAGCAATTAATTCTGTAGCAGACACCATCTACCTGGGGATAGCATCAGATCCCACAGGTTGAGGGCTCAGTCCTACAAGGCGCCCCCTGCTCTTTCCTACCAGTCGCAAGTCCAGTCCTCCAGAACTTTTGACCCACTGGCTGCAGATTGGGGTTCTCATGACTCCTCTTTGGATTACATTAATTTGTTAGGGAAATTACACAGAACTTGAGGAAGCACTTATTTTAGGAAGGATGAAGATGAAGAGCTGCATGGGACAAGGTGTGGGGAAGGTGCAGCGAGCTTTCATGGCTTCCCTGGACAGCCACCCTGCAGGAGCCTCCATGTGTTCAGTTCTCTGGAAGCTCTCCAAAACCTGTCCGCTTGGGTCTCTTATTCATCAGAGAGGCATGACTGAAGCAGGGGCAGCATGTTGAAATGAGATTGGACAGAAAGGGCCTGACTGAACACGAGTAGACTGAGTGGGGACACCCAGCAGGGCCTGTCTGTGCAGATTCTTCTTGGCCTCTGCACAGCCTTCCTTCCTCCAGGGTGTGGGGCAGGATATTCTCTGGAATAAGGGTCATATGGGCCACACTCAGATTAGAGTCCTACCTTAGGCAGGTGAAAGAAGGGCAGGGGGAGGTCAGGGAGAGATTCTGTTTTCTGAGGCCTAAAGTGCTCTAACGTTTTAACAAAAGACTGTAGCAGTGACTGTGCGCAGTGGCTTATGCCTGTAATCTCAGCACTTTAGGAGACTGAGTCAGGCAGATCACCTGAGGTCAGGAGTTCAAGACCAGTCTGGCCAATATGGGGAAAACCCATCTCTACTAAAAATACAAAAATTTGCTGGGCATGGTGGCCACGCGCCTGTAGTCCCAGATACTCGGGAGGCTGAAGCATAAGAATTGCTTGAACCCAGGAGGCAGAGGCTGCCGTGAGCCAAGACTGTGCCACTGCACTCCAGCCTGGGTGACTAAGTGAGACTCTGACTCCAAAAAAAAAAAAAAAAGACTGTAGCAATGACTATGGGAGTTATGAGTGAGGAACTGTGGGTGAAATACACACACACACACATGCACACACATGTATACACGTATATCTCATGTCCTGGTGAGTATGAAAGACGCATGCTCACAATCCCTGCTTGCCATGCATTAACTACATGGATTCCAGGCACACTACTGAACTATGTAGTCATGTTTCCATATATGAAAAATGTAGATGATAAAATCTTATTTCGCCAATTAACATATGTATGAAAAAAGTTGTCAATTGTAGAGTTACATAAGCTATACAATAGTGAACAGAAGTGGTTGGGGGCAAGTTTCCACTCTGGCTGTTCGAGGAGCTCAACATGACCTGTTGGCCTCTGCCGTGACTCACAGTATGTCTTGGCATCACTGTGCCTCTGAGGGCTTGGTTTGGGCCCCATGTTATTCTACCCTACTCCTCCCAAGTGACAGACCCAGGAGTTTAAAGTGCCATTCTCCCTGCTGTTCACTTTAGGGACTTCTGTGGTGGGTGTTAACGTTTTCCCAGACCCTGCTGGCCAGTACTACTCATTCTGATGCATCGAATTATTCATCAATCAGCAAGTGTGCATTAAGAATTTGGTGCGTGCCTGGCATCATTTTAGCTGCCATTGGTAAAATGTATCCCCTTTGTTGAGTGGGGATGAGGACAGACACAGTCTCTGCTTACGTCTTAGTGAAGAACATGAACTGAGCAAACAGTAACTAATCCACTTTTTATGGTGATGAGTTGCATGAAGAAAATAAAGCATTGCAAGGGATTAGTGACTGGGGCACAAGGCCGAGTTGGGAATAGAAGGGGAGGGAGCTGTTTGAGAGCAGATGAAGAGGAAAGACTCTTTGGAGGTGACATTGGAGCCGAGAGTTGAAGGAAGAGGATGAGCAGCTGTGTGGAGACCTGAGAGAGGAACATTCTGGACCACAGCATATGTTGAGGCTTTGATGTGGGAATGAGCTTGCTTGTTTAAGGATTGGAAGACCTGTGTGGCCAGAGCTTAGTAAATGTGAGGATGAGTGGTATGCAGGGGCACTGGAGCCATGCTAAGGCATTTGGGTTTTAGTCACCTAGGAAAATAAGCCATTAGAGGGTTTGGACGCAGGGAAGCAATGAGATTTACGTTTTTAAATAATTCAACATTTGGCAAGTGACACTGGCGAAAAAAATTAAAAAGAATTCAGCACATGGGCTGGGCGCAGTGGCTCATGCCTGTAATCCCAGCACTTTGGGAGGTCCAGGCGGGTGGATCACAAGGTCAGGAGTTCGAGACCATCCTGGCCAACATGGTGAAACCCCATCTCTACTAAAGATACAAAAAATTAGCCAGGTGTGGTAGCGCACACCTGTATCCTAGCTACTCAGGAGGCTGAGGCAGGAGAATTGCTTGAACCTGGGAGGCAGAGATTGCAGTGAGCTGAGATTGTGCCATCGCACTCCAGCCTGGGCAACAGAGCAAGACTCTGACTTAATAATAATCATTTAGCATATGTGTGAAGAATGGACATTCAGGGTCAGGCATGGGAGCGGGGAGGTTATTAGGAGGAGGCTCTTGCAGACATGGGATGTGAGGTGATAGTGGCCTGTAAGAGCAGGGGATAGGACATACTTTGCTGTTAAAGCCAACAGGACTTGCTGGTGGATTGGTTGTGAGAGGTAGGGGCAGGAGGCATTAAGGATCACCCTAGGTTTTGGCCTGAACAGTTGGGTAAGTAGGAAGATTAACAAAGGCACTGGGTTGAAAGGGAGATCAGTAGCTCTGTTCGGGGTATGTTGGGCCTGAGATGTCATCAGACAGTCTTCTAGTGGAGCCAGCACTCGAGAGAGGTGAGCTGAGGGACTGGCCATTTGTGAGCATCACGCGGTCCTCTGAATTCCCCCTTTTCCCCATGGCTTCTTTTCTTGTCACTCTTCCTCTCCTTTTGATTGTTCTTACTCAAATAATGGTCTGTGATGGTGAAACCCCGTCTCTACCAAAAATACAAAAATTAGCCAGGCATGGTGGTGCGCGCCTGTAATCCCAGCTACTCAGGAGGCTGAGTCAGGAGAGTCGCTTGAACTCGGGAGCCGTAGGTTGCAGTGAGCCGAGATCACGCCACTGTACTCCAGCCTGGGTGACGGAGCGAGACTCCATCTCAAAAGAAAAGAAAAAAGCTGTAAAACCCATAGATGATGGGATTCCAAGTTACACAGAGACGCTCTCAGCCTGCAGTGGGGGCCGCTGTGCTCTTGACTGACTGGAGGCATTGGTGTGCGCTCGCAGTTGTGAGGGAAGCCTACTTAATGTTTTAGCAGGGTTTATAAGGAGAAGGTCCAGAATAACAAGAACCACGCAGCTAACACTTACTGCACCTCAGCTACGCTTCTGGGTCCTTTATGTGTCTTAACTCATTTAATCCTCACAGTAATTCTGTGAGGGCGCTGCTTTCACATATGATAAATCCAAGACTTCAAAAGATTATATTAATTTGCCCAAAGTCACAGAGCAAGTAAGAGGTGGAGCCCAGATTTGAATCCAGGCCGTCTGGGTAAAGACTGTGTATAGAAATTCAACAAAAGGGTCGGGCGTGGTAGCTCATGCCTGTAATCCCAGCACTTTGGGAGGCCGAGGTGGGTTGATCACCTGAGGTCAGTTCGAGACCAGCCTGAACAACATAGTGAAACCCTATCTCTACTAAAAATACAGAATTAGCCGGGCATGGTGGCACATGCTTGTAATCCCAGCTACTTGGGAAGCTGAGGCATAAAATCACTTGAACCCTGGAGGTGGATGTTGCAGTGAGCCGAGATCGCACCATTGCACTCCAGCCTGGGCAACAAGAGTAAAGCTCCGTCTCAGGCCAGCCATGGTGGCTCACGCCTGTAATCCCAGCACTTTGGGAGGCCAAGGTGGGTGGATCACCTGAGGTCAGGAGTTCAAGACCAGCCTGGCCAACATGCTGAATCCTGTCTCTACCAAAAATACAAAAATTAGCCAGGTGTGGTGGTGGGCACCTGTAATCTCAGCTACTCAGGAGGCTGAAGCAGGAGAATTGCTTGAACCCAGGAGGCGGATGTTGCGGTGAGCTGAGATTGCGCTACTGCACTCCAGCCTAGGCAACAAGAATAAGACTCTGTCTCAAAAAAAAAAAAAAAAAAAAAGCAAAGCTCCATCTCAAAAAAAAATTCAAGGAAAGGATACCTAGAAGTAGTCCTGCTCCTCTCTCCTCTGAGAAAGAAGGTAGATAAGGGGAAGAGACTTTTCAGAAAAGTGGACTTTTATGGAAAGAAGCATAGCTCTCCCTAAAACTCTACTCCCTCACTGCAGGCCCCTGTGTGGGAGACAGGGAAGTCTGGGACCTATGATTTACCTCATTTTAACACATTCCAAGTATTATACAGTCATATGCTGCTTAATGACAGGGATATGTTCTGAGAAATGCATCACTGGGCGATTTCATTGTTATGCTAATATCATAGAGTACTTACATAAACCTAAATAGTATAACCTCCTACACACCTAGGCCATACGGGATAGCCTGTTGCTCCCAGGCTACAAACCTCTACAGCATGGTACTGTACTGAATAGTACAGGCAGTTGTAATGGTATTTGTATACATAGAAAAGGTGCAGTAAAGATACAGCATAAATTTGATACATAAATAAAGATACAGATAAAAGATAAATAAAGATACATAAATAAAGATAAATAAAGATACATAAATAAAGATACATAAATAAAGATAAATAAATAAAGATGATAAATAAAGATACATAAATAAAGATACAGATAAAAGATGGTACACCTGTATAGGGCACTTAGCACGCGTGGAGCTTGCAGGACTCCGGGTGAGTGAGTGGTGAGTGGATGTGAAGGCCTAGGCCATCGCTGGACATAAAGTAGACTTTAGAAACATTGTGCACTTAGGCTACACTAAGTTTACTTTATGTATTTTTCTTTGGGAGGCTGAGGTGGATGGATTGCTTGAGCCCAGGAGTTTAAGACCAGCCCAGGCAACTTGACAAAACCCTAGTTCAACAAAAAATACAAAGATTAGCTGGATGTGGTAGCACGGGCCTGTAGTCCCAGCTGCTCAGAGGCTGAGGTGGGAGGATCACTTGAGCCTCGGAGGTTGAGGCTGCAGTGAGCCATGATTGTGCGAGATCGCGTCTCAAAATGTGTGTGTGGTGTGTTTGTGTGTAGTACTATTTTTTACTTTTTAAACTCTTGTTAAAAACTAAGAAAAGGCTGGGTGTGGTGGCTCACGCCTGTAATCCCAGCACTTTGGGAGGCTGAGGCAGGCGAATCATGAGGTCAGGAGTTCGAGACCAGACTAGCCAACATGGTGAAACCCTGTCGCTACTAAAAATACAAAAATGAGCTGGGCATGGTGGCGAGCACCTGTAATCCCAGCTACTCAGGAGGTGAGGCAGGAGAATTGCTTGAACCCGGGAGGCAGAGATTGTGGTGAGCCGAGATCACGCCACTGCACTCCAGCCTGGGGGACAGAGCGAGACTCCGTCTAAAAAAACCTAAGAAACACACACATTAGCCTAGACCTGACAGGATCGTGAATATCACTGTCTTCCACCTCCACATCTTGTCCCACTGGCAGATCTTCAGGGGTAATAACAAGCATGGAGCTGTCATCTCTAAGATAACAATGCCTTCTGGAAAACCTCCAAAGGCCCTGCCTGAGGCTATTTTACAGATAGCTTTTTTTTTAGTAGGAGTACAGTGTAAAATAACTATTAAAAGCACAGTATAGGCTGGATGTAGTGGCTCATACTTGTAATCCCCAGTATGTTGGGAGGCTGAAGTGGGAGGGTCGCTTGAGTCCAGGAGTTCAAGACCAGCCTGGCCAATGTGGGGAGACCTGTCTCTCCAAAATATCAGAATTACCCAGGCATGGCGGTGTGCTCCTGTAGTGCCAGCTATTCAGGAGGCTGAGGGGAGGATTGCTTGAGCCCAGGAGGTTGAGGCTGCAGTTAGCCGTGACTGCACCCCACCTTCCAGTCTGAGTGTGACCCTGTCTCAATTGAAAGAAAAAAATTAAGTATAGTAAATACATAAGCTGGTAACATAGTTTATTAAGTATTAGTACAGTGCATCATCTTATGTGCTGTACTTTCATATGACTGGTAGCGCAGTAGATTTGTTTACACCAGTATCACCACAAACATAAGTAACACGTTGCACTACATTACAATGACTTTGAAGTCACTAGGTAATAGGCTCCATTACACTCTTATGAAAGGAGGTGAATCATTAAACGTGTGTATAAGAGCTTGGCCAGACTCCTTCAGCCTTTGGTATTCCTTCCACCAAGGGAATACAATGGCTTTTTAATTTTTTTTCAGACTGGAAGATTGTATCTGAATCGCCACCAAAAAAAGCCCTTTCTGAAGAACCGTTCCAACACCCAGGTGTAGAGTTGCCCCCTGAGGATTCAGACCACAGGACCAGTGAACATGAGAAGAGCTTCAACCTGAGACCAGTCCTCTCTCCACAGCAGAGAGTGCCTGTGGAGGCGAGACCTCGCAAATGTGAGGCACATACCAAGAGCTTCAAGAACTCAGAAATACTGAAACCTCTCAGAGCAAAACCGTATGCATGTAATGAGTGTGGCAAAGCCTTCAGTTACTGTTCTTCCCTTTCTCAGCACCAGAAGAGCCACACTGGAGAGAAGCCCTATGAGTGCAGTGAGTGCGGGAAGGCCTTCAGCCAGAGCTCATCTCTCATTCAGCACCAGAGGATTCACACTGGAGAGAAACCTTACAAGTGCTGTGAATGTGGAAGAGCCTTCAGCCAGAATGCCAACCTCACCAAGCACCAGCGAACCCACACCGGAGAAAAGCCCTACAGATGCAGCGAGTGTGAGAAAGCCTTCAGTGACTGCTCAGCTCTTGTTCAGCATCAGCGGATTCATACTGGAGAGAAGCCCTATGAATGCAGTGACTGCGGGAAGGCCTTCCGTCACAGTGCGAACCTCACGAACCACCAGAGGACTCACACCGGGGAGAAGCCCTACAAGTGCAGCGAGTGTGGGAAGGCCTTCAGTTACTGTGCAGCCTTTATTCAACACCAGCGAATTCACACTGGGGAGAAGCCCTATAGATGTGCCGCGTGTGGGAAGGCCTTCAGCCAGAGTGCAAACCTCACCAACCACCAGAGGACTCACACTGGGGAGAAGCCGTACAAGTGCAGTGAGTGTGGGAAAGCCTTCAGCCAGAGCACAAATCTTATAATCCACCAAAAGACCCACACCGGCGAGAAGCCATATAAATGTAATGAATGTGGGAAATTCTTCAGTGAGAGCTCAGCCCTTATTCGACATCACATAATCCACACTGGAGAAAAACCTTATGAGTGTAATGAGTGTGGTAAAGCATTTAACCAGAGCTCATCCCTCAGTCAGCATCAGAGAATCCACACAGGTGTGAAACCCTACGAATGCAGCGAGTGTGGGAAGGCCTTCAGATGCAGCTCTGCCTTCATTAGACATCAGAGACTTCACACCGGAGAGTAACCAGGAACACGGTGGAAGTGGAGAGAGCCCCGGGAATGCCCACTCAGGACTAAGGACGATGGGTGAGGACCCTGAGAAATGCTAAAGGCTTGAAAGCATCTGAGGACATCTAGTCTGTAGCCCAGAGCTACATGCAGAAACACCTTCAATAAATAGCCACTATTTCATATGCTGCATGTGGATGCTCAGTAGCTCTCCTTCCTTCTCTAAGCATCAAAGGATCCAGGGCTCCCTCCATTCCAGTGTACGTTTGCCTTTATTCAGTGGGCCAAGCACTTTATTTGGTAAGCACTCTTAGAAACCTGAGTTTATTCGGAGTAAGTGACCAAATCCATGAGTAAAGAACTTGGTTCCTACATCAAAGCCAAGTCTTTGGGCAGTGCTGGCAGTTTCTCCTGGAGGTAAAGAGAAATGTTGTGAAAGAACTTAAGAGCACTGGCCAGAAATCATTGAAAAACCATCAAATTTGGGGCAAGGGGAGGTGTAAATACAAGTGAGAAAAGGGATTCTAGAGCCAACTATTAAATACCAGAATCTCCTTAAAGTGGGGAACATTCCTTAATATTCCAGAACTCAGAAAAGCACGGCCAGGCCTAGCCTTTGTAGAACTTGTTGCTGTTAGAAAGATCTCACCCAGAGGCTACTGGGGTTGAGGGTAGAGCATGCTGCTAATGAACTGAGGCACATCCCTTTCCATGGAGTAGGAAGCACCCAGAATGGGGAGATGTGACAGCCATGCCGGACTCAGGCAAGTGAGGCATGCATTGCCCCAGGCTCTTCCTCCTCCCTCCCTCATGGAGAACAGTACAACATTCCGTTTGTACTAAAACCCCAGATTTTTGGCTTTGGCCTGCTTACTGTTATTTACTGTTAACTTGAGTTGGTACAGTTCCTTCTAGGACACTGGAATGGAATGCTTTTGTGCCAGTCCCTCACTCTCATCACTTAGGCTGGAGTGCAGTGGTACAATTATACATGGCTTACTGAAGCCTCCACTCCTGAGAAAAGGTCTGGCTATGTGGCCCAGGCTGGTCTTAATTCCTGACCTCAGGAATGCTCCTGCCACAGCCTCCCGAAGTGCTGAGTGTAGGAACAAACCACTGCACCCAAAATAGAATCCTCTATCTCAGGGGATTCAGGTAGTTCTTTACACTTAAGGCAGTTCTCCAACGTGGGGTGACATAAAAGCACTGATTTAAGAGAGACCACTGGCAAAAATTAATGTGCAAAGAAAATAAGTTATATGGGGGAAACTCAGTTCTTGGGGCAACCATTTCCAACTCCCTTTACTCCAGTATCCAGAATCCTCCCAGGCTGTGCGTCACACTACTCAGGAGTTGCAGGGTTCATCCCAAAGCAAAAGGGAGTGACGAGCATAGGCTCTAGAAGTAGATCAGAACAGAACAGTGGGGAAGATGAGACAGCAGAAAATACTTTAAACCAAGTGAATTCAGAGAAAAGGCTGGAAGACCAGTTTAGTCACTGCAACAGATGACTGGAACCTCACTTTCACAGGACCAAAGGATGAGTGCAGGAGTCACAGTGGTCGGGTTTCTTTGTTGCATCATTGGTTCTGAGCCCTGGAATGGCTACAGCAAAATGGGTCCTGGGCCCCCAACCCACTCATAGCTTCAGGTGGCCGGGGATGGAGAGCTGCACTCCCCATGTGTTTGTGTTGAACTGCAGGTTTTGTTAGAGCATTTCTCAGGAAAGACTTCATCAACAGTCAAGTGCTTCCTTTCTGAGCTCAGCCCAGCCCATACAGGGCAGTTTTGTTACCCACGACGAGGTGCTTCTTTCTTCTCCACAGGTTCTGCCACCCTGACCCCACTGACCGCCCCGCAAAGGAGCTAGCTCCCTCAAGGAAGACGCCACACCAAAAAGTCCACCAGTTGTTAAATGACCTTTATTGAAATATTTTTCTTTGTGCTTCTTAACTCTGTGGGAAAAGGAAAAAAAAAAATCAGTAAAATAGGGAAAGTTTAAAAAGATTATCTCCTAACGCCACCAGTAACCATTTCCAAAACTTCTTAATCTCCATGAATACACTGGATGGCCCCCCTTTTGCCCCTACTGCAACAAGTGAAGCAAAAGTCACTTACAGCTGGGCATTCCACAGCACCACTGTTGATGTCATCTATGATGTCGTGAGGGTGGCGGCCATCAACATTACAGCCCACAGACTGGGCAGTCCCCAGGATCTCTTTAATGGTTCCTTTAGGAAAGAAATGGTAGCGTTGGAGGTGCTGCCTCAGTCCCTTACAATCCTCAGATACTGGGGAATACTTAAGGGTTTCATAGCAGGCAATGGAAACAATGTTACTGCTCCCCTGTTAAGAGTGCAGAGCTCCATCTAGTCACAGCCCTGAATGCAAAGCTTCCATGGGTCCTTGATGCCCAGATTAAACACATCCAATTTAAGATCCATCCATTCTTTCAATCCCAGAAAACTCTGCACCCCATCTTGGGTCTCACTGAGTACCCTTCAAGTGGGAAGGTTAACCACTCAGTGGAAATACAACTACGGGTTACAGCAGTTACATGTCGTCCTGCTCTTACCAGAGAGTTCTCTGGCTAAAGATCGGTGCCGCATCTGTCGAGCAATGTTGACAATCTCATCGAAAGTGATATTCCCGCTGTGTTTAACTGCAGAAAAGAGGAAACAGCAAAAGCTTTGTTACAGTCCGAAGCCAAAGCAGAGCAAGAGTCCTTCATCTCATTTCTAGGCTGTTCCCATGCTTTCGGCACAGAGTCATCCACATGCAGAACAACCCTGTTTCCTAAGCTGGGGTTTCCTATCAGCTCACCACTGGACTGCACCAACCAACTGAGACCTGGTCAGGTGCAGTGGCGGGTGGCTAAGGGCAAAACCAAGCCTTCACAAATCTGACGTGGCAGAAACTTTGAGAGATGAAATATGACAAGCTTAAATTACTGGGGACAGTTAAACTACCCAGTACCTGCCAGCTCTATATGGCCTCCTGATTATAAGTCACCATTGACGACATCTTCCTCCCACATACACTGGTTGGGGCCTGCCCCACACAGGGACTACATGGCACTTTTGAGACAGAGTCTCGCTCTGTCACCCAGACTGGAGTACAGTGGCACACTCTTGGCTCACTGCTGCAACCTCTGCCTCCTGGGTTCAAGTGACTCTCCTGCCTCAGCTGCCCAAGTAGCTAGAACTACAGTCGTGCACCACCATGTCAGGCTAATTTTTGCTTTTTTTTTGGTGGAAATGGGGTTTCACCATGTTGGCCAGGTTGGTCTTAAACTCCTGACCTCAAGTGATGCATCGCGCCAGGCCTACATGACATTTTGATACTGCCTGGCTCTAGCAGCCTTAACCAATCAACACCAAATACCCATGTCAACTTCAAGGGAAAACACGGCCATGTATATCAAACATGTCACAAACCATTACCAAAACCAAACTAGGAAAAAGACAACTCACTGTTTTTCTGTTTCTTTCTGTCTCTTGGTGGTTCCTTAAGGGCTTTGATGATCAGGGCAGAGGCAGAAGGCACCACCTCAATCTGCAAAAGAGATTTGAGTAAATCAATTACTCCACCTCCAACGAATACTGCCATGCACAGCGGCTCTCAAAAATCATGGGCCTCACCATCCAAGTCTCTGCCCTAGGTCTGTGCTCTTGACAAAGCCTCCCCAACAAGGTAAAATTACTCTCAGCTCACCACTGGTGGCAGAAATACTCTATTCAGGAATCCCAGAGGGTGGCTACCTCTGTCCCCCGCCCCCAAAACAAGCGGACAAGTAAATACCTGGGCCTGTCTGTTCTGAATGGTCAGTTTCACTGTAATCCTCAGGCCCTTCCAGTCACCCGTTGCCTTGGCAATGTCATCACCAACCTTTTTTGGAGACTGTAGAAATAAAGGCATGTAATCAACATGGTGTCCACAGATGAACCACAGCCTTGAAGCCTGTCCACCACTTCTCACTTGGCAACAAAGGAAGCTATTTCAAGTACCTAAGGACACCCTCCCAATAGGAGCACAGCTATCACCACAGCATAAATTGGGGAGCTGGGGTTGTGTTATCCAGGACTGTAAGATGCAGACTCGGCCACAATGGAGCCTAGACCCCTTCATAAGTGCCTATGTGCTTTAAGGAGGGGGATTTTGAGCCCCGATGGCATTAGAATCACCTAGGGAGCTTTCAAGATACTAGGCTCCCATGTCAGGCCACCCACATCCACCTGCCTGGATGGGAGTCTGGACATTTGCTACTCGGAAATTCTCTATTGACCCTTAGCCTAAATAATAGGCTAAGTGTCCCTTAAGTGCCAGCTGAGCTAAGGATCAAGGAAGAATAGTTAAGATGCAGGTTAAGAAAAACCGATGGGAAAGAGCATTTGGGACAGGGGACCACTGTGCAGGAATTAGATAAAGTCCTAATGAAATCCAGGGAAATCCAAGTACAGAATGACAGGGAAGCTGGCAATTGCTCTGTAGGCTTGAGGCACAGCCTGTCACGTCAACCGCTAGGTTTATATCTACAACACAGCTGGAAATGCTCACTGGATTTTCACTCCTACCCCATTTAATCTCCCTGACAATGCCATGCCCACTTCCCTAACGAAATACAGATATTGGCTGCCCGATGTCACAAAGTCACTCCTGACTTCCAAACTCCCTTGGGCCCACCCCTCACGACCACCAAATCAGCAGTGGAGACACGTGGAGGTAATTACAATTTAAAGGTACCGGGTTCGATTTTCCACTCACGACTTTCCTAAGGTACCTAACACTAGTTCAGTGGCTCAGGCCTAGTGAGGGTGACAGTCCAAGCCATGACGGCACCTCTGGCATAGTCGTGACTCCACGAGCCGGCGCTTAACACTGCTCTAAAGAAAGAAATGCCCCTTGGCGGGGATTACCTACCAGACCCAGGGGGCCGATCTTGGGGGCAAGCGCAGAAGTGGCACCGACTTCACCCCCAGTGCACCTCAGGTATACTGGGGGGGGAAAAACGGTTAGTGTCTCTGCAGAGGGATCCCCGAACCACAACCCTCTCAGTGTCTTTCCGGAACTGGACACACACACCCCCTGCCTCTTCTCGAAACAGCACCGAGCGAGAGACTGGCCACCCGCTCCTCCCTCGGGGTGGGCAGCTCCGAACCTCACACCGGTGAGGCGTGGAGAGCGCCCCGTCGCCTGCGAACCCAGGCCAGTGGGGCTAAACGCCCTTACCCTGAGGCGTGCGGGTTCCCAAGCCGCCACAGGTGGTCCGGTCCTCCCTTCTCACTTACACGTGGAGAAGCTAAGACCCAGAAAGGCTGAGGCTTGGCCGGGACGGCGCAGCACCGGGAAGGCCTCTAGGAGGCAGCGGCTTTAGAGCCCCATATGGGAAAGCTTTCCACGCGCGGCGGGGCCGAGGGATGCTGCATCCCGCAGCCCCGGCCACAACTAGAGCACGCACCAACTTTGATCTCGTTGGGGTCGAACTTCGGCGGCATGGTGGAGGCGGCTGGTGTCGGATGAACCCGGATGCGGGACGACCGAAGAAAGCTGCACCTTGGCCTCCTCCGAGCCGAACACCGAAAGACCGGAAATCGCGCCGACAACGCCGGATATAGGTAGGAAAACTCGGCACTCGCGAGACTGTCGTCACTGCCCAGCCTTCCTGAGACGCCCTTGTCGCCATGCTTGTTGTGGGCATGCGCCTGAGGCTGACGGCTGGTGAGCCCGGGCACCGCGGTGCGCTGAAGCTAAAGATTCCGAAAGGGGGTTCGGGTAGTTTGCTTCGGAGAAGTCTGAGAAGACAGGTTGCTCCCGAGATCCCAGGCCTAGCTGTTTCCCATATTCTTTATCGTGAGTGTCACCCTGGTCCCTGTCACCCAATCCCAGAGCCCCGCCCCTCCCTTGAAGGGTCCGTAGTTCCATTCCGGAACCCCAGTACAGCAGCGACCCCTGCCCCTCGAGCACTTGGTGTGTACACTTTAGTTATCAAAACAGTCTGCTTATGTGGAAATCTAGTGCCGCTCTTCATTCTGAGAGCCCGCGGTTCCGAGAGCCTCAGACTTCGTCATCCCGGTCTGCGTGACTTTCTGAGATTCTGAGTTTCTGTCCCCAGCACCTGCGTTTGAAGACCAGACTCCGGCTCCGCCCGGCCCGCGCCGGGTGGTCTGCGGCCGCGAGTCCGTGACCAAGCCCTCCAAGTGATCGACCTGCCCGCGCGTCCCAACGTAGGGGACCCCTCCGTCCACAAAGCCAGGTCAGCCACTGCCCACCCTAGCCCAGGAAGTATGGGTGTGGCCCTCCCCTTGCTTCTGGGCTGGACGTCGGAGAGGGAGGGACAGGCAAGTGAGGCAGTCTGAAAAGAGCTGATCTTCTGGGAGGGGTGGGAGAGCGACGGTGGTTGGAAGGAAGTGAGGAGGGGGAGGTGGGTGCAGGAGGATTAGTGACTAGGGAGCAGAAGGGTAAGTGCTGGTCTTCAGGGAGGGATGGGGGAGGGCTGTTTTCAAACCATTTCGCATCCTTGCAGGCAGGTGGGATGGCAAGAGGTGCCTGAGCTGGCTCTGCAGGCCTGGCTGCCTCCCCAGACAGCCCTGCCCGCTGTGGGTGCAGAGCTGGCATCTCTGCCCATCCGTCTGAGGACTGGGTGTGTCTTCTTCAGCTGCATCTCCTCCCATGACTGTCTTCTCCCTAGCTCCTCTAGCAGGCCCTGAGTCTGCTAGACTGTTGGTTGCATGTGGGGTGCTTTGTGGCTAACATTTATTGAGCACTCATTGTGTTCCAGGTACTGTACTATGGGCTTGACATACATGAAGTCATTAGATCCTCACAGAAGCCAGTGTTGGTAGCATGGTTACCCACACTTTACAGATGAGGAAACTGAGGCTATAAGACGTAAACCAAGATGATCTCTGCAGTTGTGGGTGGCAGATCTCAGATTCAGACCAGTTCTATTTCATCCCAAAGCCTGTGCTGCTCACCATGCATTTCCCTGGGTGATTGCTTTCTGGCCCATTGCCATCACTGACCCAGCTCTGCTATTTACAGACACTGTGCAGGCCCTGGGCAGGCAGTGAGCACCTGGCTTTGAGTTCAGGACAGTGTACTTGGTGTTGCCAAGTTATGTGAGCACCAAGGAGTCAGGCAAATCCCACAGGTCAGGACTTGAGAGACCAGGGTTCCAGGCTGGCTTTTCTGTAATCCAGGCTGGAGAGCCAGGCCACTGAACTTAATAAGCGTCTGTTTCTTCACTTTATGTATGTATGGTATGTGTGTATTATTATTTTCTGAGACAGAGTCTCCCCCTGTCACTCAGGCTGGAGTGCAGTGGCACGATCTCAGCTCACTGCAACCCCCGCCTCTTAGGTTCAAGTGATTCTCGTGCCTCAGCCTCCCAAGTAGCAGGGACTACGGGTGCACGTCACCATGCCCAGCTACTTTTTGTATTTTTAGTGGAGACAGGATTTTGCCATGTTACCCAGGCTGGTCTCGAACTCCTGGGCTCAAGTGACCCACCCATCTTGGCCTCCCAAATTGCTGGGATTACAGGCGTGAGCCACCACACCCAGCCTGTTTCTTCACTTTAAAAAGGGATATGGTGAGAATAAAATAGAATAACAACTGAGGTTGGTAAGCTGAGAATGGCTTTTTAATTTGTGTTCTCCGCAGAGGTCTCTTTGAGCTCCCCGAGGTTCTGACTGGTTTAGGTTTGGTCCTGCTGATCCTGCTCTGACAGTGTTTGCGGGGCTAGAAGTGATTCATTGACAGAGTCTGTTAGAGTCCTCAAAGAACAGCCTTGGAAATTGCCTGAGGAAACTTCTCCAAGTTTCCCCAGAATGGGGAAAGGATAATGTCAGGGTCTCACTGTGGGTTGGTGGCAAATGTGGGCCCTAACCCAGGTCATCTGGCTTGTCTCTGTCCCTTTCCACCTCATTCTGGGCTTAATGTTTATTCAACAAAGAACAAGGAGTACTGACTGCCTGCTGTGGGCTCAGGGCACAGGCAGAAGGACTAGAAAGACATAGCCCTGACCCCATGAAACTCACTAGAAAGACGCATTCCTGCCTCCATGGAACTCACTACAAAGACGCACCCCCTGCCCCCAGTGGAACTCACAAGGAAGACACAGCCCCTGCCTCCATGGAACTTACTAGAAAGACGCGGCCCCTGCCTCCATGGAACTCATGGTCCAGCAGACCAGCTGCATGCTCTGTGTTACTGTACTACCTGTCCCGGCTGTTGGGGGCTGTGACAAATTCTCCAGGCCCTAACTTCTCTTCTGTACCCCAGGGTCTGAAAGATTGCTCTGGGAAAAGGGAAGGATGCCACTCTTCTTCCGCAAGCGGAAACCCAGCGAGGAGGCTCGGAAACGCTTGGAGTACCAGATGTGCCTGGTGAGGGAAAGTGGGTTTCCTCTCACTCTTTCCCAGCTCCTCCTCTGTCCCTGTGGAGTAGGGCTCCACACTGCCCCCGACAAGCGTGCTCCCTCCCATCTGCCTCCCCAACCCACAAAAGAAATTTGAAATAGATGAAACAGATGAGGCCCCCTGTTAAGGGTGTGTCTCCCCTGTTAAGGGTGCGTCTCCCCTGTTAAGGGTGCGTCTCCCCTGTTAAGGGTGCGTCTCCCCTGTAGACTGAGCGCACTGTCATTGCTTTTCAGTCCCTCATCCCTCTGGGCCTCAAGCTCCAGGAAAGCAGGGGTCACTGGTTCACCTGCCGAATGGACCAGTGGAACCAGATAGTGTCTGTGGTCCTTTGCAGCTGCTTAAGTTTATGTTCTTTGCCTGGTTTGTCTACTCTGCAAGGATGTTTTGTTTTAATACTTTTTAAAAATTATTTTTATCCTTAGGCAAAAGAAGCTGGGGCAGATGACATTCTCGACATCTCTAAATGTGAGCTCTCAGAGGTAAACTGAGCACCGTGTTGGGCTGTGAATTGCATCCGTCCCGTTTTCTTGGTTCCTGTGTCCCTCGGAAAGACAGAGGTGGCCTGGGGCTTTAGAAAGGCCAGAAGCACTAGTCACGAGATGTTTCCTTAGATTTTGTTCTTGTCCAAAAGAATTGAGATGATCCTTTGGCCTCAACATAATATAGTTCCCAAGAGTCAAGGAGTCTAAGTGGAAAATACAGACTCCCAGGATGCTGGAAGGGCCTGGCATTCTCCAAACCCCGAAGGGGTTCATGATGGGGACAGGGTGGGTGGGGCAGGGCAGTCTCCTGCCATCTGACTGAGGGAAGGGGTGGCCACATCCCCAGCACCACTGCCCGCCAGCCTTGCCCCTGGGCTCAGTACTACCGCCTGCTGCAGGGTTTTGCCCTTGTTCACCTCCTGCCCGTCTCTTCCTCACATGAATGCCGCTCAGAGAACAAGTAAAAAATCGACAGATGGGAGAAACTTACTCTTCTTTATCTTATCTTAGATTCCCTTTGGAGCTTTTGCAACGTGCAAAGTTCTGCAGAAGAAGGTGAGAAGGAGCTTCATCTTCGGAAACTTGCTTATTGCTTGTTTGTTTGAAACCACAAGGGACTTTGAGGAGCTGTCTTTCTGGCATAGACACCTCCTTTCTCCCTGTTTCTTATGCTTTTGGCCTACAGCAGGTGTTTTCACAGACAGGAGAGTAGACTGTGGGGTTGGACCCCCCCACCCCGTGTCACAGTCTGACTCTGGCTTCCCTGGCTTCGTAACTTGGGCAACTTCCTTAAACTCTTACTTCTCCATTTCTTCATCTGTGAAATGAAGACATTCATAGTTCTTCTCTCTCAGAGGCACTTTGAGAATTAAATGGGTGGTAGAAAGCTAGATAGAGATAGAAATATGCTGAGTAAAATGCCTGCCACGTAGTAAAGGCTGATGAACCCTGGTGTTAATAATAATAGAAACTCTCTCCTTTTATTCTGGTCACCCAGGAGAGATTCCGAGGGGAGCGATTGATTTTTCAGCAAAGCATTGCAGCTTTGAATGCAGATGGGTAGAAATACTCTAAGTATCTAAATGAGAATGTGTAAAAAAAAAAAAAAGTGTTCCATGCCAACAGGCTAGTGAGCTCCTTGGTGCTGTAAGTGTGTGGTTTTTTTTTGTTGTGTTATTTATTTATTTATTTTTTTGAGGAGGACACTTTGCTCTGTCACCCAGGCTGGAGTGCAATGGCGCAATCTTGGCTCACTGAAACCTCCACCTGCTGGGTTCAAATGATTCTCCTGCCTCAGCCTCCTGAGTAGCTGAGATTACAGATGCCCACTACCATGCCCAACTAATTTTTGTATTTTTAGTAGAGATGGAGTTTCGCCATGTTGGCCAGCCTGGTCTCGAACTCCTGACCTCAAGTGATCCACCCGCCTTGGCCTGCCAAAGTGCTGGGATTACAGGCGTGAGCCACCGTGCCCAGTCTGTGCTGGAAGTATTAGGCGGCAGTTGATGCCTAAGAAAAATAGCCATAGATGACCTGGATTGAGCCCTGGCCCCTCTGCCAGCCTTGGACGTTTTGTGCATGAGCTTGTTTAACATCATGTCAGCCTTGGGAGGCAGGCACTTTATTATTCTCTATTTTCCACGTGAAGATGCTGGCGCTAGGAAGGTTATGATCAGGAATGGCTGCAGGGGGATCCTTTCTCAGGATAGAAGGAAGATTTAGACCTCTAAGGTCTCTTTCACCCTTGAAGATCCAGATTTTAAGGAAGGGCATCAGATTCCCCATGAGGTTGGGAGAGTTCACGATTCTGACTTGCCTCCCCCCCACCCCTGTCATGGTGTCTGGGAGAGCAAGATGGCTGGGCATGGCAGGGCGCTAGGCTGGCTCCCATGCCCTTAGCCTGTGCTGTCTGCTGCTCTTCCTCAGCCCAACATGGCCCCACATCTCTCCACACAGGTGCTGATCGTCCACACGAATCACCTCACTTCCCTGCTTCCCAAATCCTGCAGCCTCCTGAGTCTGGCAACCATCAAGGTACTGGGCCCTCCTCCCAGGCGTCTGGGCTCTGCATGGGGTTGCAGGTGGCAGCCGATGGCCTGCTCCCTTTGGGCTGCCTCTTGTATGTCAGAGGGGTCTGATCTACCAGTCAATCTGGGATTTGATCAGCATGATTCATCAGGCACTTCTGTGGGCTGTGTGAGATAGGGTGACAAAGATGACCAGCCACAGGCCCTGCCCCTGGGGAGTTTACATGCTAGGAGGAAAGTCAAATGATAAACTCATGACGAGTCAGCTAGCAGAGGGCTGACAGTCCCAGGCAAGAAGGAAGAGAAGGGACGTTCAGGTGACCTCGAAGGATTCCCTGCTGACTGTGAGCTCCTCCCCTGACGGGCTGGAAGGCATTCACACATGTGGGAGGTATGACCCCAGGGTTGTTCTGTGCAGACCTGAGCTTGGGAGAGTGGTATGTACCTTCAGAGCAGCCCGGCAGCACAGGCCTCAGAGTAACTGTGGCTGCTGGGATTGGGGGCAGTTTTTACTGCTTTTATTATTCTGGTCCAACATGTATTATTTTGTATTCAGAAAAAAGAACATTTTAAAAATATTTTTATATTTATGTATATTTATATTTCATATATATGTATATCATCTATACAGTTGTCCCTTGATATTTATGGGTGAGTGGTTCCAGGAATCCCCAAGGATACCGAAGTCTACAGATGCTCAAGTCCCTGCTATAAAGTGGCATCGAATTTGCATACAACGTATGCACATCTTCTGTACACTTTAAATCATCTCTAGATTACTTATAATACCAAATACAAATGTAAATGCTACAAAATTGTTATAGTGTATTGGTTATTTTTTCTTTTTTGAGACAGGGTCTCACTTTAATCGCCCAGGCTGCAGTGAAGTGTTGTAAACATGGGCTCAAGTGATCTTCCCACCTCAGCCTCCCGAGTAGCTGGGACTACCATGCCCAGCTAATTTTTGTAAAGACAGGGCCTAACTATTTTGCCCAGGCTGTTCACAAACTCCTGAGTTCAAGCGATCCACCCACCTCAGCCTCCCAAAGTACTAGGATTACAGGCATGAGCCACCATGACCAATCTGTTACACTATATTGTTTAGGGAATTATGAAAAGAGAAAAGTCTGTATGTGTTCACTACAGATGCTTTTTTTTCCTTCAATATTTTAACCTCAGTTTGGTTGAATCCCATAGATATGGAACCCATGGATATAGAGGGTACCTGTATGTGCATATGTATAAATATTTCTCCAAGGCCTTTTTTGTGCATTTTCATTTTTTAAAAATTAGCCCTTTGAAGGAGAGGGCCCTGGAGGCCTCTCTTTAGCTCTAGGCCTCCTAGAAACTACTAGAAAAAAAAAATTAGCACCCAGGTGCGGTGGCTCACACCTGTAATCTCAGCACTTTGGGAGGCCAAGGTGGGCAGATCACTTGAAATCAGGAGTTCAAGACCAGCCTGGCCAACATGGCGAAACCCTATCTCTACTAAAAATACAAAAAAAATACAGAAGGGCACGATGGCTCACGCCTGTAATCCCAGCTACTTGGGAGGTTGAGGCACGAGAATCACTTGAACTGGGAGGTGGAAGTTGCAGTGAGCTGAGATCATGCCGCTGTACTCCAGCCTGGGTGACAGAGTGAGACTTTGTCTCAAAATAAAATTAAATAATTAGCAAGTACAGTTAAGCAAAGAAAAAGGGGAAACATCTATAATTTTACACTGTGGAGTACCACTATCAATATTTTATCACATATTTGAAAGTCTTTTTTCTATGCAAATATATATTTATACTATGGGGTGTTTCTTTTTAACATATAATTATCTAGGCATACTGTTTCATAGCATAGTTTTTTCAATTAACAGTAAAAATAAATATTTGATACATAAGAAAATGGTATGGTGGTTTGAGAAGGAGAACGAGACGGGAATGATCACCACTGAGTTGGGGCACTCTGTTTCAGCACTGGGTGTGGGGCGGCCTCAGCCTCTCCTCACCACTCGAGCTGGGAGTCTAAGGGACTTTCTCCCTTGGCGACTCTTGGGGGCCTTCCTTCTACAGGTTCTAGACCTCCATGATAATCAGCTGACAGCCCTTCCGGATGATCTGGGGCAGCTGACTGCCCTCCAGGTAAGGCTGCAGAAACAGAAACCCACTTCAGATGGCCCTAGTGAGACCAGGCAGTCACTTGAGCCTGGAGTGTTCTGGCTGGGCTCTAGCCAGTGGAAGCTGCACGAGTGCCAGCTCCACCTTCCCCTTGGCTCTTCGTTTTTGTTTTGTTTTGTTGTTTTGTTTTTTTTTTGTTGTTGTTTTTTGAAGCAGTGTCTCACTGCATTGCCCAGGCTGGAGTGCAGTGGCGCCATCTCAGCTCATTGCAACCTCTGCCTCCCGAGTTCAAGTGATTCTCCTCTCTCAGCCTCCCTAGTAGCTGGAATTACAGGTGTGCACCACCACTCACAGCTAGTTTTTATATTTTTAGTAGAGATGGTGTTTCGCCATGTTGTCCAGGCTGATCTCAAACTCCTGACCTTAAGTGATCTGCCTGCCTTGGCCTCCCAAAGTGCTGGGATTTCAGGTGTGGGCCACCACACCCAGCCCTCCCCTTGGCTCTTAAGACACCCAGCGGATGCCCCTGCCGTTGCGGTCTGCGCTGTGTGTGCCTCTCAACCATATTTCTGGCATGTCCTTTTTGGAATTTCATCATGAGCTTCCACAGCTTTACAGGAAAAAAGCACCCAGTGAGTCTGCCTTTTAAAAATGGTGAATTCCGTGCCCTGACTCACATCTTACTTCTAACCCTTCAGAGATAGCTCAGCACAGGTCCAACCTGGCATTATCTGTGGATTCCTCACAGCTGCCACCTCATACCAAGGTATTTGTTGTGGCTCAAAGTGATGGCAGTTTGCTGGGGGCGGTGGCTCATGCCTGTAATCCCAGCACTTTGGGAGGCCAAAGCAGGTGGATTATTTGAGCTCAGGAGTTCAAGATAAGCCTGGCCAACATGGTGAAACCCTGTCTCTGCTAAAAATACAAAAATTAGCTGGGTGTGGTGGCACATGCCTGTAATCCCTGCTACTTGAGAGGCTGAAGCAGCAGAATCTCTTGAACCCAGGAGGTGGAGGTTGCAGCAAGACAAGATCATGCCACTGCATTGCAGCCTGGATGACAAAGCAAGACTCTGTCTCAACAACAACAAAAAATTACCGAGGAAGAAATGACCCCCACCACACTGAGACTGAAATCCACTCTCCTAGCAAGGATCCAGAAGACCCCATATGGTGGGCTCTGCCTATCTGTCTACCGTCCTGTCCTGCCCTCACTCCTTGGCTTTCTATAGTCAGCTCCTAAAACCCGCTGTACTTCCATGCCCCACCCCAGCAGGGCCTGTCCCTGAGGGCTCTGCCTTCTGCCTGAGCAACTTTTCCTGGAGCTGTTTGCGAGGCTCATCCTTTATCTCTGAGCTCCGTGGATGCCCCTAATTTGCTGTCTCCACCTGGATTACTTCCCGAGAGCAAGACTGCAATCTGTCCTTCCTAATTACGTGTCTGCTGGCTCGCTGCCTGTCTCCCCAGCTAACCTCTGCAAGGGCAGCACCTTTACAGAGCACTGCCTGGCGTGGAGAAGACCAAGGAGTGATTTGAATGAACACCTTCCCCACCCCATGTAGGTGACATCTTCGGTTGCGTTTTATGGAAAACAGGTCCAGAGAGATGGCTGTCACTTGCCTAAGGTCACATAGAAACCATGTGGCAGAGCAGTAGTAATTGCCACCACTTTTTTTTTTTTTAAGATAGAGTCTCGCTCTGTCGCCCAGGCTAGAGTGCAGTGGCGGGATCTTGGCTCACTGCAACCTCCGCCTTCCAGGTTCAAGCAATTCTCTGCCTCAGCCTCCTGAGCAGCTGGGACTACAGGCATGTGCCACCACACCCAGCTAATTTTTGTATTTTTAGTAGAGATGGGGTTTCACCATCTTGGCCAGGCTGGTCTTGAACTCCTGACCTCATGATCCACCTGCCTTGGCCTCCCTAAGTGCTAGGATTAGAGGCATGAACCACTGTGCCCAGCCACCACCGCTTGTTTTTGAGACCAAGTCTCACTCTGTTGCCCAGATTGGAGTGCAGTGGCACAATCTCAGCTCACTGCAACCTCTGCCTCCTCAGTTGAAGCAATTCTCCTGCCTTAGCTACCCAGTAACTGTGATTACAGGTGTGCACCACTAACTTTTGTATTTTTAGTAGAGATGGGGTTTCGCCATGTTGGCCTGGCTGGTCTCGAATTCCTGACCTCAAGTGATCCACCCACCTTGGCCTCCCAAAGTGCTGGGATTATAGGTGTGAGCCACCGCACCCGACCAATTGCTACTACTTTGAGCCACAATAAATACCTTGGTGTAGGACTTTTTGTATGTGTATTTTTTTCTCACTCTGTCGCCCAGGCTGGAGTGCAGTGGTGCCATCCCAGCTCACTGCAACCTCTGCCTCCTGGGTTCAAGCCATTCTCCTGCCTCAGCCTCCCGAGTAGCTGGGATTACAGGTGTGCACTACCAAGCCGGCTAATTTTTTGTATTTTAGTAAGAGACAGGGTTTCACCATGTTGGCCAGGATGGTCTCGATCGCCTGACCTCGTGATCTGCCCACCTCGGCCTCTCAAAGTGCTGGGATTACACCGTGCCTGGCCCCCATTGCATCTGTTTTTAATGGTTACTTAGTGTGTTATCTTGTTGACCTTGCTCACCTCGAGGTGCCACCTTCTGGAGGGAGCACAGCTTTGGAATCCAGTAAGCCCTGGTTCAGTCCTAGAACCACTGCTGGCCTGAGGCCTTGGGCGGATCACACAGCCTGGGGCAGCTGGGTTTCCTTTTCCTTAATGCGGGGGGAGCTAGAGCCTCCTGTGCTGCCTCCCCAGATCCCGGAATCTGTACTCTCCTTCTCCCTCCCTCCCTCATGATGGGGCAGTTACTGAGCATTTTGTGGTCGGTATAAGCGGTAAAACCTCTGCCAGAAGCGGGTTCAAGGCCTGGCTGTGCTCTCCTGAGCACATGACTTCACCACCCCGAGCTTCAGTTTTTTCCTATCTATCTCCAGTGGAAATCTAAGAATTTCTGTCTTCCTCAAGGGCCGGCAGGAGGAGATGAGGGCTTGTGTGTATAGTACCTGGGTGGCCTGGCCTGGCAGGGCGAGGGGTGCAGGAGTCGTCACTGTGGTCTGTGTCTGGGTTCTCGTGTCACCTCCTCCTCTTTCTTAGGTCTTAAATGTGGAAAGGAATCAACTGACACAGCTCCCGCGTTCCACTGGGAACCTGACCCAGCTCCAGACTCTCAACGTTAAAGGTAGGAGCCAGGAAGCCGTGTCCGTGTGACCCTCCATCAGCTCTGGGCCGTCCACAGGCTGCCTCACCTGGGAGCCACTGAGCAGGAGGGCAACCAGTCTCCAGGGGTTGCCGTAAATGGACTGACCCCTGCTGGGTCAGCCATCTCCATGGTAACCAGAGACAGCCTGTCTGGAGGGTTCCTGTGACTCCTCAGGCCTGAGCCAGGGCCTTACAGGGAAGCGGGTAGCTGGGCCCCGAGCCTCGGTCACTCGGATTTATAATGGTGAGTGTAGTGGACTGACTGATGGGCGAGAGCTCCCAAGGAGCTGCAGTAAGGTTCTGAGCGGCGCTTCCACCTCCAGCGACGCGCCGAGCCTCCCGAGAAGTCCACGGGGCAGGCTGAGGGCGGTGGTGCCATCCCCAGTTTACACATAAGGAAAACAAGGCCTGGGAACGCGAGTGTGACTTGCTCAAGACCACCCAGTGAGATGGTGACAGAGCCAAGACCACCGCACAGGCGCCTTACCGCGGGAGCGTTCGCCTCGCCAGACCCAGCTCTTTCCCGTCTCCTTGCTGTCCTGAAGTAATTCCTGCACAGAGTGCCTCAGTTTATCAACTGGAACATATGAGTAATGATAACAGTGGCGCCCCATTGCTCAGTCATTACAGCGGGAGGGTCCCCGTGCAGAGGACCTCACACATCATCTCCCTGAACCTCCAATCTCCCCGTGTTCTTACGAGGCTGGGTCGTAGTGTCATCCCCATTTTCCAGATGAGAAAACCGGCCCAGGGAGGCCAAGTCAGTTATCTAAAGTCTCTTGGCTGGTAATTGGTGGAGTGAGGACTTGAACTGGAATGCCACCTTCTTGATCCTACGAAACCTTAGGGTCTGGGACCCAATGTGTGCCCCAGAGGTCACAGTGGCTTCCAGCAGGCATCAGTCAGGAAGCTGGTGATGGGGATTTGGGGTGTTGAGCTGTGCTATTGGGGTCTCTGCAGACAATAAGCTGAAGGAGCTTCCGGACACCCTGGGGGAGCTTCGAAGCCTGCGTACCCTCAACATCAGTGGGAACGAGGTCCAGAGGTTGCCGCAGATGCTGGCTCACGTTCGAACCCTGGAGGTAAGTGGGAAGCCGCTTTTGCCTGGGGTGCTCTCTGGCCTGCCCACCTCCCCTCTCACATTCCTGAGTATCTGCCCTGATCTCAGGGTGCCAGGGTCACACAGATCCTAAGGCATGGTCCTTGGAATCTCATAGAGAGGCCGATGTGTGAACATTCGTAATTATGTGACTTTTGCTGCCATAATAGAGGCAGAAAAACATACTTTAAGAGTGAAGAAGAATGAATGCTGAATCTAGACGAGGTTGACACTTTAAGAAAGTTGTCAGTGGGGGACAACACACTGAGGCCTGTCGGAGGGGACTGAGGGGAGGGAGAGCATCAGGAAGAATAACTAACAATGGATGCTGGGCTTATTACCTAGGTAATGGGATGATCTGTGCAGCAAAGCACCGTGGTACACATTTACCTTTGTAACAAACCTGCACATCCTGCACGTGTACCCCTCAGCTTGAAATACAAGTTGAAGGAGAAAAAAAAAAGTAAAAAATAAAAAGTTGTGGTATTCAAGCCAGACCTTGAAGGAGGAATAAGATTTCTGGGCCAGGTGCAGTGGCTCATGCTTGTAATCCCAGCACTTTAGGAGGCCAAACCAGGTGGATCACTTGAGGTTAGGAGTTCAAGACCAGCCTGGCCAACATGGTGAAACCCTGTCTCTACTAAAAATACAAAAAATTATCCAAGTGTGGTGGTGCACACCTGTAATCCCAGGTACTTGGGGGAGGCTGAGACAGGAGAGTCACTTGAACCCAGGAGGCAGAGGTTGCAGTGAGCCAAGATCATGCCATTGCACTCCAGCTTGAGCAACAGAGCAAAACCTTGTCTCAAACAAAAAAAAAAAAAAAAGAAGATTCTGGCTGGGCGTGGTGGCTCATGCTTATAATCCCAGCACTTTGGGAGGCCGAGGCAGGAGGATCACTTGAGGTCAGGAGTTCAAGACCAGCCTAGCCAACATGGTGAAACCCCATATCTACAAAAATACAAAAATTAGCCTGGCCTGATGACGGGTGCCTGTAGTCCCAGCTACTTGGGAGGTGGAGGCAGAGGTTGCAGTGAGCCGAGATCACACCACTGGACTCCAGTCTGGGTGACAGAGTGAGACTCTGTTTCAAAAAAAAAATAAAGGTTCTGAGTAGACCTGGATAACAGAGGCAGCCCAGGTGCAGCAGGCAGCTGGTGGGGAAGCACAGGCTGGAAGCTGCTGAGCCTGCATGATATGGGGCCCAGAAAGCTGGGAGGGAGAGAAGGAGGGAGGGAGAGAGCCGCTGGGATGGAGGCTCAGAGGTACCCAGGTCAGGGCAGTTCTACAGGCCAGAAGTCCAAGATGAAGATGTTGACAGGGCTGGTTACTTTCGAGGCCTCTCTCCTTGGCTCATAGGCACTGTCTTCCCTGCGTCTTCACCTTGTCTTCCCTGCGTACATGCCCATGTCCAAATTTCCTCCTTTTAGAAAGACACCAGTCATATTGGATTAGGGCCCAGCCTAATGACCTCCTTTTAACTTAATTACCTCCTTAAAGACCCTGTCTCCACATACAGTCACATTCCGAGGGACGGGGGTTGTGGGGGTGGACGGGGGTTGGGGGGAGTGGGTGGGGGTATGGGGGTGTTTAGGATTTCCACCTATGAACTGGGGAGGGGGACACAGGTCAGCCCATACCAGGCACTGACAGGGGCAGCTGCTCAGGGAAGGTGGCTCTCACGTTCATGCTGATGAGGTGGCTCACATTTATCTGTTGCTTTCTAAGGCTGGGCATGACCTGGAATCGTTCCCTGAATCCTCGAAGAAGTCTTGTGAGGCAAATATTGTTGTGCCACCTTGTAAATGAAGAAACTGAGGCACAGGCAGTTTAAGAAATTTGCCCAAGGGCCACGCAGTCAGTGACAGCAGAGATGATTGTAACCAGACCGTCTGAAGCTGATGCCTGTGCTCCCCGCCCCTGGGCCACTCGGCATCTGGAACAGGGACGTCTCCATTCATGGTGACATGCAGTCTGGCCAGCATTTCAGAGTGGCCTGGGGTAGACCCCTCTCTCAGCCAGCCCAGCCTGCCAAGCAGAGGCATCTGTGTCGGAGCGGGCGGGTGAGCACAGACAGCAGAGGAAGGGCTGACCTCAGCAGCTGGGGCCCTCCTACCTGAGGAAGGGCCGGCTGGGGAGACAGGCCAACACAGCTTGTCCTCTGCTGCCCACTGGAACTCTGCAATGATGGAAACGTTCAGTGACCGCGCTGTCCAGAGCAGCCACTAGCCATGTGTACCTATGGAGCACCTGGAACGTGGCTTGTGTGTTCAGCCAGGGACTGAAAGTTTGATTTCATTAAATTTTAATTAATTTATATTTAAATAGCCATGGGTCCTTAGTGGCTATCATTTTAGACAACACAGCTCAGAGCACATGTTCCCAATCCTGAAACCATCCTCAGACATCTAGTGCAAGCTCTGGACACTTCAATCTTTTTTTTTTCTTTGAGACCGGGTCTTATGCTGTCACCCAGGCTGGAGTGCAGTGACGCAATCATAGCTCACTGCAGCCTCAAACTCCTGGGCTTAAGAGATCCTCCTCCTCAGCTTCCCAAGAAACCGAGACCACAGGTGTGCCCCACCACACTTAGCTAATTTTTTTATTTTTTGTAGCGATGAGGTCCACTGTGTTGCCCAGGCTGGTATCAATATCGGGCTCAAGCAATCGTCCCACCTTGGCCTCCCAAGTAGGTGGAATTACAGGCATGAGCCACCACTCCCAACCTGGACACTTCATTTTATTTTGATTCCTTTAAAAAAAAAAATCTTTTGAGTTTCTTGGTGGCACCTCAGACAAACCTTTTTTTTTTTTTTTTTTTTTTTTTTGAGAAAGACTCTCGCTCTGTCTGCAGGCTGGAGTACAGTGGCACAATCTCTGCTCACTGCAACGTCCCACTCCCTGGTTCAAGTGATTCTCCTGCCTTAGCCTCCTGAGTAGCTGGGATTACGGGCACGCACCACCACGCCCAGCTAACTTTTTTGTATTTTTAGTAGAAATGGGTTTTCACCATGTTGGCTAGGATGGTCTCAATCTCCTGACCTCATGATCTGCCTGCCTCGGCCTCCCAAAGTGCTGGGATTATAGGCGTGAGCCACTGCGCCTGGCCCAAACAAACCTTTTAGGATGAGAGAACCATCCTGAGCTCAGGCTGTCCTGTGGGCAGGGTCTTCTTGAGGTGTCACACGTGTCACCCACCCAATAGCACGCCAGGATGGTAACACTGCCTGTTTGGCTATGAGGGGCCTGCATGCAATGGCCAGATCTGAAGCCAGGGTGGTGTCTTTGACACAGCAATGTCCAGTCGCTGCTCCTGCTGCCCACGATGAGGATGCTGTATGATCTGTGTAGCCACTTGTAGCTGCTGGGCCCTTGAAGTGTGACTGCAACCAACCGTGGACCCAAACTTTAAATCTGGTTTATTTTCAGTTAATTAAAATGTAACCATAAATGGCCACACATGGCTTGTAGCCAGCATCCGTGCTCTGGCGTAGCCGAGTCCATGCCCTTAAGTCACCACGTTTTACTGATGGTGACTAAGCACCCATGTGGGGTTCATTTGCTCCAGATTGGGTGCCCAGCATGGGTTTTTCTGCCGTCGGGCCCTCAGCATCTGCGCAGTGAGTTCCTCTTCCCTGGGGTGGTCTCCCTCTCTGCTGTGCAGGGCGTGTTCACGCAGCACCCACCGTGCGAGGGCTGTGCTGGCCAGGGCTGGGGGGCTGGAGCCACCCTTCCCACCCAGCCACTTGTGCTACAGCAAAATCAGAGCTTCCCAGGCCTTCTCCTTTTCCAGGACTCCCCTGACACCCAGGCATAGAGGATATCCGTGCCTGCCTGCACTCGGTGAGATCAGAGGTTGGCAGGGGGTGACTGGGTCCAACGTAACTCAGCCGCAGAGGGGGCAGTTCTGTGGGTGTGAGCTGAGGCCCCTGCTTCCTGGGCTTCATAAACACGGAGGCATCTGCATGTGTGTGCCAACAAACTTTTGTCATTACATAATTAAAAAGTCATACTGCATATTGTAAAAAAAAAAAAAAAATGCAAATATTAAGAAACATTTCGGTCGGGCACGGTGGCTCAAGCTTGTAATCCTAGCACTTTGGGAGGACGAGGTGGGTGGATTACGAGGTGGGAGGATGAGGTGAGGTCAGGAGTTCGAGACCAGCCTGGCCAACATGATAAAACCCCATCTCTACTAATAATACAAAAATTAGCTGGGTGTGGTGGCATGTCCCTATAGTCCCAGCTACTTGGGAGGCTGAGGCAGAAGATTTGCTTGAACCTGGGAGGCGGAGGTTGCAGTGAGCCAAGATCACACCACTGCACTCCAGCCTGGCCCACAGAGCAAGACTCCATCTCAAAAAAAATAAATAACATTTTATGTAGATAGTAACTCAGA
The DNA here is from genome assembly GCF_030222135.1 of Aotus nancymaae. Lineage (NCBI taxonomy): Eukaryota > Metazoa > Chordata > Mammalia > Primates > Aotidae > Aotus > Aotus nancymaae. The sequence continues at coordinate 4,589,883 of NW_026988414.1, read as the reverse complement.
ATCTCCTTTTAAAGGAAACTGTTTTGAGTTTGATACATGTTCCTCCAAATTTTTTTCTATAAAATATTAATGCGAAAGTATATGAATATATCATCTAACAAAGGAAAAAGGAAGAATGATATTCTTTTTTTTTTAATAGAAATGGGGCATCTCACTATGTTGCTCAGGCTGGTCTTGAACTCCTGAGCTTAAGTGATCCTCCCACCTTTCCCTCCCAAAAGTGCTGGGATTACAGGCATGAGCCACCACACTCAGCCAGTGGAATCATGTTCTGTATGCTCTCCTGTAATTTCCTTTTTTACACTCACTTATGTATTTATCCAAAGTAAACTGAGAGGCCTGTTGTATAACTCACACCTGTAATTCCAGCACTTTGGGAGGCAGGTGAATTGCTTGAGCCCAGGACTTTGAGACCAGCCTGGGCAACATAGCAGGACCTTATCTCTACAAAATAATTAAAAAATTAGCCAGGCATGGTGGCATGTGCCTAAAGTCCCATCTACTCGGGAGGCTGAGGCGGGAGGATCGCTTAAACCCGGGGAGGTCAAGGCTGCAGTGGTCAAGCCAGCCTGGGTGATGGGAGTGAGACCCTGTCTCAGAAAAATTCAAAAAAAAAACGACCTGAATGTTTGCTGCCTGCCTGCAGCCATCCCAGGTACTGGGAACGCTGCTGCTGTACCTGCTGGGTAGAGAGGACAGACAACACACAAATTGATAAGGAAATCAGGTAGTCTCTGGTTGTGCTGGTAGCGAAGTGAACTGTACAGTAAAGCGGTTTCCCCTTGTGTCTGCAGATGCTGAGCCTCGACGCCTCCACCATGGTCTACCCACCGCCGGAGGTGTGTGGCGCCGGCACCGTGGCCATCCTGCAGTTCCTCTGCAAAGGTAAAGCCAGGCCATTGCCTCCTCCCCACACTGAGGAACCATGACCCCGTGGCCATACCAACCCAGGCTAGGGGACGGCAGAGACAGAAATGGCCATAGTGCCTATCTGCTTGGAGTTCGAGGTCTGGCAAGAAAAACAGGCAAAACAAGTGATTACACAGGGAAATAGTTACAGACTGGTTATGAGAGTACAGTGGTGCGGCTGATGTAGGTTGGAGCCGTGGGGAAGGCCTGTCTCAGAGTGTGGCTCTGCTGACATGGAGGCGTGGTTAGGACTTAGAAAAGGCAGAAGGCAGTTCCACCAGGAGGTGCATATGGAAGGGCCTTAATGGGAAGTTTGACAGAGAGAGGGCCAGTGTAGCTGGAGTGAGGAAGCAGAGAGAAGAGAGACAGGGGAAGCCAGAGACAGTGCCCAGGCCCAGTGTCCGGTGGGAGAGCATGCAATCAGTCATTAGGCTGCAGGGAGGAGAAGGGGTTGGAGGAGGAGAGAAAGAGTGCAGGACAGGATAGGGGACCAGTTAGGGGCCATCGGGGTCATCCAGGAGAGAGATGCACAGCAGAAGGAGCTAAAACCCGGAGCCAGCACTGGCTGGAGGTGAGGAGGAGAGCAGGATGCCCTGTCAGGCTGGAAGTTCTTAGCGGTTCAGGGCACCTATGGGACTTTCAGAACGCAGCCAAGACACACATGCCTATGGTGACCTGACTTATCGTGGCCGTTGCAAAGCCGTGGGGAAGGATGGTCTTTTCATTAGCTGATTCTGGAGCAATTGGATGTCCCTGTGGGAAAAATGAACTTTAACCTCTTCTTTAAACAGGAGACAGGCAGTAGTCATCATAAAAGATTGGTACATTAGATTTAATTAAGGCCAGACATGGTAGCTTGCACCTGTAATTCCAGCACTTTGGGAGGCCGAGGCAGGAGGATCTCTTGAGCCCAGGAGTTTGAGACCAGCCTAGGAAACATGGTAAAACCCTGTCTCTACAAAAAATACAAAAATTAGCCAGTTGTGGTGGCATGTACCTGTGTTCCCAGCTATTTGAGAGGCTGAGGTGGAAGGATCGTTTCATCCTGAGCTGTGATCATGCCACTGCACTCTGGCCTGGAGCAAGACTCCAACAAAGCGATACCCTATCTCAAAAAAATTAATTAATTAATTAAAGGTTTAATTAAAATCAAATTTTCTTAGCTGTGTATGGTGGCTCACCCCTGTAATCCCAGCACTTTGGGAGGCTGAGGTGGGCGGATCACCAGGTCAAGAGATTGAGAACATCCTGGCTGACATAGGTAAACCTCGTCTCTACTAAAAATACAAAAATTAGCTGGGCATGGTGGTATGCGCCTTTAGCCCCAGCTACTCAGGAGGCTGAGGCAGGAGAATCACTTGAACCTGGGAGGCAGAGGTTGCAGTGAGCTGAGATTGTGCTACTGCACTCCAGTCTGGGTGACAGAGCAAAACTCCATCTCAAAAAAAAGAGACAATATCCAGATAACCAACAGTATCTGAAAAAGTGCTCGACATCATCCTAGTCAATGGGAAAATGCAAATTAAAACTACAAAGAAATACTTTGACATACTCACTAAAATGGCCGAAAGTTTTCAATGAAAAAAAAACAAACTTCCTGCTGACAAGTCAACCAGAAATAAAAAACAAAAAATAAAATGGCCAAAATTGAACTGTTGATACCAAGAATTAGCAAAGTTGTGGGAGCAACAGGAACTTCCATATACTGTGGGTGGGAGTATAAATTGAAAATTACCTTAAAAATTATTCTCAATATCTACTCAAGCTGAACATTCAAATATCCTATGGCCCATGAGTTCCATTTCTACCTACGTGCCGGTATTAGTCTGTTCTCATACTGCTATTAAGAAATTACCGATTTGTTTTTTGAGACGGAGTCTTGCTCTTTCACCCAGGCTGGAGTGAGCCAAGGCTCACTGCAACCTCCGCTTCATGGGTTCAAGTGGTTCTCCTGCCTCAGCCTCTTGAGTAACTGGGATTATAGGCGTCTGCCACTACGCCCGGCTAATTTTTGTATTTTTAGTAGAGACAGGTTTCACTATGTCAGTCAGGCTGGTCTCCAATTCCTGACCTCAGGTGATCCACCTGCCTCTGCCTCCCAAAGTGCTGGGATTACAGGTGTGAGCCACTGGTCCTATAAAACTCCCAATTTCTATGAAGATATTCTTTATAAAGAAAAGAGGTTTAATTGGCTCACAGTTTTACCCAGCTGGGAGGCCTCAGGAAACTTACAATCATGGTGGAAGGTGCCTCTTCATAGGGCAGCAGGAGAGAGAAAGAGAGCCAAATGAAGGGGGAAGCCCCTTACAAAACCATCAGATCTCGTGAGAACTTACCCACCACCATGAGAACAGCATGGGGGAACCACCCCCGTGATCTGATTACCTCCCATGAGGTCCCCGCCCCAAGACGTGGGGATTACAATTCCAGGTGAGATTTAGGTGGGGACACAGAGCCGGACCGTATCAATGCCCAACAGAAATGCATATGAACAAATGCCAAAAGCCATGTGCAAAAGTGTTCATAGCAGCACTATTTATATCAGTCCAAAGTGGAAACGGCTCTAATGTCCATCAGGAGTAGAATGGGTAACTAAACTGTTTTACGCTCATATGTGGATACCACACAGCATCTGGAAAGAATGAACCATTGCTCCTTGCAACAACCTGGATGAATCTCACAAACAATGTGGAGTGCGAGGGGCCAGACACAAAGGAATATGTGCTCCTATCAGTCACCACAGAGCTGTGAACCAGCACTGGTTCCTGGTCATGAGCGTGTGTTCGCCTTTAAACATTCATCAAGCTGTGCCTGAAGATTCTGTGCTCTTGGCTGGCCCAAAGGCAGTGAGTTACCTCAGTTGATTACCCACAGTCAGCGACAGATTGAAGCCCTTGTTCTACTCTTTCCCCATGGCTCACTGCTGCACGTGACTAATCTTTAAAAAAGAGATTTTATGCTCTTTTCTGTATGTATGTTATATTGTAGTTAAAGAGAAAGTGGTGGGGGGTGGCTACAATCATAGCCACCAGGCCACACATCTGCAAATTAGAATCTTCAAGCAACAGGTGATTCCAGGGTACCCCCTGGCCAATGGCTAAGCTAGACCAAAGCCTTTATTTTCTTTAAAAAGATGTAGGGGCTGGACAAGTTGGCTCACGCCTGTAATCCCAACATTTTGGGAGGCCAAGGCAGGTGATTGCTTGAGCCCAGGAGTTAAACATGGGCAACATGGCAAAACCTCATCTCTACAAAAAATGCAAAAATTAGCCCAGCATGGTAACACATGCCTGTAGTACCAGCTGCTCAGGGGGCTTAGGTGGAAAGATCACTTGAGCCCAAGAGGCAGAGGTTGCAGTGAGCCAAAATCTCGCCACTGCACTCCAGCCTGGATGACAGACTGAGACCTTGTGTTAAAAAAAAAAAAAAAAAAAAAAAAAAAGATTTTGGCCAGTGCAGTGGCTGATGTCTGTAATCCCAGCACTTTGGGAGGCCAAGGCAGGTGGATCACCTGAGATCAAGAGTACAATACCATCCTGGCCAACATGGTGAAACCCTGTCTCTACTAAAATACAAAAATTAGCTGGGCGTGGTGGCGGGATCTGTAATCCCAACTGCTCCGGACACTGAGGCAGGAGAATTGCTTGAACTCAGGAGGCGGAGGTTGCAGTGAACTGAAATTGCACCACTGCACTCCAGCCTGGGCAACAGAGCGAAACTCCGTCTCAAAAAAAAAAAAGAAATTAAAAAGAAGAAAAACTTTCTCTTTGTTAGGACCCAGGTTTCATTTCTTATCTCAGCCTTTTTCATCACCTCATTCTCACTTGGATGGTAAAGAGGTGGAAGGCGTACGTGGCACCCATTGACTCACTCCACTGACATTTACTGAGCACCTGCTACACTCCAGGCCCAGGGCTAGGACTGGTGAAAAACACGGGGCGCCCAGGCTAGGGAAGAGGAGAGAGTGGCTGAGTCGGGGTGGGGCAGGCTGCCCCAGCGGTAGGAGGAAGTGTAGCCGGGTACCTCGGCTGTCTCCTCCCTCCTGGTCAGCTTGTGTCCCATCTCTTACAGAGTCAGGGCTAGAATACTACCCTCCTTCTCAGTACCTGCTGCCAGTTCTGGAGCAAGATGGAACCAATTCTTGGGACAGCCCTGATGGGCCCACGGACAGAGTCTCAAGGGAGGAAGTAGAGTGGCAGGTAAGACAAGCCAGCCTGCTGCACGCATGCATGTGTGTGTGTGTGTGTGTGTGTGTGTGTGTGTGTGTGTGTTTTGAGGGAGCTGGGAATGGGAGGGGCTGGTTCAGAGCTGTAGTTCCTGGATTCTTCCATGGAACTAGAACTGGCCTCCCAATGAGCTGAACTACTTTTTCAAGGCCTGCTGTGGCAGCCTAACCCCACCAGCTTGCCAACCACAAGCTGTCCCCTGCTACTCTGTTTCCTGAACTAACCACCATCCTTCCCTCATCAAGGCCTTTGAACAAGCTGCTCCTTCTGTCTGGAATATCCCCACTCACTTGTCTTATCCTCTTTTTTTTTCTTTATTTGGGACGGTCTCACTCTGTCGCCCAGGCTGGAGTGCAGTGGTGCGATCATAGCTCACTGCAGCCTCAACTTCCCAGGCTCAAGTGATCCTCCTGCCTCAGCCTCCCAAAGTGCTCGGATTATAGGTGTGAGCCACCGGACTCAGCCTCCTTCAGTTCTCAGTTTAAACTTATATCCTCTGAGAAACTCCAACCCAGGTCAAGTCTCCTGTTGTGTGTTCTCAGAGTGCCCTGCACAGTTCCTTGGTAACACTCATCACAGCGCTAAATTGGTGAAGAGCTGTACAGGAAATGATCTAATGTCTGTCTCCCCCTCATGAACCTTGGTGAAAGAATAAGGATTGTGTCTGTAATGTCCATTGTTATCTCTCAGCAAATACTTCTGGACCAAATGCCACTCACTGTCCAGGACACACACCCCCGCACCGTGCTCTGGGTCTAGCGAAGGAGTCAGAAAGGCACATGGGTTAACACCAGTGATAGGCTGGCCCCGTCAGGTCCTGGCGATGAGCTAACAGGATGACACAGAGGAGGAGGCTCAAAGTGTTTGCCACATTAGCCTGGGTGCACCCTCTGCCCCATCCCCAAGGCTCATGATCCAGGGTCCTCGGCTGGCTGGTAGATGGGGAGGCCATCACCAGGTGGGAGTGCCAGCTGCCGGACATTTGTCTTCATATCTTCCAGTGACTCTGTCTTAATCTCTGGTTCCTAGATGCCACCCTTTCCCGTTTTCCACTGCTGCTGGGAATGCATTTGGGATTTTATTTATTTATTTATTTTTGACAGTTCAGCAAGAATTAGAGAGGAAGGAGAAGGCTGTGTGGGAAATGGTGCCAGTTTATGTTCTCAAGAAATATTTGCAATACACACACTTGCTAAAGGATTCGTAGACTGAGCATAGGAAGAACTCTTTCAAATCAATAAGAAGAAAACCATCCCAGTAGAAAAAAATATTGGGAGGCCAAAGCAGGTGGATCACTTGAGGCCAGGAGTTTGAGACCAGCCTGGTCAACGTAGCACAACCCTGTCTCTACTGAAAATGCAAAAGTTAGCCAGGCATGGTGGCATGCACCTGTAATCCCAGCTACTCAGGGACTGAGGCACAAGAATCACTTGAACCCAAGAAGCGGAGGTTGCAGTGAGCTAAGATCGTGCCACTGCATTCCAGCTTGGAAGACAGAGCGAGACTCTGGCCAACACAGTGAAACCCCACCTCTACTAAAAAAATGCCATGCATGGTGGCAGGTGCCTGTAGTCCAGTTATTTGGGAGGCTAAGGCCAGGCGCGGTGGCTCATGCCTATAATCCCAGCACTTTGAGAGGCCAAGGTGAGAGGATCATGTGAGGTCAGGAATTCATGACCAGCCTGGTCAACATGGTAAAACCCTGTCTCTACTAAAGATAGAAAATTAGCCAGGCATGGTAGTGCATGCCAGCTACTTGGGAGGTTGAGGCAGGAGAATCACTTGAACCTGGGAGGCAGAGGTTGTAGTGAGCTGAGATCACAGCACTGCACTCCAGCCTGGGAGACAGAGCAAGACTCCATCTCAAATTAAAAAAAAAAATTTTGGGGGCGGACATCTACTGTCAAGTTATCCTCCAAAGTAGTGATATCAATTTTCACTCCCAAGAGCAGTTTGTGAGGACACCTGTTTTCCCACATTCTGGCCAACAGAAATTGCCATGCCAGAATGTGTGCCAATCTCAGGAAGGGAGTGGTATTTCATTGTCATTTTAACTTACATACCTGTCCTCTGATTACCAGCAAAGTTGACATTTTTAAATGTTTTTTGGTTTGGTTTTTGTTTTGAGACAGAGTCTCAAAACAGTCTCACTCTGTCGCCCAGGCTGGAGTGCAGTGGCACAATCTCAGCTGACTGCAACCTCCACCTCTCAGGTTGAAGCAATTCTCCTGCCTTAGCCTCCTAAGTAGCTGGGACTACAGGCCCCTGCCAACATGACTGGCTAATTTTTGTATATTTTTAGTAGAGATGGGGTTTCACTGTATTGGCCAGACTGGTCTTGAACTCCTGACCTCAAGTGATCTGCCTGCCTCAGCCTCCCAAAGTGCTGGGATTACAGGCATGAGCCACTGCACCTGGCCAGAATTGTTTTCTATCTTGATTGTGTTTAGAGGTTACAGAACTCTATGCACATATAAAGATTCATACAATTGTTCACTAACATTGGGTGAATTACAGCACATAGATTATTCCTTGATTTAAAAATATGTTTATATATGCACACACATACAAATATATTTCTTTCCCCAAGGCACAAATCATACATGTACAGATGGATGGCTTTGGGCCTGATATTGATAGTTATGCCTGACAGGAGGTGTGGGATGGGAGGGGAACCAGGGTTAGGCTGGAGTGGTCAGAGGTACTTTAGTTTTTTTTAGGCCATGTTTCAAACTTTTACAAAATGAATATATTCAGATGTTATCTGTATAATTGAAGATTAATTAAAAAATTATATTCCTACCATTGGCATAGGACAAATCCTATTTATAGGATGCTGCTTTTATAATTCAGAGACTGATCCTGTTCTCAGAGCAAGAAAACTAACAGAAGGACCATTCAAAAAGTTCTTGTACGCTGGGCTCAGTGGCTCACGCCTGTAATCCCAGCACTTTGGGAGGCTGAGTCGGGTGGATGCTTGAGCTCGGGAGTTCAAGACTATCCTGGGTAACATAGCAAGACCTTGTCTCTACCAAAAATACAGAAAATTAGCCAGGCATGGTGGTTCGCACCTGTAGTCTCAGCTACTTAGGAGGCTGAGGTGGGAGGATCACTAGAGCCCAGGAAGTCAAGGCTACAGTGAGCTGAGATCATGCCACTGTACTCCAGCATGGGTGACAGAGTGAGGCTCCATCTCAAAAAAAATTAAAATAACTTGTATATATTGATGTTTAATTATAGAAGTAATTCCTGCTCCTTGTTATAAATTTAAACAATACAGACAATTAAACACTAAGTGAATGTCAGCCTTCCCACCGTGCACTCCCGTTGCCTGGAGATAGTTATCATTGACTGATCAATGACTGTCCTTCCTTTGACTCAATACATACACACATATGCTCAGAGTTGAGTTTTCTTGATGATGTTTTTGTAAAAGCAGAATCATGCTACACATGAGGGATTGCACACATTTGCCCTGTTGACAGTTGTGTAATGGTCCACTGAGTAGATGCACCATGACTTACGGACAGATGTTGGTATATGTTATTTCCCGAGTTTTTGCTCTTTTGAATAATTCTGCAGGAAGTTGTACCGACATCTTTGTGCATTGTGAGTATTTTGGTGGACTGGAGCTGGGTGCTGTAGGTGTGTTACACAGACATCCATGGGCATCACATATCCCATTTCCTGCTCTGCTCTTGAGACAACCGTCCCTGCCCAGTGCTGGATCCCAGAACTGTCTTGAAGAGCTCCCTGTTATGGTGCCACGCACACAGTGGCAGCCCAGGGGTTCTAACCAGCTGTCCACCAGAACCACCTGGTGCCCTTGATCAATACTGATCCCCTCATCCCCCGACCCCGCCTTTCTGAGGCAGTGGTCTGGGATGGGCCAGAGTCTGTATAACGTCAGGCCGCCCGGGGTTCCTGGGGCCCATGCCAGTGAGAACCACTGCTGCCACCCTCTCTTGACCACTGTCTTTTTTCCCTCCCAGAACAGGTTCTCAGACTATGAGAAGAGGAAGGTAAGAAAACGCCTTTACTCTTCTGTCACTCTTTTCTCATTAAAGATCTCAACTCATAAATTTGAGAAAATGACTTCTTCCCAGCTCAGAATTAGAGGTCACAGTAATGCCTTCCTCCTACGAGCACGGTCTGCTGCATCCTCACGTGCCTCCGGTGGGTGGTAGAGCATCCGTGTGATAGGCGCAGAGACTGAGGCTCAGAGGGGTTGAGCCCAGCACTGGGCTCTAAACCACCAGCCTCTGCCTGTGAACAGCTTGTTTTATTTCAGTTGGGCCCCAGAAGGAGAGGAGTGGGGGTTGCTCAGCATGGTCAGTGTTGAGGGGTTGATTCCGCCCACTTCTTTTTTTTTTTTTTGAGGCGGAGTTTCGCTCTCGTTGCTCAGGCTGGAGTGGTGGAGTGCAGTGGTGCGATCTCAGCTCACTGCAACCTCCACCTCCCAGATTCAAGCGATTCTCCCGCTTCAGCCTCCCAAGTAGCTGGGATTACAGGCATGTACCACCATGCCTGGCTAATTTTGTGTTTTTAATAGAGACAGGGTTTCACCACGTTGGCCAGGATGGTTTCAAACCCCTGACCTCAGGTGATCCACCCACCTCGGCCTTCCAAAGTACTGGGATTACAGGCGTGAGTCACCGCACCTGGCCAATTCCCCCCACTTCTATGTCCTAACTCCCCCAGGGCCTGTGCTGACAGTCACTAAGGATCTGTGTCTTGTAGGAACAGAAGATGCTGGAGAAACTCGAGTTTGAACGGCGCCTGGAACTGGGGCAGCGGGAGCATGCCCAGCTCCTTCAGCAGAGCAGCAGCCAGAAGGATGAGATCCTTCAGACAGTCAAGGAGGTTTGTGAGCCGCCTGCTGGGGCCCGGCCTGGCTGCATCTCCCAGCCAGTGGCCTCCTGTCTCTGGCCGAGGTCCCTGGGATATGGAAAGGCAGTGGGATGAAGCTGTCACTTCCTTCCATCACCTAGCACCTGGGATGGCCCTTACAGATCACCTAGCCCAGCCTCCCCATATGCACATGGACACTCTGAGACTTAGTGGGAGGAGCTGGCCTAAGGTCACAGAGAAAGGACTAGCAAGGCAGGGTGGGAAAGCAGCCTCCTAACCCCAGTCAGTACCCCTTGGGGCATCTGATGGGGTCCCAGGGGCTCAGGACCCCTGCCTCCTGCTGCAGGAGCAGTTCCGACTGGAGCAGGGCCTGAGTGAGCGCCAGCGCCACCTTGACGCAGAGCGGCAGCGGCTGCAGGAGCAGCTGAAGCAGACGGAGCAGAGCATCTCCAGCCGGATCCAGAAGCTGCTGCAGGAGAATCAGAGGTCGGGCTCTGGTCCTCAGCCCCACCCCAGAGTTTTCCCCCGCTGTGCACTCGCCTGAGGAGCCGGGAGGAGCACGTTTCTCCCTCACCGCCTCTGCTCCTGCCCCAGGCCTACCCCTGTCAGGATCCAGTCTGGGTACTCTAATTGGCACCAGTGTACAGAGAAAAGCATCTGACACAGGCATTACAAAGTCTGGTTTCTTGTCATGAAACTGCTACAGACTGGACCTGTGGCCTCGGGCAAGTGTTTCCCCACTGGGTCCCAAGCTTCCCATCTATTAAGTGAGTGGGTTTGACAAGATAGCTGGGATCACATCCTGCTCCAATATCTTGGCTTCTACATAACCTGTTGCACTGAGGTCAGCTATTTACCTATAGTGAGATTTGCCTTAACAAACTCTGTGCAAGGTAGGAGCTACTAAGAGCAGATCTTGATGGGGCTGGGGAGAGGCACCAGAGAGATCTCAAGAAACCTGAGAAATCTAGTGAGGGGGTCCATTGCAGGAAGATTCCAGAAACAGGCCCTAGCCACATGCCTTGCTACTTCCAGGCCTCCTTTTTCTAACCTTGAATCACTTGTTCTTCCATCATCTGTCAGTTTCCAAGTACCTTCGTGAGTTCAGGAAACCGGTCACTTGTTGGGTGCTTCTTATGTGCCAAGCTCGTTACGTCTGTTTCCTCTACTCTTTACAAATGCACCAAGAAGCTGGGTTGGTTTTGTTTTATTTTCTTTTCTTTTGCTTTGCTTTGCTTAAGACAGAGTCTCTCTCTGTCACCCAGGCTGGAGTGTAGTGGTGTAATCTTGGCTCACTGCAACCTCCGCCTCCCAGGTTCAAGTAATTCTCTTGCCTCAGAATCCTGAGGAGCTGGGACTACAGGCTTGCGCCACCACACCTGGCTAGTTTTTGTAGAGACGGGATTTATCCATGTTGACCAGGCTGGTCTCCACCCCCTGGCCTCAAGTGATCCATCTGCTTCAGCCTCCCAAAGTGACAAGATTCCAGGTTTAAGCCACCGTGCCCAGCTGAGTTTTTTTAATTCTTCTAATTTCATAGGTGAGGAAACATGGGACTTGAGTGGTTTCAGTAACTGGCTAAGAACCCAGAGGTCCCAGGTGGTGGAGCTAAGGTGCCCCCAGCCCAGTTCCGAAGCGCCTCTGCACAGCTAGTGCGGTGATGCTGAAAACAGGCCTGCTCATGACTGCTGGGACCTTTTTTGATTTTCTCCACAGACAAAAGAAGAGTTCCGAGATTTTGAAATCACTGGAAAATGAAAGGTAAATGTTCTTTCAGGGGAGGGCAGCTTTGTGGAGAGAGTGTCTTGTGATTCTCCAGAGAATTATGCCAGGACGTTTCCCTAAAGCTATAAGGAGATTCACTTCCTTAGAGGATGTTTAATTACAAAGAATCATTGCCTTCAAGCTCATTGAAACATATGTACACTCCTGAGAAACACTCAGACATGAATAAGGCTACATATATAACGTCTATTCCTAGTGTAAAAAGTTCAGGCCAGGCACAGTGGCTCACGCCAGTAATCCCAACGCTTTGGGAGGCCAAGGTGGATGGATCACTTGAGGTCAGGAGTTGGAGACCAGCCTGGCCAACATGGCAAAACCCTGTCTCTACTAAAAATCAAAACTTAGCCAGGAGTGGTGGCAGGGGCCTTTGGTTCCAGCTACCAAAAAAAAAAAAATCAGAAAACCACATTTCTGGGAAAATTATTTAGTTACATAAATTATGTACAGAGGAATAACTTGCAGCCACTAAATGTCTTATTGAATAATATTCCTCATTAAGGGAAAACAATGTATCTTTTTTTTAATTTTGAGACTGAGTCTCACTCTGTGGCCCAGGCTAGAGTGCAGTGGTGCAATCTCGGCTCACTGCAACCTCCACCTCCCAGGTTCAAGTGATTCTCCTGCTTCAGCATCCCGAGTAGCTGGGACTACAGGCACGCTGATTTTTGTATTTTTAGTAGAGATGGGGTTTCACCATGTCGGCCAGGCTGGTCTCAAACTCCTAACCTCAACGATCCCCCCCACCTCGGCCTCCCAAAGTGCTGGGATTACAGGTGTGAGCCTCCGCACCTGGCCGTGTGATTATTTGTGAAGGAAATATTTAAAGGACATTTTGCTAGATGCCAGCTTACCTTCCAGAAAACATTCTGCTGGTTTACACTCCTCCCAGCAGTGTAGGAAAGTGCCCGTTTCTCCACCACTGTCACCATCACCAGCAGTTGCCAGTTTTCTTAATAACCAACCTAGTAAATGAAAAGATTTTACTTTCTTTAGTAACCAGTAATGTTACGCATCTTTCCAGATGTTTATTGATCACTTGAATTTCAACATTGGCTATTTACTTCTCTTGCTCATTTTCTAAGGGAGTGTCCATCTTTTTACACAAGATACTCAAACTATAGGCTAAAGGTAAACTGGGCCCCAACGGTTGTATGTGATGTGGTAGGCATCCAGAGAGCCCATCCAGGTCTAGGTTGGCAAATCAAGGAGGCCTTCCTGGAGGAGGTGGTGCTCATCTGCTGGGATTCCCTTTTGGAAATGTTAAATTTGCTGAATGAATGCATGGATTTTCTTCTAGAATAAGAATGGAACAGTTGATGTCCATAACCCAGGAGGAGACTGAGAACCTACGGCGACGTGAGGTTGCCTGTGAGTTGCGGGATGGGGAGCTTGTGAGCACGCTGCCTGCTGGCTGGGCTGGCAGAGTGGATGGCCCTCCCTCTGTTGGCCATGCATGAAGGGTGCTGAGTGTTAGCCCTTGAGAGGGGTGGTCAGATCCCACCATGGAGCACAGGCTGTGGGGTCAGCCTAGACATGGATTCAGAGTCCCAGTTCAGACACCCACCATGTGATTTTAGGGACATTACTGCTTCCCAACTTTTCCAAGCCTTGGTTTTCTTAGCTATAAAATGAAGGAAATGGGCCAGGCGTCAGGGGACTCATGCCTGTAATCCCAGTGCTTTAGGAAGCTGAGGCTGGAAGATCACATGAGCCCAGGAGTTCAAGGCTGCAGTGAGCTGTGATCACGCTACTGCACTCCAGCCTGGGTAACATAGCGAGACCCTTTCTCAAAAAAACAAACAAACAAACAAACAAAAGTCCAAACGCCCCCAGATAGAGGCTACTTAAATAAACGTTGGCGATCCTTGTGCTGCGGCACTGCGCCGTATTAGCATCCCATTAGCATGTTATCACGGGGAGCGTTCATAAAAAGTGGCAAGTGGGATGTCATTTTCATTTTTTTATTTAAAAATATGCATAATGTAAAGCTTACCATCTTAATTGCTTTATTTTATTTTATTTATGTTTTGAGACAATGTCTCGCTCTGTTGCCCAGGCTAGAGTACAGTGGTGTGATCTTGGCTCACTGCAGCCTCTGCCTCCCAGGTTCAAGCTATTCTTGCCTCCACCTCTGAGTAGCTGGGATCACAGACGCACACCACCACTCCCAGCTAATTTTTGTATTTTTAGTAGAGATGGGGTTTTGCCACGTTGGCCAGGCTTGTCTTGAACTCCTAACCTCAAGTGATCTGCCTGCCTCAGCCTCCCAAAGTGCTGGGATTACAGGTATGAGCCCCCGTGCCTGGCCTATTTTAATTTTTTTAAATTCATAAATATGCGTAAAGATTGACCAGAAGAATATATATCAAAATGGAATAATATATCTGGGTGACAAGATCACAGAAGGTTTTTTGTATGTGCTATTCAGTGCTTTACAATTAGCCTTCCAAGCATAAGTTGCTTTTATAGTTAAAAAGAACAAAGGGTTTTTTAAAGTGACTCTCAGGTAGGTAACCAGGTGAGGCCTCAAGGCCTGTTCCTCAGTTCCCGTGGAAATCCCTGCTGCATCCCTGCCCAGGCGCCCCAGGAGCAGCGCCCCCGCTGAGGCTGTCCCCACCCCATGTTCCCGCAGCCGCCATGCAGCAGATGCTGACTGAGCGCTGTAAGAACCGGCTCATGCAGATGGCCTACGAATCTCAGAGGCAGAACTTGGCCCAGCAGGCCTGTTCCAGGTAAGGTAAGGAAGAGGAGTCCCAGGTGAGGGAGCTGGGGGAGCCGGCTAGGGGCCCAGGACCATGGGGTGAGAGCTGGACAGTAAACCTCCCACCCTGGGCCACCCCAGCCTCCTTTGTGCCATCAGGTGCAAGTGATGGCTGCTGTTCCTGACTTTCCAGCCAGATCTATGGTTCAGCGCCGGGCTGTGAGAAAGTGCTAACAGTCACTCCCATCTCTTGTGCGCTCCCTGTGTGGCAGGCACTAGGCTAAGCGATGAACCGCATTCTCAGATCGATTCTAGGAGGGACTGTGTTGTTATTAGCCCCATTTTACAATAATCGCAACTCAGGTTCTGAGCAACTGTATAACACACCCAAGGAAGCACAGCCAGCAGGTGGCGGAGCCTGGATTTGAGCCCGGCAGAGAGGTGGGGTGTGCTCTTGATTGTGGTGCACTGTCAGTCTGTCTCCAAGGACCCCTGAGGTTAGGGGTGGGATGCCCCAGAGGGATAAGTGAAGGGGCCGCTTTCCTGCCAATGGCCACTCTGGATTCGGGCTCCCTGTGCTCACTGTGGCACTGTGCATTTGTTCGAGTTTCCACAGGCGCCCAGCAGAGCCAGTGGGGAAACCTCAGTCAGTGCTCAGGAGCCCCAGACGGACAGGACAGCAGCCCTGGATGCCCTGTTTCTCCTCCCATGCAGGTGACTGGCACAGCTGCCACCCTCCAGGGTACCTGAACTGTGCCAGTCTCCCCTGGGTCCCTGTAGATGTGGGAATTTCTAGCCCCTTTCCTGCTATATGACCCTGTGCTTAGGAGTTGCAAGCCCAGGGGTCACACAGAGCTGGATACAGGCCCCACTTCTGCTTACTAACCGCGAGGTCTCAGGCAGGTCTCTTTCCTTCCCTGGGCTTCAAATTTCTTATCAGATGAATCATAGAACCTACCTGTAGAGTTGGTGGAGGATTTGATGAGTGTTAATAAGCATAATATCTAGTGCATAAAAGTCCAATAAATACTCGCTATTGTCATGAAGCAGGAACCTCACTGGAAAAAAATAATTGCTATTATTATGAAATAAAACCAAGATGGTGGCCGGGAACGGTGGCTCAAGCCTGTAATCCCAGCACTTTGGGAGGCCGAGGTGGGTGGATCACCTGAGGTCGGGAGTTAGAGACCAGCCTGGCCAACATAGCGAATCCCTGTCTCTACTAAAAATACAAAAAATTAGTCGGGCATGGCGGTAGGCACTTGTAATCCCAGCTACTTGGGAGCTGAGGCAGGAGAACTGCTTGAACCCGGGAGGTGGAGGTTGCAGTGAGCCAAGATTGCACGGCTGCACTCCAGCCCGGATGACAGAGCGAGACTCCGTCTCAAAACAAACAAACAAACAAAAACACACCAAGATGGTACCAAAGCACAGCACAGATATACGTGAGGCTGCAGGTTCTTGTGCCCAAATTACCAGCCTTGTTGGAGGGCTGAGAGCTGTTCCTTGACCAGGGTAAGAATCCCAGGAAGGACAGCTTTGTCACACTCCAGTGGCTCATCACCCATGGGAGGCGGGAGCTCTGCACCCATGGAGGTGGCTGGGCAGAGGCCAGGCATCCACTTCCAGGGGTGCTGTGGAGGGTATTCTGGTGGAGTGTTTGGGTGAGAGGACCTGGAAGCGTCTCCCAGCTCCCAGCTCGATCGCCTTCCCTCAAGGCCGTGGGATTCAGACAGACTCAGTGTCTGTGCCCCATCCAGGGCCCGGCTCCCAGCAGATGCTCCATGAGTGAGGTCCGGTGAAGAAATGGATTATCTTGGTCTCCTCTGAGGGGCCTCGCACATAGTAGATGCTCAGGAAACATAGTAGATGTTCCAAAAATGAATGAATTTGCTGTCTTTCTGGCAGCATGGCTGAAATGGATGAACGGTTCCAGCAGATTCTGTCATGGCAGCAAATGGATCAGAACAAAGCCATCAGCCAGATCCTGCAGGAGGTGAGCCCTCGCCCAGGACCTGAGGGTGGGGGCTCAGGAGGGAGGCCCAGGAGCCAGGGCAGAGCACAGAGATCCACACAGAGCCCTTCTGAGACAGCATGTGGGACCCAGAGGTTTGTGACCATAGAAGTGTGTAGTGATTGACCAGGCACAGTGGCTCATGCTTATAATCCCAGCACTTCGGGAGGCCAATGCAGGCGGATCATGAGGTCAGGAGTTCAAGACCAGCTTGGTCAATATGGTGAAACCCCCTCTCTACTAATAATACAAAAATTAGCCAGGTGTGACGGCACACACCTGTAGTCCCAGCTACTCAGGAGGCTGAGGCAGGAGAATCACTTGAACCCAGGAGGTAGAGGTTGCAGTGAGCTGAGATTGCACCACTGTACTCCAGCCTGGGTGACAGAGCAAGATTCTATCTCAAAAAGAAAGAACTGTATAGTGATCAGGGTGAGGGGCAGAGAGAGGCTGAGTGGGGACCGGGGGCATGGTCTTCTGGTCACTAAAATCCACAGAAACCTCCATCTGCTCCCTGGGAGGCTCCCACCCCCAACCTTTGTAGGGGCTCCACTGGAAGGACTTAAGTGGCAGGAGGTGATGGTGACCACACCATGGAGGTCAGGAGGCCACAGAGGATGCTGTGGGACCTCTGACCTCTTCTCACGTCCAGACTTGCTACGCTGCTGTCTGCTCTTCCTCCTCCGCGGTGCTCAGGAAGTGCTTGCCAGAGCCCTTGAGTGGATGGAACGAAGGACCTCAGGGACCTCCCCTTCAGTGTCTGTATTACCCTGTTTTAGCTTTTTTTTTTTTTTTTTTTTTTGAGACAGTGTTTCCCTCTTGTTGCCCAGGCTGGAGTGCAGTGACAAAATCTCAGCTCACTGCAACCTCTGCCTCCTGGGTTCAAGTGATTCTCCTGCCTCAGCCTCCCAAGTAGCTGGGATTACAGGCGCCCACCACCATGCCTGACTAATTTTTGTATTTTTAGTAGAGATGGGGTTTCACCATGTTGGCCAGCCTGGTGTCAAACTCCTGACCTCAGGTGATTCACCTGCCTCGGCCTCTCAAAATGCTGGTATTACAGGTGTGAGCCACTGAGTCCGGCCTGTTTAGCTTTTTCTTTTCTTTCTTTTTTTTTTTTTTTGAGACAGAGTTTCACTCTTGTTACCCAGGCTGGAGTGCAATGGCGCGATCTCGGCTCACCGCAACCTCCGTCTCCTGGGTTCAGGCAATTCTCCTGCCTCAGCCTACTGAGTAGCTGGGATTACAGGCACGCACCACCATGCCCAGCTAATTTTTTGTATTTTTAGTAGAGATGGGGTTTCACCATGTTGACCAGGATGGTCTCGATCTCTTGACCTCGTGATCCACCCACCTCAGCCTCCCAAAGTGCTGGGATTATAGGTGTGAGCCACCGCGCCCGGCTTCTTTTTTTTTTTTTTCCAAGACAAAGTCCTGCTCTGTTGCCCAGGGTAAGTGAAGTGACGTGATAACAGTTCACTACAGCCTCGAACTCCTGGGCTCAAACAGTCCACCTTCACCTGCGTTGTAGCTGGGACTACAGGGCCACCACACCAAGCTAATTTTTTTGATTTGTTATAGAGACAGAGTCTCCCTATGTTGCCCAAGCTGGTCTCAAACTCCTGGGCTCAAGCATCCTTCTGCCTCAGCCTCCAAAGTGCTGGGATTACAGGCATGAGCCACCGGCCTGCTGAGCTCTTTCCCACGCCTGTGGGAGTCTTGACGCTGCCTTCCTTCTTCCCTCACCTTTCTCCTCTGTCCTCTGTGTGTTTGTCATCCCACCTTGCTCCTTCCTCCCTAACTTCAATCTCTGTTCTAAAATGGTTTGACTTAGTATCTGTGGAGCTTGTCTGAGGAAAATTCTCTATTTCTCAGAAGAGGCATCTGCCTTGTGATGAAGTGGGGCTCGGGAGCTGGATAGGCTGGGTGTGTGTCCCAGCGCCGCTGGTTCATGCCTCTGAGTGTCACTTTCCCCATCTGCGAAATGGGGCAGTAAAAGCACCCACACAGTTCGCTGTGGTGGGAATTCAGGGTGGGATGCCGGAAGAGCATCAAGTAGAGCCCAGCCCGCCGTAAGCCCTTAGTGAGGTGGAATCTTCTCTCTCTCTCAGAAACAAAACCCATACGTTAAGGTGATTGGTACACAGGTTTTGCTTTTCCCCGGGATGGGCCTGCAGGGAAAGGCGTGGGCACGGCCCCTGCTGAGGACCGGTGGTCTGTGTTGCAGAGCGCGATGCAGAAGGCTGCGTTCGAGGCGCTCCAGGTGAAGAAAGACCTGATGCATCGGCAGATCAGGAGCCAGGTGAGCTCTGGGGCCGTGGCCCCGGGCCTGCCCTCTCAGAGACTCGCGGAGTGTCCCTCCAGGGCAGCAGGTCGCAGCAGTTGAGGTTTGAAGTCCAGCACCTTGGCTTGCTAGCCCAGCGAGAGGTCGAGGCCTCGCCCTCGGCACCTCCCTTTGTTCCCAGCCTTGTGTTGGGGATCCTAGGCGGGTGCCTGGAGGCCTCCTATTCTGGGGTTGGGCAGGGTCTTACCAGCAAGCGTGGCCTGTTCAGTCTCCACCATGCCTGGGCCAGGGAGGGCGGCATTCATGCGTGGCTGTGACTGCTGGGGCCGCCTCTGCTATCCATGCTCCAGGCAGGACACTGGGAAAAGCAGCCTGTGCAGGCCCCCGCGCTACCGCAGCTCAGACCAACAGAGACCCATACATCTCAGGGCTTATGGGATTTCCTCTGGAAGTGGGCAGGTGGGGCCGTGAGCCACGGTGGTCCTGACACCTGCTGAAAAGTGACCTCGGCCCAAGAGGAGGACATCCTCTTTACGGGCCCTCCCTCACGTGACAAGATCTCCCCCAGGTGGCTGCTGATCTTCGAGGTGTCCTTGGTCAAGCGCACCTGTGTGGCCTTGTGGCCACCGCCTGTGGAGTGGGGCTGGGGCTGAAGTGAGCTTCAGGCTATGGGAACGCTCCTACATCATGTTCAGCACACTGAATTGTACATTTTTTGCATGGTTTTTTCTTTCTTTCTTTCCCTATTTTCTTTCTTGCTTTCTTTCTTTTTGGACCAATTTACCTTTTCAATTTCCCTCTTTAATTTCAATTCCACATTGCCGGACATGAAGCTCATTCCTCTGACCAGGGGTTGGTGATATCATAGGGACTTAGAGATGAGGGTCACAGGGTCATGGGCACAGGATAGGGAAGTACTGGCTGTGGGGCCTGACCCCGCCAGCAGGGCTAAAATCCCCCGGACACACCCAGGAGAGTGTGCGAGGCCCCTGACATTCTCACTGCAGATGGTTTTGACCAGGTCAGCTGTTCCCCTTCAAACCCTGAGCTGGGGCATCCCAGAGAAAGGGATCTCTCACTTACCTGCTCTGTGTCCTTGGGCAAGTGACTTAACCTCTCTGAGCCTCAGTTTTCTTGTCTGTAAAATAGAGGCAGTAATACCTCCTACCAGCCAGAGAATTGATGAAATATTACACATAAAGTATACAGCACAGGCCTTGCACATAGTAGGTGCTGAAGACATAGCATCTACTACTACCATTGTTACTCAGTCACTTACTTCCACCACCCTCTGCTCTCCCCTGCGACAGCGATGAGGGGCACAAGAGACCCTGGCCAGCAGGAGGCTGGGTGATAGTTCTGTGTCTGTTCTTTACTCTGGCCTGAATCTCCAAGCAAAGCCCCCTCTCCATTGCATAAACCTTTCTTCTGTGCCCGCTCTGGGACAGATCCTGTGCTGGGCTCTAGGTAAACAATGTGGGCCATGACAAGCCCGTCCATGACCCCAGGAACTCAGCACCATGAAGGAACGAATTCTTGTTCAAGCCCCTTGATGAGGTTCCCAGGCCTAGAGGGTCCCCTATTCCAGAGCCTCCCTAGCCTCCCCAGAAAGGCTTCGTAGACCCCACTTGGTCATCAGAGAGTAGCAGCAGGAAACTGAACCGTGGTTAATGTGAGTAAAAAAACCCCTGTCTCGTCTTCTGTTTAGATTAAGTTAATAGAAACTGAGTTATTGCAGCTGACACAGCTGGAGTTAAAGAGGAAGTCCCTGGACACAGAGACACTACAGGTATGTAGGGCTCCCTGCACCTGCCCTCCCTCACATGCTGAAACCCCCACCTCATGCCCCTCCCAGCCCCTGGCAGCTGCTTGTCAGCCCCTGGAAGTCAAGGGCTTCCCCAGCAGACAGAGGGCAGAGTTTTTCTGTGGCTGTGATACCAGAGGACGCCCCTCAGCCCCAGAAGGCCCAGCGCAGGCTGAGGTTAGAGGTGGTCAGCCTGTTGTGAGGCAGGAGGGTCAGAGGAAGGAGGGTTTCATTGCCAAGGCTCCCCCTCTCCATCTCCATCACTGTCTCCTGTGCTGGGTGCGGGCCCACGCTGAGCTCCATCTCTCTCTGTAGGCCATGCTTCAGGCCCCTGGGCAGACATCCTCTAGGGCTGGAGCTTTTGGGTGTCCCTGGGATGTCTGGAGGAGAGGGCTCAGCCGTGTCTGTGTCGCTCCAGCCCGGCAGTCCTGCTCACACAGACGAGAGGGCAGCAGGGACTGGCAGCTGGTGTCCTGGACTGGATGCCTGGGAGCCAGGTGTGGCTTGGCACAGCCCTGCTGCGCGACCTTGGCAGGTGGGGGAGGAGGGGCAGCCCTTTCCCCTCTGTGTACCTTAGCGCCTCCAGCTGCAGATGGAGGGCTGGATGGGGTGGTGTGTGAGGACATGTGCCTGTGCCAGGCATTCGAGCAGAGCCTTCTGTCTGTCACTGTCCCTGTGTCTGTTCTCAGTAGAGAAGTCTCAAGTCATCCCACGGACTCCTCAGTGCAGTGAGAGGTCAGGGGTTTGGATCCCTGGTCTCAGGTGCACCGCAGGTACACTGTGTGCCCTTAGGCAGGCCTCTGCCCCTCTGGGCCTTCTTCCCCTACTCCATAAAATGGCTGCTGTCCTCGAGGCCGAGCCTGTGCCATCTGGCCATCGGAGAAGGCTGAGCTAGCAAGGCAAAGCCCTTTGTGAGCTTTGAAATGATCTCCAGAGATGAGGGGACTGGAGCTGCTCTCAGAGAAGCTGTGGCCATCGTGCCTGGCAGGTACCCTAGTCCCTGCCCACGAGAGCAGCAGGGCTCCACCTGTCAGGGCCCCCATGGGGTTTCCAAGAGCAGGCACGGGAGTGGAACAAGGACCCCAGGCTCTGATTTGCACACCCCTCCGTTTGTGTGAGGCCCCATACCCCCTCCCCACCATTTGCTTCTGCCCATGTGCTCTGTTGTCTGGGAGACCAAAGGCAGGTACCTGTGGCTTGTCGTTTCTTTTGTTTGATGTTTCTTACCATTCCATTGTCATCAGTCACCAGGATCCCATGCCTGACTTCACCCCACAGGGAAGAGAGATGCAGGCTTAGGGGAAGAGGGGCAGAAGGGCCTCAGCTTTGTCCCCCAGCTCAGCCTGTAGGCATTGGGCAGAGAACCGAGTGAGCGGGAGGCCAAGCCCTTCTCCATCCTGCCACTGCGGGACTCCTGAGGTGCCACCAGCTCATGGTGGTGCGGGGTGTGGTCTTGTGTTGCAGGAGATGGTCTCGGAGCAGCGCTGGGCCCTCAGCAACCTGCTCCAGCAGCTGCTCAAAGAGAAGCAGCAGCGAGAGGAAGAACTCCGGGAAATCCTGGTACGTGTTGGCTTCTGTGCTCAGCATCACACATGCGTTTGCTTTTCTCTAACAGACTGGCCATTTTTAGAAACACCTGTTATTTAAGTAAGAGTTGTTCATCAAAGAAAAACTGGAAAGTGCAAAGGAAAATAATTGCACTTCCAAGAGTTATCTCCTGCTGTTTTTTGTTGGTTTGCTTGTTTAAGACAGGGTCTCACTCTGTTGCCCAGGCCAGAGTGCAATGGCGCAAATCTTGGCTCACTGCACTCTTGACTTCCTGGGCTCAAGCGATCCTCCCACCTCAGCATCCCGAGTAGCTGGGACTACAGGCATGTGCCACCATGGCTGGCTAATTTTTTTATTTTTCATAGAGATGGGGTTTCGCCATGTTGCCCAGGCTGGTCTCGAACTCCTGGGCTCAAGCGATCTATCTGCCTTGGCCTCCGAAAGTGCTGTGATTACAGGCATGAGGCACCGTGCCCAGCCTCTCCTGCTGTTTTGATGCATATTTTCCAAACATTTTGTGATGCATCTTTATAGCTATTTGTGTATCTGCCTTTTAAACATGACATGGTACATACTTTTACGACCAGCCTGTTTCCGTACGTTCTTTTCAAGCCGTTAAACCCTTCCTTGACATCCTTTCTCAAGGCTGTGCTTGGCCCCTGTCGTTGAGTATGTGGATTACTTCTGGTTTTTAAACTTACGATGCTCTCTGAATTCCTCTGTAGTTGAGTATTTGGAAACAGCCATGAGTATTCACTCCAGAACAGGACTTGCTATGTCCAGGACAGGCTGTTTGATAAGCTTTTGGCAGGAGTGGCCCGACTGTCCCCTGTCCCCTAATAAGTTTGATGCTGGCACACTTTCAGAGTGGCAGAGGCCCCCTTGAGAGTGTCTTCTCTAGACCCAGGGTCACCCAGCAGCGAGACCAGAGGCCAGGCCCACTATCTGGGGCGGAAAAGACCGAGTTATTCCTGTGTCACTGTGAATGCACCAGACGTCCTCTGAACTGCATCCTAGACCTGGCCCTGTGCAGGTTTTTTTTTCTTTTCACGAGAAAAAGGTTCGCTTTTGTTGCCCAGCCTGGAGTGCAATGGCATGATCTTGGCTCACTGCAACCTCTGTCCCCTGGGTTCAGGTGATTCTCCTGCCTCAGCCTCCCGAGTAGCCAGGATTACAGGCACGCAACACCATGCCCAGCTAATTTTTGCATTTTTTTTTTTAGTAGAGACGGGGTTTCACCGTGTTGGTCAGGCTGGTCTTGAACTCCTGACCTCAGGTGATTCACCCACCCTGGCCTCCCAAAGTGCTGGGATTATAGGCTTGAGCCACCGCACCTGGCCCCTGTATAGGTTTAGAAGAGAGACCAGCTTCTTCTGGAGTCCTGAACAAGCCAAGTGGTGCCTGTGCCCATCAGAGGAAGCTGCCTATTCCTCACAGTGCCCTGCTGCCATCTCCTATGCATCAGGTTACTGGGCAGATGGTGCCCTGGTGCTGTGCCGTGGCAGCCAGGTGCTGTGGCTGGTGCTCCTGCCCTCATATGCCTTGGGGGTCAGCACCAAGGGAGGAAGCATCGCCCCAGCAGAACACAGCCAGTCCGAGCTCCTGGGTGCCAGAAGAGAGGGGCTGCAGCCCAGGAGGGGCAGCGATAGAATGGAGCAGTGGGTGTGGCCAAGTCCACAGTGGGGTCCCCCAAAGGGCAGTCAGGCCGAGTGGGGATGGGGAAACGCCTCCCCATGTCATGCCAGCCCTCAGTGCTGTTCTAAGCAAGACAAGCCTGGGGCCTGATTCCTGGCCCCACCCTAGGCAGGGTACTCATTACCCTGAACCTCAGTTCCCTCACCTGGGAGGTGGAAGCGACTTCATGGAGTTGTGAGAATCAGTGAGTGGCATCTGTAGGTGCACAGCACGGCCTGGCGCGTGGGGCTGTGAGCACATCAGCTGCGCCTCTTGTCACTGTGGTCGTTATCAGCGTCATTTGCTCACTACTTTATTCCCAGCACCTAGAACAATACTCAACAAAGAGTTATCGAATGGTGGAATAAGAGAATTGTGTTCAGTAGCACACTGATCGTTCTTCAGCTCCGTCAGACGGTGAAGCCCACTCTAGAAGCTGAAGGTGTCCTTCGCACCTGTATGCCCCCGGCCTGGTACCCAGGAGGCAGCCTGGGCTGCATAATGCTTGCTGTCCCACAGGCAGACAGAGGGTGTCCCTCCCAGAGAGTGGTGGAGTATGGTGCCAGGTGGCAGAAGCTCAGGTTCAGGTGCCCTCCCTGACCAGGTGTGCAGCGTCGAGCAGGTCAGAGAGTGATGCTTCCTGCCTTTCTCATTTCTATAGTTTAAACGGTGGGACAATAAGTGGGTGGGAAAGTTCTCTGTAAAATACTAAGTGCCAGCTGGTCACAGTAGCTCATGCCTATAATCCCAGCACTTTGGGAGGCTGAGGTGGGTGGATCACTTGAGGTCAGGAGTTTGAGACCAGCCTGGTCAACATAGTGAAACCCTGTCTCTACTAAAAATACAAAAATGAGCTGGGCGTGGTAGCAGGCACTTGTAATCCCAGCTACTTGGGCACTCCAGCCTGGGCGACAGAGCAAGACTCCATATCAAAAATAAGATAAAATAAAATGTCAAGCATGTCCAGCTGCTCAGAGGAGCATAGTTCACAACCATCATTGTTAGTACAGGTTTTATTACCATTTTGTAACTAACATTGCCTGCTTCATTCCTGGCAGACGGAGTTAGAAGCCAAAAGTGAAACCAGGCAGGAAAATTACTGGCTGATTCAGTATCAACGGCTTTTGAACCAGAAGCCCTTGTCCTTGAAGCTGCAAGTAAGGACTGCCGCTGCCTGCCCCGGCCAGGGAGCCCCGGGGTCTCCTCCCAGAGCACCTCTGGCCTCCACCATGCTCTGCCTCTTGTTACCTTTCTGGTGACTCTGGCATGCCAGATCCTGTGCCAAGCCCCGGTGGGGACAGAAGTGAGAACGAGGGAGTATTTATTCTGGTGAGGGGGACAACAAGTGGTCTCTGCCGTGCGGGGCAGAGACCACTGAGCCCACAGTAGAGCGAAGCCTGTGCCCGGGGGCCGCTGTCTGCCCAGCACGTGCAGGGACAGGGTGGTGGATGAAACAGCCTCCTCTTAGTGGATGTTCAAGTTGCTTACTGTTTCCAGGTTTGCAGACAGAGTGGCAGTGAACCCCTGGGCCTATCTATCTCTGTGTGCCTACATATGCATTTCTGTAGGAATAATCCTGAGTACGTTCTATGTATTGTGTTGTTATATTCAAACCCTTCATTTCCCGTTGTAAGTGGGTTCTTTTCTTCCTTCCCACTCATGGTACGCTTTTCCCTGGTCTGTCTTGCAGGAAGAGGGCATGGAGCACCAGCTGGTGGCCCTCCTGGAGGAGCTGTCGGCCGAGCACTACCTGCCCATCTTTGCCCACCACCGCCTCTCACTGGCCCTGCTGAGCCAGATGAGCCCCGGGGACCTGGCCAAGGTGGGCAGCAGCTGTCCATGGGGAGGGTGGGGAGGGTGGGGAGGGATGCGCAAGGCCGCTGGCCTGACCAGCGGGGGTTGACCTGCTCCTCGTGGAGTTCTCAGTGAGGCCTGTCCTTACCTAATGGCCTAGGCCCACCTTGTTTCCACATGGCCAGAACGCATGCCCATCTGCCCCAGCCGCCTGTGTGTGACCTGGACACCATCTCACTGGGAAATCCTAGGGAGGTGGGTCCTGCTGACCTGCTCAGACTGGATCTTCAGACTGGAGGGACAAGACAGGCCCCTGGATTGTCCGATCTAGCCTCCACCCTGTCCCTCGGTGTGACAGACCGTCGTGACCGCAGCACTGCCTGAGCCCCTATTCTGGGCCCAAGCTGGGCTCTTTATGGCACATTAATCCACTTACTCTCCAAAACAGAATTATCATCGCTGTGCCAGCTAATACCTTCGTACCACCCGCATGTGCTGGGCATCATTTTAAGCACTTTTCGTATTTGAACTCACTGAATCCTCTCGACGGCCCAGGGAGGGTACAGAGACTTATCATCATCTTTCAGATGAGACCCAGTAAGGCAATAACTTGGTCTAAGGTCACACAGCAGAGTGAGACCTCTACCCCTAGCAATCCAGCCCCAGAGTTCCTGTTCTTTGCCATGAGACTGTCCTGCCCCTCCCTGGACAGATGCAGACGCCAAGGTCCAAAAGGACTGGATGGCACTGAGGGTCACAGGCCGTGCTGCTTAGGTTCCGAAGGCTGAGGGGCTGTGGGCTCAGGTGCTGCTGCTTAGAGGCTTGGCCTCAAAGGCTTCTCTCCTGCCCCACCTGGTGGGAAGTGGCGTGGGGTGTGCAGGTGCAGCCGGGTGCCGGGAAGCAGTCGCTAAACCACGGCTGTTGCTAGTGCTGCTTCCCTTTGGGCCTCAGTTTCCTTCCCACCCCCACCACGCTGATTGTGGGGCTGAGGCCTGAGGAGGTTGCCCTCGCAGTGATGGTGCCGCACTGCCTCATCCTGACCCCGGGCCCCGCTAGGCCCGGTGCTGGTGCTTCTGTGGGCGGGGCCTGCGCCAGGTGGCTCGTATCATTTAGCAGGCTCCCGGCAGCCTACAGTCTGCTCCTCCCTGAACTGTCACAGCTGGGCGTATCAGAAGCTGGCCTGCAGCACGAGATCCTCCGGAAGGTCCAGGAACTGCTGTATGCAGCCAGGATCCAGCCAGGTACCAGCGCAGCTCCGGCCTCCTCCGGGCAGGGCTCCAGCCGAATGTGTGGCTGTGGTGGGGACAGTCATTTGCTTACATTTCAGGATGAGTCCTGAGGGCTGCTTCTAGCCCCTGCCCGCCGGTAAGGTTCCCTCCCAAGGACCAGGCTTAGGGATTAGTGAGCCCATTTTACAGATGGGAAAAACGGGCCACCAAAGTGGGGAAACAGGGAGACCTCCAAGTAGCAGTGAAGGGCCCTCCCGGCTCCCCGTCCCTCCTTCCCTCAGCCCACCTACATGCTGGGGTCCACACACTGAGGGACCCCGTCCCTCCTTCCCTCAGCCCACCTACACACGCTGGGGTCCACACACCGAGAGACCCCGTCCCTCCTTCCCTCAGCCCACCTACACACGCTGGGGTCCACACACCGAGGGACCTCGTCCCTCCTTCCCTCAGCCCACCTACACACGCTGGGGTCCACACACCGAGAGACCCCGTCCCTCCTTCCCTCAGCCCACCTACAGACGCTGGGGTCCACACACTGAGGGACCCTGTCCCTCGTTCCCTCAGCCCACCCTACCGACACTGGGGTCCACACACCGAGGGACTTTGGACTAGAGGGAGAAACAATCCGTCCCCAGGGCCTGCTGCGTGCCCAGTGCTGGGCCTGAGGGGTGCCTGTGGGCGTGGAGAGATGTCCACAACAGGCTGGGAAGGGGTGAAGGCAGGTCGTGAGGGCCGTGGGGAAAAGGGGCAGTCGTGGGGTCCGGGGTCTGTTGTGTGCTGACCATGACTCGGGAGCCTGGCACCTGCCCACGGCCGTGCGGGAACCATGTTGCAGAACCTCCGAATCAACCCCATGGGGGGCACTGTTGTGGTCCTCATTTTCAAGATAAGGAAACTGAGGTGGAGAGAGATTAGCATGTCCCCTGTCAGGTCCCACTGCTGGCACTTGGTGGAACCACTGGGTTTGACTGCCTCCCTGGGGAAAAGGTGAGGGGCCAGAGCAGTGGTGAAGGAGAGGGCAGGCTTGTGCAGCCGGGCTGGGTGAGCTGCAGCCTAGCCGGCTGTGGGCAGGGCATTTTTAGCCAGAGCCAAGGAAGAGGCGAAGCAGCCGGGGCAAAGATGGAGTTCCTGGACTGGACCTCAGTGGGGAGGCCCAGGACTCCAGGAGGCTAGGCGGACTGCAGCCCATGATAGCTTCAGACGCCAGTGCTACGGCCACTTTACTCCAGGGACACTGACTCAATCCCCCAAAAGTCACTAAACTTAGTTTTTTGATATCAAGTCATGTGCGGCATAGGCCCCTTCTGAATGTTCCCAACCCTTCAGCTCTCAGACTGGAGATCAGGAAGAGTTTGCCATCAGGAGCTGGGGTCACCCCCAGCAGACAAGCCTCACATGAGCAGGAGTCACAAGCAGGTGCCCCTCACGGAAGCAGGGTGCAGTGCCTCTGAGCCCAGTGGTCCTCAGGACTGACTGCTTCTCACTCTTTGGGTCATCTAGAGCTCACAAGCAGGCCTTCCTCTCCATAGCTGATCGGCCACAAGGGCTTCCTGCTTGTGCCAGTTGGCAGGGGAAGGGGCCGTGGTGGGATCCAGCCTCAGTTTCAGAAGGCACAGGAAACCCTCAATTTCCTGACAATTCTCTTATTATTCCCAGAAATCGGTATACTTTATATCAAATATAGAGGCTGGGGTCGGGCGCGATGGCTCACACCTGTAATCCCAGCACTCTGGGAGGCTGAGGTGGGCGAATCACCTGAGGTCAAGAGTTTAAGATAAGCCTGGTCAATGTGGTGAAACCCCACCTCTACTAAAAGTACAAAAATTAGCTGGGTGTGGTGGCAGGCACCTGTATTCCCAGCACTCAGGAGTCTGAGGCAGGAGAATTGGTTGAACCTGGGAGGTGGAAGTTACAGTGAGCCAAGACCACGCCCCAGCACTCCAGCCTGAATGACAAAGTGAAACTCTGTCTCAAAAAAAAAGCCAAAAAAGCAAATAGAGAGGGGTTGCCTCTGAATGTGTTTTCTTCAGTTATCTAAGTATAGACAGATCTCCAGTGGCTCATGGCTGTAGTCCCAGCATTTGGGGAGGCCCAGGTGGAAGGATCATTTGAGCCCAGGAGTTTGAGACCAGCCTGGGCAACATAGACCCCTTCTCTACACAAAGTAAAATAAAATTAGCTGGGCCTGGTGGTGAACTTCCTAGTTCCAGCTACTTGGGAGGCAAACATAGGAGGATCACTTGATCTTGGGAGGTGAAGGCTGCAGTGAGCCATGATTGCGCCCCTGCACTCCAGCCTGGGAAAGAGTGAGACTGTTTCAAAAACAAAACAAAAAAATCGAAAAATTAGCCCCAGCTACTCTGGAGGCTGAGGTGGGAGGATTGCTTGAGCCTCAGAGGTTGAGGCTGCAGTGAGCTGTGATCATGACACTACACTCCATCCTGGGTGATGGAGCAAGACCCTGTCTTAAAAAAAAAAAAATACACACACACATATGTATGAGAGCCCCCTCAAAATGGTGGTTTGGGGGCAGCACTGTTACCTTTAGAGGATCTAGTATTGTAACAGCCTTTAAAAAATCTGTAGTATTTATCCTGTTATAAAAAAAAATAATGCTTGTAATTCAAGCCATAGAATAAATTAATAACATGAACCATGATCAGAAAGGGAACCAGGGATAGAGTCAAGGAAGTGGGTGGCTCACATTGCATGATAAAAAAAAAGAAAGAAACTTAGCGGCCAGGCGCCATGGCTCACGCCTGTAACCCCAGCACTTCGGGAGCCAAGGCGGGCACATCACCTGAAGTCAGGAGTTTGAGAATAGCTTGGCCAACATGGTGAAACCCCGTCTCTACTAAAAATACAAAAATTAGGCATGGTAGCGCGTACCTGTAATCCCAGCTACTCAGAAGGCTGAGGCAGGAGAATTGCTTGAACCCAGGAGGTGAATCGTGCCACTGCACTCCATTCTGGGTGACAGAGCAAGACTCCATCTTAAAAAAAAAAGAGACTTAGCATTTCGTAAGGGCTGTTTCTGATGTCCTAGCAGGGGATGCCGGCTCCAGGGCAGAGCAGCCAGCATGGTGGGGACTCTGTGGGGCTGGGGGCGGGGGAGCAGCCTTGGGGGGTCCTCTCATTCTGCTCCCCTGGGTCGCCTGATGGGCAGTAGCCCATCCTGTCTCCTGGACAACCAGGTGGAGAAGCTGAGAGCCGGCCCTGGCCCCAGGGCTTCAGTACTGCAGCTGCACCACCAGATGGCCACGTGGCCCTGGGCCAGTGACTCCCCCCATCTGAGCCTCAAATGCCTCATCTCTGAAAGTGCCGAGCCCTTGCAGGGTGGCTATGAAGGGTCCTGGGGACATTAGAGATCAGAGGACCCAGTTAACAAGCTTTGCAGCCATCCCTGCAGAGAGAAACTGCACTCCCTGCACTCCCCTTCTACAGATGGGAAATGAGGCGAAGAGAAGAGAAGAGGAGAATGTGGGGCAAGGAGAGCACTTCCCCAGATCTGAGTGCAGAGGCTCCCCCACCCTCCAGCTCACTCACTGTGGGGATAGGCTGGGCCACGAGGAGCCCCTGGGGGTTGGGGTCATCGGGATTGACCCTGGCTCAGTCTGTCTATCTGGTCTCCACAGAGCTGAAACCACCAGCAGGTGAGGTGCTCACCCCCACAGCCCCCCAGGAGCCTCCAGAGTCCGTGAGGCCGTCGGCTCCCCCTGCAGAGCTGGAGGTGCAGGCCTCAGAATGTGTGGTGTGCCTGGAACGGGAGGTAAGTCTGGGTCTCCCACTGCGCCTGCCCTGCCTGCGGCTGCGTCACCAAACTCTCCAGGCACAGGGGTTGCCTCTGAATGTGTTTTCTCCAGTTACCTAAGTGTATCGTGTCCATCTAGAAAATTTGGAAAACACAGAAAAGCAAAGAATGCAGGAAATAGAAATGACCCCCCGATCCCACAACCCAAATATGAGCCATGCTCACATCATTTTCCAGACCTTTTCCTTTTTGTTCCTACTTAATAAATACATTAGGAAAAAGTCTTCCAACTCGTGAAATATCAACAACATGATGTACCCTGCAGAGGCTTTTAAAAAAATCTTTTGGCCAGGTGCGGTGGCTCGAGCCTGTAATCCCAGCACTTTGGGAGGCCAAGGCAGGTGGATCACCTGAGGTCAGGAGTTGGAGCCTGGCCAACATGGTAAAACCCCGTCTCCACTAAAAATATAAAAATCAGCCAGGTGTGGTGGTGGGCGCCTGTAGTCCCAGCTACTTGGGAGGCTGAGGCAGGAGAATTGCTTGAACCTTGCAGGTGGAGGTTGCAGTGAGTCAAGATCCTGCCACTGCACTCCAGCCTGGGTGAGACTCTAAAAAAAAAAAAAAATTTGAAAAATTCTTGCAGAATTAACACTGATTGTAGAAATTACACAGAGCAGTAAATGAAATACAAATCGTCCTCTGCCTCCACTGAGGGATCCTACTTAGAAAAGCAGCCATGTTTGCAGTTTGATGATTCTAGGGTCTCCAATTGACCCGGGTCATGCCATGATACAGATGGACCTGTTGGTTCAAAACTAATCCCTGTTCTGGGGCCCTTGGCATTCCAGACAGCTTTGAGCGGCACTTGGATCAGTTCCTAAAAGCAGAAGATGCTCAGGCAATGGCTGAGTGTGGTTCTGAGTCAATGGCTGCTGCTCCAGGTTGGGATCATTTTCAGACTGAGGAGTTCAGGGCCTGGGCAAGTGCATCAGCAAGAAAGAAGCCTGAGCACCCTGCACAGCCGCCGGCAGGGGCTGCTGGATAGACCTCGGCCCCTTGTCCGGAGGGCCCGAATAGGGGCCAGGTACAGTGGCTCATGCCTGTAGTCCCAACACTTCGGGAGGCAGAGGTGGGCAGATCACGAGGTCAGGAGATGGGGACCATCCTGGTTTTTTAACACGGTGAAACCCCATCACTACTAAATATACAAAAAATTAGCTGGGTGTGGTGGTGTGTGCCTGTAGTCCCAGCTACTTGGGAGGCAGAGGTTGCAGTGAGCTGAGATCAGGCCATTGCACTATAGCCTGTGTGACAGAGCAAGACTCCATCTCAAAGAAAAAAAACAGTTGTGGCATATAGGTATTTTTATTTTTTACAGACTTAGAGAAATAGACAGCAAACTGCTAACAGAAGGGCTAGGTCACCCCTTTCGTCCATGCCTGTTTTGTTTCTGTGGCGTTCAAATGCCTGGGCGCTCCACTGTCAGGTGCTTATGGTAAAGAATAATGCAGGGGGCCGGGCATGGTGGCTCACGCCTGTAATCCCAACAGTTTGGGAGGCCCAGGCACTTTGAGACCAGCCTGAAACTCCGTCTCTACTAAAAATACAAAAAAACTAGCTGGGCATGGTGGCGCGTGCTCGTAGTCCCAGCTGCTTAGGAGTCTGAGGCAGGAGAATCACTTGATCCCAGGAGGACAAGGTTGCAGTGAGCCAGGATCGTGCTACTGCACTCCTGCCTGAGTGACAGAATGAGACTGCCTCAAAAAAAAAAAAAAAAAGAAGGACCTGGGGCCTGGGACTCCTGGAACGCGGCAGTGCTGGCCACACGTTCCCACTCTTCCTCCCCAGGCCCAGATGATCTTCCTCAACTGTGGCCATGTCTGCTGCTGCCAGCAGTGCTGCCAGCCACTGCGCACCTGCCCGCTGTGCCGCCAGGACATTGTCCAGCGCCTCCGGATCTACCACAGCAGCTGAGTGCTGCCCGCCCACCTGGGCCTGGCCCTGCCTCGGTCACTGTGAGCCCAGGCTCCTGCTCAGGCTTGCGCCAGCCAGACTCATACGAGGTCCCTCCTACCCTGGGCCCTTTCCCCACTGCCCAGGAGCCCCCACCTTGAGCT
This sequence comes from Aotus nancymaae, assembly GCF_030222135.1. Lineage (NCBI taxonomy): Eukaryota > Metazoa > Chordata > Mammalia > Primates > Aotidae > Aotus > Aotus nancymaae. The sequence goes on along the minus strand of NW_026988414.1, from coordinate 4,557,196 downwards.
CCAAGCGCCTCTGGGCCAGGTAGAAGCTCTCCTGATCCATGATACCACCAGTCTGATTGGTCCCTGGGGCTGGGGCTGGAGAGGCTGGGGCTGGAGAGGCCACTGCACCACCACCCGAGCCTGGGAGCCAGCATCCCAGCCTAATCACCGATCTGCCGCCCCAGTTCTCTGACTGAAGGTCATTCTGCTCCTTCCGGAGCTTGGGTCCTCATCTGGGGACCATGCACAGTCCTGTCCCGCTCTGCATGTGGGGAGTAAGCAGGAGGGCCCAGCTGGGTGAGGGGAGGCCGTGGCCATGGGGGGCCATCCTGAGAAGGCAAGCAATGCAGGCCTATGCTCACAGTGGTGCCAGCACCCCTGGGCCTCCCTCTCTGCTGCTCCCCAGCACCCTGGGGCCCTCCTGCTCTCTGCAACTGTCCCTCCTCACACCATGTGGCTTGATCCAAAGCAGGAGTGTCAATAAACCCATGTTCAGTGCGCTTCTGGCCAGAGTCATTTGCAGGGTCCTCATGGGAGCCCGGGAATGGGAGGGGATGAGGTCTGGGGATGGGGCTAGGACAGAGGGCACCTCTTCTTGGGGAAGGAACCAGGAGCGCGCTGCCCCTCAGTTGAAAGGAGAGGTCGGTAGAGCCATCTTGAGGTGGAGAGGCTGGGGCCCAGAGGGAAGGCACCGAGAGGCAGCCAGGGCCGATGATGGTTGCAGCCTGTGCCTCTGTGAGTGGAGGAGCCCTGTGGGTGGGCTGTGTGTTCCGTACATTATCTCAATGAGGCAGCTGAGGCTGATGGGGGTAAATGTCTAGGCCTTGCAACTGGGACACGGTGATGTGGGGTTTGAGGCCCAGAAGCTTCCTCACCCTCAAACCTGTGCAGTTGTGCAGATTGGTCACTGCGCAGTTCTAGGAGCCATATACGCTTGCACTCGCTGCAGGGCTGCACGTTGATTATGCATTTTCTGGCAGATGGTGTTGAGCCAGGGGAGACTCGACCTTGGGCGCATGGCAGGACTGCTGAGAGCACCTGGGCTCTACCTCTAGCTCAGTGACCCTGCCCAGTGTTTGGGCCTCAGTTTCAGCTAGTGGCCTCCAGGGGGCGCTGAGTGCTTGCCCCAAGTACAACATCCACAGGAGTAGGCAGGAGGGTTCAGGTTCTGGGGTGGCAGAAAAGTCCCTATGCCCAGGCCTGTTTCCCCGTCCCTGAGACCATCATCAGTCCTGTGCACGGAACACGGGTGAATACTCTGTTTTGTGAGTCCTGTTTCCCAGGCAGGAGCTGGGTGGCCTTTTCCCATGTCGGCACCCTCGGTTCCCCCTCCTCCCAACTACCTCCTGGGTTCAACTTGCCAAGGGGGAGAGATCGAGGCAGGTAGAGCTACCTCCTGGAGCACAGCGCTTTGCAGATGTCCTTCTGCTCTCACTAGCCCAGGGAGGCCTCATGGAAGAGCCTGCGGCTCAGTGACCTGCCAAGGACAACAGCAAGCCACAGCTGCATCCCTGTGTTCCGGTACGTTACCCCGCTGAGGCTGAGGGGAAATACCACGCAGCCCAGTCTTGCACCTCGGCCTTTGTTGACCGAGGGAGGCTCAGGCCCAAGCCCTAGGATGCTGCGGACAGGCCAGCACCAGGAAAGCCAACGTTCCCCAAGGTGACTGGCTGCCACCCCACCCAATAAGGACATGCTTTTACCCATAGGTGGGGCAACCTACCCCCAACAGCTGCAGGGGCTTGAGGGGTGTTCCAATGCCCCATAAGCTTGGCCCAGTTTCCCCACCTTCCTAGGCCTCAGTTTACACATTGGTGAAATGGTGGTGACAGCAGTGTCCATTTTCTAGAGCCACCGCGAGGCTCCTGTTCCTGCACACACTGCGTTTGGCCCCCAGTGAGCACTTGGTAAACACTAGTGTGTGATCTGGAGTGCTGAAGGGGCTGGCTGTTTGGGTCCAGCCCGGTCCTGGGCCCACCCCCACTGTGAGCACCCAGGGTCCCGAATGGCCCTGAAGCTGCTGCCCACCGCTGTCCCTCTCAGCCTCGCCATTGCCCAAGGCTGCCTCTACCCCTCAGCACCACTCAAGGCAACTGGCTTTAAATAAAGCGTTTATTGATTAGTAGAAGCATGAACAGCGTGCATAATATTTTCAATACAATATTGGGGGGATGGGAACCCCCCAAAAGGCACTAGAGGCACAGATCTTCAGTACGAGAGGGGAAGAGATGCGCTGGAGACCAGGGCTGGGGGCGCTGGGGGACTAGGGGGGGGTCCCTGAGTGCCAGGTACCACTGTGGGTCAAGGCCCCTCCTCTGGGAAGCAGGTCTAGGGCACGGAGGATGCAGGGCTGGGAGGAGACCCCACCTCAGGACCCTGAAGGAGCCCATTTCGTCCCTGCCCCACTGCAAAGCAGCATGTGAGGAGGTCTGGGGGGCTCTGGGGTGGGAGTTGCCAGGCCGGGGCCGTCCTGGCTTGACCCTTGTCCCAGGAACAAGAAGCTGAGGAGAGACAACAGCCAGACCCAGAGTGACAAGGACATCCAAAGAGGGGCCTGGATTTTCAGGGGAAGGTGACTTGGTGACTGAGAGGCATCAGAGATCAAAGCACAGCCGGACCCCAGACCCTCAGGGAGCGCCCCATACCCCTCAGGGGCCCCGCCCGGCTCCCCAGGCAACCAGTGAGGTGGCTGATAAGACAGTGGAATCCAACCCCACTATACCCCTTGCTCCCACTCCCTCCCCAAGCACCAGTGGGACGGGGATCGGAGGGAGACCTGTGGGGCGGGCAGGCAGGACGGAGGCAGGCTGGGGCCGGAGAAGCGGGTGCACAGGCCCGCAAAACCTCAGGCTCCCCACAACCCTCACAGCCATCTCAGCCTCATTCACTCACTCCCAGCATCCCTGGGGACCCCTCCTTCTCTCAGAACACTTCCCCTCCTCACACCTGCACGTTCTGGGCCTTTCTCATTCCACCCACCCCGCAAGGCACCCCCTAAATCCCATCCCTCCCCCCAGCACCCCCAGCCTGGCTCCAGCCTGAAGACCCCCTCCTTCCCCTTCCCTCCGGAATGGTGGGGAAAGTGAGGCTGGGTCCACCCCTAACTTTGGAAGGAGCAGGGCCAGGGGCTGCAGCGCTCCCCCGTCCCCATCCTAGCCCAGCCAGCCCCTGGGTGAGTGGGCAGGAACCCACTGGCTTCACAGCAGCTTCCACCTCCCTCTCTCCAGGAAGGTTAGCAGCAGCACCCACGAGGGGACAGAGGCCACAGAAGGACAGGAAAGGAGGGGCTTTCCACTTTCCAGCCCCCCAGCAGTGTCCAGCCCTCGGCACAAGCAGGAAAACCCCAAAACCAGCCCCTGCGTTTGAGATCATCCCATAGAAGAGAAAACAAACAGGGAGCAATAAAGTGTTGGCTGAACCCAGTAAAGTGACTCAGGCAGGCCCGCTCCTCCCGACCCCTGGCGGTGCCACACTGCCCTGTCCCGCCTCCACCCACAAGGCACAGACCAGGGTGCCCTCCCCAGAGCCAAACCTGCCTGGGCCCCGAAGGGAGTGGCCTGTGCTGTGTGCAGCAGGCTGGGACCCACGGGCCTAGAACTCAGTCTGCACCCCTGCGCTGTCCTCAGTGGTGGTGTGGAGGGCGGGGTGGCTGCTGGGGCTGGATACCTGCTCTCCGGTCTCCTGGTCACTGGGCTTGGGAGGCCCAAAGTCCACAGCCTTTCCAGGCAAGACATGCTGGAGGGGTGAGTCAGGCGGCGAGGAGGCCTCGGGGGCGGCCTCGGGCTGGGGACTCTCCCTGGCGAGGGCCCCATTAGGCAGGGGGCTGGCCGGCGGGGAACTCTCAGCCCGCAGACCTTGGGCCAGAAGGCCTCGGATCTCAGTGACACTGTCCGGGGACGTAGGTGATGGTGACTCAGGGCCAGCCTCGAAGGGCATCCCTGCCTCCTCATCCTGGACCACGGAGACCACCTGCTTGGCACGCCGTCGCTTTTCCGAGAGGGTGGCTGCCTCCGGGGGGCTGGGGCTGGGGCTGGGGCTGCCGCCCCCACCGCTGTTGCTGTACTCCTCACTCCAGTCGATGGGGGCGCCCTCGGCCAGCAGGTGCAGGTTGGGGTCGCTGTTGTGCATGACCATGCTGTCCCGGTACAGGTTGTGCTTCCTCTGCACCGCGGCCTCCTTCACAGCTGCAGGGCCACAGTGGGGGAGTCAGGACACAGCACTGATCCCGCAGCTGCCCCGTGCTGGACTCTGCTCAAAGGAGACTGGTCTCATCCCGCCCTGGGTGTCTGTGGACGTGACTCATTCCAGGCCTCATTGCTGAAAGCAGCAAGGCTGTGATGCTAACTCCAGGCCCAGCCTGGTGACCACGTGTCATCTCATCACTCATCTGACCCTCCCAGCAAAGACAAGGACTGAAGAAGAAACTAAGGCACAGAGATGCAAGGCTAAGGCCACTCCTGGGGCCACACACTGAACAGTGGGCTTCACCCAGCCCCCAAGTGCAAGTCTTTTCTTTGTGCCTTAGCTGACCCCCTCACCTGCCACCACCTCTCAGCTGCCCCCCAGCATCCTCCCGGCCACAATCCTGCCCTGGACGGCACCCACCCTGCAGGATGTCCTTCATGACAGTCTGCAGCACCACCTCCTCGTACGTGTTCTCCACCAGGATGAACCTGGCAAAGTCCTCGAAGATCAGCTCCTGGAACCGGGGCAGCTCCTGCCCGGGTGGGGTGGCAGAGATGAGAGGTCAGGGCCAGGGGTAAAGTGAGGTCTGCACGCTCCATCCCCCACCTGGGGCCCACACGGCTGAAGCGGGTGGGGGCCGCTCACCGACTTGCAGGTGGGGGCCAGCTTCTTGAGCAGGAACGGGATGCTGATCTGCAGCAGCGCCTCCCGGAAGAACCTCTTCCGCACGGAGCTGCTGTCGTAGTCATATTTCTGCAGGGAACGAGGGGGTCAGGGACCCGCCAGTCATGGACTCCACTGGCCCTGAGGTTAGGACGAGGCCAGTGGTCTGACCCAAGCCTCCAAGTCCTCATACACACGAGAGGACCACGATGCCTCCTTGCAGGGACAGCAGTCCTAGTGGTGGCCGGGGATGGGGCTCAGGGCTCAGGGCTCAGCCTCGCCTAGGACGGTCCAGGGCAGGGCATGGGGCCGCTCACCTTCAGCACCCGCTCCAGGACCCGCTGGATGGACTTGCACAGCTCCTCCTTGGTGGGCCCCTTCCCCAGCTCCTGGTGCAGGAGGGTCTCGAAGGTATACACAGCATTGTCCATTTGCTGCGGGGCACACCATGGACACATGAAGCCCCCAGGGACACCACAGCCCCTTCCTGGATGCTGCTGAGGGGTCCTCACCCTCAGCCAGCCTCCCACCCCGAGGCCTGCCAGGGCAGCATGGTGAGCGGTCTGTGCCCTCTCACAGCACTGCACGCTGGGGCCAGTCCCTGCCTCAAGGCCACAGGAAACGTGGGAAGGGGCTAGGGGGAGCAAGGAGAGCTTCCCGGAGGAAGGGGTCTCTAAGCTGAGACCTGGGAAATGAGTCAGAATTAGCCGTGTGGGCAGAGGCACAGATGTTCTGAGCAGAGGAGGAGATTGCGTGCCTCGCAAGCGTGGCTACGGCATGGCAGGGATGGAGCAGAGGGGACCCCCCCGGTGAGGGGGCCTGTGGAGGGCAGTGGGTAGAGTGTGGGTGGGGGTGGCAGTCTCGGGTCTACCTCCCGCATGTGGATCTGGGCTCGCTGCTTGAACACCGACGTGCTGGACACATCGAACCGCTGCTGCAGCCCGTCCAGCCGCAGCGACTCCATCTTCTCGTAGCAGCTGTGCATCTTCAGGGGGTGGAACGCCAGCCGGGACAGCTTCTCCATGTACTGCAGGGGTGCGACGCGAAGACTGAGCGGGGCCACCCCATGGCCAGGCAACCCCCACACACATTTTACCTGGGTCTTCGAAGTCCAGGCCCAGGGGCTGGCGCCTGCTGCCAGAGATGACCACCTGGTGCTGGCACAAAGGTAAACCCAGGAGAACCCAGGACAGAAGGATGAGGCTCTGAGGGCACAGGGGGCACAGCATTGTGGAGAGGCAGCCTGGGTGCTGGGAGAAGCGCTTCATCCCTCCTGGGCTGCTGGGTGACCTTGGCCAAGCCATTTACCCTCTCTGAGCCTCGGTTTCCCCAGCTTCAGAATTGGGAGTTAGCTTTCATGCTCTCCAAGGTCCTCTCTAGGTCTCAGATTCTGTGATTATTATGGTCTATGGACCCCTCATTTCAGAGTATAGAGGATGAAACTAAGATACAGGATAAATTTAATCTGGCAACTACGTGGGCTCCAGGCTGCCACCCCAAGAAGGGGACTGTGGAAGGACATCCACCCCAAGAGCCAGGTAACTGAGGTCAAGGGAGGGCGATGGCTGTCTCCGTTTGGAGGGCGTGTGCCTTGTGAATTCTGCGTTGCCCATCTCATCGCTCCGCCTGAAGCCCTTCCATCCCTCTCCCCTCCTCTCCTTTCCCTCCCTCCTTCTCTTCTCTGTTGAATTCTTTTCTATTTTCTCACCACTCTTGGTTTATAAAGGCTGGTGGCGGGGAGTTGGTGTTCCCTCTTTCCTCTAACTGCAGGCCCCACGGCCTCAGCCCCCAGTCCCCAGCAGCCCCTCCCTGTCTACAGGGACAGCCTGGAGGGGAACGGCTGCCCTGAGTCACACAGTCAGGGCCCTCAGGGACAGACCAGACCCACACTCAGGAGACTCCCTCCCAGGGGGCGGTGCCAGCCTCACCTCGCCCAGCTTGTCAATGCCACCCTCGTTGATGACATTCAGGTTCATGTCCGTGACCTCCTTGAAGAAGACGTCCCGCACTTCAGTGAACCCCTGGCTGGTGGGCACCATCAGGGCCTCCAAGATGGACGGGATGTAGGGCTGGACGTGGTTCCGGACGCACACCTCCGCCTTGGGGAGGATGAAGGCTGTGCCCCGAGGGAGCCGGGTCAGGGGGGTCCCTGAGGAGCAGCTCCCAGCCCTCCTGGAACCCAGATGCTGAGGCTACTCTTTTACTATTACTATTGTTATATTCTTACTATTATTATTTTATCTGAGACAGGGTCTTAATCCAATGGGAGATTGCCCAGGCTGGAGTGCAAAGCTCCCTGCAGCCTCAAACTCCTGGGCTCAAGCAATCCTCCCACCTCAGCCACCCAATCTTGTTATCATTTTTATTTCATTTTAGATTCAGGGGTGCACGTGCAGGTTTGCTCCATGGGTGTATTGAGTGATGCTGAGGTTTCGTGTAAACTTGATCTCATCACCCAGGTAAGCACGGTACCCAAAAAGTAATTTTTCAGCCCTCCCCCAACTCTCTTCCCATTATTATTATTCCTATTAATTTTTGAGACAGTCTCATGCTGTTGCCCAGGCTGGAATGCAATGGCATGATCTCAGTTCACTGCAACCACTGCCTCCCGGGTTCAAGTGATTCTTCTGCCTCAGCCTCCCAAGTAGCTAGGAATACAGGTGTACACCACCACACCTGGCAATTTTTTCTTTTTTTTTTTTTTTTTTTTGAGACAAAGTCTCGCTGTCGCCCAGGCTGGAGTGCAGTGGTGCGACCTCGGCTCACTGCAAACCTCACCTCCTGGGTTCAACCGATTCTCCTGCCTCAGCCTCCCAAGTAGCTGGGACTACAGGCGCACGCCACCACGCCCAGCTAATTTTTTGTATTTTTAGTAGATGTGAAGTTTCGCCATATTAGCCAGGCTGGTCTCAAACTCCCAACCTCAGGTGATCTGCCCACCTCGGCCTCCCAAAGTGCTGGGATTATAGGCATGAGCCACCGTGCTCATTATTATTATTACTATTATTAAGAGGCAGGGTCTCACTATGCTATCCAGCTGGTCTCAAACTCCTGGGCTCAAGTGATCTTCCTGCCTTGGCCTTCCAAAGTGTTGGGATTACAGGCATGAGCCACCAATATTATTTTTAAAGAAAACCACTGGGGGCAAGATTAGCAAGCTGAATAATTCCAGAGAAACAGTGGATCAAGATGAGAAATCCATGCAGGAAAAATGACAAGGTGTTCTGAGATTGGTCCCTGATCTTTCCAAAACCATGATGGCAAAAAACTAAGAAAACTGCCATTTAACAAGAGATTAATAATCAGAATATATAAGGAGCTCAAGCAAGTCTATAGGGAAAAATCTCAGTAATTCAACTAAAAATAGGCAAAAAGGCCGGGCAAGGTGGCTCATGCCTGTAATCCCAGCACTATGGGAGGCCGAGGAGGGTGGATCACCTGAGATCGGGAGTTCGAGACCAGCCTGGCCAACATGAAGAAACCCCATCTCTACTAAAAATACAAAATTAGCCTGGCGTGGTGGCACATGCCTGTAATCCCTGCTACTTGGGAGGCCGAGGCAGGAGAATCATTTGAACCCGGGAGGCAGAGGTTGCGGAGCCAAGATCATGCCATTGCACTCCAGCCTGGGCAACAAAAGCAAAACTCCATCTCAAAAAAAAAGGGGGGTGGGGGTGGCAAAAGATTTGAATAGACATTTCCCCAAAGACATATAAATGGCAAACAGGCATATGAAAAGGTATTTGACATCACTTATCAGAGAAATGCAAATCAAAACTACAATGAGATGCTACCTCGCCCCAGTTAAAATGGCTTTTATGCAAAAGACAGACAGTAACAAATGCTGGTGAGGATGTGGAGAAAAGGGAACCCCCATACGCTGTTGGTGTGAAAGGAAAGTATCTTAGGCCCCCAAAATCACTAAGCTAAGGGGAAAAGTCAAGCTGGGAACTGCTTAGAGCAAACCTGCCCCCCATTCCGTTCAGAGCCGCCCCTCCCTCAGAGATAAATGCGTCTCTGATTGCTTCTTTAGGAGCGGCTAATCAGAAACTCAAAAGAATGCAACTATTCAGTCTCTTTTCTTCCTCTGACCTGGAAGTCCCTGCCTGCTTTTCCTTTGAGACAGGGTCTTACTCTGTCAACCAGGCTGGAGTGCAGTGCCTTGCTGTCGGCTCACTGCAGCCTCTGCCTCCCGGGTTCAAGAGATTCTCATGCCTCACTCAGCCTTTCAAGTAGCTGGGACTACAGGCGTGCACCACTACACCCAGTTAAGTTTTGTATTTTTTTTTTTTTTTTGAGACGGAGTTTCGCTCTTGTTACCCAGGCTGGAGTGCAATGGTGCAATCTCGGCTCACCGCAACCTCCGCCTCCTGGGTTCAGGCAATTCTCCTGCCTCAGCCTACTGAGTAGCTGGGATTACAGGCACGCGCCACCATGCCCAGCTAATTTTTTGTATTAGTAGAGACGGGGTTTCACCATGTTGACCAGGATGGTCTCAATCTCTTGACCTCATGATCCACCCGCCTCGGCCTCCCAAAGTGCTGGGATTACAGGCTTGAGCCACCACGCCCGGCCAAGTTTTGTATTTTTATTAGAGATAGGGTTTCACCATGTTGGCCAGGCTGGTCTTGAACTCCTGACCTCAAGTGATCCACCCGCCTCGGCCTCCCAAAGTGCTGGGATTATAGGCATGAGCCACCATGCTGGCCCATTTTACTTAAGTTGATTGATGTCTCATGTTTCCCTAAAATGTATAAAACCAAGCTGTGCTCTGACCACCCTGGGCACCTGTCATCCGGACCTCCTGAGGCTGTGTCGTGGGTCCATGTCCTCAACTTGGCAAAATAAACTTTCTCATTTAACCGAGACCTGTCTCAAATTTTGGGGGTTCACAGTGGGATGTAAATTAGTACAACCACTAAGGACAGATTGGAAGTTCCTCAAAAGCTAATAGAGCTACCATACGATCCACAGCCCCTGCTGGGTATCCACCCACATGAAGGAAATCAACCTGTCACAGAGAGACCTGCACTCCCGTGTCGGTGGCGGCTCTGTTCACAACAACCAAGATTTGGAAGTAATCTAAGGGTCCATAACAGATGATTGGATAAAACAAATGCGGTGCATATAGATAATGGAGTACTATTCAGCCATAAAAAAGAATGACATTCAGTCATTTGCAACATGGATGGAGCTGGAGGTCCTTCTATTAAGTAAAATAAGCCAGGCACAGAAAAACAAACATCACACATGTTCTCACTTATGTGGGACCTAAAAATTAAAGCAAAGTGACATTTTGGAGGGTGTCTCCCCTGTGGGGGCAACAAAAAAGGTTAAAAAAAAAAAAACAACCACCACCAAAAACCCAAAGCAATCAAACCTATGGAGATAGAGAGCAGAAGGATGGTTACTAAAGGGTGAGCGGGTAGTGGGGGGAGGGGGAGGTGGAGACGTTTAATGGGTACAAACAATAAAACCGTCAGAGGCATTTGAACCAGAGTAACTCCATCCTGAATAGGTGCTGGGTAAAAGGAGGCTGAGACCTACTGGGCTGCATTCCCAGACAGTTAAGGCATTCTAAGTCACGGATGAGACAGGAGGTCAGCACAAGATACAGGTCATACAAGCCTTGCTGATAAAACAGGTGGCAGCAAAGAAGCCAGCCAAAACCCACCCAAACCAAGATGGTGACGAGAGTGACCTCCACCAGTGCCATGACAGGCTACAGATGCCATGGCAACATCAGGAAGTTATCCTACAGGCTCTAAACAAGGGAGGCATGAAGAACCCACCCCTTGTTTAGCATAACATCAAGAAATAACCATAAAAATGGGCAAGCAGCAGCCCTCGGGACTGCTCTGTCTGTGGAGTAGCCATTCTTTATTCCTTCACTTTCCTAATAAACTTGCTTTTGCTCTATGGACTCGCCCTGAATTCTTTCTTGCTTGAGATCCAAGAACCCTCTCTTGGGGTCTGGATCGGGACCCCTTTCTGGTAAGAGAATGAATGAATAAGCCCTAGTACTTGATAGCACAACAGGGTGACTAGAATCAATAATAATTTAATTGTATACTTGGCTGGGCGCGGTAATCCCAGCACTTTGGGAGGCCAAGGTGGGTGAATCACCTGAGGTCAGAAGTTTGAGACCAGCCTGACCAACATGGTGAAACCCCATCTCTACATATTAAAAAAAAATTTTTTTTTAAATTGTACACTTAAAAAAAGAGCAGATGTGATGGCTCAAACATGTAGTCCCAGCACTTTGGGAGGCTGAGGTGGGGAGATCACTTGAGGTCAGGAGTTTGAGACCAGCCTGGCCAACATGGTAAGATCCTGTCTCTACTAAAAATACAAAAATTAGCTGAGTGTGGTGGCGCTCAGTGAGCTGAGATGGCACCGCTGCACTCCAACCTGGGCAACAAGAGCGAGACTCTATCAAAAATAAACAAAAAACAACTAAAAGAATATACTTGGATTGTCTGTAACACAAAGGATAAGTGCTTGAGGGGATGAATGCTCTGGAATTTTCTATGATGTAATTACTACGCATTACACGCCTGTACCAAAACACCTCATGTACTCCATAAATATGCACACCTACTATGCACCCACAAAAATTAAAAATTAAAGTAAAATAAGAAAACTGCCAGCCCAGAGGTGTCAGCAGTATTCTGCTTAGCTAGAAATAGACAAAAACTCCTTGTTGGGGGTGGGGGACGGGTCTTGCTGCTGCTTTTAAACAAAAAGAACAAGGCATTAGTAGATTCAGTGAACCTCTTGGTTTTACAAAACCTGGGCGAATCCTCTCTGGAATGGTGTGGCTGGCTCTGCATAATATAAAAGGCTTCTTCCTTGTAGGCAGGGACCATCTCCAGAACATTCTAACCAAAGCATTTCACCGAGGATATTTAGATGTCCACCCACACCCCAGCCCAGCTAACGTTCTTTGTTCCACACAAGAAATGTCAACTCTCAGTGTCCTGTCCAGCTCTCAGCCAGCACTCAGGGTCTGGCTAGTGAAGAATAACCCACAGGAGCCCGGCAAGGCCGCGCATGCCTGTAATCCCAGTGCTCAGGGAGGCTGAGGCAGGAGGATTGCTTGAGGTCAGGAGTTCGAGACCAGCCTGGACAATACAGTAAGATACCCTTCTCTTTTTAAAAAAATTTAAAAAGAGTTTTGTCCAGCCAAGACCCCTTCTCTACAAACAATTTAAAAATTAGTTGGGCATGGTGGCATGCACTTGTAGTCCCAGCTACTCAGGAGGCTGAAGTGGGAAGATTACTTGAGCTCAGGAGGTCGAGGCTTCAGTGAGCCATGATTACACCACTGCTTTCCACCTAGAAGACAGAGCAAGACTCTGGTTCTTAAAAAACAGGCCGGAAGCCGTGGCTCACACCTGCAATCCCAACACTTTGGGAGGCCAAGGTGGGCAGATCACAAGGTCAGGAGTTTGAGACCAGCATGGCAAAACCCTGCCGCTACAACAATGCAAAAACTAGCTGGGCATGGTGGGGCATGCCTGTAGTCCCAGCAGCTACTCAGGAGGCTGAGGCAGGAGAATTGCTTGAACCCAGGAGGCAGAGGTTGTGGTAAGCGGAGATCGCACCACTGCACTCCAGCCTGGGTGACAGAGGAAAAACTGACCTGGGAAAGCTACACTTGCCGAAAGTAAATGTACTATAAAATGACACATGATAAAATTTGTGATGAGTCAGAGATTAAAAGAAGGCTTGAGGCCAGGCTCGGTGGCTCACCTGAGGTTGGGAGTTCAAGACCAGCCTGACCAACATGTAGAAACCCCGTCTCTACTAAAAATACAAAATTAGCCAGGCGTGGTGGCACACACCTGTAGTCCCAGCTACTCAGGAGGCTAAGGCAGGAGAATTGCTTGAACCCAGGAGGCAGAGGTTGCAATGAGCCAAGATCACACCATTGCACTCCAGTCTGGGTAACAAGAGCGAATGAAACTCTGTCTCAAAAAAAGAAAAGAGAGGCCGGACGCGGTGGCTCACGCCTATAATCCCAGCACTTTGGGAGGCCGAGTCAGGTGGATCACCTGAGGTCAGGAGTTCAAGACCAGCCTGGCCAACATGGTGAAACCCACATCTCTATAAATAATACAAAAAATTAGTCAGGCATGGTGGCATGCACCTGTAATCCCAGCTACTTGGGAGGCTGAAGCAGGAGAATCGCTTGAACCCAAGAGGCACGGGTTGCAGTGAGCTGATATCACACCATCACACTCCAGCCTAGGCGACTGAGTGAAACTCCATCTCAGCAGGGGGGGTAGAAAAAGGCTTGAATCTACTGAACAAAAATTTTTATATTCAAGATCTGGGTTTATAGAAATCATAGCCACAAAACAACTCACAGGGGTTGGAGGACCACAGTGCAGATTTGACTCTAATTTTTTTTTTTCTTCCCAGGCAGTGCTGAAGAAATTGACTCTAATTTTTACAAATGATCAATGAGCAAGTCATTGCTGTGAAACTTACATGGATCATGGAGGGCCCATCGGACATGGGGGTGCCACCTACCTCGGATCTTGCTGGCAAGGTGCTCCTTGGAGGTGATGATTTGGTCCATGTCTGTGCGGATGATGGCCTTCATGGCCGGCCGTGCCTGCTGCACCTTGGCTAGCACCTCCTCGAAGCGTGCCTTAGCCTGTTCGTACACCATGCGGTACACAGCGTCCGAGATCTGTGGGCGGAGCAGCTGTGTCGGCACCGGGGCTGAGGGCACTGCGCCAGCTGCAGGTCCCAGCACCAGGGCTGAGGGCACTGCGCCAGCTGCAGGTCCCAGCACCAGGGCTGAGGGCACTGCGCCGGCTGCAGTCCCACCCCCGCTCCAGGGCCCCAGGCCCACCCACCTGGATCCACTGCCGCTGCCGCTCCTGTGGTTTCCCCTTCAGCCTCGGGGCGAGCTCTGCCTTCAGCTCGGGGCCCAGCTCCTCCATCACCAGGTTGCTCAGGATCTAGGTAGAGGAGGCACAAGCCAGGGCAGGGGTGGAAGCACGCTCAGGTAGCCTGTTTCTCTCCGCATTCTTGCAAGCCGGGCACTCCAGCCCCGACCTCCTCCAGGCCTGGCCCGTTGCTCCACCCCCACGCTGCCATCTCTCTCTCCTGAGCTTCACTCCCACAGGTCCTGACCGATCTGCCTGGGTGTCCTGCAGGATCCTCAGACTCGGGGGCCAGCCCCAGGGCCTTTGCACACGCTGTCTCCCCCACCTGGAATACCACACTCCCTGCCTGCTTTGTCTGCACATGGAAGTATGCATTGATTTGCTGAATGTCTGTTTCTCCTGCTAGATGGAGAGCTCCCTGAGGGCCAGGGATATGTCCATATGGTTCCCAGCTGTACCCTGGCGCCTCGTCCAGGGTAAGTGCTCAGGTGCTCAGTAAGTGATGAATAAAATAGCAAGTATCTCCATTTGCATGGGCCCTGCGCCTGTCCAAATCTGAGCTAGTCATCTTCCAAACCGGCAGCGCCCCCGCCCTCCCCTGCTGGGTCCTCACATGACTTCCGAGGTCTCCTCCCCAGCCCACCTGGCCTCACCTGCACCTCGTTCCCGCACAGCATCTCCCAGGTGCCATACAGCTCCTTGGACTGGCGGTACATGCGGATGGCGTCTGTGAACGCGGGGCCCTCCACCTTGGAGTCCTCGGGGATTCCTGCCCAGGAGAGGCAGCGGGAGAGGTAAGCAGATGGCCCAGTGGCCTCTACCAAGGCCAGCTGACAACTCACCAGAACCTCCCCACACATACAGCGTGCACCTTGGGAGGGGCGGCTGGGACCCCCTCACTGCCCTCGTGGTCATCAGAGCAGTCATGGTCGTATCTGATAGCAAGAGCGGTACTGACCTCACCACCAACAGCAGCGAGGCAGCCCCCCTTGCCTCCTCCTTAGCTCCTGAAATCCTCCCAACCACCCCAAGGCCTGGACACTATCATTCACTTTGCTTTACAGATGACGAGATAACCAGCTGGAGGCCAGGCCATGGGCCCAGGGTCACAGGGCAGAGAGTGGCAGAGCCAGGACTGGAAGCTCCCATCCCATGAGCGGCCACCCAGAATGGCCCTAGAGGCACCCAGAGACCCTTGTTCTAACCCCAGTTCCTCCCTTACTGCTGGACCACGGCCCTTCGAACTTTGCCCGGAACAGGCTAGACAGTAGCTATTCTCAGCCCTGCAGGCCATAAAATCCCTCCCGCAATGCTCGCCTCGACCATCACAGCACAGAAACAGCCACGGACCATCCAGAAACAAACGAGCGTGCCTCTACTCCGATAAGCTTTGTGGACAAAAACGCAATTGGCTGATTGGAGCCCACAGGCCATAGATTGCTGAGCCTGGTTCTAGATCCCTGAACCTGAGAAGGCCTGTTTCCTCTTCCGAACAATGGGAACGGTGACCGTGGCCTGGCCTCACAGACCCACTGTGGGGCTCCATGGGCCACAGTATAGGGACGGGAGAGCAGGGCCCAGCACTGCCCTGACCACACTTTTTATCAATAACTGAGGAGCCCGCTGGCTGCCCCACCAGGCCCAGGGTCTGTCCTGTTCACCGCCGAGTCTAGGTGAGTACCTGGCACAGACGATTGAATAACTTTGTTAAAGAATGAAGCTAGGCTGGGTGCAGTGGCTCACACTTGTAATTCCAGCACTTTGGGAGGCCAAGGCGGGGGATCATCAGGTCAGGAGTTCAAGACCAGCTTGGCCAACAGTGAAACCCTGTCTCTACTAAATATACAAAAATAAAAAAATTAGCTGGGTGTGGTGGTGGGCACCTGTAATCCCAGCTACTTGGGAGGCTGAGGCAGGAGAATCACTTGAACCCGGGAGGTGGAGGTTGCAGTGAACCGAGATCACGCCACTCTAGCCTGAGCAACAGAGCCAGACTCTGTCAAATAAAAAAAAAAAAAAAAAAAAAAATGAAGCCAGGCACACTGGCTCACACCTGTAAGTAATCCCAGTACTTTAGGAGGCTGAGGCAGGTGGCAGGGGGATCACTTGAGGTCAGGCGTTCGAGACCAGCCTGGCTGACATGGTGAAACCCCATCTCTACTAAAAATACAAAAATTAGCTGGGTGTGGTGGCGGACGCCTGTAATCCCAGCTACTTGGGAGGCTGCAGCAAAAGATTCACTTGGACCCAGGAGGCGGAGGTTGCAGTGAGCCAAGATTGTGCCACTGCACTCTAGCCTGGTGACAGAGTAAGACTCTGTCTCAAAAAACAAAAAAAAAAGGAAGGATTTGCTATTGATAACAACTAGAAAAAAACACCATTTCTGTATTTGTGTCACTGTTGGTGCTGTCAGTGGCCCAAAGGCCAGTGAGGTGGACTCAAGTGAGGTGTGGACCTCCAGACTCCGTGCCGGGGAGGCAATTGGCAGGAAGTTGCAAAATCTGACTTGGGGTAAGAACGTGGTTAAACATCACTGAGCCAGGCAGCAGGCAGGCTCCCCTGGCCGCGTGCCTCTGACCACTGTGTCCCCAGAGCCCAGGAAGGGGAAACGGAAGCCTGTGCATCAGAAACCCAAGGCTCCCACTGCCATGACTATGGGCTGAGTCACCACGGCAGAGAAAAAGCCCCTCGCTGGGTCCCTCCCTCCCCACACCCAGCTGACCACAGAAATCACTGCCTGTCAGAGCCACAAGGGAGCTGAGCAGGGGGAGGCCCAGTGCTCATCCCTACAGCGCAGCTGCCTGGACAGGGATGGGGGACTGCGGGAGTCTCACCCCTGCATTTCAGGGACCGGAAGTCAGGCAGGAGGGACAGGAGCAGGGTGGATGTTCCAGCCGGGGGTGCTGCCCACCTGGGCCAGAGGAGGTGGTCCCCCCCGCAACTCCAACAGCCTCTGAGGGCAAGATCTCCTAGAAACCCAGTTTTGGCTGGAAAATCTGGATGGTGTGTTACCTGCAGGCTCCCCCACGGGAGAGGGAATTTTCATTCTGCACGTACCAACTCAGGTGTGCAGGGCGGGGCCGCTTTCCAGGTGGCAGGAACGTGAGACAGCAGGGCTGGGGAGAGGCCAGCCAGCCTGGAGCCTTGGGACTTGCTCTTTCTGCACACCCAGCTGCTGAGTGTGACAAGTTTCAGGGTTGCCCCTCCTGAGCTCTTCCCATGAGCTCAGCTCTTAGGGACTGAAGCGTGCCTTCACACTCCCCAAATTCATACACCGGAGTCCTAACCCCCAGTACCTCAGAATGTGATTGTATTTGGATCCAGAGTCTTTCTTTTTTATTTTTTGGAGAAGAGTCTCACTCTGTCACCCAGGCTGGAGTGCAGTGGTGCAATCTTGGCTCACTGCAGCCTCTGCCGCCCGGGTTCAAGCCATTCTCCCACTGTAAGCTCCTGAGTAACTGGGATTACAGGCACCCCCCACCATGTCCAGCTAATTTTTAAATTTTTAGTAGAGATGGGGTTTTACCACGTTGGCCAGGTTGGTCTCAAACTCCTGACCTCAAGAGATCCACCTGCCTCAGCCTCCCAAAGTGCTGGGACCAAGGCGTGAGCCACTGTGCCCGGCCTTGGTCCCAGGGTCTTAAAGAGGTAAGGTAAACCAAGAGAATTACCATGGGCCCAAATCCAATACAATTAGTACCCTTAAAGAAAAGTACATTTCTTTTTGAAAGAAGAGAAAACACGGGCACGCAGAGGCATGAGCCTGCGAGGACTCAGGGAGAAGGTGGCCGGCCACCAGCCAAGAAGAGAGGCCTCGGAGAAACCAGCCCTGCTGACACCTTGACCTCGCCTCAGGCCTCCAGCGGGGAGAGAACAGATTCCTGCTGTGTCGCCGCCTGGTCTGTGGTATTCATTATGGCAGTCTTAGGAAACTGAGGCCCCAGCCCTGGCTGAGGCTACACACACATCAGCTCACTGAATCCTCGACTCACTGTGCCCTACTTTTCCCAGAGAAAGAACTGAGGCTCAGAGAGGCAGTTACTGCTTGAGGCCACTCAGCTAGTGGACGGCAGAGCGGGGCTCGAACCCAGGACCAGCTGACTCTAGCCAGACCTGGAGACCTTCCAAGAAAGAAAATGGCATTCCTCGCTCCCAGCAGCAGAGGGGGACCACGGTCAGACAGGAAGACCTCTGCATCCCAGGCCCACACTGAGGACCCGGCATAGCCAGTGCCCCAGCTGCCTCCTGCCACCCCCAGCTGCTCCAGGAATGCAGGATGTGAAGGGGGCCTGGGACCGCTGGTGTCTGCCCAGCTTGGCCTCCTTCCCCCCACCCCCTACTTCCTGGCAGCCCCTGGAGTGAGCAATTCCAGGCTCCACAAATTCCAAGCCCAGCCTCCGAGACGGAGGAAGCAGAGAACTTTCTCACAGTCTGTGGGGTGGAAGGAAGGCCTGAAACCAGCCTCGTCAGCTCCCAGTCTGGGGTGAAGGGGCCACCCGGCAGGACACCTTCCTGGCACTGGACACTCCTTCATTCCCTGGCCCAGCAGCTCTCCTGGGCCTCCCTCTGCTCCACTACACCCTAGACCCAAGAATCCCCCCATGGCCTCCCCGCTTAGCACCCACTGTGCGTGCCAGGCTCACCGCCAAGAGCTCCACACAGACCAGCTCTTCCCAATCAACTCTCCAGCACGAGTTTATCATCATCCTCACTGCATACATAGTGGGGTGGCCCTTCCCCACCTCCCTTCTCTATCTGGCCCACTCTGCCAGGCCAGGTCAGCCGTTAGCCTTGGAAACCTGGAGGAATGGCACCAAGCCAGGGGCTGGGGAGGCGGAGAGCCCTTGGCCAGGCAGCCAGAGCCTTGAGTGCCTCCACCCAGTCCCAGCCTCAGCCCACAGCACCCAGGACCCGGGAACAGGAGGCCCTTTGTGAGTGGCTGGGCCCAGGTGGCAGGGGCTGGCCTGGCTGAAGACCTGGCTTGGCAGAGGCCAGACAGGGCAGAGGCAGCTCTGGAGAGGCAAGCAGGAGGGGTGGGTGAGCCAAGGCCCGTGGCAGCAGCTTAGAGGGCACTGGAGCCCACCCTGTCCCCTGCAACCTTCCACCTCTGCACTGTGTGGCACTGTGCCCAAGGGTGGAGTGGGGGCAGGCGCCTCCCTCAGGCCAGATCACCAGGAAGCAGTTCAGGGTCCAGGACTGCGTTGCTCCTTCCCCAGGGCACCACCCTCACCTTGGAAGACCATCCTTAGCCTTCCTGATCAAATTCCTTAGAGGCCTTCAAGGCTCTTCCAGACCTGACCCCAGAGGCTCCCCCCTCCAGCCCCATTTCAGGCCATCCCCTCCCCGCTTCAGGGCCTTGTGCAGTTCCTCCTCTAGGCCTACCCCTACCACCCTTCATGCTGGCTGCCTACTTCTGCCTGGCACACTCCTCCCCGATGTGAGGGGCCCTGGCATCTCCTCCTTCAGGACTCAGCTGAAGCTGAACCATAACCTCCTCCTGAAGGGAGCCTGCCCTGACCAACCCTTCCCCCAACACACACACACACCCTCAGGGCTCCCGGGGTGGCTCTGCCCAGCAGCCAACATAGCTGTGAGCCATCGCCCCAGCAACCTCATCTGTCTAGCATCTGTCTCCCCTACCAGACTGCCAACTGCATGAGGGCAGGGAATGTTTCTTGCTCCCTTGTTGCACCCCAGTGCCTAGATCTGGGGCTTCTCAGAGTAGACACTAAAAATGTTTGTTGAATAAACCTGGAAGAGTCGCCTCATAAGTTTACAGATGAGAGCAACGAGGCCCTGAGGGAGGCAGGGAGGTTTCCAAATCACCCTGCTGGTTGGTGGAGGAAAAAAAAGATATTAAAAAAAAATCTTTACCAAGCATGAGGTAGACTGTGTGAATCCTCACAAACCCTTTAAAACACACAAGGGAGTATCCCCACTTTACAGAGGCTCCAAGAGGTAAGTCAGTTCCCTAAGATCATATAGCTGGAAAACAGAATCAGGATTGTGATGGTGACTCAGCATCCAAGGGATCAACAACCACACCTCTCTGTGAATAATTTCCTACTTTTTTCTAAGCAGCACAAAACTGTTTTCATCAAGAAAGAAGATTAAGGGCGGTATTACATGGTTTCTTATAACCCCAGAAGAGAAATTAGAACAGCTTGTAGAGCAGGGTTGCCACACCACACTCAGCCACTAGGTGTCACCATTTAGCAATAACCCAGGTCCTGCCCCTCCCTCCCACCACCCCTGCACCCACAGGCTGCTCACCATTGTTGCAGTGCCGGATGCAGTCCTGCAGCACAGCCTGCCACTTGTCCTGCTCGGCTTCTGTCATCATGCAGAAGTAGTAGTGACGTGCATAAGGATGCCAGAGGATGAGCGGGAACTGTGTGGGGCACTTGAGGATGGGTGCGCTGCCCGACTTTGCTGTGGTCCCTGTGGAGATACAACCTGCTGAGCAGATAACCCTCTGTGGTTACCCTCAGAGAGCAGAGGATGGCAGAGAACTGATCCCTTGGCCCCAGCTCTGATGACAGGCTCAGGCCCAGAGAAGGTTGGCCTGTGCCAGGCTGACCAGTGAGCCAGGGGGATGGGAGCAGCCTTCTTTCTGGCTGTCCTTCTCAGCTCCAAACCTGAGTCCAGCATCTGTGCAGACCCATTTCTTTCTTTCTTTTTTTTTGAGACGGAGTCTTGCTCTGTCTCCAGGCTGGACTGCAGTAGCACGATCTTGGCTCACTGCAACCTCCAACCTCTGCCTCCCGGGTTCAAGCTATTCCCCTGCCTCAGCCTCCCAAGTAGCTGGGACTACAAGTGCATGCCACCACACTCAACTAATTTTTTGTATTTAGTAGAGAAGGGGTTTCACCATGTTGGCCAAGATGGTCTTGATCTCCTGACCTCATGATCCACCCACCTTGGCCTCCCAAAGTACTGGGATTACAGGTGTGAGCCACCACTCCCGGCAAGACCCATTTCTCAGAGTGGGTAATAAGTCACATCCACCCCACTCTTGGGTAAGATTCTAAACTCTGTGTAAAGCACAAACAACACAAGGTCAGAGGCCCAGGTTCAAGAGCCAAGCACTACCTTCTTGGGTTTCCCTTCAAATTTCGGCTGTGGAGGCCAAAGTGTGGCTTAAGTGTCCA
Organism: Aotus nancymaae; assembly: GCF_030222135.1. Taxonomy (NCBI): domain Eukaryota; kingdom Metazoa; phylum Chordata; class Mammalia; order Primates; family Aotidae; genus Aotus; species Aotus nancymaae. The sequence goes on along the minus strand of NW_026988414.1, from coordinate 4,536,315 downwards.
CATGGGGAGGGAGGCATGTGGGGAAGAACGAAATACAGCAAAAGGAATTTTTCCATCCTTCGATTTCATTCTCAAGGATATGTAAGATCCAGCGAGATAGCTGGTCCTGGGCTGTGACCCTGCCACTGTTGTTAAGAATACAACAATAACAGTTATTCTCTCTGCCCTGGCTCTGGGTTGGGCTGTCCTGGGCACACAGCCCCTCCAGGGTCCACACAACACCCTGAGGGCAGTCCTCTTAGTGCCTGTGCTTTGTAGGCACTGAAGAGGCTGAGATTCAGAGGGGGGAGTGACTCACCCGAGCAGACACAGTGAAACAAAGCCAGAGTCACCCTGGAATCCAGGATGCCGCTCACCCGAGCTCTCCGTCACCACAGAATTAAAATAAGACTCTACTTTCAAGTCCCTGAGGCACAACCTGCCCCCCAGGTGGGCATATCCCCTGCCCCCTGGTTCCCAGGGATCATCAGAGAGGCCAGTGTTCCTGTAAGGCTGCTGGGGAATTTCAGCCAAGGTGAAGCCAAAGCAGGATGCTAAGAAGAATAAGTGCCGACACATGCAGTGGTGACTTACGGATTTACAAGGCAAGGTCACCAGACATCTCCCAGGAGGCCCTCTAGGACTTAGGGAGATGGGAAAGGCAGACGGCGAGGTCCCCAGTCACAGCTCTAGGCCTAGCTGGTGTCTCCACAAATGTGGGGCTGCAAGCAATGGGCTCAGGGCCACCCCTCCCCTGGCCAGCTCCGGAGGCCTGTGGAGGGCATCGTGGCCTGAGGTGGGTGTTCCTTTACCTGGTAAGGAGCTGCCAACAAGCTCCAGGTATTGGTCCACGGAAGTGAGGATTTTGTAGCCTGCACTGTTGATGACAGCTCGTGGTGGGACCTGCCGCTCATAGGCCTGAGGAAAGCAAGAGAAATGATCCCTGAGGGTTAAGGGTGTGGCCAAGCCTAACCACCACCTGGCTTCAGGGCCCTACTCAGTGTGGCCCAAAGTAAGGAGGAGAAGGGGAAAGAGAAGGCACAGAGGGAAGAGTGTGACTATCATGGTGATTAGAGCAGGATGGTACAGCAACCTAGACCCCGGCTCTGGGCTCAATTCCTAGCTTCACTGGGTAGTGTCTGTGTGATGCTGAGGATAAAGTTCCTTAAATGCCTGAGCTTCAGCTTCCTCATCAAGAATATTCTTCTTTCTCATCAAAACCAGGGAATCAAGAATATTCAGGATGAGGAAAACATTTTAAAATAAAAATAAAACCAGGGTAATAACCATTCCTGCCTCACAGAGCCATGTGAGGACTGAGTGAGCTAACCGGTGGCGCCTGGCACACCACAGGGCCTCAACAGGCCTGGCCGAGGCGGTGTTCTCACTGCTGCCTCTGTTGCCAGCAGCTCCACTAGTTATTTCTTACATATCAGGCCCTGTGCTAAGGCATCGCATGCTTCATTTCACAGAATTCTCCCATCCGAAACATGAACACCCACAACTTCACATAGCTGGGAAGTAGCAGAACTAGGACATGAACCAGGACTATTTGTCTCCAGAGCCTGGGGTATTTGACAATTACCCTGAACTGCCCCCACCAACTTCCTAGGCTCTGAGCATCACACAAATGTCCTCTGGAGGAGAATTTGCTCCAGAAACTTACACCAGTAGCAGGGGGTGAAAGCGGTTTTGATGGAATAGCTCATACAGCAGGGCTGCCATGCTACTCCCTGCCACTAGGTGTCACTATACAACCCAGTTCCTGAAAGTGGCTCAGCACCTGTAGGGCACTGATTTGCAAAACATGGTCCCAGATCTTCAACACCACCCTAGAATTTATTAGAAATGCAAATATTGGCTCCAACCCAGATCTGAATCAAACTTGGAGTAGGGGGTGAAAGCCCAGCATCCGGTCTTTCAACAAACCCTCCAGGTGAATGGGATGCCCTACCATTTGAGAACCACTACTCTGGGGCACGAGGTTGTTCCTGACTTTATGCTGCTCTAACACTGATCTGCCCCGAAATACAGGGCAGAGGCCTGTTCTTCTGGCTGCTCTGGAGAAATGTGCAATTGAAGAAATCAGGTCTGTGGCTCAACCAGATGGGGCTTTCCCGAGGTAAGGAAAAGACAAGGCACAATCCTCCCGGAGAGGCAGGAAGTCCAGTGAGAAAGGAGGTGGCAGGAGGAAGGGGCTCAGCACCCTGGAGCTGGAAGGACTGGAGAGAGATTAGAGGGATGGGGAGGAGTGAGTGACAGTTGGTTATAAGGGACAGGAGTCAGCGGTATTCCCCAGAGATGAAGAATGGGCTGCTGTCCAGAGAGTGCACCCAGGGCAGCCTGCAGGTTGGGTGAGGGGAGGGGCTGCGGTTGCGCTCTGGCCCTGGTGACCACGTGCGGGCTGTGAGGGTGGCTTCTGGGGCCTAAGTTTCCGAGTGGGGAGGAGGCACACGTGGAGAAGGCGAGGAGGCTCAGCACGGCGCCGGGGTGGCCTCACCACTTTGTTGTCATAGAGCACCAGCCCGTAGTTATGGGGCACGAGGCTGAAGCGGTTCCTCCACTTCTTGCTGTCCTCCTGGTACTGGAAGAGGTTCCCCGAGAAAATGATGCGCTCGTCCAGTGGCACCTGTGGGCAGGAGGGGGCGGGGAATGAGGCCCAGATCAGGGGCTGGGGGGGTGCTCCCCATGAAGCTGACAGCCCAGCCAGCAGAGCCTGTGTGCAAGCCCCCGGCCTAGTACGTCCTCCACTTTGGATCTCCCAGGGTCCTCCCAAAGCCTGAGCCTGGCTGCCTCTCACCCATTCTGCAGATGAGAAAAGTGAGGCTCAGAGCTGTGGAGGGGCTCACCCAGGGTCCAGGCAGTGTGGCGACATCAGGTCTTGAACCCAGGACAGGAACCCACCTACTGCACCAGGCTGCTCCTCACCCACCTACAGCTGCAGCACTGGTGCCCCATGGTCGCTCCAGGCACAGGGGACACACCCACAGACCAGGACTTCAACAGCCCCAGTGCCTGGGCAAGTCTATCCCTGGCTCTAGGCCTCCATTTCCCCTCAGGGCAACGACAACTTGAACAAGGTGGCTCCAGAGAACCTCCCAGCTCTGATGGCTGATGAGACGGCCTCCCTCAATCTGGGTGCTGATGAAGAGTGCCTCTGTCTGGGGGTGTTTGATGTCTGACCCGCGTCCTGGCAGGCTGGTGACCTATGTAGGCTGGTGACCTACGTGGGCTGCAAAACGCCCGGACCTTCCTACAAAGCCCAACTCTGCCTGACTCACAGCATGTCTCGTCACTTTGAGCATCAGTTTCCTCAGCTGTAAAATGGGAATCATAAGAGTTGGTACGCATAATACACAGGACCGCCATGACCACTACTGGTAGGACTCAGTATCTGTGACAGCTTCCCAGCCCCAGGGATTGACTTATCTGGGGATGGGGAAGGAGGATCTTTAAACCAGGGTTGGGGGCCCAATAGGAAGCTATGGCCAGGTGCAAGGCGTCCTGAGCAGACAAGCACCAGGAAGCTTCTGGAAGGAGAGAGACCACAAGGGGAGAGGCTTCATCTTGGATGGGAGGGAATCCAGGGGAGTACAGTGTTCCTCTGTTTCTTAGCAAATTCTATTTGTTCTACAATAAATAAGGTGACTTTGGCCTGACACCGTGGCTCACGCCTGTAATCTCAGCACTTTGGAAGGCCAAGGCGGACAGATCACCAGGTCAGAAGTTCAAGACCAGCCTGGCCACCATGGTGAAACCCCATCTCTACTAAAAATAGAAAAATTAGCCAGGCATGGTGGCACATGCCTATAATCCCAGCTACTTGGGAGGCTGAAGCAGGAGAATTGCTTAAACCCCAGAGGCGGAGATCGTGATGAGCCGAGATCGGGCCACTGCACTCCAGCCTGGGCAACAAGAGCGAAACTGTCTCAAAAATAAACAAGGTGCCTTTTGCAAAAAGAAACAATTCTCCGAAGCAGTCACGGGAGAAAGGGTGATTGCCATTGTGCCTGCACCTTCCCAGCTTCCTGGCTCTGCCCGGGCCCATCCTCGCAGTCCTGTCTCCTCTTGGCCCTGCGCACCCTTCACCGTGTCCCCCTCTCCTCACTCCCTCCCTGCTGCTTTTCAAGGGGAAACACTACATACTCCTCGAGAGGGAGAGCCCATTGTGCTCACACAATAGGACCTGCAGGCTTCTTCCTACCAGGGACAAAAATATTTACAGGAAAAGAAAATGGCTCCCCTACCACCCTCCACCTCACACACAGTGGGCTTTGCCCAAGTCACGGAGCTGCCCTCAGTGGTCTATATATAAACTTCCCATACCCAGCTCAAATCCCTGTCTTTTCTAGAAAGAGCAGAGAGCTCTCATAACACCCTAGCAAGAGGCCTCTGGTTTTCGTCTTCCTCCCCGTTTAGGGCAGGAGCCCCAGGACATAGGGACGTGCACTCAGGGACACGGCAGTCCCAGCAGGAGGCTGTGCAGAAGTGGGCTAGCAACCCAGGCAGGCTCAACAACCCCCACCACCCAGTCCGCTCTCAGATCCCAGGGAGCTCGCAATGGGTGGCTGGCTGTGGGTTTGGGTTTTATTTTTAAGACTTTCTTTTTTTTTTTTTTTTTTTAGAGGGGATCAAGTAGATTTTATTTTATTTTTAAGACTTTCAAATGGCAGAGTCGTGTTTCTATTGGAAGGCCTGCAGGAAATGAAACAGAACTCGACAGCCCAGGCAAAATAGTCTAGACTCTGCAAGGCTCTCCAATGCCTCAGTCAGAGACAGCACAGGCCCCAAGGTCATAGACAACCAGGACTCCTGTCTCGGCACCACCACCCACCGCCAGAGCCTGGACAAGCAGCTCTGCCTCTCTGAGCCTCAATGTCCACATCTGTGATGCGGGCATCATCATAGCCCCTCCCTCAGAGTGGGGCCAGGTGGCTGAGCAAACAATACAGGCACAAGACAATTGCTGTTTTAGCCAGGCACAGTGGCTCACACCTGTAATCCCAGCACTTTGGGAAGCCAAGGCAGGCAGATGCTAAGGTCAGGAGTGCGAGACCAGCCTGGCCAACATGCTGAAACTCTGTCTCTACTAAAAATACAAAAAATTAGCTGGGTGGGTGGCGGACACCTGTAGTCCCAGCTGGTAGGGAGGCTGAGGTACGAGAATCACTTGAACCCGGAAGGCAGAGGTTGCAGTGAGCCGAGGTCGTGCCACTGCTCTGCAGCCTGGGAGACAGAGTGAGACTCTGTCTAAAAAAAAGCAAAAAACAAAGACAACTGCTGTTTATTCTTATTTTTGTTGTGTTATTATCACTATTTTTATTTTATTTTGTCCTCTATGAGAAGGAATTTGGTTCAAATTTCATGGTATTCTATTGTTTCTAATAAAAACCATTGGTGTTTTTATCACCACTGGTGATTAATACTATCTCTAGTATTATGATGTTATTGTGACTTTACATTGTGATAATCTGTTTCCTGAGTGGCAGAATAAGACCAAAAATACCTGCTTTTCAGGGATTGTGGGTGAGTGATTTCATTTCACTCTCCTTGCTTACATGTTGCTCTTTTTCTATAATAAATACACACTCCCGCCTCCCCAGAGTAAACGGGGCGTCACGCAGAGGAAATGCTTCACGCCCTCAGCTGGCACCCACTTGTCTTAGATTATTAAGACTTGGGCTGCCTGTGACCTTTCTTTCCAGACAGGGGAGCCATTCTGGCCCCACTCACCTGGGCTGCGTCCAAGGCCTCATTTCCTTCCTTTCCTACAATCCAGGTGCGCACCTGCCAGACGCCCAGGCTAGGCCACAGCTGGGCCCCTCTGCTGCCACGGGGTTAAGAGGTTACCACAACACTGGGGAAGAGGCAACCTCTTCTGGATCCAAAAGCAAAGGTGATGCTCTGAGTGGCTCCAACACACGGTCCTGATCTCCCTCTACCAGGCGGGCTGCAGTCACAGCAGAAAGGGCCCTGGGCTGGCCCTGCCCCCGCCATCCTGAAGGAGCCACTTAAAGGCTCAGCCCTGGCCAGGTGCATCAGCTCAGGCCTGTAACCTCAGCACTTTGGGAGGGCGAGGTGGGCGGATCTCCCGAGTCCCACCCCCGGCCCTGTGTCTGAGTCAATCACAGTTTCCTTTTCCCAGAAGGCTTTGCCAGCCCCCTTTGGCCCATACTGACCCTCAGGCTGGAGCCAGGCTTCTTCCAGTCCCTCACTTGACAAATATTTCCTTAGAAAACAGCATCCTACTATTTATAGCAGATCATGAGGCCAGTGACAGCACCTTCCCTGCTTCAGGCACAGCCACCCTGGGAAGGAGGTGTTCTCCCATTTGACAGATGAGTAAACTCAGGCTTAGAGGAGGAGCTTGCCTTGAACCGGAGACTATCAATACTCTAGAGCGCCAGCTCTGATGGTGGGGGAGGTGAGCTGGGAGGAGTCACCCATGGTGACTGAAGGGATCTCAACAACACCACCTGGGTTACCCACCCATTCAGAAGTGGGAAGGAGGCTAGGCGTGGTGGCTCCTGCCTGTAATCCCAGCACTTTTGGGGGACTGCAGCTGGAGGATCACTTGAGCCCGGGAGTTTGAGACCAGCCTGGGCAACACAGCAAAAGCCCATCTCTATAAAAAATACAAAAATTAGCCGAGAGTGGTGGTGTACACCTGCAGTCCCAGTAACTGGGGAGGCTGAGGTGGGAGGATCACTTGAGTTGGAAAGGTTGAGGCTGCAGTGAGCCATGATTGCACCACTGCACTCCAGCCTGGGCAACAGCAAAACCCTATCTCAAAAAAAATTAATAGGCCAGGCATGTGGCTCATGCCTGTAATTCCAGCACTTTGGGAAGCTGAGGTGGGTGGATCACTTGAGGCCAGGAGTTCAAAACCAGCCTGGCCAACATGGTGAAACCCCATCTCTTCTAAAAATACAAAAAAAAAAAAAAAAAACCTGGGTATGGTAGTGTGTGCCTGTGGTCCCAGCTACTCAAGAGGCTGAGTCAGGAGAATGGTTTGAACCCAGGATGCAGAGGTTGCAATGGGCTGAGATTGCACCACTGCACTCCAGCCTAGGTGACAGAGCAAGACTCTGTCTCAAAAAAGAAAATAATAATAATAATAACAAGAGGCCAGGTGGGGTGGCTCACGCCTGTAATCCCAGCAGTTTGGGAGGCTAAGGCAGGTGGATCATGAGGTCAGGAGGTCGAGACCGGCCTGGCCAATATGGTGAAGCCTCATCTCTACTAAAAATATGAAAATTAGCTGGGTGTGGTGGTGAGCACTTGTAGTCCCAGCCGCTCAGGAGGCTGAGGCAGGAGAATCGCTTGAACTTGGGAAGCGGAGGTTGCAGAGAGCCAAGATTGTGCCATTGCACTCCAGCCTGGGCGACAGAGCGAGACTCTGTCTCAAAAAAAAAAAAAAAAAAAGCAGCAGCCTGGGGAGGGGGACCTTAAAGGCCATCACAGTAACAATGAAAACTGAGGCCCAGAAAAGTCAAGTTACTCCCCCGAGGCCACATGGTGAGAGGCAGCAGAACCCACCCGAGCCCTCTCAGCACCTCTCACCTTGCGCCAGAGCAGCTGGGCCTGCGGCAGCCCCGTGCCCTCGATCTCGTGGCGCATGCTGTTGAAGAGAGCCACGCCATACTGGTCTTCATAGAACTGGAGGAACTCCGTCAGGATCGTCCCGGTTTTTTCTGGAAGAGAAGAACAAACAGGAGTTTGAGGTCCTCAGGGAAGTTGATGCATCTCAATCCTCCTCCAGGCAGGGGTGGCTGCAAAGCCCCAAATTCCTGCATGTGGAATTGTTTGCACAAGCTCCTTGTGCTCATCTGTGCTGAATTTCTGGCCAGAGCCGCGAGTTTCCTGTGAAAACCAAGCGCCTTGGTAAAGGGTGAACCTCCAGATGGGGAAGTGGGCAATGGCCATAGACAGAGAATCAAAATTCACAAATGCAAACGGAACCAAGACTCCATTTCCTCTCGTCACACTGGTGGGGACGTGCAAAAACAGGCCATGTCACCCAGAGCTGGGGGTGTCAGGAATGGGGACAGCCGTTTTTTGGGGGTGGGTGTCCAGTCCTTCGATGCTCCCACCTCTAGGAATCTACCCCATAGAACGAAGCGCAGGAGGCCACGGAGGTGAATGTGCACTGAGGCCATAGCGCGGGGAGGCGGCGGGGAACAGCTGAACGTGACCTCTAGAGATGATCGGTATATACTGGTTCACCCAGGATGGTAAAAAGTAAAAAGATGGAGGGGGCCGGGTGTGGTGGCTCCCAGCACTTTTAGAGGCTGAGGTGGGTGGATCAACTGAGGTCAGGGGTTCTAGACCAGCCTGGCCAAGATGGCAAAACCGTCTCTATCAAAAATACGAAAGTTAGCCGGGTGTGGTGGCAGGCACCTGTAATTTCAGCTACTCAGGAGACTGAGGCAGAAGAATCACTGGAACCTGGAAAGCGGAGGTTGCAGTGAACCAAGATCGCACCACGTACTCCAGCCTGGGCAACAGAGCAAGACTTCATCTCAAAAAAAAAAAAAGATGGTGGGACCTAGCCTGATAGGTGCCAATAAAAGGAAGGGAGCTCGTGCTCCATTAAGTAAAGCAAGCAAGTGACAGAGTCACCTGTTGACTATCACCTCATTAAAAAAACTCTTTCTGGCCAGGTGCAGTGGCTCACACCTATAATCCCAGCACTTTGGGAGACGAAGGCAGGTGTATCGCTTGAGCCCAGGAGTTTGAGACCAGACTAGGCAACACACCAAGACCATGTCTCTACAAAAACAAAAGTTTGGCGAGGCGCAGTGGCTCACACCCATAATCCCAGCACTTTGGGAGGCCGAGGTGGGCCACTTGAGGTCAGGAGTTTGAGACCAGCCTGGCCAACATGGCGAAACCCCATCTCTACTAAAAATACAAAAGTTAGTCAGGCATGGTGGCAGATGCCTGTAATCCCAGCTACTCAGGAGGCTGAGGCAGGAGAATGACTTGAACCTGGGAGGCGGAGGTTGCAGTGAATCAAAATTGTGCCACTGCACTTTAGCCTGGGTGACAGAGCAAGACTCCGTCTCAAGGAAAAAAAAAATATACAAAAATTAGCCAGGTGTGGCGGCATGTGCCTACAGTCTCAGCTATTTGAGAGGCTGAGGTAGTAGGATCATTTAAGCCGGGGGAGGTCGAGGCTACAGTGAGCTATGATTGTGCCACTGCACTCCAGCCTGGGCGACAGAGCACGACCCTGTCTCAACACACATAACAAAACCATAACTGCTCCTGTTTGTGCATATAGATGCCTTAGGCTTGGGCGCTTGGAGGAGGTCTGGAGGGCAGCATGCCAGGCTGGGAAGGGCAGGACTGCTGGATGTGGGAGTGGGGAACGCAGAGTGAGCTTCCTTTTCTATTTCCTTTTATAGCATTCGAATTATTTTATAATCATGATTCCTTTCATAATAAAAAACATTCTAAAAGTAATGCCTCTACCAAGTGAACACGCTTTCTGCTTTCACTGGCCATTTGCTCCTGTCTCCTAAGCAGTTTCTGAATGGAGGTGAGTGTTATGGCCTTGAGAGGCTCGGGCCACATCAGGCTCAGTATGTGTGCTCCCGGGCACCCCATGTTCAGATGAAGGACAAGGCCCAGAGAGGGTCTTGGACCCATGAGAGGAGATGCTTCCTGTTCCTAAGAAGCTGCAGCTCTCGTCCCCACCAGGATCTGTGCTGGCCCACTGTGTGGCTCTCCTCTCTGGGCCTCGGTTTCCCCCCAAGCACTGAGAGGCTGGATTTGATGATGGACAGGCCCCGTCCCCTCTGACAGTCTTGGATTCCAGGTTTCAAAGACCTGGTCCTTTCTCAAAAGGAGCTGGCAGGACCCTGCCCCCGCCTCGGCCAGTCTCCAGGTACCGAGGGCACCTGGCTAGGATGACACCTCATACCATCCTCTCCGTAGCTCTGTGAGGTAGCACCCGTGTTATCCCCACTGTACAGAGGAGGTAACTGAGGTCCAGGGAGGTTAAGTCACTAGCACAAGATCACACAGCCACTGGGTGGTGGAGCTAGGATGCAGTCCCAGGTCCCTGCCAGGAGGTGGTGGCCTGCGAGGGCTAAGAGTACATGCCACGTGCCATGCCTCACAGCTCATATCCAGGGTACCGGGCACATGACCCTCCTGGGTGTCTGCCCACACTCCGGGCCCTGCCTCTGATGGGGGTAGGGGGATGTCCCCCAACCCCTCTCCACAGACCCTGTCCCTCCCTGTGCTCCCCTTTCCTGGAATGAGGTTACGTCTGTCCAGATTCCAGTTTTGGGGGAGGAAGGGGAGAACAAATGAGGAATTTGCTTTGAACGCCTATTTTTTTTAACACCATAAACAACCAGAACTCTCTCCGAGACCCATGGGAATTGTTTTGAAAAATGATGAGGCAGAGAGGGAGCAGGTGGAAGACAGTCATACACTGGGGCTGATAGAGAAAAAAAAGAGGATGGAAGCTGACAGTAACGTCGGTACCATCATTGTCATCGTCATCATCACCATTTACGGAGCACCAAACCTGTGCTGCGGCAGGTTTTACGCATGTGAACCCAGAGAATCTCCATGACAACCCCAGGGAGCCAGTGCTGCTGTTCTCCTATTTCCCAGGAGGAGTTCAGCCACGCACCCCCTGGATATTCTATCAATGTGGCTGGCAGGATGGGCAGGCTTGGGCCTGTAGGTCTCAGAGGTCCTTTGGCCGTGGTTCCGGGGCCCCCAGCCAGCCCCGGTGCACCCAGCCCGCAGACAGAGCATTCTTTCCACACAGAGCATTATTTCCCGAAGGGCTAGAGTCTGCCCTGGAAGGAGCTGCCATGGCTGTGAGGACTCACACCCAGCTCTGCCTGACCGCAGCCCATGCTCAGCTGCCCGGACAGCACAGCCCAGATATCGAGTCCAGGCAGGGAGTAGCTGGGTTCAGAAGGACCCCTGCACAGAGCTGGGGAGAACATAAGAGGGCAAGATGGAGCCAGGAGAAGGCCCAGGCATGTCCCATCAAGGGACAGTTGAGGCCCAAGTTGGGCAGGGCTGTGGACCAGAGAGGAAGGTGCAGGAAGCTCTGAGGAAGGGAGGGATGGGAGCGTGGGGACCCGCTACCCTTCAGGGTGGGAGCTGAAGGTCAAGGCAGGAGCTGAAGGTCAAGTCTTTGGGCCAGGGCGGTGCTGGGCCAAGGGGGCCCAGGCAAAGGCCAGGGGTCCATGGATGCAGTTCCCTCTGGGTTTCTCACGTTGGCCCCAGGTGGAGCCAGAGTCGCTCACTACCCAGCCTTGCTCTCAGAATTCAGGAGTCAAGTGGGTCGGGTAGGTAGGGCTGGAACTCTGCTGGAGGGTCTGGTCTCCTTTTGCTCACCATTGGATCCTGGGCACTGGGCCTGGCACAAGCAGATGTCGGGGAGGGGTTGGAAGAGTAGGGGGTTGGTCCAGTGACCAAATAGTTACTAAGTCCAAACAAGGGAAGGCCTCAGGGTAGGCATCGGGGGGAAACTGAGGGAGCAGCAGACTGGAGGTAGGGGGACGGCATCAGCAAGGGGTCAAGGACCTTAAGGATGGTGCCCAGGCAGCATCAGGAAGCCAGCCCTGCTCAGCAGAAAGGTGGCTGCCAAGGCAAGCTGGAAAGGGAGGACCACGGGGAACAGGGCCACGGACAGCTTCTTGGCACCTTCTTCCAAGCACATTCTTGAGAGATGTCTTCAGCCAGCGTGGAAAGAACCGCCATGTGCTTAGTACAGAGGAAGCAACCCAGACACGCAGAAGATGAGGACTCAGGCGCTGGGGGCCCCAGGTGTGGAGGCCAGAGGGGCCTAGCCTGGACGAAGGGTTTGCAGGGGCCTTCCTGGCCAGGCCCTGTTGGAAGAGGACCCAGGTGGGCACTGCAACCCTGGCGGGGGCTCAAACATAGGGCCCAGCCTGGCCACGGCCTCACCTGCTGAGCTCTGGGGCCACCGCCCAGGCGGCCCCCACCCAGTACCCCATTTCTTCCTCCACCCAGTACCCCACTTCTTCCCCTGCCCCGTACCCCACTTCTTCCCCCCGCTCAGTACCCCACTTCTTCCCCCTGCCCAGTACCCCACTTCTTCCCCCCACCTAGTACCCCACTTCTTCCCCCACCTAGTACCCCACTTCTTCCCCCCGCCTAGTACCCCACTTCTTCCCCCCGCCCAGTACCCCACTTCTTCCCCTGCCCAGTACCCCACTTCTTCCCCCACCCAGTACCCCACTTCTTGCCCCTGCCCAGTACCCCACTTCTTCCCCCACCCAGTACCCCACTTCTTCCCTCAGTACCCTTCTTACCCCACCTAGTACCCCACTTCTTACCCCGCCCAGTACCCCACTTCTTCCCCCACCTAGTACCCCATTTCTTACCCCGCCCAGTACCCCACTTCTTCCCCCACCCAGTACCCCACTTCTTCCCCCGTCCCAGTACCCCACTTTTCCTTCATGCTCCCTGCAGTGGCTCTCTCCCTGGCACTGTCACTTCAGGATTTTACAACTCAAATTCCCATGTGGCATCCTGGCCTGGGTGTCTGTGGGGGTCCCGAGCCCGGGCACCCCTCTTTCCTCCACACTTGCCCACAGCACCTCTTCCCATTTCCTGCCACAGCCTCTGGAGACCCACACACCACGGATTTGGGGCGGATGTTGAACAGGGCCTCCAACACTCAGGCTTGCCACCCTGTTAGGGGAATGTGAGCCAGAGAGGGTGAGCGGCTCAGCTAGGTCACACAGCCAGATGGAGGCAATCAGGTTCGAGCCATAGCCGGCTGCATGCCCCCCTCCTGGTCCTGGCTCTGGCCACTGTCTACAGGGCCCCAAAGGCCCCCCTACCTCCCCTTAGAGGGCGGAGAGGAAACGGGCTGTGGCCCCATCTGCAGAGGCAGGGCTGGCCCGCAGGTCCCGGAGGCCTCAGCTAGTAGGAGCGATCACTCACTTCTGCCAGCTACAGAGAGGCTGGGGCGGGGCGGTCTGAGGTGTGTGCCAGCCTCGTCGCCTTCCACATTTTCTCATCCATCCTGCCTCCCTGCACTGACTCAGCCCAGGTGCTGCTGGCGAGAAGGCAGGGGATGGAGGGGGTGGGATTGACAGAGCCTGTCCCACAGTTCCAGGTGCCCAGCCTCCTGGTGAGGAGCTGGGAGTCAGGGCCAGAGTCCCCGCCCCGCCACATGCCAGCCCTGCAAGCGCCTGACTCTCTCGGAGCCTCCCGTTCTTCCTCTGTAAATGGGCCTCTCCGAAGAAGAAGCCGTTCTGAGCTCTGCACTCCGCAGGAGGAGGATAGCGCTTGAGGTGCTCAGCCCCAGGCTCCACAAATGTCACTGTCAATCACCACAGCCCTCAGCTTAGAACAGCAGTCCCAAGAGACTGTGAAATGTTTATTAGCAGTGTAACTTTTATAGTTTGAAATAATCCAATAACGATTTGTTTTCTGAAGAACTGGGACAAGAATCACAAAATAAAAATAATGATAAGGGGCTTTCCACAGATAAAGACGCGGGGGCCGAGGGAGACGGCGGGGCCCTGCATGTGGTGAGGGGTCCCGCCTGACCGTGGCTGGGCTCCCCTGGCTCTGGCACCCAGAGCCATCGGTTGCCCCCTTTTCACCCTCTGCCAACAGGAGCTAAGCCCACCCCAGTCAGACACAGGGCCCACCGGTCCTCTGCCGAACACATACCATTCTTCAAATGGCCCCAGAGGTGAGTGCAGGGAAATCAAACCATCACTTTACAGGTGTATAAACCGAGGCTCAGAACAAGGCCACTCTGCCAGTCCACAAAACCTGCTGAGATCCCTCGCAGGCTGTCACCAAAGACGCCTGCCTGTAGGGGTCCCGATTCCCTTCTTAGCCCACGAGGGCAGCGTGCGAATTCTGGGAGTGGAATTGAGGGTCCTGGTCTGTGCCCAGGAACCTCGGGGAGCCACCCCAATCCCAGGCCTCTTTCTCCACGTGGTGTCTCCATAGGTACTGGGCTGCATCCACCACTGAAGAGGCCACTTTTGGCGATGCGGAGCCAGAGCAAAACTTACGACACACACTCGTGGGTTTGTTGTAGAGCTGAGTCAAGCCTTTCTGCGAGTTGATTGAATAAGGGGGTGCTCTGTGGATCGTAGGGGGGCTCTGCTCCCAATATGACTGGAACCTTGCCTCCAAGGACTGCACCCCATGGGGCTATTGAGGGTGACTGAGAAGGACCCCCTCACAAGCCAGTCTTCCTAATTCTGTCCCTGGAACCACAGAGTTTGCCCGGGATAGGCACCTGTCCACTGAAAACTTACTGCATGCTCCACAGCCTGTTTCATCCTAATAGGTATTAGTATCCCATCTTACAGATAAGAAAAGTGAGACTCAGGCTAAACACAACGGCTGCCACCCAAGAAGTGCTCAGTCAGTGTCATGTGGCTATTTAGAAACGCAATGGTGCAGCTGAGTGTGGTGATGTGCACCTGTAGTCCCAGCTACTCAGGAGGCTGAGGCAGGAGAACCACTTGAACTTGAGAGACAGAGCTTGCAGTGAGCCTAGATTGCATCACTGCACTCCAACCTGGGCAACAGAGCAAGACTCCATCTCAAAAAAAAAGAAAAGAAAAGAAAAGGAAAAGAAATGCAGAGTTGTGCGGCCAGGCATGGTGGCTCCCGCCTGTAATCCCAACACTTTGGGAGGCCAAGGTGGGTGGATCACCTGAGGTCAGGAGTTCAAGACCAGCCTGACCAACATGGAGAAACCCCATCTCTACTAAAAATACAAAAATTAGCCGGGCGTGCCTGTAATCCCAGCTACTTGGGAGGCTGAGGCAGGAGAATTCTTGAACCTGGGAGGCAGAGGTTGGGGTGAGCTGAGATCGCGCCGCTGCACTCCAGCCTGGGCAACAAGAGCAAAAAAACTCCATCTCAAAACAAAACAAAACAAAAAAACAGAAATTAGCCAGACGTGGGTGGTGGGCATCTGTAATCCCAGCTACTGGGGAGACTGAGGCAGGATAACTGCTTGAACCCAGGAGGTGGAGGCTGTAGTGAGCTGAGATCGTACCACTGCCCTCCAGCCTGGGTGACACAGTGAGACTCCATCCCCACCCCCAAGAAAAAAAAACACACACAAAAAGAAATGCAGTTGTGATCACATCTGGAATTCACTATATACTTAAAATGGATACTTTATACAAAGACTGTGTGTTAGAGACATCTCACAGT
Organism: Aotus nancymaae; assembly: GCF_030222135.1. NCBI lineage: Eukaryota > Metazoa > Chordata > Mammalia > Primates > Aotidae > Aotus > Aotus nancymaae. Next base: position 4,521,132 of record NW_026988414.1, on the reverse strand, counting down.
AGGAAAAATTACGGATCGGGCTGACTGATCTTTTGGGAATGATAGATATGTGGAAAAAATACAATAAAGATCTAATTCAGGTCAGACAAAAAAAAGAAAGTGAGGCTCAGAGAGACTCACTGACTCACTCAAAGACACACAGCCTGGAGGAGAAAGAGGTGGGTTTTGGACCTTGTCTCCCACCAAAGCCTGCCCAGAGCCCCACCCTGCAAAGCCTCTCATCCCAGTGGCCCCTCACGAGGACCCACAATGCCATTTTCAAAGCCCTGGCTTTCCATTCTCTTGCCGGGTTCTTGCCCAGTCACAAAAAGGAGGCAAGACAACGCTTTACTATCCTCATTTTACAGATGAGGAAACTGAGGCTCAGAGGGCAAAGTGACCTTCCTAGGCCACAGCTGGCAGGTGTCAGAGCCGGGGCTGAGGTCTAGGGTCTCCAGCTCCACTGGCCCCCGTCGGGTCGGAGCTGGTGGAGAACCAGCAGACCCACTGGAGCCTTACTTCTTCATCCTCACTGGGCCCTAATTTTCCTACCTTTAAAATGGGAGGGTGGGTCCCTGTCAGCTCAGCTGACTGAAAATCTCAACGACAATCTAATCAGTATTTCCCTGGCCCGAGGAACTGACAGGGATGCTGGCCTCAGCACCTCCTGTGAGCTGCTGGTGAGTCAGCTCTGACCAGCAGCTGATCACAGCCCCCTCAGGCTTGGCAGAAGGATTGAGGAGAGGACTAGGCACCCCCGCACCACCACCTGCAAACGAGGCACCATTTCTTCACGGACACACAGGCTCTGGGTTCAAGTCCCAGCTCTGCCACCTATGAGCTGTGTGGCCTTGGCCAAGGCACTTCCCTCTCTGAGCCTTTATTTTCCCCTCTGCAAAATAGCACAACAGTATCTACCTGATTATGTTTTGAGAGGATTAAACGGGCTGCTGAGCACGAAGCCCTTTACCCTGGCAAGAAGGGGGCACGTTACCAATGGGGACACCTATGAAATGTCTCTTGTCAAGGTTCCTCTAACCCACAGTGAGGCCTTTGAAACAGGCTGAGTGTGCAGCCTGGCCCACCCAGGACCAGTGCCAACAGCAGCCAAGGCGGCCACACGTTAATTAATCTCTGATTTTTCACACTGACAACGTTAAGGACCACACTACTTCCTGTGCAGATAGCGAGGCTGGGCAAGAACTGGGGAGGCCCCAGGGTAGCCTGGAGGCTTGGGGAGCTGGGGGATGGGATATCAGGCCCACTGTGCAGATAGGGGAACTGAAGCTTAGAGAGGAGAAGGGGCTTGCTGAGCTGAGAATGGAGGAAGGAGGACACAAGTCCTCAGAAAATGGACCTAAAAAGGCGCATCCCGGAGAGCCTCAAACGCCAAGCTAAGGAGTTCCTTCTTTGCCTTCTCATGACGCTCCCCAGACCCACTACGTGCCGGACCTGTGCTAAACATCTTACTTGGACCCATCCCCCAGTTCTTCAACTCAACCTCAGGCCAGGTGGTATTAGTATTGGCAGAACATTTCAGACCAGGTGACTGAGAGCTGAGTTCCTCTACCAAGTGACGTCGCCGAGGAGAGGCAGAGGCAGGATCTGCACCCAGGTCCCGATCTTATGCCTAAGCTTGAAACCCTGATCCACGAGGACGGTGGGCCCAAGAGGAAGAGGGCCACCTCCCGCTGTGACTGCACCCAGCTCATGTCCACCATGGGGACTGCACACAGGTGCCAGCCCTGGTTTGGCCCAAGTGGAGGGCACCATGCCAGACCCATCCCTGGCTCATCTGGTCTCTCCAGTGGGCTCCGAGGACACACCTCACCCACGAGGCCCGGCCCGGTTTCAGGGTTTCAGGGCTGAGAGGTTTGCCGACAGAAACCAGGCAGGTGACAGCACCCTGCAGGGTGGGGCAGGCTCAGAACCTGCCCACCTGGTTCCCAGGGCATAGGGAGCAGGTCCAGCATGGGGAGGTAGGGGAAGGAGGGGGGCGCCGACCCCACCCACCCCAGAGCCGTGGGACCAGCAGAGGCAGAGTAGGGGCAGGGATTCCATTTTCCCAGGTCTCAAAGTTGTCCAAAGCACCACCATCTCCATCATGTGCCTGGGACAGCAAAGAGAGCTTGGGGTCCAGAGAGGTGGTGACACTCTCCTAGGGCCACACAGCATGTCCAACAGAGCTGGGTTGGCATAGCCCAGTGCCTTGCCCAGGGCCTTTCTACTCACCCCCACCTACTGTCACAATCAGCACACAACAGCAGCAGCCACTTGTCAGCACCACCTCTGTGCCCAGCATGGCACTGCACATGCAAGCTCATTATTTTATGCATTGTCCCCACTTCCCAGAGGAGAACACTGAGGCTCAGAGAGGCTAAGCGACTTCTCCAGGGATACACAGCTTGTAAAAGACATGAACTCAGAACAGGAAACCAATGTTTGGGCAAATCCATCTCATACCTGGCCTCCACGCAGCACCAGCCCGTGGGCGGCACCATGGGAAGGGCGCACACAGGGCTCCTGCTCAGTCCCTGTAATCAGGTGGAAAGTAGCAGGGGCAGGAGGAGTAATGACAGGCTCCATCAAGCAGCAGGAGGGGACCAACAGCCCACCCACGGGAAGAGGCTGAGCCAGCAGCCAGAACCTGGCAGCCCAGGGAGGGACAGGTCAGCTGAGTATCCCCCACCCAGTCAATTCCTGTCCAGAAGGGGAACAGCACCAGAGAAGGCAAGGGACGGATCCCAGGTCCCTCCACAAGCCACCCCTGGAAGAAGGGGCACAATGGCAGATCCCTGGGATGCCCCCCTTCTGGGCCCAAAAGAAACAGGGCCTATGAGATTCCCACCCCCACCATGACCTGGCCCCCAGCAAAGGCCCAACAGGGTGAGGTAGGCTCGCCAGTGCCCAGGGGCCAGTCAAGGGGCCAGTACAGCTCCACCCAGCCTGCACCTCTAGTCACTGCCCCCCAGACAGGCCACTCCCGTCCTGTGCCTGCCGCAGCCACCAAAATCCTGCCTACACCATCCTGGCTGCCTCTGATCCTTCCCACACACAGGGGCCACAGGGGAGTCGCCCGAAGCTTCCTGGTTCAGAAAACTTCCAGTGGTACAGCTTCTGCCGCCTCTGGGATGGAGCTGAGCTCCTCGCCATGCCCGCAGCCCCAGAGTCGTCTGGGGTCTTGCAGAGGCTGCTACCTATGTCCAGAGCACATTCTTCTGCCAAGCTCACTCTTCAGCCCTCCACCGTGCATCCTTCCCCTGGAAAGCCCCAGGCTGGGTGGGAGTCCTCCGCCTATTCCCACAGCCCACCGCAGGCCTCCTCGTGGGTAAAGGTCTGTTCCTGGTGTGACTCCCACAGGCAGCACCCCTGCTCCTAGGGCAGGGCCTGGCACATAGCGGAAAAGGAAGGGAAAACCACAACAAGAAGCCAGAATCTCAGGCCAGACCCACCCCCAAAAGAGAGCCACCACGCCACTGAGAATAAGCCCCCACACGCCCCGGAGATTGCTCACCACAGAAACGGAGGCTTACCTCCAAGCAGACCCTTGGCTGGGTCCTGGGGATGAGGACATGTGCACTGCACTGTCCTTCCTTGGGAAGGTGGCTGCCACCAACATTTCCCTCCCTGCTGGCCTTGGGTGCCCCAAAGGGACCCTCAGCTGGGTCACCCCTTCCCTGAGGCAGTATTTTTTTTTTTTTGAGATGGAGTCTGACTCTATAGCCCAGGCTGGAGTGCAATGGCACGATCTTGGCTCATCGCAACCTCCGCCTCCCAGGTTCAAGCGATTCTTCCGCCTCAGCTTCCCAAGGAACTGGAATTACAGGGTCCCGCCACCATACCCAGCTAATTTTTTGTGTTTTTAGTATAGACAGGATTTCACCCTGTTGGCCAAGCTGGTCTTGAACTCCTGACCTCAGGGGATCCACCCACCTCGGCCTCCCAAAGTGCTAGGATCACAGGCATGAGGCATTGCGCCTGGCCCCCTGAGGCCAGTTATGAACAAGGAAAAACTTCTTCCCATAAAGACATTATCCCACAGCACGCCGAGGCCAAGCCATGTGGCCCTGCACAGGCCAGCCCTCAGCTAGGGACTTCCAGTGCGAGATCATGCTCCACTCTCAAAACGGCGCAGGGAGAAAAGCTCTGCCACCACGCCAGGAACAAAGGCACAGAACAGTTAGGGAGCCCCCACCCCGCAGCAAGTGGGTGTCGTGCTGGCTGCGGACACCTCACACCATTTGACATAGACCCTGACAAGAGCTGCAGGAAGTGGTGCAGGAATCACCCCCCACCCATCAAGACAGGCTGGAAGGTCCAGGGCCTTGTCCCAGGTCAGCCGGGAACCAAAATCCAAGCTGGGGTGTGAGCCTAGGCTGGCGGAACCTAGACTGCAGGGACTGTGGAAACATCTGGAAGCTGGTCGGGTAAAGCATTTGTAAAGCATCTCCCTGGGCTCTGATGGTCACAAGGGACTGTGGACTCATCTGTCACCACAGGCCTGACATGCTGAAGCCCACAAGCAGGTTACAGAATCACATCCAAGATCCGCAACCTCGGCCCCCTCTCCTTCCCGTCCCCACAGCCTGGGCATCTCTCGCCTGCATCAGGCATTCACTACCTCCACATCTTCATCTGTGCTGCGCCCTCTGGCTGGAACACCCTTCCCTTCAATTCCACAGTTCACAATCTTAGCCAGACTTATTATTTCTTTTTCTGAGATGGAGTTTTGCTCTTTTTGCCCAGGCTGGAGTGTAATAGCATGATCTCGGCTTACTGCAACCTCCAACTCCTAGGTTCAAGCGATTCTCCAGCCTCCAGAGTAGCTGGGATTACAGGCACCTGCTACCACGACTGGCTAATATTTTTGTATTTTTAGTAGAGAAGGGGTTTCACTATGTTGACCAGGCTGGTCTTGAACTCCTGACCTTGGATAATCCACCTGCCTTGGCCTCCCAAAGTGCTGGGATTACAGGCATGAGCCACCGCACCAGGCTAGCCAGACCGTCAAGGCCCTGCTCACACACCCTCTCCTCCATCACACTGTTCTTCAGTGTCCCATTTGCATATAATTATAATCATAACTGCAGCATGAGCTAATACGTGTAACAGCTCAGTGCCAGGCACAGAGGCAGATCCCATATATGTTAACAATTATGGTCCAAATTATGTCATTTAACCCTCACTGGGACATACTGCTAAACCCATTTTATGGATGAGAAATCTGAGGCTCCCAAGAGGTTAAGTGACTTTCCCAGTATCACAGAGGTAAGAGCAAAACTGGGATATGAGCTCAAACCTGCTTCTGTTCACTGCTCAAACGGCACCAGAAGAGAGAAGAGCTCAGAACCATTTGCTGACTCTCTGCTGGGACATTGCTCGCTCAACTGGCAGCTTCCCGGGTTGGAATGGTATCTCATTCACTTCTGTATCCCTGGCACCTAGCATGGCACTGGCCTTGGGAGAGGAGGGTGGGTTTCTCACAGAGATGGGTATGTTCTGGAGCCATGCTTAAAACAAGAAGCAAACCCTGAGCTCAGAACAGCCTCTCTGGGCCTCAGTTTCCTTATCTGTAAAATGGGCATAATATCATAGCCCCCCACCACCACCTCCCCAGGTTGCTGGGGTGGGGGGCACTCAGGAGACATTGGCTTTTGTTGCTAACACCAGGACAGGTCTGGGTGAGCCCATAAGGACACATGGCTGTTCCTCCCTCCCTCCCTTCCTCCCTTCCTTCCTTCTTTCTTCCCTCCCTTCCTCCTTCCCTCCCTTCTCTCTCTCTCTCTCTCTCTCTTTCTCTCTCTCTTTCTTGTTCCGCTCTGTCACCCACACTGGTGTGATGGTGCGATCTCGGCTCACCGCCTCCACCTCCCAGGTTCAGGCGATTCTCCTGCCTCAGCCTCCCGAGTAGCTGGGAATACAGGCATGTGCCACCACAGCCAGCTGATTTTTGTATTTTTAGTAGAGACAGGGTTTCATCATGTTGGCCAGGCTGGTCTCAAACTCCTGATCTCAGGTGATCCACCCACCTCAGCCTCCCAAAGTGCTGGGGCTACAGGCGTGAGCCACCACGCCCGGCCATGGCTGTTACCTTGGCCTTTGGTGCTGGCAGAATCCCTGCCATGGCACGTTCCCTCATTCATGGGCCAGCCACATACTCCTAACAGGCCACTGGACCTGGGAAGGGACCTCCAAGATCAGGTCTAAACTATCTTTTGGACAGATGGAGAAACTGAGACTGGGGAAATGGGGAAAAGTTGCCCAGGGTCCCATTGCCCTGTTCATGACCCAGCTCCTCTGAGACCAGCGTGGGAAGAAACGAGTGGGACTTTCACACCCAGAGCAGGAAATCTGGCCTCTGGCCTTGGGGACCCTGTCTAGAGTGCTCTCCTAGCACCTTGGCGTGGCCAACTCCTCTTTCTCCTCCCCAGGCTCAAATGCCACCTCCTCGGAACCCTCCCTCCAGACAAGTCCCGGCCTCCCAGGCCTCCACACCCTCCCTGGCCTCCACTCCCACCGTCCCTGGCTGGCTTCCTGGCATCCCCCTCACCCACAGTTAACGCCTCATCTGAGATACTCCCTGCTGCTCTCCACTGTCTCCCAGCACCTGGCTCCTGCCTAGCCCAGGGGGGTGCCTGATAAACAAGTGAACAGCCTCAGGCGCCAAGCAATGGGCTGGGGCGCAATCGGAGGGCACAGGCCGTCTGGGTCTCATCACGGAGGCAGGTCAGACCCAACAGAGCCAGGAGTCAGCCGGGGATTTTCATAAGGCCGCCTTGAAAACTCTTCTCGGTTAGCAAATATTTAACCAGGGCTGGGCCACAACAGGTCTGGTGGGGAAGGGTGAGCTTTGAGGCAGGAGGGCTGGGAGGGGAGGGCAGTGAGGCGGAGGCCCAGAGAAATGCCCCCAAAAAAATGGGTGACGGAAAACCCACCCAGTGGGGCTGCCCTTTCCTTTACACCTCGAGGCCGCCTGAGTGGGAGGAAGTCATTCCCATCTTGACACAAACAGAAGGAAACAAAAGCCCTCTCATCCCCTCCTGCCCCCAACCCCGCCTGCCTGGCAGCGGCCCCAACCCACAGCCCACAGTGGCGGCTTGTTCTGGGAGCCCAGGATGAGGCATCCCTGCCGGCTGGGAACACAGATCCTCGCTGGGGAGGGCAGTGGAGGGGGTGCACAGGCCCCCAGCAGCGTCACCACCTAGGGCAGGACCCACAGTCCAGGGGATGGGCACTTGAGTCTGCCGCCTGCAGTCCCCCGACCGAGGCCACGCCTGAGGAGGAGGCTGATCTATGACAGGAACTGTGCAGACACGACCCTCCCCTCCCCTCACATGGAGTCACCCATTCCTGTTGACTTTTTCTCAGCAACATCTCTGACCTTCATTCCTTTCTTGCCAACCTCACCACCTCCGTGGGAGCCTGAGTCTCAGTCAGCCACCTGTCAAAACTGCCCCAGGCTCCAGAGAAGCATCCCCACACTGTCTGTCCCCAGGTGTTCATAACCCCTCTCTCGGCCACGTCCAGGGCCGAGGCTGGACTGGGAACCAGGGTGGTTTGTTGTGGCTCATGTACATTGGCAGGTGCCCCCCTCGGGCATGGACCCCTACCCTGGGCCTGTTTGAGACCCCACCACCAACGTTCCTCTTGGCGTCCAGCCTGGAACTGGACCTTGAGATGTCCAGGAAGAGCCTGTGGTTGAGCCCTTCCCCCAGGATGTCACCAGTGTCACCACCCAGCCCCGCCCCATCAGCCAGGTCACAACCACTAGGGCAGGGCTGAGGACAGGACCCAGCCCAGATCCCATGTCCTCCATCAGCCAGCGCACGCCAGGCCAAAATGGCAGATGGCAGGTGAGGTGCCAAGGTCAGAGGAAGCTCTGAGGTTTCATCACGATGGCCAAGAAAGGGTTTATGTTGCTTTCCGTCATAATCAGCAATCCCAGGTCATTGAATACTCAGGAGAGAGTACCCAAATGAGGGAGACAGATTGTCAACAAAAACTACAATTTCTAGGACCCCCAACTGAGAGAAGCACAGGAGGTCACAGGAGCCCAGGAAGGTGACTGACCCAGCCTGTAGGGTCAGGGAAGCCTCCGGGAGGGAGGTAGCAGCTGAGACACGAAGAGTCCCTGCTAGCAGAAGGAGGAAGCTGAGAAGGGAGTGTGTGCCAAGCAGAGGACCCAGGAAAAGCAAAGATTCGGAAATGCATGAAAGAGTTAATCCATTCCACAAATATTTACCAGTACCTCCGAGGTCAAGAAGAACCCTTCAACAGTACAGTGTCAAGGTTCTGGAACCAGATCTCACTTCGAATCCTAACTCCACCCTTTGCTGGCTACAGGACTTTGAGCAACACATGGCTCAATTCTCTCTGAACCTCTGTTTCCTCAGCTGTAACGTGGGAGTAACAGCAACCTGGCCAGGTGCGGTGGCTCACATCCATAATCCCAGCACTTTGGGAGGTCACCTAAGGTCAGGAATTCGAGACCAGCTTGGCCAACATGGTGAAACCCCGTCTCTACTAAAAATACAAAAATAGGCTAGGCATGGTGGTGCGTGCCTGCAATCTCAGCTACTGGAGAGGCTGAGGCAGAAGAATCGTTTGAATCTGGGAAGCGGAGGTTGCAGTGAACTAAGATTGTGCCACTGCACTCCAGCCTGGCAACAGAGTGAGACTGGATCTCAAAACAAACAACAAAAAGAAAATAGCAACCTTATGATCCCCCATCTTGCAGGGTGTCATAAGGATTCAATGAAATGAGTAAACCCGCAGGGCCTGGACAAACACGGGCTCGTGTTATCAATGGCAGTGATGGAACCGCTCAAAGGAGCTCCATCTGTCCCAGCATTGGTGGCCAGACACCAGACACGCATGGTCAGGGTATACAGTGGTGTCTCTCTCTCTCTTTATTTTATTTTATTTTTTTTTTGAGATGGAGTCTTGCTCTGTCACCCAGGCTGGAGTACAGTGGTGCGATCTAGGCTCACCACAACCTCTGCCTCCCAGGTTCAAGCGATTCTCCTGCCTCAGCCTCCTGAGTAGCTGGGATTACAGACACATGCCACCACGCCCAGCTAATTTTCATATTCTTAGTAGAGACAAGTTTTTGTTTTTTTTTTGAGACAGAGTTTCACTCATTACCCAGGCTGGAGTGCAATGGCGCGATCTCGGCTCACCACAACCTCCGCCTCCTGGGTTCAGGCAATTCTCCTGCCTCAGCCTCCCGAGTAGCTGGGACTACAGGTGTGCGCCACCATGCCCAGCTAATTTTTTGTATTTTTAGTAGAGACGGCGTTTCACCATGTTGACCAGGATGGTCTCAATCTCTTGACCTCGTGATCTACCCGCCTTGGCCTCCCAAAGTGCTGGGATTATAGGCGTGAGCCACCGCGCCCGGCGAGACCAGGTTTTACCATGTTGGTCAGGCTGGTGTTGAACTCCTGACTTCATGATCCACCCGCCTCGGCCTCCCAAAGGGCTGGGATTACAGGAGTGAGCCACCATGCCCAGCCAGTGGCATCGTTCATTAGTGCTCATGGCAGTTCCCTGTCCCACATTTCATGCCACACAATGGGGACAAGCAAAGGGTGACTGAACAACAGCTCCCTGGTCCCTCAGCTGGCAGGTCACAGGATGAGGTGACATGCTTCAGTTCAATCTCTCTGGACCCTCATCCCTCACACTAATTAATCAGAAGGGAAAGTGGAGCAAGAAACATCAATGAAGACCTCTGAAAGCCAACACCCAAACAAACTGCACACATGAGACCCTGGGCAGACCACAGCCCCCTGCCCCGGGACACTGGCATGGAGGACGCTCTGGCCTCGCCGCCTCTCCCTTAGCTGTTGCATCTGTCACCAGAGATGCTGGCTGGGAAGATCAAGGGCCCTGAGTCCTCATCCAGCTCTGCTACTAACTCATATGTGGCCCTGGGCAATTTCCTGGTCCCTCCAGGACTCTGCTTCCTGTAGGCAGCCTCAGGGGGTGGAGATGTCCCAAGACCAAAAATGCTTTGTTGTTGCCAACTGCTGAACTCCACGAGGGCTTTCCTGCTGTCTTATATTTGTACTTCTCTTTTTTTTTTCTTGTCTTATTGCATTGACTAAGACGTCCAGATTGATGCTAATGAAAATACCTCTGGGGTTTCAACATTACGTTTCAAACTTGCTTGGTATGTGATGAATGAAGCTGTGACGGGCTGAGTATCAGGTAGGGGCTGCAATCAAAATACCTCTGGGGTTTCAACATTACGTTTCAAACTTGCTCGGTATGTGATGAATGAAGCTGTGACGGGCTCAGTATCAGGTAGGGGCTGCTCAGGGAAAGGAGGGAGGGCTTTGCTCCTCTCCCCAAACCTTAGAGTTGGATAATTCCCTGAAAAACAGATGCTGGGGAAGGTCAGCCGTAGTCATGCCTGGCCAAACAGAGCCCATCCTCAAGTCATCCACAGAAGACAGACAGGATCCCAGCAAGGGCTTTCTAACTGCCTCCAACGCCCAGAATAGGGTAGGGGACCCTGGGAGGTAGGGAGTGCCTCATCACTGGAGGTGTGCAAGCAGAGGCTGGAGGGTCAAAGAGCACCCACCTCCAAGAGTTGTTGTGAGGACTAAAGATGTGTGAGGCGCACCTGTCACCCTGCCTGACTGCCAAGAAGAACCCAATAAATGCCAGCATCTGTTCCAATAAGAACTAATAACTAAAAAGTGCCAGTCACTGTGGCCCAACCCCAATGGAAAAGGACTAAACTTGGATACACAAACCCCACACATCTCATTAGCCAAGCACCTCTACAGCCAACACCCTTTTCACTAAGTCCAAGTCGGGTTCTTCCCAAGCTGCCCTGTGACCTCTGCTCACCTACCACTCACACACATGTGTACGCCCACACACATGCACTCACAGGTGCATGCACACACATGCACATCCACGACATGTGGGTGCCCACACACATGTATACTCACACATGTGTGCACTCACACACATGCACACTTACACATGTGCACACACATAGGCATGCTGCTGCCTGCAGCTTCTGGCTCGCAGGGTCTTCTCAGCAAGTGGGATTGAGGAGGGGGGATTCTGCCTTCTCAAAGCCAGGGAGGGAAAGAAGGGGGAGCAGAGAATGAGAAAGATGAGCCAATATGAAAATCTACTCATGTGCTTGCCACTGGGCCAGAGGAAACCCAATCCCAGGCTGAAATGCCTTTATACGAATAGAAAAAGGAAAGTTTATTCAAATAACAAGACTCCCTTGGTCTGTGTTCTGAGCTCGGCCAGCAGGCGCAGGGTTTGCCCCACCCTCAGGTCACCAGCTGCAGGTGTCTTTAGGCTCCAGAGCAATAATTCATTGTTCTGTGTCTATCTGCCCCAGGACGGCAGGGACCCTGTCTATCTCACTCATAACATATGCCCAGCATCTAGCACAGCACTTGGCACATACATATTTGTCCCCTGACTGTGTGACATTAGACCACACAGTTCAGTCTCCCTGATGTGTTAAGACACCAGAGGAGGGGCCGGGCGCGGTGGCTCAAGCCTGTAATCCCAGCACTTTGGGAGGCCGAGGTGGGTGGATCACGAGGTCAAGAGATCGAGACCATCCTGGTCAACATGGTGAAACCCCGTCTCTACTAATACAAAAAATTAGCTGGGCATGGTGGCGCGTGCCTGTAATCCCAGCTACTCAGGAGGCTGAGGCAGGAGAATTGCCTGAACCCAGGAGGCGGAGGTTGCGGTGAGCCGAGATCGCGCCATTGCACTCCAGCCTGGGTAAAAAGAGCGAAACTCCGTCTCAAAAAAAAAAAAAAAAAAAAAAAAAAAGACACCAGAGGAGGATGAGGTTTTCCCAGAAAGGTTAACTCCAGCTTAAGGACAGACCCTTCCCAGCCCCAAGGGCCATATAAACCAGGGCCTCTCCAACCCCAGCATGGCCCAAGAGGCAGGATCATTCCTGCAAAGGTAGGGCTGGATTTGGGGCTGGGCCAGGCTAAGGTCACACATCAGCAGCAGAAAAGGTCACCACCCTGTCATGCAAACTAAGGCAGTCACCTAAGCTCAGATTCTCCGTGTCCTCTTCCTGCTTGGATCCTGTTAACTGATCCTTCACCTGCAAAGAGCCGGGAAACCAGAGCTGGCAGATCCTGCACTTCAAGCCCCTCTGGTCCCTCTGTGTTGGGCCGATGAAAGGCTGGAGTCCGCCAGCCACTCCCCTGGGGCACACAGTCACTCTGCTTCTGTGTCCCCATTAGAAAAAGGGAAGCCAGCGACCTCTGCCCCACAAAGGACAGATGGGACGGCTTTTTGAAAAAAAAAAAAAAAACTACAGGCCAGGTGCAGTGGCTCACGCCTGTAATCTGGGAGGCCAAGATAATCTGGATCACGAGGTCAGAATTTTGAGACCAGCCTGGCCAACATAGTGAAACCTGGTCTTTACTAAAAAATACAATATTGGCTGGGCACTGTGGCTCATGCCTGTAATCCCAGCACTTTGGGAGACCAAGGTGGGCGAATCATCTGAGGTCAGGAGTTCGAGACCAGCCTGGGTAACATGGTGAAACCCTGTCTCTACTAAAAATACAAAAATTAGCTGGGTGTGGTGGTGGGCGCCTGTAATCCCAGCTACTTGGGAGGCTGAAGCATGAGAATCGCTTGAACACGGGAGGCAGAGGTTGCAGTGAGTGGAGATTGCACCATTGCAGTCCAGCCTAGGTGACAGAGCAAGACTCCATCAATAAATAAATAAATAAATGACAAAATCAGCCAGACGTGGTAGCACATGCTGTAGTCTCAGCTACTTGGAAGGCTGAGGCAGGAAAATCAATAGAACCCAGGAGGCAGAGGTTGCAGTGAGCAGAGATCACAGCACTGCACTCCAGCCTGGGCAACAAGAGCACAACTCCATCAAAAAAAGAAGAAAGAGAGAAACAGAGAGAAAGAAAGATAGAGAAACAGAGAAAGGGAGAGAGAAAGAGAGAGAGAGAATGAGAAAGAGAGAAAGAGAGAGAAAGAAAAACACTACCACAGTGTCATGCACATGGGAGCTGCTGCCAGGCTGGCGAGAACCACAGCACCCATCTCTGGGAAGTTTTGGTTCCCTAGACACCCGTACTCTCACTCCTCTGGGCCTCTGTAGAGCTGCCCTCTGCCTGTAACTCTCTCCTCCTGTATCCTTTGTGGCTCACCTGAGAGGTCCCCTCCCCTAACAGGCCTCCCATGATGCTCCAGGTCTGGGTCAGGACTGCTCTCTGGTTCCCAAAGATGCCCTAAGCCCCAACCTCTGCTGGCGTGCCGTGCCAGGCCTGTCTTCCCAAAGGGGCCCCCAGGAGGATGAGAACCATGGCTGCCTCTCCATCCAGCAGCCCCAGTCCCAGCACACAGCCTGACACTGAGCAGGCTCTCAAACCATGGTGAATCAGTGGATTAATCCCATTAATTGATTTAAGCTTTCCAACACAGCACCGTTTACAACAACAAAAAATAGAGCCAGGCGTCATGGCTCATGCCTGTAATCCCAGCACTTTGGGAGGCCAAGGCAGGAAGATCACTTGAGGCCAGGAGTTTGAGACCAGGCTGGACAACAAAGTAAGAATCTATCTCTACAGGAAAAAAAAAAAAAGAAAAAATTTAAATTAGCCAGTCATCGTGGCACAAGCCTGTAGTCCCAGCTACACGGAGGCTGAGGTGGGAGGACTGCTTGAGACCAGGAGATTGAGGCTGAAATTGGCCATGATGGTGCCACTGCCCTCAAACCTGGGCAACAGAGCAAGATGACATCTTAAAAAAAAAAAAAAAGAAAAAGAAAAATAGAAAAAGCCTAACTGCCTAGCAATAGGGCTTTGGCTGAATAAGTTAAAATACAAACTATTGAGGTATAATAGAACTAACTTATTTCCTTCCTTTCTTCTTTCCTTGCTTCCTTCCTTCCTCCCTCCCTCCCTCCGGCTGGAGTGCAGTGGTATGATCTCAGCTCACTGTAACCTCTGCCTCCCAGGTTCAAGCAATTCTTCTGCTTCAGCCTCCCAAGTAGCTGGGATTACAGGTGCGCACACCACCACGCCCAGTTAATTTTTGCAATTTTAGTAGAGACAGGGTTGTACCATGTTGGCCAGGCTGTTCCCAAACTCCTGACCTCAGGTGATCTGCCCGCCTCGGCCTCCCAAAGTGCTGGGATTACAGGCATGAGCCACCTTGCCCAGCCATAATGAAATATTCTGTATCTATTTCACAAGGAGTATGACAGGTACATGGAGGCCCACCGCCCACTATTAAGGTAGAAAAACAAATTATGTATCAGGAAGGTGCCTGAAGGTCCTTTCTGGGTGGTAGGATTATTGGTGATTTTCATTTTCTTCCTATTACTTAACTGTATTTTCTAATTTTCTTTGACCACTAGATATTGCTTATGCAACAACAACAACAACAATAATAAATGGGGGGAAATGACAAAAGGGGAAGACTGGGAAAGCTCACAGTTGAAAGGTCAAGCCTCCAGGTCTGTGAGAACCTGACCTTTGGCAGATGCTGGCAGATGGGAGCCAAAGAGGGTCTGAGAGGGAGATCAGAGCTCACCACCCAGCAACCTGATCTAATACCATCCTGTCCGTCAAGTTCAGGCTGCTGAGGCTCCTCCAGGAGGGAAGAAGTCCCCTGGCTGGGGACTGAACCCCGAGGACAGAAACTCTTTTCCTGGGCGTTTGCTGTGTGCCAGATACCAGGGTGGCCCCCGTGTAAAATTCACAACAACCCTCTTGAAGGTATCTGCAACCACCTCCACACTACAAATGGATAAGGAGAGGCAGAGAGCTGAGGTCATCATGGAGACAGGCAGAAGGGAAGCCCTAAGCACTGCAGAAAGGGGTCCTTATGCTCAGCCTCGTGCAGCACATGCCTCACCACCCAAGTTCTATGGCAGGTACCAGCATCCTGTGCACATTACCCCGGGAACCTGAAGCTTTGTCTGGCCTGGAGGCCTGTCTTGCTCTGTTGCCCAGGCTGCAGAGCAGTGGCATGATCCAGCTGATTGCAGCCTCAACCTCCCAGGCTCAAGCAATCCTCCCACCTTGGCCTCCCGAGTAGCTGGGACTATAGGCTTGTACCACCATGCCTGGCTTTTTATTTTTTAATTAGCAGGGACACCTCCAGGCTGGAGATATGAAGGGTCATAGGCTTTCCCAGTTGGACAGGACCCAACCACTCCTCACCATCCCAATGCCCCCACCCACACTCAGCCTTCAGCACTCATCACAGAGAGAGACTCAGTATTTGTAGAATCCATCTGCCATCTCTGGGCTAAACTACTGCATCCCATCTGCTCACAGCCACTGGGGGCTCACAGGCTGGCCACGCAGAAAGAGCCTAACACAAGTTTGTTACTCTCCTTGCCCTTGTTGCAGAACTTAAGTCCTTGTTCTGAAGTCCAGCTAACAAGCATTTATGAGAAGCACTCCCCATTCCCAGCCCCTCTGCCTGGCGTTCAAGGCTACGCTCAGCTCCCTGCCTTGGATAAGCAAGGGTCTATGCTAGGCCACGCCCCC
This sequence comes from Aotus nancymaae, assembly GCF_030222135.1. Taxonomy (NCBI): domain Eukaryota; kingdom Metazoa; phylum Chordata; class Mammalia; order Primates; family Aotidae; genus Aotus; species Aotus nancymaae. Next base: position 4,505,617 of record NW_026988414.1, on the reverse strand, counting down.
TCTCACCCTTACCCCAACTCTGCTGGCTAAAATCCCTCCTGCCCTCCAAGATTCAGCTCAAACATCTCTCTTCCAGAATTTTCTCTGCCTCTTCCCCTCTCTGGAGCCTGGCCTGTGCTTGTAACCCCCTTGGGGCTCCGGTCAGGCCAGCATGGCTTAGATTCTGAAGTCAGACAGGAATCAAATTGTTCCACTAAATACCGTCAATAGAGTTATTCTTTTTTTTTTTTTTTTTTTGAGGCAGGGTCTCACTCTGACACTTGGCTCACTGCAACCTTTGCCTCCCGAGTTCAAGCAATCCTCCTGCCTCAGCCTCCCGAGTAGCTGGGACCAGAGGCGTGTGCCACCACACCAGGGCTAATTTTTGTATTTTTAGTAGAGATGGGGTTTCACCATGTTGCCAGGCTGGTCTCAAACTCCTGACCTCGGGTGATCCACCCACCTCAGCCTCCCAAAGTGTTGGTGGGATTACAGGAGTGAGCCACAGTGCCCAACCAGGTTATTCTTTTTGATTCAACATACTCACTGTAAAAAAAAAAAAAAAAAAAAAAAAACAGGAGAGACTAAAAAAAGTTTAAATCATCCATTATCCTGCCACCCCAAAATAAATCTCTATTTATATTTTGGTGAATTTCTTTCCTTATTTTGTTCTATGCCTATACAAATATACACCCTTTCAGACATACGAAAAGGAATCATCACTTTTAATGACTACATATTATGCCATTGAACAATGCCTATTAATACACTCTTTCCATTCCATATCCCCCATGCTGTAATGTAACTATTTTGTTACTTAATGGGGTACATTCTAGGTATGAAATGTCCCAGTAGGTTTCTCCCAGTGCTTTGGGCCACCTTTCTGCTGTCCCATGTATTGGTGGAGGGAGACGGGAGGGGGACGAGGCCCTCACCAGCCCCCATTTCTTGCCTAGCCTTTAGAAAGTCCCAATACTTTAGTCACAGTGGTTTCTGGGACACACATATTTCTGTCTAGGGACACATAAAGGAGGGATTTCAGGTTGACAAACCCAGTTTTCACTGCAGTTCCATGGTCCCCAGGCTAAGCCTGATGCCAGCCCACCCACCCAGAACCATGGGGGGCCAGTGGCAGACTCCGGGCCTCCTGAACAGCACACCTTGGCAGGGAGCAGCAGCCCATGCCTGGAATCCCAGCACTTTGGGAGACCAAGTTGGGCATATCACTTGAACAGCACACCTCTAAGACGTGCGACGAGATCCTGAGGCCCAGCTGGGGATGGGACTTGCCCCAGATCGGAGCCTGCTCCTCCACCCACTCAGTGGGCTGTGTGTCCTCTTCTGTGATGGGAGAGCAAACCACAGGCACAGCTGGGGAGATCCCAGGACACATGAGCTCCCAAGGAAGAGTGGCCATTTTTTTATAGCAATTTGCCCTCCAGTAATGATTTTAATTAATGACTGAGTGGTAACTGTTCGGTGTGTCTCCTGCTCAGCCAGGAGCTCTGCAAGGGCAGGACCTGGGCGAGTGTGACTGGGTTGTTTCAGCCACACCAGCTCAGATCCAAGCCCTGGGTGGGCCCTCAGTGGGTGCCCACCCCAGGCCTGACACACAGGGGGTCAGTGGGGCTGCCAGGACCAGGGCCCAGGTGTCCACCCCACCCTACCCCCACCCCTCCATCCCTGCCTGTCACACTTAGGAGCTGCAGAAGGGCCAGGAACAGAGAGGAACCCAGAGAGAGGGCTGGCCCATCCAAGAAAGACTCTCTACCTGCCTCACCCTCAGGGCTCAAGGACAAGAATGAAGGGCTGGAAGCCAGTGAGTCATGCTTTGAGGAATACAGGCGGGAGGAAGGAAGCTGTGGATGGCCACACTCGATTGGTGCCTGCGGGTCTGAGACACGGAGGGGCCCAAACCACTCCTTCCACAAGGGCAGGGGGGAAGTCACCATCCCACGCCCCTCCCACATCTGTCCTGCCCCTTTGTAACCACCACAGCTCCCCCTCCCTCCCCACCACACACATATTCTGCACCTACCAGGCCCTTCATCCAGAGAGCTTCGGGGTCCCTGTGCTCCCAGGATGTAGGACTTTGCAATGGCATGCATGCATGCATTCATTCATTCCTTCTAGGGGACTAAAACAATCTGCACTAATAAATCTTCATTACAGTTATTGACTCCCAAGCATTTTTTGTGCTTTACACACATAATTTATAACCTATACAATCCAGTGGAGAAGTATTATCATGCCCATTTTACAGCTAATGAAACTAAGGTATAAAGCGTCATGGCACCTGACCTAGGGGCACTTGTTCAGCTGCTGGTGGAGGAAGTCTGAGCTGTGAGCCACCTGTCCACCTCAGGGGAGCCCAGAGTGAGTGAGCCCTCAGGTATTCGTATCATAGATGGGAATTAGAATCACAACCATGAGCTGGGTGTGTAATCCCAGCAGTTTGGGAGGCCAGGCAGGAAGATTGCTTAGCTCAGGAGTTTGAGACCAGCCTGGGCAACACAGGGAAACTCATCTGTACAAAGTATAAAAATAAATTAGCCCCATGTGGTGGTGTACACCTGGGGTCTCAGCTACTGGGGAGACTGAGGTAGAAGGATTGCTGGAGCCTGGGAGGTCAAGGCTATGATTGCACTAATGCACTCCAGCCTGGGCAACAGTGCAAGACCCTGTCTCAAAAACAAAAACAAAAACAAGGCCAGGTGCGGCGACTCACGCCTGTAATCCTAGCACTTTGGGAGGCCGAGGCGGGCAGGTCATAAGGACAGGAGTTTGAGACCAGCCTGGCCAACATGGTGAAACCTCGTCTCTACTAAAAACACAAAAATTAGCCAGGTGTGGTGGCGTGCACCTGTAGTCCCAGCTACTTGGGAGGCTAAGGCAGGAGAATCGCTTGAATCCGGGAGGCAGAGGTTGTGGTGAGCTGAGATTGCACCACTGCTCTCCAGCCTGAGTAACAGAGCAAGACTCGGTCTCAAAAAAAAAAAAAAAAGAAAAAAGAAATGCAACCATGTAAGAAGGGCTACAGGTGCACACAGGTAACCAAGGGGCTGTGTGATCTCGGAGGAAGAGCCTGATTCAGCCTGCCAGGAGTGGGGCTCTCGACTGCAGGGCTTGGCCTGTGAGGACATTTCAGGGTCTGGACTTGACCTTGAGGGCACAGAATAGACTGGAAGGGTCAATCTGAAGGAGGGTGACATATGCTAAATAGCAAGGTCACTCAACTACCAGAGGCTCTTATCCAACCTCTCGATTGAACCACGGGGGAAACTGAGGCCTGTAGGAGAGGTAGGAGTTACCCAAGGCCACAGAGGTCTGAGGCTAAACCGGCCTCCCACCTACAGAGCTGGACTCCCAGAAGCCACACAGGGAACTGCAGAAAGAGGGGAGGGAGGGCGGGGGGCCAGCCCCAATCACACAGGAAGTCTGCCAGACCCCACCCGGGGGGCCTCCAGGCAGGGTGAGCTGCCCAGCCCCCAGCCTGCAGGGCAGGGACCAGAAACAGCTCCTCTGGGATTCTGCCACAATCTCAGCAGGAAGACAGGAAAGCTGAGCTGGGCAGCCTGCTACAGCCGGGCCAGGATTGGAGGTTTGGCCTCCCAGGACCAGGCCCGCTCTCAGGTCACTGAGAAAGTCACTCTTCTGCTCTGAGAGGGGCCCCTGCCTCTGGCCAGAGAGAAATGAAGAGTTTCTGAGATCCCAGTTGGCCTCGGGTCAGGGTGAGAGAAAGGGCTCAGTGTATTCAACCCGTTGGCTTAAATCTTCCCCATCCTGCCACCCTCCTTGAGAGATGGGGTCCCCTCCACTCTAGAGATGGGGAACTGAGGCCCAGAGGAGAGACACCCCTAGACCAAGGTCACACAGTGAGCTGTGACTGTCCCAAGCTGGGCCAGGAGGGTTGACCCCAGGAGAGTCCTCAGGGGTCAGCCCCCACCCCTTTGGAAGGAAGCGCTCCCCTTTCCCCCTCCCCTTTTCCTGGCAGCCTGAAATATAGGAGTGGGGGTGGGAGGGGAGTGTGGCTTTGGCTTTTCCAGTCTAACACAGCCCCTCACTGTCTGCGCAGAGACAGGCCTGGGCTGCCTCCTCAGACACAGGCCCATCTGTGAGACCTGCGCAGGGCCTGCTTCTCTCCTGGAGAGCTTGTTTGTTTACCCAGTTCTCATAATTATAAGTTCTGCAGCCCCACCCGGCCCAATCATTCCTTCCCTGACCATCCTCTGCTGTCTGGGGCACTGCATGGGTGCAGGGGGCCGGGAGTAACAAGTCAGAGGGAAAAACTTCATGCTGGGGTCAAGGCCATGCGTGCCGGCCAGGCTCTGCAGCTGCTGAGAGCACAGGCATGTCCCTTCCTCTTCCTGGGCCTCAGTGTACTCGGACATGAGAAAAACGAGGGGATTAGTTAGAGGATCCCATAGGGTCCTTGTGGGCTAGGAGGAGGAAAGGTCTGGGCCTGGAAAAGAAAAGCAGACAGTTCCCATCAGCACCTCAAAATCAAGGGGGGGCTATGGGAGGTGCAGTGGGGTGACAGGCAGACACCTCCCCCAGCCCACCAGGGCCTGCTCGCCCCAAAGCTCAAGCTCAGCTCTCTTTTCTCCCCTTCGCCTCCCAGAGAACACTGCTCTCAAAAAAAGCAAAACCAAAAAGCAAAACAGAAGTGCAATTGTCAGCTCCCTCCTTCTCTAGATGCCTGAATCACCCCTTAAATCTCTGACAGGCCAGGCAAATGGCACACAGCTCCCCTAAGAACTCAGCTAAAACGCAATTGCCAGCTAGGCACAGTGGCTCACTCCTGTAATCCCAGCACTTTGGGAGGCCGACGTGGGCAGATCACAAGGTCAGGAGTTTGAGACCAGCCTGACCAACGTGGTGAAACCTCATCTCTACTAAAAATACAAACATTAGCCAGGTGTAGTGGTGAGCACCTGTAGTCTCAGCTACTCATGAGACTGAGACAGGAGAATCGCTTGAATCCAGGACGCGGAGGTTGCAGTGAGTTGAGACCACACCACTGCACTCCAGCCTGAGTGACAGAGCGAGACTCCATTAAAAAAAAAAAAAAAAAATAGGCAACTGCCATTTACTGAGAACCCGCCACAGGCCAGGAACTGTGTAGTGCACCCATCACAAAGGCAGGGAGCACCAGTCGCATCTCAGTGACAGCTAGAGCTGTGAGGAGGAGAGCTGAGTGCCAAAGGCCACACAGCATTCAGTGGTGGAAGCGTACTGCCACCTGGTCAAGGCCAGACATGCTGCTCCTTGAGATGGGCCCACTGAGTACTGAAACCAACATGCACTCTGGGAAACATAAGATCCACGGGCTTTGTAACATGAGCCACAGCACATCCAGCTTGATGGAACCGTCTTAGCTGGCATGGAGCTCCATGAGATCAGGGCTCATGTCACTGCTTCGTCCCCAGTTCCCAGCTCAGGCCCAGGCACAGGACAGCTTTCAGAGCAAGTTCTTCCTTCAACAGCAAGATAGCCTCCTGAAATCTGCACCTGCTCTGTGCCTTCAGTGCAGCCCAGGGCCCACAGGTGCCCAAGAGTTCAGAGCTGGAACAGATAGGCACAGATAGGCAAAGTGAGGAGGAGGCACAGAGAGAAGGAAGGACTTGCCAGAGGTCACCTGGCACCCATCCTGGGGAGCCTGTCTCCTAGCCTGCACCCATCAGTGGCTCCTGGCAGGTGGAGTAAATCAGAGGTGAGTGGAGCACGGGTGGGTGGGTGGCTTCTTCCCAATAGACTCCTCTTCGAGAAGGTGCTAAGCTTCACAAGCTTGGCTGGACACAAATAGCTCTGCTCAGCATGGGAAAGACGGACGGCAGTCGCAGTTGGCTTGGCCACAGATGGGTGGGTGGGGAAGCGTCTGCACTTTGCAAATCACACTTTATTCTTCCTCCCCTCCTGGATGCCTAGTTACCACCTGGGCCTCCACCCCTACTGTGGACCCTCCACCCAGCACCCTGGCCCACACCTGGCACCTCTGATCTGCGAGAGAAGGGCCTCCCTTGGCCAATGTCCTGTGTGAAACATACATAACAGTAACGGCGGATGAACCAGGAGCTCTTCATATTATCTCACCAACCCCGCACAACAACCTCAGGGGTCTGGGATGCTGTTGTGCCCACTTTACAGATGAGGAATTTGAGGTCCAGAGAAGGGAAGGCAGCTGCCAAACGACAGGGCAGTCCTGACAGCATCTCAAAACCAGGCTCTCTGACTCCTAGCCTCTTTCTTTCTTTCTTTTTTTAAATTTGAGCTCTGATACTCAGGCTGGAGTGTAGTTGCATGCTCACTGCAACCTCCACCTTCCAGGTTCAAGCGATTCTTCTGCCTCAGCCTTCCGAGTAGCTGGGACTACAGGCATGCACCACCACCCTCAGCTAATTTTTGTATTTTTAGTAGAGACGGGGTTTCACCATATTGGCCAGGCTGGTCTCGAACTCCTGACCTTGTGATATGCCCACCTTGACCTCCCAAAGTGCTGGGATACAGATGTGAGTCACCGTGTCTGGCTAGGCTCTTTCTGCTCTGTCCTTGAAGGAAAAGAAGGTTCTCGTTTTCAGGGCTGCCTGGGAAGGGAATGAGTTTCCTGTCACTGGAGGAATGGGAGCAGATGCTGCAGGACCAGTGGTTGGAGGTCTGCCTTAATAAAACAACCTACAGAATCCATACACGTTTTCCTGTAGGCCAAGAATCATGGACATCAGCTCGCCCCAGCCCTGCACAGCACCATCACTGAGGCCTGGCCACGCCATGCCCCTGTACACACATGTCCCTCACTGCACCTGACCCCTACCCCGCAGGTCCAGTGCCTCCCACCATGGGGTTCACCTCGCTCATGCAAGCTGACCCACTAGTGCCACTTCTGCCTGAAAATGCCTCCAAGGCCTCCCTGGGGCCCTCAGGACAAAGGTCCCTCCTCACCAAGGCCAGCCCTGTGGTTCTTCCCTCTACCTCCCCATCCTGAGTCCCAGCAAGCTGGCCCACCCCAGGCCAGTCTCTCTTACACCTTCCCGAGGAAGGTCTTTCCCTTTGGGAACATTGCCTGCCCTGAGGAGGGACAGCCAGCAAGGAAGCACCCACAGGCAGGCACCATGTGAGTGTGCAGCTGTGTGTCCCTCCTGCCCAGCACAGCGCTGGGCACATAGTAGGTGTTCAATAACTATCAACTGAATTAATACAAGAAAAAAGGACTCCGTGTGTCATGAGCCAGACCTCATCACACCCACTGATGGTCTCACAGGCATGCACCTCTGTGTCTACATAGAAGCCCAGCCCTGCTTTGGAAGGCATCTTCAGACCCCTACCAAGGGTTTTCAGAGGCAGAGAATTTCCAAGAGTAGATACTAGTATTGAGGTCACAGACGGGGAGAAAAGCCACAGAGAGGTATAGTCATTGGTCCAGAGTCATACAGCAGATGGTCAATGGGACCAGGCTTAAGGCTTACAAGTCTAGTTCTTAACACACGGCTAGGCAGGGAGGGAGCACATTCCCATTCATCTTTTTACCCTTTTCCTCTGTGTACTTCCAAATCCCAGGCACAGAACAGATGCTGCTGCTGAAGGACCAACCTTGTTGTAACCACGTCCCCATCCTACCAGCCTCCAAGTACGCGCTGAATACCCCAGGTGTCCAGGCCCATAGGCTGGTGCTCCTCTGACCTTGGAAGGGAAGAAAGTTCTCATATTCAGGGCTGCCTAGGAGGGTCATGTCGACTTCCTGGAGCACATGGCAGGGAGCAGGTGGTGCATGAGGCCACAGGACAGACCTGGCACATCTCCCTGGGTGCCAAGTTAGCGCAATGAACAATCATAACAGCTGCCACTCATGTATTGTCACCTCCCACCAACACTGTGCTGCACTGACTGGGGACTTGATCCTCATACCTTAAGATGCCAGAACTAACATCCTCTTATACAGTGGGCTCTAAGGCTCAGAGAGTGTGACTGACTTGTCCCCAAACATCCTCCCATCCAGTGGCAGAGCCAGGACTCAAACCCAGGGAGTCTGACTGCAAACCCTTGCCCCAAAATCTCTGGGCTCCCTGCTTCTTCAAGGTTACCACCCACTACGTAACCAGGCGGGCCCCTTCACCTTCGTGGGCCAGAAGCAGCATTGCTCTAAAAACGGGACCCATCCCAGGAGGTAGATACTTCCTGTTCTTCCAGTTTTAAAAATTTGTGAGATCAAAAGATTGTAGCCTTCCATGACTCAGGCCCTAAGATTCTACCAGGAGAAGAGAATGGCTTTGCTCCACCCTCAAGGGTTTTAAACCTAGGCATCCGCCCGGACTCCTTCCTTAAACTTCTGCCCAGCAGCGTCTACAGAATACCCTTCTTCCTCCGGCAGAGAAGTGGATGGGGGTGGGGCAGGGGAAGGAAAAAGCAGTGCAGGAATTTCTGCAACCGCAGGATGATGCTTGCAGGAGTCCTGGGTGGAGTGAGTCATGAGCTCTGCCCGCGGCAAACGAAGAGGGGGGCGCAGGGAAGGAGAATGCGGCTGGTCAGAGAGGCCATGAGTCTCAGACTGAGTAATGACGGGTGGGATAGATTTGTGCAACCTACAGGAGCCTGACACAGCCGCTCTGTTCCCACTTGGCTCCTCCTCCCACTTCCTCTCCCGGCTTCCGAAAGCCTGCCTCTCTTGGAGGCCTTTTTCACAGTGTCCCCCTGCCCAATCTGGGCACCACAGATGACATAGGCATAGCAGAACATGGTTTAAATAGCTAAGGCCTTGGACTACCCGGCTCAGGCCTACCACTGACGTGTGGATTCAATGAGACAATACAGACAAAGGAAGGTTTGGCACATAGCAAGTGCTCAGTTAAACCGTTGCTAATCTTACAGTTATCACTCAGAGCCTGATTACTGCCCCTCCCTGCTCCATCAACCATGTCTTCAGATAGAAAATACATCCATCCCTACACATCACAGGCTAGACTATATGGCTACACACCCGGAGGCCATGGTCATCAGTCCCTGTCCCCAGCTCACAGGCAGCCCCTTCAAGCCCACTACCCGCCAAACGATGCTCAGAGATGTCAGGAAGGAGCTTCCCTCTAAACGCCCAGGTTGGTGGAAGCAGAGTAGAGGAAGAGTTGGGCTGGGACACGAATTGGCCTTCGGCAGGGAAGCTGACCAGAGCCAGAAACGAAACACACACAGTGGCTCTGTTTGCCCGTAAAAACCAACACATGAGAAACAACCTAATGTCCAGTATTAGGGAAAAAGCTGAGAAAATGTCCTTCTCTGTCCTCAGATGGAATAAAATGCAGCCTTTGGGGATGCTTCCAGGGAGGTTTTAATGACCTGGGAGACATGTTTATCATAAATCATGTGGTGAAAGCAGCAAGACATAAACTTGAGTCATGGTCCGGCAAAGTCGAACCATCGACGCAGACGGGAAGTACTCCCAGAGGATGAAGTGGTTATCGCAGGATGGAGGCTGAGTGGTTCCTATTCCTGTTTTTCTGCTTCGATCCTCAGGCAGCAGGGAGGGCAGCTGTGACCTAGCTTGGGTTTAGAAAGGTCTCTTTGGCAGTGTGTGTGTGGGAAGGACTAGAGGCTCCAAGGAGGCTGGGGCAGCTCCCAGTAGGCGAGGCCAGCACTCAGGCCACAGCAGTAAGAAAGGAACAGAGTCTAGGGGACTGGAAGAGGCTAGATGGAGGGGAAGGCAGGGTCAAAGCCAACAAAAGCATGTTATGTAAGACCCAACAGAGACAGCAGCATCCCCAGATGCTTTATCCCCAGGAGCTGACCTGGACTTTGGCTAAGGGCAGCCACCCAGGCCCAGGCACTGCTTCCGGCCAGCCTGATCTCTCTGCAAAGTCCAGAAGAGCAATGAGGAAGCCATGCAGCAGGGCAAGGGGTGGCAGAAGGCAGAACCTCTCCACCCCGTCACTCCTGGCACCTACAGCCACTTCCCCAATGTTGAGAGGTAGACTTTTTTTTTTTTTTTTGAGACAGAGTCTCACTCTGTTGCCCAGGTTGGAGTGCAATGACACGATCCCATCTCACTGCAACCTCTGCCTCCCAGGTTCAAGTGATTCTTGTGCCTCAGCCTCCCATGTAGCTGGGACTACAGGTATCCACCACCATGCCTGGCTAAGTTTTTAGTAGAGATGAGGTTTCACCATGTTGGTCAGGCTGGTCTCAAACTCTTGACCTCAGGTGCTCTGCCTGCCTCAGTCTCCCAAAGTCCTGGGATTACAGTCATGAATTACCACGCCCAGCAGAGAGGTAGGTTTTTAAAATCACTTTGGAAAAAGGCATTATTTGTTTTGCTCAATAAATAAGTGAGACACCTTTCTTCTCATATCTGGTTGTCAAAAGGATGAAAATGCTCAGTGCTAAGGTCCCCTTGGCAGGAGAGTGTCAAACGCCTGCTGCCTTGTTAAAGCCCATGTGTCCATCTACCAAAAGGTTACCCAGGCTGGGCATAGCGGCTCATGCCTGTAATCCCAGCACTTTGGGAGGCCAAGGCAGGTGGATTACCTGAGGTCAGGAGTTCAAGACTAGCCTGACCAATATGATGAAACCCCATCTCTACTAAAAATACAAAAATTAGCTGGGCGTGGTAGCAGGCGCATGTAGTCCCAGCTACTCGGGAGGCTGAGACAGGAGAATTACTTGAACACGGGAGGCAGAGGTTGCAGTGAGCCAAGATAGCACCACTGCACTCCAGCCTGGGCAATCAGAGCTAGATTCCGTCACAAAAAAAAATTAAAAAAGGTGACCCAGGAGTTCTATTTCAGGGCCTCTCCTATATGGAATATTACAGAGGGTATGTACCAGGAGGTTTAAGCAGCACCGTGAATACTAGCAAAACACTGGAAACCACCCTAATGCCCATTCACAGGGGGCTGGGTAAACGAACCATCCATGCACAGGAATGAACTCATCAAGAAAAGACCGAGGTAGTCCTGTGTGTTCTGACACAGAAAGAGGTCCACCAATTTACCAAGTGAAAAAAATCAAACCACAGAAGCACAGAATAAGATCTCTTTTTATAGGCTGGGTGTGGTGGCTCACGCCTGTAATCCCAGAACTTTAGGAGGCTGAGGTGGGTGGATCACAAGGTCATAAGTTTGAGACCAGCCTGGCCAACATGGTGAAACCCAGTCTCAATTAAAAATACAAAAATTAGCCTGGCGTGGTAGAGCACGCCTGTAATCCCAGCTACTTAGGAGGCTGGGGCAGGAGAAGCACTTGAACCTGGGAGGCAGAGGTTGCAGTGAGCCGACATTGTGCCACTGCACTACAGCCTGGGCAACAGAGTGAGACTCCGCGTCAAAAAACAAAAATCTGTTTTTATAAACCAAACTATCGTGAGCATGTACAGAGAGAGGTAGGTTTGGAAACAGTGACACACCACACTTAAGTGATTTCTTCTGGGAAGTGGGATTTAAGGAAGAAAGATGGAGGTGCTTTCATTTTTTACTTTATCCTCCTACATTGTACATGCATTACTTTTGCTCAGGCAAGGCTTCCAACTCAGCCTCCCATGCAGCTGGAAGCCCAGGCGCACATCACCATGCCCAGCTAATTTTTTGTATTTTTACTAGAGACGGGGCTTTGCCATGTTGCCCAGGCTGGTCTTCTCCCGAGCTCAAGCAATCCGCCCTCTTCAGCCTCCCAAAGTGCTGAGATTACAGGCGTGAGCCACCACCCTGGCCTGTGCACACATTACTTTTGCAATTAGACAAAATGTTCGGTGGGTGCCTAAAGTTGGGAAGGACTAGGAAGAAACAGGAAGGACTCCTAAGGAGCAGGGGATTTCTTTCAGGGCTAATGAAAACGCTCTAACTCCCCACAGGTGGCAATGGCTGCGCAATTCTGTGAATATATTAAAAACCACTGAAATGTACACTTTAGGTGAGTGAATTGTATGGTAGGCGAATTATGCCTCAGTAAAGCTGTTATTTTTGGCTGGGCATGGTGGCTCACCCCCGTAATGCTGGCACTTTGGGAGGGTGAGGCAGGTGGATCATCTGAGGTCAGGAGTTTGAGACCAGCCTGACCAATATAGTGAAACCCCCATCTCTATTAAAAATACAAAAATTAGCCAGGCATGGTGATGTGTACCTGTAACAGGGGACTGAGGCAGGAGAATTGCTTGAACCCAGGAGGTGGAGGTTGCAGTGGGCTGAGACTGTGCCACTGGACTCCAGCCTGGGAGAGAGAGAGCCAGACTCTGTCTCAAAAAAAAAAAAAAGATGTTACTTCAGGGACAGGAAGCTCACAACTGTAATCCTAGCACTTTGGGAGGCCAAGGCTCCCAAAGGAGACTTGCTTGATCCCAGGAGTTCAAGACCAGCCTGGGCAACATAGGGAGACCCTGTCTCACACACATACACACACACACACACACACACAAATAGCTAGGCATGGTGGTGCACAGCTGTAGTCCCAGCTACTTGGGAGGCTGAGGTGGGAGGATTGCTTGAGCCCAGGAGGTTGAGGCTGCAGTTAGCTATGATGCCGCCACTGCACTCCAGCCTGGGTGACAGAGCAAGACCCTGTCTCAAAAAAAAAAAAAAGATGTTAGTCCATGGTTGCAAGGGTTGTATTGGGACCTTAAGCTGGCTTCAGTCTGGGGGAGATTTGTGGGGAAAATTTAGGATCGTTAGGCCCTCAGAGCTGAAAGTAACTTTGGCCATTGAGTAACCCACCCACTTTGGTTCACAACTAGGGAAACTGAGACCCAGGGAGAGGAAGTGGCCTGCCCAAGGATCCTCAGGCCTCTCTGCTCCCAGACCAGCGCTTCTTCCTCTCCGCCTGCTCCCTCGTGTAAGGAGGAGGGAGTCACCCTCCCACCAGCCCCATGGGGCTCCCAGTGTGGAAACAAGCCTCTGCTTGCCAGGGGCTTTGAAATCCCAGGATGAAAGGTGCCGTGGCAGCAAAACAGCACCGTGGCCGGGAGCACGCCTGACCTTCGCCAGGACTTGCACACAGGCTGGCATTCACCTGCTCACCTGCACGGGGAGGGCACGAAACTGCAGGTCGAACTTCAGGGCCCTAACAGACCTGGGAGCTCAGAGCACTGTGGGAAGGGATGTTCCTAACTCTGACATTTTTACTGGGGCAGAGAGCAAGGCCTCAGGTAGGGAGGGCTCTGGAATTTTAATTGCCAGCTTTGAGAGGACCTACAGCTCCTTGGGTGGGGTGAGGAAGGTGCATGGATCACTGGAGGTGGCAAAGACACGTCCTCATTCCCCTCCAACCGAGATTCTAAGGCAGCTCACTTCCTCTGGAGGAGGCTGGGAGGCTTCCCGGCAGGCCCCTTCCAACCCCCTCCCCTCTACATCAGGAACTCCCCACAGGTGAGCCTGGACCAGGAATTTGAGGCATTTAAAGAGGGTTATAAATAGCACTGAAGTGTCCAGAAGAGAGAGGCCAGCAGGCTCTGAGTGGGCACAACCATCTTCCACCCAGCCTGATATCCAGAAAACAAATCCAACTCTCTCCAGTAAAGGACACTTCACCTGTGGTCTCAGTCCCCTCCCCTGTAACATGCCAGGGGACAGAGGGTGGGCTGGCAATTCTCAGCCCAGGAGACGGGAAGACAGGCAGGCCCAGCACTGGGTATGAGGAGAGGAAAAACCCCACCGAAGCATGGTACACCCCACCCAGGCCCCTCGAAGGGCCTCAACAGGAGGTCCTGAATGGTAGGACTGTTGAAGCGCCCCAGGAGGTGGCCGCAACAGGGAGGGAACAGGAAGACTCCGCCCTGGCCATTCCTCCTCCCAGAGTCCAGGCCTGATGGGACAAGGAGGCTTTCCAGGACTTAACCCCGCGCTGGTCGGAGGCTAGAGTCTGATTCACTTCCACATCACCCCAATCGCCCCTGTGCCCAGCCGGCTCCAGGCCTGGCACAAGGGAGGGACTCGGACCTTGGGACTTGGCTCAGGACCACAGTCACCCGGCAGGCCTCCCCAGCTCCTCCCTGTGCCCAGCATGGGTGGGGCCCTGGAGACATGGAGTTAAAGGACACCTGACCACTGCTCTCAGGGCCTCCTGCTCTCAAGGGAGCGTGGAGAACACGGTGGTGAAACTCTAAAGGGCACGAAAGTAAGTGCAGGCGGACGCGGTGCTCAAGGCCCTCTGGACATAGAGAGGCGACCCACCTGAACCGTCACCCCAAGTATCAGTCCCTCTCCTATGCCAGCCCTGTGCTAGGCAAGCCAGTGAGTTACCCCACATAAGCCTCCCAACAACTCATTAGTAAGAAAGAAATCACTGACCCCATTTCAAAGAGGAGAAAACCAAGGTATCCAAAACAGATGTCTGGGAAACAAATGCTGGGCTTCCACCGAGGGCAGCTCCACCAGCCGGGAGAGCTCGGCCAGAGTGGAGTTTCTCAGGCAGCCGAGATCCTCAACCTCTCTCCCCCTCCTCCAGAGTCTGTGGGGAAAAGGCCCCTGCTACAGCTCCAGCTTCCCCAGGAGCCTTGGGGACAGCTGTCCTTGGGGAGAAGTGGCCACTGTGCAGTAATAGGCTGAGAGCAGGGCTGGGTGAAAGGCGGCGCTGAGGGGGCTGGCGACTGGCCCTGAGGGCCCCCCACTCTGGTGACCAGTCCCCTGGCCCCTGCTGCCTGCGCCAAAGGACATGGAACCCCACCGCCTCCAAGGCGCCCTAACGATCCCTGGCCCCACTCCCCAGGATCAGTCCCGGGCCTTCACTGGCCGGTCCTCAGGAAGCCTCCGCCACGTGTACCAGGGCTGGGGCCCGGCGGGGCTGGGGACGAGACGGTTGGGGAGGAAGGTGAGCGCGTGCCGGCTGGGTCCGGGAGATTCCAAAGCGGGTAACGGATGGGCTTGGAACGCTTCTGAGCAGGGACAGTCAAGGGTGGGCGGCAGGCTGCGACCCCTGTCCCAGCTTGGCCAAGGGTCGTGGGCTGGGGGTCTGCCAAGGCTGGGCTCCCAAGAGGTTCCAGGAGATAAGGGGCTCCAAGTACTTTTGAGCCGGGAAAGGTGGCGCCCACAGGGCGCGGGAAGGAGCTCCCAGGCTCGGAGGGAATGAGCTCGAACGCGGGGCACGCTCCCCGGCGGCTCCTGCCCGCCCGGCCTGACTCTCCGGAGCCCCCATCCCCGGCACGGACCGGGGTGTGGGCGTGGTCCGGGGGTTCCGGCGGGACCCCCGGCGCGCGCGGCGCAACCCTCACCTGCGATGTGCTGGCGCCGGGCGTCGTCCAGGTGCGTGGACAGCACGTCGCCCATGGCCGGGAGGAGTCGCGGCCCGATCCGGCCGCCGCCGCCACTGCTGCCCGCGCCGCTCAGGCGGACGCCTTTGGCGCCATGGAGCCCCGCCCGCCCTGCTCCCGCCGCTCCCGCCGCTCCCGCCGCCCCGGCTGCGGCTTCCGCTCCGGCTCCGCTCCCACTGGGGCCCAGTCCCTCCCGCCGGCAGCCTCGGCCCCCTCTCTGCCCTCGGCCCTGCACCCCTGCGCCCCGCCAGGCCCCGCCCGCGGCTCTACACCCCTGCGCCCGCCGCGCCCCACCCCGCCCCCGCCCCGACACCGCCCAGCCCCGTAGGCCGGCCCCGCCCGCAAGCCGGCCCCGCCCCCTCCTTGGCTTCGGGCGGGCGGGGCACAGGGGCCGGGGACAACCGGGACCGCCCGGCAGACAAAGAGAAGGTCCCAGAAAGGGAGACTGCGGAGAACGCGCCCGCCTAGACCTAAACGAAAAAAGAGACGGGGCTGGTGGGAGCATCTGAAAAACTGGGGGTGCTCTAGGGGGCTCCAGTCTGAGTGTCACCTCCTCCCCTCCCAACCCTGCCAGCTCGGGAAGAGAATCACGCCGAGGAGGATATAGAGCATTGACAGAGGACGCCTGGGCCCACAACCCGGAATTAGGGGTTCGGCCCCCTCCTCCTGTTCCCTGAACCGTGCCCCCTGCCCCCCTAGTCCCGCCCGCCACTGCCCGCGCTCAGGAAGTTCCCTGGCCTTGATTCGACCTGCCCCAGAAGGTGTGCTGGCCGGTCTTGCACAATAGCTATGGGAAGGGGGTGGGGAGGGCTCCCACCGAAGGCACCCCGGCCCCAGTGCCAGGCGGGCTTTCCTCGGGCCCAGCATATGGGCATTTCACTCGGGAGGCGGCTTGTGGGACAGAGCAAATCAGAAAAGGAAAAAGCAATAGCACTTTACAGTTTGCAAAAGACTACCGGAATCCAAACCCAGAGACTGACATGCACCAGCCCATGGAGCTGGGCGTGGATGGGTCGCCAGTGCCAGGGGAATGTGTCTCAGTCTCAGGACTTCCCAAGCTGGTAGGGGAGACAGTCAGGTTAACGAGTGGGATCCCCAGGTCCCAATCCTCCCTTGGCTGCTGGTGCTCAGGTCTCCTGCTCCGCATTGGGACAAGGCCATCCACTTTCTGCTTGTTTACCCCTGGTAGCTACTTACCACTTCTCCATGCATTTCACCCTGTTATTGGACAGCTCTTAGTGTAACTGTGACATACGGCAGAAAGTGATGATGATAACAGTTAAATTGCTGAACACCTGTACTTCAGGCCTATGCACACCACAGGAGGTAGGTTTGAAATGGATTAAAGTGATGCAGGCATTCATTCATGCATTGTCACTTACCAGTCATTCAGCAACAGGTGGTCAATACCTGTGTGCCAGGCCCTCTCCTAGACACTGGGGGTGAAAAGAGGAGGAAGTCCAAGCTGCCCTCCCCTCTGTGACCCTGGACAATTGGCATTACCTCTTTGAACTTCGGCTATCTCATCCGTCAAAAGAGAATGACGCTTTTTGAGGGAGGATTAAATGAGATAACAAAATGCCCAGCACAGTGCCTGGCACAGGGTCCGTCATCTCTCAATAAACAGAACCTGTCATTCTGTTACTCGTAGTCTCTGCCCTCTAGAGCTTAGAGAAGCTTGAGGAAGGAGCAGAACATTCTGTTTTAAGGAAAATCACAGAGGGAGTAGGACCGGAAATGGAAGTTGAAAAACAAGACTTTTGACAGCAGATACTGAGAAACAGCATTCCAGGGAGTGGGGACAGCACAGGCAGAGACCCAGCCTTTCAAGGGCAGGATGCATTCATGCAGCAAAAAGTCATCATCAGGTGGAGTTGAAGTCAGGCTGGCAGGGATCACTAATTTCCTTTCATACAGGTTGGAACTGAGGCCCAGAGAGGGAAATGACTTGCTAAGGGCACACAGCGAGGCAGGGGGAGAACCTGGCCAAAGGCACCAGTGTCTGATTCTCTGAACAACCAGAAACAAGTGATGCTGATAACCTCGTTTCATTTTTCCCACAGCCCAAACTGCAGGGTCTGCTCTGCCCAGGGAGGAGCTAGCCAGAGCTAGCTGGCATCTAGACACTGAAGGGAATCTCCTAGGCGAGGCTGGAGGCCTAGGCCAGGCTGGGTAGAGATGGGGCCACAGCAGCCTTTCCCCAGCCTTCAGGGCACACCCATGCCTGTGAGCCTGGAACCCCTTCAGGCTCCCTACCATGCAAAGCCCTGACCCAGGGACCCCAGATGGGGAGGCAACTTGAGCACCCAGGTCTCCTCTTGCTTTGGAGAACTTCTGTCATATGTCACCTAATCCATTAAGCATACATGGCCTCATATGTGAGAGGCACAGGAGATGAGAGTGGAAAGGTGGCCACGCACAGTGGCGCGTGCCTGTAACCCCAGCTACTCAGGAGGCTGAGGCAGGAGAATCGCTTAAACCTGGGAGGCAGAGGTTGCAGTGAGCCGAGATTGCACCAATGCACTCCAGCAAGACTCTGTCTCAAAAAAAAAAAGTCTGAGAGAAAGCAGGAGAGATCCAAGATGGCTGATCACTAGCAGCTCGGGCTCATAGCTCCCAGTGAAAGCGCAGAGAACGAGAGGACAGCACACTTTCAGACGAATATTTGTTGCTCACGGACCAGGAGATTCTAAGCAGAGGAGCCCCACGTGTCGCCAGGGCGACTCTTGTGGCCGGTGCGGCGGTTTTGCTGGTGCCTTAGCGAGCCAGTTTTTGGTGCAGAGTCCAGAGATTCCCGGGCAGGAAAGCACCATCAATCTTAACACCGCTATTTTGGCCGGCGCAGTGGACTGCTCAGATTTCGGCGCTGGGAATCAACAAGTTGGACGTCTGCTCAGAGACCTAGTTAGAAAGTCGGTAATTACAAAGACAACAGACGGATAAATATATAATGAAGGGAATAAATCAGCGTAAAAAGGCAGAGAATACTCAAAATCGGAATGCCTCTCCCTCTACAGGGGATCGCAATTCCTCATCAGTAATGGAACAAGGCTTAATAGATTACAAGTGTGTTCCAATAACAGAAGCAGGCTTCAAAACGTGGGTGATAAGAAACTTCTGTGAATTAAAAGAACTTGTTCTAACCCAATGCAAAGAAACTAAGAACCTTGAAAAAACGTTTGACGAAATGTTAACGAGAATGGACAATTTAGAGAGGAATATAAGTGAATTGATGGAGCTGAAAATCACAACACGAGAACTTCGCGAAGCATGCACAAGTTTAAACAGTCGAATTGATCAAGTAGAAGAAAGGACATCAGAAGAACCAGCTCAGTGAAATGAAACGAGAAGACAAGATTGGAGAAAAAAGGATGAAAAGGAATGAGCAAAGTCTCCAGGAAATATGGGACTATGTGAAAAGACCTAATTTACATTTGATAGGTGTACCTGAATGTGACGAAGAGAATGAATCCAAGTTGGAAAATACTCTTCAGGATATCATTCAGGAAAACTTTCCCAACCTGGCAAGGCAGGGTAATATTCAACTCCAGGTAATACAGAGAACACCACAAAGATATTCTTCAAGAACACCAACCCCAAGGCACATAATTGCCAGATTTATTAGGGTTGAAATGAAGGAGAAAATACTAAGGGCAGCCAGAGAGAAAGGTCAGGTTACCCATAAAGGGAAACCTATCAGACTTACAGCAGATCTCTCAGCAGAAACCCTACAAGCCAGAAAAGAGTGGGGACCAATATTTAACATCCTTAAAGAAAAGAACTTTCAACCCAGAATTTCCTATCCAGCCAAACTAAGCTTTATAATCGAAGGAAAAATTAAATCCTTTGCGAACAAACAAGTACTTAGAGAGTTCACCACCACCAGGCCTGCTTTACAAGAGCTTCTGAAAGAAGCACTATACATATAAAGGAACAACCAATATCAGCCTTTCCAAAAATATATCAAAAAGAAAAGAACATTAACACAACGAAAAATTTGCACTAACTAATGGGCAAAACAGTCAGCTAGCATCAAATGCTAGTATTAAAGTTATATATATTCTAATTGGATAAAAAGCCAAAACCCATTGCTATGCTGCATCCAGACCCATCTCACATGCAACGATACACAAAGACTCAAAACAAAGAGAAGGAGGAAGATTTATCAACCAATCAGAGAGTAAAAATAAACAAATAAAAAGCAGGAGATGCAATTCTCGCCTCTGATAAAGTAGACTTTAAAGTAACAAAGAGCAAAAGAGGCAAAGAAGGACATTACATAATGGCAAAAGGATCAATGTAACAAGAAGAGCTAACGATTTTATAGATCAACGAGACAGAAAATTAACAAGGACATCCAGGACTTGAACTCAGACCCGGAACAAGTAAACTTAATAAACATTTATAGAACTCTCCACTTCAAATACACAAAACATACATTACCATCTCACACCTATACCATAAGTGACTACATAATTGGAAGTAAATCACTCCTCAGTAATCGCATAGCATTTCATAGGTTTAAATGAAATATTGGTTGGCTGCTCGTTTGTTATTTTCTTCCCTTATTCCTTCCTGTTTACATCAAGTATAATTATTGGTATAAAAGAGGTTTTCAATACCCATTATTAAACTGCATTCTAGCCTGGGCAAGAAAGCAATATTCCCATTCTCTCTCTCTCTTTCTCTTCCTTTTTCCTCCTCTTCTTTCTTCTTTTTTTTTCTTTCTTTCAAAAAAAAAAAAAAGTCTGTGTATTGACTGAGGTGGTGGTAGGAGTACATATTTATCTGAATTTATCAAGCTGTATGGATGCATCAAACAGACACATTTTATTATATCAAAATTACACTTCAATAAAGTTTATTTTATTTCTATTTTTGAGACAGAGTCTCTCTCTCTCGTACAGGCTGGAGTGCAGTGGTGCAAACATGGACTCAGTTCAGCCTTGACCTCCTGGGCTCAGGGCTTCCTCCTATCTCAGCCTCAGGCTACCCCACGCAGCTCATTTAAAAATGCTTTTAATAGAGGGGGGATCTTACTGTGCCGCCCAGGCCGGTCTCCAACTCCTGTGCTCAAGGGATCCTCCCTTTTAAGCCTCCCAAAGTGCTAGGATTATAGGTATGAGCCACCATTTATTTTAAAGAGTGAAAAATAAATATGCAACCACCTACTATGTGTTAGGTACTATTGTAGGTATTGGGGATATATCAGTATGGAAGACAGTCAAGGTCCCCGTCTTCATAAAGGTTATAATCTTATGCTGGGGGAAAATACAACAAATAAGTAAAATGACTTCAGAGAGTAATAAACATTAAGATGGGATAGGGTGACAAGTGGTGTTGAGGTGGGATGTCACCTAGGAAAGTAGTCTAGGAAGGAGAAAGAGATGACGCCTTGGGACCTGACTGGCAAGAAGGAGCGTGCTTGCAGAAGGTTCAGGAAAAGCTGCCATTTATCATATGGACCACATACCACAAAAGGGCTTTCCTGCCTCCTACTGTCCTCACAGCTTCTTAGGTAGGAATGATTATGCCCATTTTATAGTTAAATAAATTGTTGCAAGGAGTTTTTTTAAATGATATTCAGGCTGGTCACAGTGGCTCATACCTATAATGCAGCACTTTAGGAAGCTGAGGTAGGAGGACTGCTTGAGGCCAGGAGTTCAAGACCAGCCTGGGTAACAGAGTGAGATCCTGTCTTTAAAAAAATTTTTTTTTTTTTTTAGACTGTCTTGTTCTGTCACCAGGTGCCAGGCTGGAGTGCAGTGGCGCGATCTCGGCTCACTACAACCTCCGCCTCCCCGGTTCAAGCAATTCTCCTGCCTAAGCCTCCCAAGTAGCTGGGACTACAGGTGCGAGCCACCATGCCCAGCTAATTTTTTTTATTTTTATTTTTTAGTAGAGAAACGGTTTCACCATGTTGGCCAGGATGGTCTCAATCTCTTGACCTCGTGATCTGCCTGCCTCGGCCTCCCAAAGTGCTGGGATTACAGGCGTGAGCCGCCGCGCCCGGCCTTTAAAGAATTTTTAAAAAAATATTAGCTGGGCAGCAGAAATACACAAAACAATTTTAAATGGGGGAAAAAAATAGCTGGGCATAGTGGTGCATGCTTGTAGTCCCAGCTACTAGGAGGCCGACTCAGGAAGACTTTCAGCCCAGGAGTTTGAGGCTGCAGTGGGCTATGATCTTGCCACCACACTCCAGCCTGGGTGACAAAGTGAGACCTTGTCTCTCGCCTCTCTCTACGTCTCTCTCTCTCTCTCTCTCTGTCTTTCTACATATACACACACACACACACACACACACACACACACATGTACATATGTATATATATTTCATCGTATGCATATAGCAATCCTTGTTCAAACACTGGAATAGGTAGGCACACAGAAGGCATGACAGGTAAAGCTGTGAGTGTGAGAAAAAAAGTAAGGTGAGTCCTTGTGCGTCCCAAGCCAGAGGGCTGATCTAGGACTTTCTGCAGGGAAGGAGAGATGGGCCTTGGCATGGACTGGTGGGAGCCCAGATGGGGAGGCAACTTGAGCATCCAGAACAGACTTTTTTTTTCACCCTGGAAAGATTGTAAAGCTCTTTAAACATTCTCAACTCTCTCTACTATATGTTAATACGTCTGTTCTTGTTATAAAAAAAAAAAAAATGTTACAGTCTTTGGGTAGCGAAGGAATGAAGTTATTTGCTCTTTTTTTTTTTTTTTAAGGAAAGAAAAATAAATAAAGTCATCAGAACTATGAAGGATTCCAGGAAGTCTGACATCAGAGAATTTCTCAACTCTAAAATGCTGGAAACCCCTGCTCTTATGCTGGAGGCCATTTTGATGTCCACTTGTTAGTTTGAGTAAATATTTAGTGGCCATTTGTGGATTTTATTTTTATTCTTATGTCTTATTTTGAGGCAGGGTCATGTTCTGGTCATTGCCCAGGTTGAAGTGCAGTGGCACGATCTCTGCCATCTCTGCTCACTGCTCTGCTCTCTGCTCCACCTCCTGGGTTCAAGCAATTCTCCTGCCTCAGTCTCCCAAGTAGCTGGGATTACAGGCACCTGCCACTATGCTCAGCTTATTTTTGTATTTTTAGTACAGATGGGGTTTCGCCATGTTGGCTAGGCTGGCCTCGAACTCCTGAACTCAAGTGGTCTGCCTGCCTCGGCCTCCCAAAGTGCTGGGATTACAGGTATGAGCCACCGCACCTAGCCTGGCCATTTGTGGTTTTTAAAATGTATATCCTCTACCTGCTTTTCTGTGGGAATGTCTATCTCTTTCTTAGTTATCTGTAAGAGCTGTTTCTATAGCAAGAATTTCCAAACTCTGCAAGGCAGGGGGATATCTGTTCTTTTTCTTTTCTTCCTTCCTTTTTTTTTTTTTTAAGATGGAGTCTTGCTTTGTCACTCAGGCTAGAGTACAGTGGTGCAATCTTGACTCACTGAAACCTCCACCTCCCTGGTTCAAGCAATTCCCCTGCCTCAGCCTCCTGAGTAGCTGGGATTATAGGTGTGTGCCACCATGCCTGGCTAATTTTTTGTGTTTTTTTAGTAGAGATGGGGTTTCACCATGCTGGCCAGGCTGATTTCGAACTCCTGGCCAGGCTGTTCTCGAAATCTGTTTAAATAGATCCTCAAGAGGTCAGGAGATTGAGACCATCCTGGCTAACATGGTGAAACCCCTTCTCCACTAAAAATACAAAAAATTAGCTGGGTGTGGTGGTGCACGCCTGTAATCCCAGCTACTTGGGAGGCTGAGGCTGGAGAATCACTTGAACCTGGGAGGTGGCAGAGGTTGCGGTGAGCCAAGATCACACCACTGCACTCCAGCCTGGTGACAGAGTGAGACTCCGTCTAAAAAGAAATAAAAATAAAAATAAGGCCGGGTGTGGTGGCTCATGCCTGTAATCCAAGCACTTTGGAGACCAAGGCGGGCGGATCACCTGAGGTTGGGAGTTCAAGACCAGCCTGACCAACATGGTGAAAACCCGTCTTTAAAAAAAATAAAAATAAAAATAAATAAAAAATAAAAAATAAATAAAATAAATAAAAATAAAAATAAAAATCATGACCTCAGGCAATCCACCCACCTCAGCCTCCCAAAGTCCTGGGATTACAGTCGTGAGCCTCCGTGCCTAGCCTATCCATTCTTTTTCTAGGACTCTGGACGCAGTCTCTATTCACCAGGGGCTTCCACCCCCTTTTCTTGGCTCAGGCCCCAGAGCCTGGTGTAAAATGCCAGGGCTGTGGACAGAGAGTAGCAATGGTCTACATCTGGAGCAGAAAGGAAAGGTTCTCCCTGCCCAACTGCTGGGCCTGCCCCTCTTGAACAGAGAATGCCACCTACAGCTCCTGACTCATCAGCCCTTTGTCGGGAAGTGGCTTCTGCCCACTGCCTCCCTGCAAAGCTGCCCCACCCCACCCCACCACACCACACCCTCAAGCATATTTGGAAGCAGGGACTCAAGCACTAAGAATAATAATATTTGGCTTTGAAAGGGAGGGTTCAGATGGTCAGAGCGAGAGCTTGGACCAAGACCCAGAAAAAGAAGGGGATTTGCCCGAGAGTGTTCAGCAGGAGCCCAGCCCAAGACCCCTTCCTAGTCCTGTAGGAAGAAGGAGGGTCCTTTCTCTCCCCAGGAGTCCCTCTCCCTCCCAGTTGGCACAGAGTCCCAGCTCTGCTCTCCCCACAAACCTGTCAAACCTGAAATAGACCAGGAGAAGAAAAAAACAAACACCTCCAGTAAACAGCAAGGAGTGTGAATGAATCAGGATTTTGTTTTTAAGGAATATCATGTATCCACCTCTGTTTACCCAGTTGGCATAGCCCTTTGTGCAGAAGGGACCCTGGCACCCAGCCCTGACCTCCCCTCTTTATTAACTGTTGGGTGGCGGAAAGGTCTGCAGCTCATAGCCTGTTCCGTCTGTCATCTGGCCTTGGGCTGCTAAACTCCCTCTCACTCCTTCAGTGGCCAAGCTGTCACCTTTCCCTAACTCCACTGCCACCCTAAGTCCAGGGCACTGGCCTCCCCGCCTCCAGTCCCCCATGAATTCCTCACTGGGAGCCAGAGGAATTTTTTTTTTTTTTTTGAGATGGAGTTTCACTCTTGTTGCCCAGGTTGGAGTGCAATGGTGTGATCTCGGCTCACCGAAACCTCTGCCTCCTGGGTTCAGGCAATTCTCCTGCTTCAGCCTCCTGAGTAGCTGGGATTACAGGTGCGCGCCACCGTGCTCAGCTAATTTTTTGTATTTTTAGTAGAGACGGGGTTTCACCATGTTGACCAGGATGGTCTCGATCTCTTGACCTCATGATCCACCTGCCTCAGCCTCCCAAAGTGCTGGGATTACAGGCGTGAGCCACAGAGCCAGGCCCGAGGAATTGTTATAAAGCACAGATATGACCTTGCCATTCCCCCACTTCAAATCTTCTATGGCTTCCACTGTCCTAGAGAGAGAGTCGGACCTCAGACATGGCATTGGGAGCCCCTGCCAGCCCCTCCTCCCCTCTTCTCCTCCCCCTTCTCTAGCCACACTGAAATTTCACATCTTCAAATTGGCCCTGCTTCATCCCACCTCAGGGCTTATGAAATATGGATTTTTGTGTGTGTGAGACAAGTCTCGTTCTGTCACCCAGACTGGAGTGCAGTGGTGTGATCGTGGCTCACTGCAACCTCCACCTTCCAGGTTCAAGCAGTTCTCTGCCTCAGCCTCCTGAGTAGCTGGGATTACTGGTGCCCGCCAACACGCCTGCCTAATTTTTGTATTTTTAGTAGAGACGGGGTTTCACCATGTTGGCCAGGCTGTTCTTGAACTCCTGACCTTGTGATCCACCTGCCTCAGCCTCCCAAAGTGCTGGGATTACAGGAGTGGGCCACTACACTGGCCCCCCCCTTTTTTTTTTGAGACAGAGTCTTGCTCTGTTGCCCAGGCTGGAGTGCAGTGGCGAATCTTGGCTCACTGCAACCTCCGCCTCCTGAGCTCAAGCAATTCTCCCACCTCAGCCTCCCGAGTAACTGGGATTACAGGCACCCACCACCACCCCGGCTAATTTTGGTATTTTTAGTAGAGACAGGTTTCACTATGTTGATCAGGCTTGTCTCAAACTCCTGAGCTCAGCTGATCTTCCCCCCTCAGCTCCCAAAGTACTGGGATTACAGGCATGAGCCACCATGCCTGGCTGTATGAAATATGGATTCCCTCCCCCATCATCTTGCCCCACCAAGTCGCATTCAGCCTTCAACCTCAGCTAACTACCCTTCATCAGAGAGGACATGTCTGCACCCCTCCCCAACAACTAGGTCAGGCCTGTCATTATTATCACCCCCTTCCCAGTGCCCTGTACTCCTCCTTCATGACAAGTAGCACATTCAACATGATTTTGTGTATGCAATTATCTGTTTAAATAGATCTTTCTCTCTGAGGACCAGGACCGTACTCCCTCTACATGACATCACTAGTGTCAGACGTAATGGGAGCTTGACGGAGCACCTATGATGTGCAGAATGCTATCCTGGGCATTGGAGGGGAATGCGACAGTGAGGGACCCACCTGTTCCTTGGGACCTAACAGGCTTGTTCATAGACTTGTACCTATATGCTCATGGCTGCAGTGGCCATGCCCACCTCATGGGATACAAAGTCCCTTCTACAATGCGCCTGGGCCTCTGCTTCTGTGCGGAGCTTCTGCTTGCAAACTTTCAAGAAGGGGGTGCCTCACCACCTTCCCAAGTCACAATTCCGTGGTTGGATCCAACAGCACTGAAGTCAGGCAAAGGGCTACTGAAGTGCCAGCAGGCAGCCAGGGAGTAAGAAATAACTTCAGGATGATACAGAAAATGGAAGCACCCGTTCATTGCAGGCTCCTGTGCTCAGTTCAGTGCTTCGTAGCTTCTGCTACATTGAATCGTCACCACAACTTTTGGGGGATACCCGTTCTACAGGAGAGAAAACTGAGGTTCCATGAGGTGTAAATAAGAGATGAGGATGAGATGGGCACGGCAGCTCACGCCTGTAATCCCAACACTTCGAGAGGCTAAGGCAGGAGGATCACTTGAGCTCAGGAGTTGGAGACCAGCCTGGGCAACATAGCAAGACCCCATCTCTATTTTTTTTTTTTTTTTTTTTGAGACGGAGTCTTGCTCTATCACCCAGGCTGGAGTGCAATGGCACAATCTCAGCTCACTGCAACCTCTGCCTCCTGGGTATAAGCAATTCTTCTGTCTTAGCCTCCTGAGTAGCTGGGACTACAGACACGCGCCTTTGCACCTGGCTAATTTTTGTATTTTTAGTAAAGAAGGGATTTCACCATATTGGCTAGGCTGGTCTCAAACTCCTGACTTCATGGTCTGCCCACCTCAGCCTCCCAAAGTTCTGGGATTACAGGCATGAGTCACCACACCTGGCCTCTATTTTTTTTTTCCAAGATGGAGTCTTGCTCTGTCACCCAGGCTGGAGTGCAGTGGTGCGATCTTGGCTCACTGCAACCTCTGCCTCCAGGGTTCAAGCCATTCTCCTGCCTCAGCCTCCCAAATAGCTGGGATTACAGGCATGCACCACCATGCCCACCTAATTTTGTATTTTCAGTAGAGACGGGGTTTCTCCATATTGGTCAGGCTGATCTCAAACTCCTGACCTCAGGTGATCTTCCCACCTTGGCCTCCCAAACTGCTGGGATTACAGGCATTAGACACCATGCCCAGTCTTTTTTTTCTTTTTCAGGGATAGGGCCTCTTGTTCTGTCACCCAGGCAGAGCAAGTAGGTTGATCATGGCTCACTGCAACCTCAAATTCGTGGGCTCAAACAATCTCCCAACTCAGCCTCCTGAGTAGCTGGGACTACAGGCATGCATCACCACACCTTGCTAATTAAAAAACAAAAGGTTGTAGAAATGGGGGTCTCACTGTGTTGCCCAGGCTGGTGTCAAATGCCTGGCCTCAAGCGATTCTCCTGTCTCAGCCTCCAAAATTGCTGTGTTTACAGGCGTGAGCCACCGCACCCAGTTTGCTATACTCATTTCTTTTTTTGTTGCTGTTGTTTTATTTTTGAGAAGGAGTCTTGTTCTGCTGCCCAGGCTGGAATATAGTGGCATAATCTCAGCTTGCTGCAACCTCCACCTCCCAGGTTCAAGCGATTCTCCTGTCTCAGCCTTCTGAGTAGCTGAGATTACAGGCACCTGCCACCATGCCTGCCTAATTTTTGTATTTTTAGTAGAGACGGGGTTTCATTATGTTGGCCAGACTGGTCTCAAACTCCTGACCTCAAGTGATCTGCCCTAGGATTACAGGCGAGAGCCACCGCACCCGGCCAATGCTATACCCATTTCTGTGTTTCACTCAGCACTACCATGTGAATATTTTTCCATGCCAAATTTACATACTAAATTTTAGTGGCTGCATTCTATTCCATTGTATGGCTCCATTAAGTGGTTCTCCTATGACTGGACACTTATTTTTGTAATTATTTTCTAAGGATAAATGTCGAGATGTGAGATTGCTGGGCTAAAGCTCCTTTTGAGGCTTTTGATACATGGTGACAAATTGCCCTTCTGAAGTGATGGTAGCAGCCTGAAATTTTCCCTGCTCTTGTCATGTGCTGGCTGTCATATATCCCTCGGCAAGAACCCCTTGTCAGGCTGGGTGCTGTGGCTCATGCCTGTAATTCCAGGACTTTGAGAGGCCGAGGTGGGTGGATCACTTGAGGTCAGAGGTTTGAGACCAGACTGGCCAATATGGTGAAACCCTGTCTCTAGAAATGCAAAAATTAGCCGGTGTGGTGGTGCGTGCCTGTAATCTCAGATACTTGGGAGGCTGAAGCAGGAGAATTGCTTGAACCTGGGAGGTGGAGGTTGCAGTGAGCCGAGATCGTACCACTGCAATCCAGCCTGGGTGACAGAGCAAGACTGTCTCAAAAAAAAATAAAATTTAGCTGGGCATGGTAGCCTGTGCCTGGAATCCCATTCAGGAGGCTGAGGCATGAGAATTCCTTGAACCCAGGAGGCAGAGGATACATTGAGCCAAGATCGAGCCACTACACTCCAGCCTGGGCAACAGAGTGAGACTCTGTCTCAAAAAAAAAAAAAAAGTGGCCAGGTGCGGTGGCTCACGCCTAATCCCAGCACTTTGGGAGACTGAGGCAGATGGATCACCTGTCAGGGATTCAAGACCAGCCTGGCCAACATGGTGAAACACCGACTCTACTAAAAATACAAAAAAGTCTGGGCACGGTGGCTCACACCTGTAATCCCAGCACTTTGAAAGACCGAGGCAGGCAGATCATGAGGTCAGGAGTTCGAGACCAGACTGACCAACATGGTGAAACCCCATCTCTACTAAAAACACAAAAATTAGCTGGATATGATGACGCACACTTTTAATCCCAGCTACTCAGGAGGCTGAGGCCGGAGATTTGCTTGGGAGGCAGAGGTTGCAGCGAGCCGAGATCACATCATTGCACTCTAGCCTGAGCAACAGAGTGAGACTCTGTTTAAAAAATAAATAAATAAATAAATAAAAATAAAATTAGCTGGGTATGGTGGTAGGCACCTGTAATCCCAGCTACTCAGGAGGCTGAGGCAGGAGAATCGCTTGAAGCCGGGGAGGCGGAGGTTGCAGTGAACCGAGATTGTGCCATTGCACTCCAGCCTGGGCAAGAAGAATGAAACTCCATCAAAAAGAAAGAAAGAGAGAGAGAAGAAGGAAGGAAGGAAGGAAAGAAAAGAAAAAGAACCTCTTGTCAGTGGGTGCTGTAGTGACTCAAGCTTGTCATGCTTTGGGAGGTCAAGGAGGGAGGATCCCTTGAGCCTTGAGCCCAGGCATCCGAGGCTGCATTGAGCTATGATCATTCTGCTGCATTCCAGCCTGAGTGACAGAGCAAAACCCTGTCTCTAAAAAAAAAAACAAACCCACGTGTGCCTCATGTCCTGGGAACTTGTGCACAAGTCTTCCCTCCCATCCACCCCCTCCTCCAGAGTGAGCCCCCAGAAGGAAGGGCCCGGAGCTGGCCCAGTTCCTGACTCCTGGCATGTTCTGGAGAGCTGTTTGCCGTGAGCCAGTGCCAGTCACTCCCAGTTCCTCCAAGGCCAGCCTGGTGGGGTTTCGGGCCCCACCACCTCCCTCCCACCTCTTCCACCCTAGACTCTGTTTCCTGCTGGGCTGCAGCTGCTCCTCACCAGCTGGTGACTCAGAGCCCGGCCAGGATGGCAATGTCGATTGGGCCCTTACAGCCCACTGAGCCCTCTGTGACTCAGCTTATGGTGAGGCTGTGCCAGGCCTCCCGGGTGGGGCACCTCCACCCTAGCCCTGCCCTCCTTCATCTCCCGCTTAGGTCTTGCTGATTTCTGTCCTCCTGGCCTTCTCAGTAGAATGAGGATAATCCTGAATTCAGAACTTATTTCTTGAGTACCAAGAGTGCCCGGGAGCTGAGAGCTGGCTCCCGCGCTCTTGAGAGCACAGTTCCCTGGGCAGGACCAGAGAGAAGAAAGATGGGAGGGAGGCAGGGCAAAAGATGCCATGGGAAGAGCCCAGAGCTGGGCACCAGGTGGGCAAGGACCCCTGTGTGTGAAGGACTGGTCAGGGACCTGGCAGCAGGGAGCTTACAAGGATGGGGACTTCCCACCCCACATGGCACCTCGTGAGAATTAGAAGAGTCAGTGAAAACAGGCTGGGACTGTCTTGTGCCAGGGCTTCAGCTGGCTTGGCAAGTGCAGTGTGGGCTGGATTCAGCGCCCATCACCGCACCCCCCACACCGACGCATGTGTGCAGGGAGCCCCGAGTGAGGAAGCAGGGATGGTGCCGCCCCTTAGGGGGTGTTTGGAAATGTGTCTATGGAGGTGTTTCCACTGCCATTAACTATGTCTGGTGTTTGTGTGTGGGGCTGTGGGGCACGGGGAGGGTTATTGGCGTTTAGTGTCTGAAATCTGGGGATGTTAGGTATCCTTTCAAGGTGGCTGGTCCAGCCAAGCAATGAAATACTCCCTCTACTCCCAAATCCAGGCCTGAGACCTCTCTGCTGTCCAGTTACATCATGGAGAGGATCATAACAACTGTGACCTTGTGAAATTCTTCCCAGCGTTCTAAGTGTTTTTTGTTTGTTTGTTTTGAGATGCAGCCCCGGCTGGAGTGCAATGGTGCGATCTCGACTCACTGCAACCTCCAATTCCCTGGTTCAAGCGATTCTCCTGTCTCAGCCTCCCAAGTAGCTGGGACTACAGGCACATGCCACTATGCCCGGCTAATTTTTGTATTTTTAGTAGAGACGGGGTTTCGCCATTTTGGCCAGGATAGTCTCAAACTCCTGGCCTCAAGTGATCTGCCCGCCCCAGCCTCCCAAAGTGCTGGGATTACAGGCGTGAGCCACCACGCCCAGCTGAGCCTGGTTTTCTACCTATGCTGCCTACTTTCTCCAAGGTTGTCCTGCTCTGGAAGTCTTCAATGGAATGCCTTTTACCTTAAAGTAATTCCCCTTCTTCCCTATCAGGTATTTTTGCCTAACTCTGAAGAGTTTTGAAGATGCAAAGTCCCTCCTCTCTGCCCATCCAGGGAAGCTTCTGGCCGCCCTGGGAGTGAGTGGGCAGTGCTGGGTGGAAGTTCCTCAACTTCATTACAGCTGTGAGGCCTTGGATTGGCTCTCACCACTCTGGGCATCCGTTTTTGTAAAATGGAGCCAATAATTTCCACTCTCCTGGTTGTTGTAAGTTGGCAATCAGAGCATCCACGGATGGCACCTGACACACTCATCAAATGGTAGCCGCCGTCTCTTGTGATGATTGTCAGCATCTAGCGTGAAAGATGGGAAGGGCAAGGCTGGGCAAGGTGGCTCACGCCTGTAATCCCAGCACTTTGGGAGGCTGAGGTGGGCGGAACACCTGAGGTCAGGAGTTTGAGACCAGCCTGACCAACATGGTAAAGCCCTGTCTCTACTAAAAATACAAAATTGGCTGGGTGTGGTGGCACATGCCTGTAATCCCAGCTACTTGGGAGGCTGAGGCAAGAGAATTGCTTGAACCTGGGAGGTGGAGGTTGCTGTCAGCCAACATCGAGTCATTGCACTCCGAGAAACTCCATCTCAAAAAAAAAAAAAGATAATAAGTGTGGTTGTTTTAAGCCATGAAGTTGATGGTAATAGGTTTGCAGCATGGAATATGAATACAATAGTTGACTTGCTCCAGCTACTCCTCCCAAACATAGGTTGCTCTGTTATTTCTCTCTCGATGATTACAAAAGAGCTTATCACTTCCTAGGAAATATGAAAAAAAGGAAAACAAAACAGAAATTCGTATCTTAATCAACTAGTTTGCCACAAATAGAAGTAATGCTGTTAGTAGACTTCCTTGAAAGTGGAAAAAGCATTTAATAAGAGAAGTGTATTAAGAAGCTGTGAAATAACTAAGTTATAAGGAAGTTTAGGATAAATGCAGGAAGTCAGTTATCTGAGAAATTAAACCGACTTGGGAAGTTAGAAGACTTTAATAACTTTTTTGGAAAATCAATATGTATTCTATGTAGGGGAACTTATAAACTCAACTAAACGTACTAACACACAGTCTATGATAGTTCTCAGTGACCAGGGCTTTTTTTTTCTTTTTAAGTAAATTATCTTAATAGTCTATTCACAGCATAATATTCATTTCATGGGTATTCACTAAGCATAATTGACTACCAACTACATTTTGGAATCTGTTGAATTTGACATTAGTTTCTTTGGAGTCAATGTTTTGTATTCTTTTATTTACTTAGCCTTTCCTTAAATCCTTTTTACGTTCTCCTTTTCTTGCTACCAAATTCAGTTCTCATATGGTGGTCTGGTATCAGGAATCCAGTTGTAAGTCAGGGCTTTATATTTGCAGGACAGTTTGCACTTTTAAGCCTTCTCTCCTTCATTCATTCATTCATCTGACGCATTTTTTTGTGGAATATTATCTAGATATCAATATGTTAGATGCTGGGAACATCTAACGAATGGTGAGCAAAACTAATATCAGAAATTACAGCCTCTAACCAGCATGGGTTGGTGTATTTTGAGGTTAGCCTCCTCTGTATCATTGATACTATAAAATCTTTTGGCCCAGAGAGACACACTCTTGCCCTGAATAGACCTACTTCTTGAAACATATGCACATACTGCAATGACTCCATGATTAGTGGATTGCTGAAAAGAGCATATCCTTTTTAAAATAGGACCATTGCATATACTCTCTGAGTACTTCTGAAAGGCTGGCAATGAAAGCATGCTCTATCTGTGGCAGAGAGGAGGCGCTGGGCTGCAGAAAATGGGAGCTAGCTTCGTAGCTTCTTGCTCGCTGTAGTGGAGGCAAATTCAGTGATGGAAGAGAGACTAAGCAGCCGTGCCTTCATCATCAGCACGAACTTAGTGCCCCTGAATAAACACCCACACAGATAAGAACTGTTTTTGAGGTAGGCTAGGTTGCTCATTGCTAATGATGTCTGAACTCAGTTCTGAAAAGATTAATCTGACAATGGCCTGGAGTTTAGGGTCAAGGTAGTGACAAAAAGAAAAGAGAAAAATGAAACCAGTGTGTATAGTTTATCTATTGAGCCTAATATAATTATTGATGGGATGAGGGGTTAACATATCCCATACGTCTCTTCATATTTTTTGTTCTTCTAAACATTATTTCCACTGTCATTCTCACCCTCCCACAAATGCCTGTATTTTTTTGTTTCTATGTGTTTTTGACTTTTTTGTTCCTTACTTCAACATTTAATAGCTCACTTGTATACCTCTGGGATAACCTATTAATAAACTGAAATTAGTGGGTAATTGAAAAGGTAACCTACTGCACCGAGGATTCTTTGGTGTGTAATAAATGTGGAAAATGCTGATGATAAATCTAGATGTTTTTCTGATAGTGTTTTTAAAATAATGGGTAAGAAATAAAAGTAAAATCTGAGCTGGGCGCAGTGGCTCAAGCCTGTAATCCCAGCACTTTGGGAGGCCGAGGCGGGTGGATCACGAGGTCAAGAGATTGAGACCATCCTGGTCAACATGGTGAAAACCCGTCTCTACTAAAAATACGAAAAATTAGCTGGGCATGGTGGCGCGTGCCTGTAATCCCAGCTACTCAGGAGGCTGAGGCAGGAGAATTGCCTGAACCCAGGAGGCGGAGGTTGTGGTGAGCCGAGATCGTGCCATTGCACTCCAGCCTGGGTAACGAGAGTGACTCCGTCTTGAAAAAAAAAAAAAAAAAGGTAAAATCCGTTACCTCATTAAAAAAAAAAAAAGATGGGAAGAGTCTATGTCAATTCTTTTTCTTTTTTTGGGATGTAATTGCCCAAGCTGATCTTGAACTCCTGGGCTCAAGCAGCAATCTGCCTGCCTCAGCCTCCCAAAGTGTGTGTGATTACAGGTGTGTGTCCCCAAGCCAGGCCTGCATTGGATTCTCAGTCTGATGACACAAGGTGGACAGGGTCATGATAGAGGCTTGAGCCAGCAGGGAGAGGGTGGCATGATGATGATGGCTTCCTGGAGGAGGAAGTGTTTGTACTGGGCCGTTGGAGACAGAATAAATTCACCGGGAGGGTAGATATGTGTGCCAGGTGCACCAGCCGGGCTGCCAAGCGCTGATTTGTAGAAATTCTCTGGGGGGCTCTCTGAGTGAGGAAGAAGGATCTCATGGGGCCTGGGCAAGGCTAGAAGTGCCAGCCTGGGAAACAGGGTCGGGAGTACAAGTACAGTTTCTTCCTTTCTTTTTCTTTTACTTGTTGAAGCCTAATTTACATCTATCAAATACACCAGTCGCAATGAGTTTTTAAAATGTTTTGGCAGTTTTATGGAAGTTTAATTGGCAGATAACCTGCCCGAATTCAAAATGTACAATTTGGCAAGGCTGGGTAGCTCACGCCTATAATCCCAACACTTTGGGAAGCCGAGGCAGGTGGATCATCTGAGACTGGGAGCTTGAGACAAGCCTGGCCAGGCTCCCAATTGAGAAATCCCATCTTTGCTGAAAATACAAAAATTAGCCAGGTGTGGTGGCGTGTACCTGTAATCCCAGCTACTTGGGAGGCTGAGGCAGAAGAATCGCTTGAACCTGGGAGGCAGAGGTTGCATGAGTGGAGGTCACGCCATTGCACTCCAGCATGGGCAACAAGAGTGAAACTCTGTCTCAAAAAAAATAAATGTACAATTTGATGATTTGGGGCCAATGTGTCCACCCATAGAACCATCACCATGGCCAAGATAATGAATATACAAATCACCCCCAAAGTTTCCTCTCACCCCATGTAATCCCTCCCTCTCTCTCTCATGCACCACACATCCTCAGGCAACCACTGTTCTGATTTCCATCACTATAGATTAGCTGCTATTTTCCAGAATTTTTTTTTTTTTTTGAGATGGAGTCTCGCTCTGTCCCCCACGCTGGAATGCAGTGGCACAACCTTGGCTCACCGCAACCTCTGCCACCTGGGTTCAAGTGATTCTCCTACCTCAGCCTCGTGAGTAGCTGGGATTACAGGCGCATGCCACCACACCTGTCTAATTTTTATATTTTTAGTAGAGATGGGGTTTCACCATGTTGGTCAGGCTGGTATTGAACTCCTGACCTCATGATCCACCCACCTCGGCCTCCCAAAGTGCTGGAATTACAGGTGTGAGCCACCACGCCCGGCCTTAGAATTTTATAGAAATTGAATCATATATTATCACTCTCTTTTGTCTAGCTTTAAAAAAAACTCATCATTACGGTCGGGCTCAATGGCTCACACCTGTAATCCCAACACTTTGGGAGGACAAGGCCCTGGATCACTTGAGGTCAAGGGGTTTGAGACCAGCCTGGCCAACATGGAGAAACCCCATCTCTACTAAAAATACAAAAATTAGCCAGGCATGGTGACGTGCACCTATAGTCCCAGCACTCCAGGGGAGGAGAATTGCTTGAATCTGGGAAGTGGAGGTTGCAGTGAGCTGAGATAGCGCCACTGCACTCCAGCCTGGGCGACAGAGCAAGATGCCATCTCAAAGACAAAAAACAAACAAACAAACAAAAAAGAAAAAACAGGCAGGCCGTCTCGCTTTATTTGCATCGCACTATGTGTCTGCAATTCAACCATGTTTTGCTTTGCATTTCCCTTGTGACTAACGACTAATGTTTAGAGCAGTTTCATATACTTACTGTACTTTTCTAAAACTACTGTATCAATAGTCTGTTTCTTTCTTTCTTTTTTTTTTTTTTTTTGTTTGAGACGGCGTCTTCCTCTGTCACCCAGCCTGTAGTGCAATGGCACAATCTTGGCTCACTGCAACCTCCACCTTCCAGGTTCAAGTGATTCTCCTGTCTCAGCCCCCTAGTAGCTGGGATTACAGGCACACGCCACCATGCCTGGCTAATTTTTGTATTTTTAGTAGAAATGGGGTTTCGCCATGTTGGCCAGGCTGGTCTCAAACTCTGACCTCGGGTGATCCACCTGCCTCCGCCTCCCAAAGTGCTGAGATTACAGACCTGAGCCACCTCACCTGGCCAGTAGTTTGTTTGTTTGTTTCTTTTTTTTTTTTTTTTGAAACAGAGTCTTCCTCTGTCACCCAGGCTGGAGTGCAGTGGCACGATTTTGGCTCACTTCAACCTTCGCCTCCTGGATTCAAGCAATTCTCCTGCCTCAGCTTTCCAAGTACCTGGGATTATAGGCATGTGCCACCATGCCTGGTGAATTTTTGTATTTCTAATAGAGACAGGGTTTCACCATGTTGGTCAGGCTGGTCTCGAACTCCTGACCTCGTGATCTGCTCGCCTCGGCCTCCCAAAGTGCTGGGATTACAGGTGTGAGCCACCGCGCCTGGCAGTTTGTTTCTTTTATTGCTGTGTAGTGTTTCAGTGTACAGATCCACCAGAAGATGTTTATCTTTTCTCCTTCTGATGGACACTTGGGTTGCTTCCTGTTTTGGCTATTGCAAGTAAAGATTCTACGAATATTTGTATACAAGTCTTTTTATGGACATATTTTCATCCTCCTGGGTAAATAGCTAGGAGTAGAATTTCTGGTTCAGAGAGGAAGTGTCCTTATTAGTCGAAAATGTCAAACATTTTTTCAAAATGCTTCTACCATGTTATACCCTCACAAACAATGCATGAGAGTTCCGGTTGCTCCACATTCTTGCTAACATTTGGTATTGTCAGACCTTGAATTTTAACCTTGCTGGTGATGAGCAAAGGTAGTTCACGGTGGTTTTGTTCGGCATTTCCCTTGTGACTAATGACTAATGTTGTAGAGCATTGTTTTGTATACTTACTGTACTTTTCTAAGCTTTCTGTTATTTATTATAAAAGTAAAACATGCTGTGCATGCTTGTGATCCCAAAGCTTTAGGAAGCTAAGGCAAGAGACCAGTGTTTGACACAAGCCTAGGCAACAGAGCGAGACCCAGGCCTTTTTTTTTTTTTTTTTTTTGAGACAGAGTCTCACTGTGTCACCCAGGCTGGAGTGCAATGGTGCCATCTCGTCTCATTGCAACCTCCACCTCCCGGGTTCAAGCGATTCTCCTGCCTCAGCCTCCCGAGTAGTTGTGATTACAGGTGCCTACCACCATGCCTGGCTACTTTTTGTAGTTTTAGTAGAGATGGGGCTTCACCACGTTGATCAGACTGTTCTCGAACTCCTGACTGCAGGTGATCTGCCCACCTCGGCCTCCCAAAGTGTTGGGATTACAGATGTGAGCCACCATGCCTGGCCAAGATCCCACCTCTACAAAAAAAAAAAAAAAAAAAAAAAAAAATTAGCCTGGTCTGGTGGCACCTGTAGTCCCAGCTACGCAGGAGGCTGAGGTGGGAGAACTGCTTGAGCCCAGGAGTTCAAGGCTGCTATGGGCTGTTTTCACACCACTGCACTCCAGCCTGGGTGACAGTGAGATCCTATCTTTAAAAAAAAAAAGGAAAATGTGCTTAATGTAAGACATTAAGACATCTAACTACAGAAATCTATAAAGTACAATAGAAACATTTTTACCTTATTCCTCCAATTTCACTCCTTGGCATTAGCTAATAATAATTGAGTTACTGGTTTATTACATAGCCTTCCATATATACATTTTTATTTTTCCATGTCTACACAAACAGATATAATTGCATACACACACACACACACACACACACAACTTACATTTTTGTAACCACACACACGCAATGAAAACCTCTTTTTATTTTTTAAGTAGAAATGAGGTCTCGTGCTGGGTGCAGTGGCTCACACCTGTAACAAATTCCAGCACTTTGGGAGGCCAAGGTAGGCAGATCACAAAGTCAGGAGACCATCCTGGTTAACACAATGAAACCCCATCTCTACTAAAAATACAAAAAAATTAGCCGGGTGTGGTGACATGTGCCTGTAGTCCCAGCTACTAGGGAGGCTGAGGCAGAAGAATCGCTTGAACCCGGGAGGCGGAGGTTGCAGTGAGCCAAGATCGTGCTACTGCACTCCAGCCTGGGTGACAGAGTGAAATTCTGTCTCAAAAAAAAAAAAGGAAAGAAAGAAATGAGGTCTCGCTTTGTTGCCCAGGCTGGTTTTAAACTCCTGTGCTTAAACAATCCTCCCACCACCTCAGCCTCCCAAAGTGCTGGGACTACGGCTGTGAGCTACTGTGCCTGGGCCCCTCTTGTCTTTATTGATCATATACTATAGGCAGATTTTTGAGCTAAGGGATTGACATGCATCTTATCACTGCAACTGCTCAATACTGTAGTAACTGGATGAGGAGACTGGGGCTCAGAAAGGTTAAGACAGTTGCCAAGGTCACACAGCTCACAACTGGCAATGCCCTCACTTGAACCCAGGTCTCTGACATCAAAACCACAAGTTGATGAACTGAGATGTTCTCCTCTTGCAATGTTATATTCACTCACTGTTTTTTTAGAGACAGAGTCTTGTTCTGTCCCCTAGGCTGGAGAGCAGCTGTGCAATCATAGGTCACTGTAACCGACAACTCCTGGACTCAAGCCATCCTCCTGCTTCCAGCCTCCTGAGTAGCTAGGACTACAGGTGCACACCACTGTGCCCAGCTAATCTTACTTTTTTTTTTCATTTTTATTTATTCTTTTATTTTTATTTTTTTTTATAAAGATGGGGTTTCACCATGTTGGCCAGGATGGTCTCGATCTCCTGACCTTGTGATCTGCCCATCTCGGCCTCCCAAAGTGTTGGAATTACAGGCATGAACCACTGCGCCCAGTCTTTACTTTTTATTTCTGTAGAGATGGGAGTCTCACTATTTTACCCAGCCTAGTCTAGAACTCCTGGTTCCAAGTGATCCCCATGCCTCGGGCTTCCAGAGTGCTGGGATTACAGGCCTGAACCATAGCACCAGGCCTTTGCTCATTCTTTCATTCATTCAACAAATATTCATTGAGCCTTCAGAGTCACAGATGAGTTGAGGAGACAGCCAGGTAGACTGACTACTAACATTTAGGAAAAGGGGGTGTGATGGGAGAAGTAGGAGGGATAGCTCCAACCAGGGCCTGAGTCAGGAAAGGGTCCTAAAGGAAGGGCCCCTGAGGGATGTGTAGGATACCCAGGGGAGGAGACAGCGTCAGTGGAAGAACGTGTGTGTGTGTGTGTGTGTGTGTGTGTGTGTGTGTGTGTACAGTGCCTTCTTAGGGAGCCCAGTCCCTCTCCAGGGTGCTGAGGTTGAGTGGAGGCAGTCAAGGGCTGGCAGCAAGACCCTAGGACCATCTTAAGGAGGCTGCCTCTGTCCTCAGGGAAACCCCGGAATGACTAGAGTGACAGTTTTCAGACTCTAGGGTTTTAGGATTTAATTTCTTTCCCTTCCCCTCCCACAAGATTCTGCTGCTAGGAGTACAGTGTCCTGGTGGCTCAGAGGCCACCGAGGCACCCTCAGATCCCCATGCGCTCCCTGGGCCTGCAGGTGGACCATTCACTTAGTCCTGCTCCAGGATTCAGCCTGGCTCTTTGGTCATAAAGGACCCCATTGCCCCCTGGTGGTGGCTGGACACAGCTGTGGAAGGAATTCCAGACTACGGCAAGGTGAAACGGGGATAGGTCCTGCTTCTCCCCTAGACCTCTCCATCTCTGTCACCAGCATCCCCACCCAGGTGTTCAGGGTGGGCTCACCCTTGAGCCCATTTCTTTTCTTTTCTTTTCTTTTCTTTCTTTCTTTCTTTCTTTCTTTTTTTTTTTTTTTTTGAGACGGAATGTTTCTGTTGCCCAGGCTGGAGTGCCGTGGCACTATTTCGGCTCACCGCAACCTCCGCCTCCGAGGTTCAGGCGATTGTGCTGCCTCATCCTCCTGAGTAGCTGGGATTACAGGCATGAACCACCACACCCGGCTAATTTTAGTACTTTTAGTAGAGTTGGGGTTTCACCATGTTGTCCAGGCTGATCTTGAACTCCTGACCTCAAGTGATCCACCCGCCTCAGCCTCCCAAAGTGCTAGGATTACAGGCGTGAGCCACCGTGCCCCGCCTGTTCTCTCATTTCACGAACTCCTGCAGGCTCCACCTTTGCTGTATCTCACCTTGGGGCTCCCCTAGCCTCTCAACTGCTTGCCTGTGATCTGTGTGGATCGTCACTCTAGTTTCTGCACAGAAGAAAGGGGGTCAATCTTGTCTAACATCATTATTATTATTATTATTTTTTGAGACGGAGCTTCACTCTTGTTACCCAGGCTGGAGTGCAATGGCACAATCTCGGCTTACCGCAACCTCCGCCTTCTGGGTTCAAGCAATTCTCCTGCCTCAGCCTCCCAAGTAACATCATTATTTAAGTAAAAGTTATATACAGTAAAGTGCCCAAGTCTTAAGGTCACACCTTGATCCACTTTTATGTATGTAATCATCCATGTAGCGCACACCCAGATCTGGACCATTTCCAGCCCCAGGAGCCCACCTTGTCTCCACTCCCTCCAAAGTCAACCAGTATTTTTTTTTCCTTCCTTCCTTCCCTCCTTTCTTCCTTCCCTCCCTCCCTCCCTCTTTCCTTCCTTCCCTCTCTCCTTTCTTTTCTTTCTTTTCTTTTGTTTTTTGAGGTGGAGTTTCGCTCTTGTCACCCAGGCTGGAGTACAATGGTGCAAATTTGGCTCACTGCAACCTCTGCCTTCTGGGTTCAGGCAATTCTGCCTCAGTTTCCCGAATCTCTGGGATTACAGGCATGCACCACCACACCCAGCTAATTTTTGTATTTTTAGTAGAGACAGGGTTTCATCATCTTGACCAGGCTGGTCTCAAATTTCTGACCTCAGATGATCATTCATTCTTTCATTCATTTGCCTCAGCCTCAGCCTCAGCCTCCAAAAGTGCTGGGATTGCAGATGTGAGCCACCACACCCTGCCAGTGTTTTGTATTTTTCATAGAGATGGGGTCTCACCATGTTGGCCAGGCTGGTCTCAAACTCCTGACCTCAGGTGATCCGCCCACTTCAGCCTCCCAAAGTACTGGGATTATAGGCATGAGCCACCACGCCTGGCCTAATTTTTAAATTATTATTATTTTTAAAATATAAAGACGGGGTTTCACCATGTTGGTCGGCTGGTCTCGAACTCCCGACCTCAGGTGATCCGCCCACCTTGGCCTCCAAAGTGCTTGGATTACAGGTGTGAGCCACCACGCCCAGCCAATTTTTAAATTTTTAATAGAGATGGGGGTCTCACTATGTTGTCTGGGCTGGTGTCAAACTCCTAGACTCAAGCGATTCTCTTACCTTGACCTCCAAAATTGTTAGGATTACAGGTGTGAACCACTGCGCTCTGCCCTTAATCTTATTTTATTAATTGATCCAGTAGCACCCGTTGTAGCATTCCATAGTGCACGATCTAGTTAGTCGAAGATTAGGTATTACATTTAGTTGTCCGGTCTTGTAGGCGCCATCAATCAGGAACACTTCCACAGCCCTTCTTTGCTTTTATGAGTAAAGTAATGGTCCTCAACTGGGGGCAAGTTTTCCCCCAGGGGATATTTGGTATGCCTGGAGACACTTTAGGTGTCACAATTGTGGTTGTATTACTGGCATCTAGTTAGTAGAGGCCAGGGATGCTGCTAGATATCCTGTAGTGTACAGCACAGTCCCCTGGACGACAAAGAGTACCTGGACCAAAATGTCAATAGCACTAAGGATAAGAAACCCTAGAGTAGAGAGATCTGCTACAAACGTTAATTATGGGGCCGGGCGCAGTGGCTCATGCCTGTAATCCCAGCACTTTGGGAGGCCGAGGCAGGCAGATCACCTGAGGTCAGGTATTGAGAAATGCTGAGTGTATGATAGAATATATTGTTTGCTAAGAAGAACGATGGCAAGGAAAACCTCGCGCCCCCTCAGATGGAAAACTGCTTGGGGCATTCTAAAGTAGCAAAACAGTATCTGTATATCATACACCGGTTAAAACAATTCTTTAAGCACGGGATACGTGACCCTGCCCCCGGGGCTCCCTCGTGGAGAAAGAATACTTTTTAGTTTGTCTGTGATCAGTGGTAAGCGGGCACCATCTGCCTACCTAGTTTATTTTTGTTCTATGAGAAAACACAGGACACCTGTTTGTTAATAATAATCACCTGTTCAGAGGGAATAAATACGCGGGTCAGAGTCCGCTTGAGGCCCTCAGCCTGCAATGCTGTCAGCCCCTGAGGCTCTCAGCTCGGAAGGCTGCTGGCCCCTGGATAGTCCCGCTTTGCTGTTCTATTTGGGTGTCTGCTTCTTAATGCCTTCAGCGCCGCCTGGGTGGAAATCTCTACGGCTAAGCTGGTCTCGGTGGTCGGGAGTTCAAGCCCAGCCTGGCCAATATGGCGAAACTCCGTCTCTACTAAAAGTACAAAAATTAGCCAGGCGTGTTGAGAAACATTAAGTTTACCCTGCCCCCATGATTCCCTTGTGGAAGATACTTTTAGTTTGTAATTAGTGGTAGGCGGGTAACAGCTGCTTACCTGGTATAGTCTGGAGTTACGTGTATATGTAGAACACCTGTGTATTAAGACTCACCTGTCAAAGTAAATAAACACGTGGATGAATCTCTGCTCAGGGCCATCAGTCTGGAGAGCTGTCAGCCCCGCAGGCTCTCAGGCTGTTGGTCCCCAGGATAGATCCACTCTGTTGTGATATCTGGGTGTCTGCCTCTCAATACCTTCAGCCCACCTGGGTGGGGGTCTCCTGACAGAGATGGTTCTTGGTACAGACGTAGGGGCAGGTGCCTGTAATCCCAGCTATTCAGGAGGCTGAGGCAGGAGAATTGCTTGAACCTGGGAAGCAGAGGTTGCAGTGAGCCGAGATGGCGCCACTGCACTTCAGCCTGGGTGACAAGAGCAAGACTGTCTAAAAAAAAAAAAAAAAAAAACACGTTAACTGCATCACATCACCTTCCTGCTTAAATCCCTCCAGTGGCTTCCCACTGCTTTCAGGATGAAATCCAAGCTCCTTGTCTAGGTCTACTAAGCCCTGTGTGACCTGGCCCTAGACCTCCTTGCCCCCCTCCCTCCTCTTTGTTCACTGTATTTCAGTCACATCAGTCTTCCGTTTGTTCCAAAAACGTGCCCAGCTTGCACCTACCCCAGGGCCTTTGCACTCCCTATTCCCTCTCCCTGGAACACTCCTCTCGATAGCCACTTGGCAGATTCCTCTCTCTCTCTCTATTTATATATATATATATATATATATATATATATATATACGTATATATATATATATATATATATATATATATATAAATTACAAAGATGGCGTTTTACCCTGATGGCCAGGCTGGTCTTGAACTCCTGACCTCAGGTGATCTACCCACCTCAGCCTCCCAAAGTGCTAAGATTACAGGCATGAGCCACCGCGCCCGGTGGCAGATTCCTTAATATTCATATGTCATTTAAAATGCTCCTCTTCAGAGAGGCTTCCCGACCACCCATATATTCTCTCCCATTACCCCACACTTTTTTTCTTTTTCTTTTCTTTTTTTTGAGACAGAATCCAGCTCTGTCACCCAGGCTGTAGTACAGTTGGTACAATCTTGGCTCAATGCAACCTCCACCTCCTGGGCTGAAGTGATCCTCCTGCCTCAGCCTCCTGAGTAGCCGGGATTAACAGGTGCACACCACCATGCCTGGCTAATTTTTTTTTTTTTTTTACTAGAGATGGGGTTTCACCATATTGGCCAGACTGGCCTCGAACTCCTGACCTCAAGTGATCCTCCCACCTTGGCCTCCCCAAAGTGCTAGGATTACAGGCATGAGCCACTGTGCCCTGCCTGCTTTACTATCTGAAATGATCTTGTCTATTGCTGGTCCTCCTTTGCCAGAATGAATGCTTCATGGGAGATAAATCTTTAGCCATTTTCTTCATAGCTATAACCCCAGCACCTAGAACAGGTCCTGGCACATAGTAGGCATGCAGAAATATTTGTTGAATAAATGAATATGGCCTAATGATGACAAGAATGGGCTTTGAGTCAGGCAGACCTCAGTTAAATCATTTCTCTGCCACTTACCAGCTGAGGGAGTTTGAATGACTTAACATCCCTGAGCTGTATTTCCTCATTTGTATATTAAGGTAAAAGTGGTGTCTATCACAGGAGTGTCTGTTGATCTGGTGAGCTAATGCTTATAGAACACTTTGTGCCAGGTACTAGCAAGTGCTCGATAACTTATTGTGTTTCAAACATGAACAAAGCAGCAGGTATACATGGGCACTGGACTGAAGCCCATGCAGGCTCTTTCCCTCCCATAATCCCACATGCGATCCTTCCCTTGGCCATTTAAAGCTCTTGTAACTCTTTATTGCATTTCAGGTGTCTCCTTACTTAACAGCTGTCTAAGGGCAGATACACTTCCTGAATGTTTAACATAGCTCCCTGCTGGGAAGGAGGGAGGGAAGGAAGGGGAGAGGGGAGGGACAGACTGAGGGGGCGAAGGAAGGCAGGTGGGCTTGTGTTCTTGCCTGTAGTCTTATGGAA
The DNA here is from genome assembly GCF_030222135.1 of Aotus nancymaae. Taxonomy (NCBI): domain Eukaryota; kingdom Metazoa; phylum Chordata; class Mammalia; order Primates; family Aotidae; genus Aotus; species Aotus nancymaae. The sequence goes on along the minus strand of NW_026988414.1, from coordinate 4,461,541 downwards.
GGGGTGAGGTCCTCTGGTGAGATGGCAGTACTGGGATGGGGGATGAAGATTCCAAGTGTTGGTAAGCTGCAGAATGGGAAGTGAGTGAAGTACTCAAAATTTAGGGTGCAAAATTTTAGGGGGTACCAAAAACCTCAGTAATCAAGATAAATAATTGTTTAAAATTAAAAATTAATGCAAAAAAATTCCAGGATGGACAAAATGTCAAAATTTTAATCCAAACCAGGATTGGCAACAGTGCTATGCTGAGCCATATCGGAGCCTGCTGTGAAAAGAAAAACGATTTCATCACCTGAGTCCTTGCCCTTAGGCTCCTGCTGTTTCTCCTGTTAACCTGCAGGTGGCGCCTAATTCTGAGAAATAGTCTCCCGCTGGGTCCGTTTTTCAGGTTTGTGGAAGTAAAGAAGATTCTCTTCTGGCTAGACATCGTTCTGTGAAAGATGGTTATTCTGAAATCTAGGATAAGAGCCTTCCCCTCTTTGGATCTCCGTTTTCCTGTCCGCAAATTTCATTTCTAGCTGGAACATCCCAGCCCTGAGTCCTCATTCATCCTTACTATTCATGCCACATCATCAGGTATGTGATTGTTCTTGCAGGGGTGAAAGTTAGATGAATTGAATTTGTGGTAGACAGATGAATGGGAGGGAGAAAAGCATACAATTTTATTTAATGTGCAAAGCACAGGGGAATCACAGAAGGACCACCTAATAACCCCATGGGGTATAGACACATATATCTTTCTTTGTAGGGGAAGGGGGAGATGGGGGATCCAGGCAATTCTCAATTGATTGATTGATTCATTGATTGAGATGGAGTCTCTGCTCTGTCACCCAGGCTGGAGTGCAGTGGCGCTATCTTGGCTCATTGCAACCTTTGCCTCCCAGGTTCAAGTGATTCTCCTGCCTCAGCCTCCCTAATAGCTGGATTACAGGCACCTGCCACCACACCCAACTAATTTTTGTACTTTTTTTTTTTTTTTTTTTGAGATGGGGTTTCACTCTTGTTGCCCAGGCTGGAGTGCAATGGTGTGATCTCAGCTCACAGCAACCTCCGCCTCCCTGGTTCAAGCGATTCTCCTGCCTCAGCCTCCCAAGTAGGATTACAGGTGCATGTCACCATGCCTGGCTAATTTTTGTATTTTTATTTGAGATGGAGTTTCACCACGTTGGCCAGGCTGGTCTCGAACTTCTGACCTCAAGTGATTCGGCTGCCTCGGCCTCCCAAAGTTTTGGGGTTACAGGCGTGAGCCACCGCGCCCGGCCCCTCTGCCCTTATTTTTGTTTTGTGTATTAAATATCTGCCTAAACATCTCCATGTACCCAGGGCATGGCTAGGATGTATTCACAGGGGATGTATCAACAGCTGGGGGAGGGTTATAGCCTGCAAGGAAGTGAGGGAAGAATTTGGGAGTTAAGAAGACAGAGCAGCCGGGCACGGTGGCTCAAGCCTGTAATCCTAGCACTTTGGGAGGCCGAGGCGGGTGGATCACGAGGTCAAGAGATTGAGACCATCCTGGTCAACATGGTGAAACCCCGTCTCTACTAATACAAAAAATTAGCTGGGCGTGGTGGTGCGTGCCTGTAATCCCAGCTACTCAGGAGGCTGAGGCAGGAGAATTGCCTGAACCCAGGAGGTGGAGGTTGCGGTGAGCCGAGATTGCGCCATTGCACTCCAGCCTGGGTAACGAGCGAAACTCCTTCTCAAAAAAAAAAAAAAAAAAAAAAGACAGAGCATCAGAGCGGGGTGTCTTTGTGAAGTGGGGAGGAAAACCCACGTGGTACCCCACTTTGGAATGCTCCAAAGGTCTGTGCAGTGAGCCCAGCTGCCTGTAATCCCAGCTACTGGGGAGCTTATGGACAATCAAACCAGAGACCCCAAGCCTGCCTCCCGTGCTCACCTGATGACGGGCACCTAAGATATCACCAGGGCCACCGCGGATGGTGAGAGGAGCCAGGGCCCCGGCGTGAGCCCCCTCGTCTACCTGCTTCCTGACTTAGGGAAGAGCTAGAGACATCTGCTGTGCTTCAGGACAAGGAGCCAGGGCCCAGGTTATATGTGCATGGGAAATGGGGAAACTGATGTCCAGATAGAAGTGACTGCCTGGGGTCACCAGCAAGGCAGGGCCAGACTTGGAGCTCGAACTGCCAGCTCCACCGAAGCTAGGAGTCCTGCTCAGTCTGTGGGGAGGGCTCTGGGCCCTGATTCTGTCGGGTGAAGCGGGGAGGCACTGCTGTCAGGGAGAGGGGTGAGTGGGAAAAAATCGAGGGTGGGGAGACAAAAGGAGAGGGAGGGAGGGAGGGAGGGAAGAGGCAGGAGGCTGGCAGGGCAGACAACCCGTGTTTAATGTTGAGTTATCGGGAGGCGCCTCTGCTTGTCACAGCAAAATATAGTCCGATCTTGGTGGCTCAGTGATCCTCTTGCCTTGACCTTTCAAAGCTTTGGGATTATAGGTGTGAGCCATCCAAATTGTTGAAGCTTCAGGCCCCACAAAACCTGGACCCTCCCTGGCTCCGTGGGTGGCTGGAAAGATGGGTGGCCCATCACGAAGCATCATGGCAGAGTAAGATCCCGACTTGGGAGTACTTAGCCCTCTCCAGTTCATGACAGTGCACCCTGGGCGTCCTCATTGCCCGCCCCCAGCACCAGTGTCTTGAAAAGAAGACCTAGAAAAGCTTTCAGTAGCCTGAGGCTCTCTTTAAGAAAAAGAAAACAAGGCCGGATGCCGTGGTTCATGCCTGTAATCCCAGCACTTTGGGAGGCCGAGGCAGGTGGATCACCTGAGGTCAGGAGTTCGGGACTGTTCTGGCCAACACGGCAAAACCCCGTCTCTACTAAAAATACAAAAATTAGCAGGGTGTGGTGGCATGCACCTGTAATCCCAGTTACGCGGGAGGCTGAGGCAGGAGGATAACTTGAATCCAGGAGGCAGAGGTTGCAGTGAGTGGAAATTGCACCACTGCACTCCAGCCTGGGTGATAGGGTGAGAGTCCATCTCAAAAAAACAAAACAAAACTACAAATACTGAATTAGGTGCAGGGCCTTGGAAGGAGCCATGCCCTTGGAAGGAGTACATCTGTCTCCTATCAGAGCCAGCTCTGGTTTCTGCCTCCTCATCCTTTGTAACCCAAGTCCCACTGCTTCCTGACAGGAAGGAGCAGCAGTAGCAACGGCATGGATGTCGCGTCAGACGAACCGCAGCTAGAAATCTGGCCAAGCCACCTCCTGCGTGACCCAGCAAGTCTCTGAATTCTTTAACAAATTTTATTACTGGCTGCGCACTATGGCTCACACCTGTAATCTTAGCACTTTGGGAGGCCAAGGCAGGCAGATCACCTGAGGTCAGGAGTTCGAGATCAGCCTGGCCAACGTGGTGAAACCCTGCCTCTACTAAAAACACAAAAATTAGCCAGGTATAGTGGTGATTGCCTGTAATCCCAGTTACTCAGGAGGCTGAGGCAGGAGAATCCCATGAAACCAGGAGGCGGAGGTTGTGGTGAGCCAAGACCTCACCACTGCACTCCAGCCTGGGCAACAGAGTGAGACTCTATCTCAAAAATAAATAAATAAATAAACATAAAAATAAAAAATAAAATTTTTTTTACAGTCTCCCAATAGCACGATCTCGGCTGACTGCAACCTCCGCCTCCTGGTTCAAGTGATTCTCCTGCCTCAGCCTCCCGAGTAGCTGGGATTACAGGCATGTACCACCACACCTTGCTAATTTTTGTGCTTTTCGTGGAGACAGAGTTTCACCATGCTGGCCGAGCTGGTCTCAAACTCCTGACCTCAAGTGATCCGCCCACCTCGGCCTCTCAAAGTGTTGGATTACAGAGGTGAGCCACTGTACCGGCCAAAATACATGATTCTTATAGTGAGCAGTTCCATGAATTTTTACGTAAATATGCACCATGTTACTGCCACCCAGATCAAGACATAGAACATTTCCAAAGTCCCTCTTGTCTCTTTAGTCAATACTCTTTACCCTCCATCCCCACGGGACAATCATTATTCTAATATCTTGTGCTGCCGGGTGCGGTGTCATTCGCCTGTAGTCCCAGCTACTCTGGAGGCTGAGGTGGGATGACTGCTTGAAGCCAGGAGTTCCAGGCTGCAGTGAGCTCTAGTTATGCTTGTGAATAGCTACTGCACTCCAGCCTGGGCAACATAGTGAGACCCCATCTCTAAAAAAAAAAAAAAATTAGATATTGTGCATGAAGCACTCAGCACGTAAGAGTTCTCAGGAAGTGGCAGGTGTTATTCTTATTAGTGTCAATTATGTTCAGCCCCTCGAATCCCTGCCCCCATGCTAGGACTCCACAGTCTCCAGCCTGAACTATTGCACCAGCCTCCCACCCTGGTCCCTCCATCTGTGTTCCAGCCTCCACTCCACTGCCAAGTGGGCTATGCCAATGTGAATATGTCAGATAGGTCACTGGGCCTTCTTCACCCATGCTGTTGCCTCTGCTCAGAATATTCTCTGCTTCCCACATCCCTCCTCCACCTGCAAATTCCAACTCAGGCTTTAGGTTTCAACTTTGCCTTCCCCAAGAGTCCTTTCCAAGTCCCAGGCTGGGGTGCATGTCCCCATCTGTCCTCCTTGGTCCCCTGTTCCCCCCACCCCCAAGAGCACTCAGCCCTGCCTCACTGGAAGTCTCTGAGGGCACGATTATGTCTGTAAATTCAACCTGGAGTGCTCCGCACAGGCAGAGTGCCCCGGACACAGTGGGCGTAAGCAGGCAGCAGGGCCCCAGGGATTCTAGAAATTTAATCAACTTGAGCAATCAGCTTGCTTTACAGCCTTCTGCCCTGCAGCCTGTTCCTCCCCAGACCCTGTAGAATTCGGCCACCTTGTTGGTTTAAACCAGCTCTTGACAGACCCTGGCAACTTATAGATGAACTCAAGTGAACTTTCTTCATTATCATGCCGAAGTCTCCACCCCGGAGGGCCTCTAGCTTCATTACCCTAACAGAAGACTCCTGTGCTGGCACCTTGACATGCTGTCTCTGGGACCCCTCCTCTACATGCCTTAATACATCCTCTCCTCTCTCCGTTGCCCCCTAAAACGCTCCTGTCACTTTCCTTCGGGGAGACACTGCTTTGGAGAATACTCCCAGTGTAATAAAATTCCTATTAATCAAAACCTGAGTCCTTGTGGTTACTTGCCAGACGAACAAACACTGGTATTTTATTTTTGTTTGTAATACAGGCATATGATAAATATTTATTGAATGTTAAACAGATGAATAAATAAATGTCACTTCTTTTTTTTTCTAATGGAGTCTCGCTCTGTCACCCAGGCTGGAGTATAGTGGCACAATCTCGGCTCACTGCAACCTCCGCCTCCCAGGTTCAAGCGATTTTCCTGCCTCAGCCTCCCAAGTAGCTGGGATTACAGGCACTTACAACCATGCCCGACTAATTTTTGTATTTTTTGTAGAGATGGAGTTTCCCTATGTTGGCCAGGATGGTCTTGAACTCCTGGCCTCAGGTGATCCACCTACCTTGGCTTCCCAAAGTGCTGGGATTACAGGCGTGAACCACCATGCCCAGCCTAAATGTCACTTCTATATTTGAAAACCTTCCACGGTTTCTCATGGAGAGAGAAAAGAAGTACAAACCACAGAGTACTGCGTTCCACTTCCATCCTCATCTCCCACACGCCAGGGTCTAAATCCTTTCCCTATCACTTATTGGCTGTGTGACCCTGGACAAATGGCTCTTGCCTCATCTGTAAAATGGGGATAATAATAGTAACTACCTAACTTCTGTTTCCTCCCCTTCTCTTTCTCCTTTCTCTCTCTCCCCTTTTCTTTGCCCTCTCTTTGCCCTTCTGCATGGGATGATGCAGCAAGAAGGCCCTCACCAGATGCCATCTTGATCTTGGACTTCCCAGCCTCCAGAACTATGAGAAATTTTTGTTCTGTATAAATAACCCAGTTTATGGTATTCTGTTTTAGCAGCACCAAATGGACTAAGACGCCACGATTACTTATTTAATGGGATATGTGTACTTTCTTGGAACCTTGGAATCACATCAAATACCAACACTCACTTCTCTTTCTTTCTTTCTTTTTCTTTTTTCATTCGTTCTTTCCTTCCTTCGTTCCTTCCCTCTTTCTCTTTCTTTTTCATTCTTTCATTCTCTTGTCTTTCCTTTTTCTTTCTTCTTTCTTCCTTCCTTTTTCTTTCTCTTCCTCCCTCCCTTCCTTCCCTCCCTCTGTCTCTCCCTCCCTCCTTCCCTTCCCTCTCCTCCCCTCCCCTCCCTCCCTTCCTTTTTTATTTTTCTTTTTATTATTATTTATTATTTATTATTTTTTTATTTTTTTAAAGACAGGGTTTCATCATATTGGTCAGGCTGGTCTTGAACTCCTGACCTCAGGTGATCCACCCGCCTCAGCCTCCCAAAGTGCTGGGATTACAGGCATGAGCCACTGTGCCAGGCCTTTCCTTTTTTTTTTTTTTTTTGAGACAAGATCTTGCTCTGTCACCCAGGCTGGAGTCCAGTGTTGAGATCATGAACTCCCAGCTCAAGTGATTCTCCCACCTCAGCCTTACTAGTAGCTGGGACCACAGGCATACACCACCATGCTCAGATAGCTTTTATTTTTAATTTTTAAATTTTGTTTGCATCCAAGTAGTCAGTGAATAGCTAGCTTTTGTATTTTTCCCAGAGACAGGGTTTTGGCAAGTGGCCCAGTCTGGTTGCAAACTCCTGGGCTCAAGTGATCCTCCTACCTTGGCCTCACAAAGTGCTGGGATTATAGGTGTGAGTCACCACACCTGACCAACACTCTCATTTTCTGTTCCACATTGATTTTCATGAGTAATTTGTTTTCTTCTTTTTTCTTTTTTTTTTTGAGACAGAGTCTCACTCTGTTGCTCAGGCTGGAGTGCAGTGATGCAATCTCAGCTCACTGCAGCCTCAACCTCCCTGGCTTAAGCTATCCTCCCACCTTAGCCTCCCAAGTAACTAGGACTACAGGCATGTGCCACCATGCTTGGCTAATTTTTGTATTTTTTGTAGAGATGAGGTTTTGCCATTTTGCCCAGGCTAGTATCGAACTCCTGAGCTCAAGTGATCCTCCCATCTCAGCCTCTCAAAGTTCTGAGAATTACAGGTGTGAGCCACCTTGACTGGTTGAGTTATTTGCTTCTCATTGTTAGGGAAGCAAGAGCCTAGGAGAGCCAGAGTAACGCCATTTTAAATTCAGCTCCATCTAACAAGGCACATTTCTTGCTGGTTACCACCCATAGTCATGGGATGTTTATAGTTTAGATGTTCCAATACTCATAACAATATATGCTTTCAAGATAATTATAGTTATGCTTTGATGTACTCACACACTAAAATGTTAAGGAGAGTTGAAATCAATAGAGTAATAAATTTTGTCATGCTGTCTGCTTACCTGCACGTAGACACAGCTTGGCAGACAAGACCCCCTATAAGAAATAAACAAAGACAGGGCATTCTTCCTCTTGCTTTCTCAGGATGCTCCTCTGTAATGGAGTAGCTTTCTTTTTTCTTTTCTTTTCTTTTTTTTTTTTTTTTTGAGACAGAGTCTTACTCTTGCTGCCCAGGCTGGAGTACAATGGCGCTATCTCGGCTCACTGCAACCTCCCCCTCCTAGGTTCAAGTGATTCTCCTGCCTCAGCCTCCCGAGTACTTGGGATTACAGGTGCCCGCCACCATGCCCAGCTAATTTTTGTATTTTTAGTAGAGATGGGGTTTCACCATGTTGGCCGGCCTGGTCTCAAACTCTTGACTTCCAGTGATCAGCCCAACTCAGCCTCCCAAAGTGCTGGGATTACAGGCATGAGCCACCATGCCCAGCCCAGAGTAGCTTTCAGTAAACTATCTTTTCTCATTGCACTTTGCAATATGCCTTGAATTCCTTCCTGGGTGAGATGCAAGAACCCTTTCTTAGGGTCTGGGTTGAGACTTCTTCTCTAGTAACATTACCACATCAATTGCTGAAAACCCAGTACTACAAAGCTATAATACTACAGAAAGCAAGGTTGTAAAGCCTGTTGTTGAAATCGTGTACTGCTTCCAGCTAGTTGTTTTCACACTGTTTACCCAAAGATGAGTATAATTTTGTTTCCCTCCAAAGTCTGAAATATTCGGCTGGGCACAGTGGCTCACACCCATAAACTCAGCACTTTGGGAGGCTAAACTAGGAGGATCACCTAAGGTCATGTGTCCAAGACCAGCCTGGGCAACATAGGGAGACCCTGTCTGTATAAAAAATACCAAAAAATTAGGCCAGTCATGGTGGCTCATACCTGTAATCCCAGCACTTTATGAGGCCGAGGTGGGTGGATCACTTGAGGTCAGGAGTTCAAGACCAGCCTGGGGAGAGAGATCCAAGATGGCTGACCACTAGTAGCTTGGGATAGTAGCTCCTAGTGAAAGTGCAGAGAACAAGAGGATGCCACACTTTCAGACGAATTTTTGTTGCTCACGAACCAGGAGATTCCCAGTGGAGGAGCCCCACGGGTCGCTAGCGCGACTCTTGTGGCCAGCGCGGCAGTTTTGCTGGCGCCTCAGCGTGGCGGTTCTTGGTGCGGAGTGAGCGGGACTGGGTCCCCTTTTGGCGGATTCCCGGGCAGAAAAGCACCATCAATCTTGATGCCGCTGTTTTGGCCGGCGCAGTGGATTGCTCAGATTTCGGTGCTGGGAATCAACAAGTTCGACGTCCACTCAGAAACCTAATTTGAAAGTCGGAAATCACAAAGACGACAGGTGGATAAATTTACAATGATGGGAAGAAACCAGCGTAAAAAGGCTGAGAATACCCAAAATCAGAATGCCTCTCCCTCTACAGGTGATCACAGTTCCTCATCAGCAACGGAACAAGCCCTGATGGAGAACGAGTGCGTTCCATTAACAGAAGTAGGCTTCAGAAGGTGGATGATAAGAAACTTCTGTGAATTAAAAGAACTTGTTCTAACCCAATGCAAAGAAACTAAGAACTTTGAAAAAAGGTTTGACGAAATGCTAACGAGAATAGACAATTTGGAGAGGAGTATAGGTGAATTAATGGAGCTGAAAAACACAACACAAGAACTTCGTGAAGAATGCACAAGTTTTAACAGTCGAATTGATCAAGCAGAAAAAAGGATATCAGAGGTCGAAGACCAACTTAACGAAATAAAATGAGGAGTCAAGATTAGAGAAAAAAGGATAAAAAAGAATGAGCAAAGTCTCCAAGAAATACGGGACTATGTGAAAAGACCTAATCTACGTTTGATAGGTGTACCTGAATGTGACGAAGAGAATGAATCCAAGTTGGAAAATACTCTTCAGGAGATTATTCAGGAAAACTTTCCCAACCTAGTAAGACAGGACAATATTCAACTCCAGGTAATACAGAGAACACCACAAAGATATTCCTCAAGAAGACCAACCCCAAGGTACATAATCGTCAGATTCACTAGGGTTGAAATGAAGGAGAAAATACTAAGAGCAGCTAGAGAGAAAGGTCAGGTTACCCATAAAGGGAAACCTATCAGACTTACAGCAGATCTCTCAGCAGAAACCCTATGAGCCAGAAAAGAGTGGGGGCCAATATTCAACATCCTTAAAGAAAAGAACCTTCAACCCAGAATTTCATATCCAGCCAAACTGAGCTTCAAAAGCAAAGGAAAAATAAAATCTTTTGCAAACAAGCAAGTACTTAGAGATTTTACCATCACCAGGCCTGCTTTGCAGAAGCTTCTGAAAGAAGCACTACACATATAAACGAACAACCAGTATCAGCCTTTCCAAAAATATATCCAGATAGCATCAAATGGCAGTATTAAACTCATATATATTATTAACTGGATAAAAAGCCAAAACCCATCGGTACGCTGTATCCAGACTCATCTCACATGCAACGATACACAAAGACTCAAAGGGACAGAGGAAGATTTACCAACCAACCAGAGAGCAAACATAAATAAATAAATAAAAAGCAGGAGTTGCAATTCTCACCTCTGATAAAATAAACCTTAAAGCAACAAAGATCAAAAGAGGCAAAGAAGGACATTACATAATGGTAAAAGGATCAATGCAACAAGAAGAGCTAACGATTCTATATATACACACACCCAATACAGGAGCACCCAGATACATAAGACAAGTTCTTAATGACTTATAGAGAGACTTAGCCTCCCACACAATAATAGTGGGAGACTGTAACATCACATTGTCAATATTAGACAGATCAACGAGATAGAAAATTAATAAGGATATCCAGGACTTGAACTCAGACCCGGAATAAGTAAACTTAATAAACATTTATAGAACTCTCCACTTCAAATACACAAAACATACATTACCACCTCACACCTATTCCAAAAGTGACTACATAATTGGAAGTAAATCACTCCTCAGTAATTGCATAGCATTTCATAGGTTTAAATGAAATATTGGTTGGCTGCTTCTTTGTTATTTTCTTTCCTTATTCCTTCCTGTCTCTATTGTTAAGCACAAGTATTGGCATAAAAGAGGTTTTCAATTCCCATTTTTAGACTGCATTCTAGCCTGGGCAATAAAGCAATATTCCCGTTCTCTCTCCCTCTTTCTCTTCCTTTTTCTTCCTCTTCTTCATTCTTTTTTTTTCTTTTTTCTTTCTCTCTTTCTTTCTTCCTTTTTCTTTAAAAAAAAAAAAAAGACCAGCCTGGCAAACACGGTGAGACCCCCATCTCTACTAAAAATACAAACATTAGTAGGGCCTGGTGGTATGTGCCTGTAATCCCAGCTACTTGGGAGGCTGAGGCAGAAGAATTGCTTGAACCTGAGAGATGGAAGTTGCAGTGAGCCGAGATCGCACCACTGTACTCCAGCCTGGGTGACAGAGCGAGATTTTGTCTCAAAACAGAAAAACAAAAAAACAAAAATATTAACTGGTCGTAATGGCATGCACCTGTAGTCCCAGTTACCCAGGAGGCTGACGTGGGCGGATCACTTGAACCCAGGAGTTTGAGGTTGAAGTTAGCTATGATCATGCCATTGCACTCAAGCCGAGGTGATAGAGTGAGATCTTGTCTGCAAAAAAATAAAATAAAAATTTAAAACATTCTATCATGCTCCTGTCAATGTAGTGTGGTACACCAGGGTGCCTCTATGCATAGTTTGAGAAGCATGGGTCTATTCTGTTTAGAAAATATTTTTGGCTGGGCGTGGTGGCTCATGCCTATAATCCCAGCACTTTGGGAGGCCAAGGCAGGCAGATCATGAGGTCAGGAGTTCAAGACCAGCCTGACCAACATGGTGAAACCCTGTCTCTACTAAAAATACAAAAAATTAGCCGGGCATTGTGGTGGGCACCTGTAATCCCAGCTACTTAAGAGGCTGAATCAGGGAAATCCCTTGAACCTGGGAGGCAGAGGTTGCAATGAGCCGAGATCGCACCATTGCACTCCACTCCGGGCGACAGTGCGAGACTCTGTCTCAAAAATATGTATATTATTTATTTATTTATTATATTTATTATTTTTAATTGACAAATAATTTTTTTAGATGGAGTCTTGCTCTTTTGCCCAGGCTGGAGTGCAATGGCGCAGTCTCGGCTCACTGCAACCTCCACCTCCCGGGTTCAAGCAATTCTCCTGCCTCAGCCTCCCGAGTAGCTGAGATTACAGGTGCCTGCCACCACGCCTGGCTAATTTTTGTATTTTTACTAGAGATGGGGTTTCACCATATTGGCCAGGCTGGTCTTGAACTCCTGACTTCATGATCCACCTGCCTCAACCTCCCAAAGTTCTGGGATTACAGGCGTGAGCCACCACACTCAGCCAATAATTTTTTTTTTTTTTAGATGGAGTCTCACTCTGTTGCCCAGGCTGGAGTGCAGTGGTACAATCTCAGCTCCTCCAACCTCTGCCGCCCAGGTTCAAGTGATTCTCTGGCCTCAGCCTCCCAAGTAGCTGGGATTACAGGCATGTGCCACCACCCCAGGCTAATTTTTGTATATTTTTAGTAGATACTCCATCTCAAAAGATAAATAAACAAACAAATAAAAATTGTATTTTAACCCCTCTCTCTTCTCAGCCTCCAGGCTCAGCTGAAATGCCAAATTGGCCAGAAACAAAACATATGTGAACAAAACAGTTTCTCCAGTCGGAATGAAAACTCTTTCCTCTGGGATTTGACTATTTATTTATTTATTTATTTATTAGACAGGGTCTCATTCTGTCGCCCAGGCTGGAGTGCCATGGTGCAACCTTGGCTCACTGGAGCTTTGACCTCCAGGGCCCAAGCAATCCTCCCACCTCAGCCTCCAATTATCTGGGATTACATGCATGTACCACTATGACCAGCTAATTTTTGTATTTTTAGTGAAGACGGGATTTTAACATGTTGCCCAGGCTGATCTCAAACTCCTGGGGTCAAGCAACTCATCTCCCTTGGCCTCCCAAAGTGTTGGGATTATAGGCATGAGCCACCATGCCCAGCCTTGGCAATAATTTAATCTGTTAAAAGGTATGAATTTTTCTCTGATACCCAAGATGTAAAAAATGCCATATTTCGCCAGGCGCAGTGGCTCACGCCTGTAATCCCAGCACTTTAGAAGGCTGAGGCGGGCGGAACACGAGGTCAAGAGATCGAGACCATCCTGGCCAACATGGTGAAACCCTGTCTCTACTAAAAAATATAAAAATTAGCTGGGTGTGGTGGCGAGCCCCTGTAGTCCCAGCTACTAGGGAGGCTGAGGCAGGAGAATTGCTTGAACCCGGGAGGCGGAGGCTGCAGTGAGCTGAGATTGTGCCACTGCACTCCAGCCGGCGCCCGGTGACAGAGCAAGACTCTGTCTCAAAAAAAAAAAAAAAAAGCCATATTTCTTTCTTTCTTTAATTGGATAAAACCTGCCTTAAATCCTCACTGGCTGAGGTCACTGAGACTTCTAATATCTGGCATTTTTTTTTCCCAGTGGCTCCTCTTTGTTCCTGGACTTGTACCCGGACTCAGGGGCTTACACAGTCCGGGCAAAATTGAGCTGCCTACATCAGCTGCTCTCAGACGCTTCTACTACAGGGCTTACCAGTCCAAGAAAAAGGGGCTGGCTCTACTAGCTATATGTGCTGCCCCAGGGCCTGGCTAAGCAGAAGGACCCCTCTGTGGCCCTAGAGACTGAAGTCCTAGTGCTTGGTGCCCAGGCATTTACACCATGCCCACCCCTAGTCCAAAGCCCTGCTCACTAGGGGACTTTATGTGAGTGAGGGAGCACCAGTGCCTCTCTGGGTATCTACTGCTCCTTCTTCTTGCCCTTGGGGGAATCCAACCTCCCCCTTTGGGAGGAAGTATTCCAGCTCCTTACAGTTTGCATGGAGGTAGTGCTGGGATGAATGTGGTCCTCATGTGTTTTGTTTGGCCAAACAATTTTTAAAATGCAGGGCACGTGTTCTCAGGATATCCTGGTGCTGCGTTACAGGTTAAGAAAAAAAATCCATTGCTGCTGGGCACGGTGGCTCATGCCTGAAATCCCAGCACTTTGAGAAGCTGAGGCAGGAGGATCATTTGAGGTCAGGAGTTTGAGACCAGCCTTGCCAACATGGTGAAACTGTGACTCTACTGAAAATACAAAAATTAGCTGCACATGGTGGCACACACCTGTAATCCCAGCTACTTGGGAGGCTGAGGCAGGAGAGTTGCTTGAACCCGGGAGGCGGAGGTTGCAGTGAGCCAAGATCACCCTACCAGCCTGGGTGACAGAGTGAGACTCTGACTCAAAAAAAAAATAAAATAAAATAAAATTCATTGCAACACCTAAACATTGAGAAATTTCACGTTAACTTCTACATTCTAGACCCTCAGTTGCTGCATGGAACCCACTGACTGGAGCTGAGCAAGGACTGTTCCTCTGGGTAAATCATGTGCTCTGCAGCTGGCTACATCTGTGCTATTACATTACCCTGGCCTCTGCAGTCCCTTGAAGTTGAGACCCTCGCCTGGGCTTTTGAAAACAAAGCCTTTTTGATACTGCAGTGTGGTAGCCTCAAACTAAAAAAACTGTTAATTGACTCTTGAGGGCAAGGATGTCTCAAACTTAAGTACTCCAGGCCCAGCCGCTCTTTGTAGATGCATGCCTGGTAGTGGGGGTGGGGTGACAGCGACAGAAACAATTACTTTTCATTCTTCCCAATGAATCTAGGGACACAGATTGAACTCTCCATAACCCACACCTTCTATTTAGCGTGATTTAATTCAGCTTCGTGTCATTTTTTTTCTTTTTTCTTTTTTTTTTGGTCAATCTTGGCTGGCATAACAAAATACTCGTGTCATTTTTAACAAGGATATTAATAGCTAACATTCATTGGAGCCTTACCAGGTTTCCAGTCCTGGGTAAAGTACCTTACAAATATTATCTTATTTTATTCTTTAGGAACTGCTCCTAAAGGAGTGTCCCGGAATTAAATGGCCCAGAGGCCAGGAGGAGGGAGGTATGGGTGAACACAGAACATTGCAGCTGATGATGCAGCTTAAAAGCAGAAGGGAGGGAGGTGCACCCCGATGCTATCGGAGAAGCGGCCCAGATGGCCCCAGGGCTCTGCAACAGGCTTCAGGTGTGTAGGGGGCTCAAGCCAGTGAAACCGTGTGAAGGACTCAGTGGTTGTCTCCATTGCTATTTCTGTCTCCTCGCTCTCAGTCTCTCCAGGCCGCTCCCTCGCCATCTGTCCTGACCAGCAGCCTCTCCCACGCTTCTCTCTGCAGTGGTCGGCCCACCTGGAGCACTCCCCGCCGTCACGTGACCCGTGCATAAATCACAGGACTCTTCCCACCTCAGCGCCGGGCCGGTACCCGGCTCTGCAGCGGCTCCAGGCCGCGCATGCGTATCTGCGGGCGCACTTGCCGGCCCGCTGGTTGAAGCCGCGGACCAACCCTGCGCATCGTGTAGCTGCTATCCCGGCTGGCCCTGGCGCTTGGCCTGGGCGGGGGAGGCGGACCCACCTGGATCCAACTCCCAAGCGTGCTAGTTCTCTTTGCCGATACGCGCTCCCAACAAGCTGTCCACACAGCCAAACCTCACCTTAGGTGTGGGCACTGGGGTTGCACCCTGGGTGCTGGACGTTCTGCCCTGGGCATCAGGAAGTCAGAACGCGAGTTCTGGCTCAGCGCTTAGAGCTGTGTGACCTTGGACAAGTGACTTGATCTCTTTGCGCCCCAGGGAGATAATAATAGCACCGACCTCAAAGGGCTGTAGTGAGAATCGGTGAAAATTGACGAGAGCTTTTTTGCACAGTGCCTGGCATGTATTAAACTCCCAGTAAAGCAAATAAAGAATACAGAGCAAAGGGTAGTATTGTGTGATAGCTGAGGGGGGATTTTACCCTTTAAAGTGGATCATTTTGCTGGCTCCTCAGTCACCCTGGGAGAGAGGCCTGGAAGTTTTATTTGTCCCCATTTCACAGATGGGGAAACCAAGGCTCAAAGATGTCAAGAGGTCTCCAACCAGGTCTTGGATGCCAAATCAGCGCTCCTAACCGGACATTCCAGAGGCTGGGGTTCCTGGGTGAATTCACAGTCTGTCACCCCACTCTATCTTTCAGTCATGCTATGTTAAAAAACATCTGTTCTGATTTTTGTCATCTCCAGGTACACATCTGCAGGAAAGGACTTTTTTTTTTTTTTGTCCTCCTTTCTGCAGAAAATAAGAAGCTGCTATATTTCATTTGCTGTGACCCTTGAGAAGGTTCCTGCACACGGATCCCAGGCTAATAAGAAGTCCTGGAGCCTTGGCTCAGCTCAGCGTCTCACGCCTGTGATCCCAGCAGTTTGGGAGGCTGAGCGGGTGGATCACAAGGTCAGGAGTTTGAGACCAGCTTGGCCAAGAAGATGAAACCCCGTCTCTACTAAAAAAATACAAAAATTAGCCAGGCACACTGGTGGGCACCTGTAGTCCCAGCTACTTGGGAGGCTGAGGCAGGAGAATCTGTTGAACCTGGGAGGCAGAGGTTGCAGTAAGCTAAGATCGCGCCACTGCACTCTAGCCTTGGCAACAGAGCCAGACTCTATCTCAAATAAATAAATGAATAAATAAGTCCTGGAGCCCTGCATCCAGGCCTCCCTTGGAGGCTCTTTCTCCTGCCCTACCCCTCTGGCTTTCTTCTCTCTAGTCCCAATGCCCCCTCTCTGTCCCTGAAAGAGCCAAACTCCTTTCCACCACTGGGTCTTTGCACCTACTCTATATCTGCCTAGACACTCTCCCAGGACCTTCTCACCACCATTTCCCAGGAAGCCAGCTCTGACTGCACCCCAGCCAGTCCACTGGGCCAGGTGCCCTGTTATCCACACTCACAGCCCCTTCTCCATCTGCTTCAGCACATGTCAGATCAGTAACTCAATGCTGTAACACCTTGTTTCCTGTCTGTCCCGTCAGCTAGAATACCGGTTCCTCGAGGGCAGAAATTGTCTCCATCTTACCCACAGCACATGGCCCAGACCTTGGCCGCACTCAATAAACCTTGTTGACTGGATGAGTGACAAGAGGAGCCCTTGGCCATTCCTTTTCCTTAGCTGCTAGGGAATTTTCCAGCTTTGAATTTATATTTTCATGGCAGATGTAGAAACTGTGGAGTCTACATCTGGTGAAGAAGGAAGCATGTGGCATTACCAGTGAATCCTAGGTGCCCCCACCTTTACACACTATCTCCTCCTCCAAATGCCCCCAGGGGCTATCAGTATGTTTCCTAGACAAAAGGCAAGGCCCAGACATAGAGAGTTGACACATTAATGACTTATCTCTCTGTAAAGCCATCTGAAAGTTCTGTTGGGGGTAGATTGGGGTGGTGGTGAGAAGATGGTCCAATCTGCTTGTTTTGGGACTGGTGACTGAAATAGGACATGTGGCCTCTTGTCCTGGCTCAGCCACCATTGGCTTCTGTGACTTTGGAAAATTCCTCCTTAGTCCTCAGCATTTTTTTTTTCTCAGTACAAAATAATGGTTCAGAATTCAGATTCTAGAATTGGATCTTTCCTTTGTCATTTACTAATAAAGCACTTATCTACTCTGAATCTCAATTCCTCATCTGTAAAATATTATTACATGTCTTTATAATATGAAGAAAAAAACTCTAGCTCAAAGGTATTCCAAAAATTTAATGAATATTCACTGATTTTTACTACTACTACCTCTCTTGTTCTCTTTTATTTTTAATTGGCTCAATTTGTGTTACTTTGAAGCCAAAAGCAAGCCCGGTCCCATACTTCAAAAGCAGTATCTCCTATTAACAGAGAAAGTCGAGCAAAACTGACCTGGGTCCGCTTTAGTAAATATGGACTCCAGGAAGGAGATACTAAGACCAGAGTTGGTCCCACAGTATATTCGTATCAGATTTGGGACTTAGAAACTTCTAGATTCTGAGCACCCCATAAGTAGGATGAGATTCTGCCTTGTACATGGTTGTAGCTCCAGGGAATAGAATAGCGGCTTAATCATAACAGTGAATGAATAATGAACATTAGCTAACGGATGCTACGTGGCCTGAAGGTAAATCTAGTGCTATTTTCAGTATCTCCTCGCCTCGGTTTTTTCATCTGAAAATGGAGATTAAAAAACAATGTCCATAGGTATGAGCTAAGAGGAGTGTAAACAAAAAATAAAAAGCAATGCCCAATGATTGGAGGATTTGATGAGATGATGCCCGTGAGGCGCCTGGCACGGAGTTTGACACTAGAACTCAGTGTTGGTGGATTCACGGATGCAGGTGCCCAGCGAGAGGGAGGTGCTGTGGGTGGATTCACCCTGGCTTCGCTGCGGCTGGGAGTGGGCACTGCTAGTAAGAGATCTCACCTCCCACCTCCTTCCGAGGGCAGGGAAAAAACGGAAGCTCCTAGCAAGTGGAAAGACAGGACTCGCGCGGGGTTTCAGGCAGATGCAGCGCGTCAGTAGCCTGTGGCCAGGGATCCCAGCGCGGAGGTGGAAGAGGCGGCCTGGGGACCCCGCGCCCTAGGCGCGCGCGGCCCGTGAGGTGAGGGGGAAGGCGCGGCTCCGCACCAGCCAGCCTCCTCCTAGCGCCCAGCCGCATCTCGGAGGGCGGGGCTGAGCCTCCGGGCCGCAGTGCGATTGGCGGAGGAGAGTAGGGGACGCCGACGGCCGATGCGAGGCCCCGCCCCCGACTGGCCCCGCCCACGCGCGCGCGCCGGCGGTCGGGCAGCCTCGCTCTGGCTCGCCCCGCGCCCCCGCGCCCAGTCCGCGCGTCAGTCGGTCCCGAGCGCGGCTGCAGGGCGGAGAGCTGCGGCTGGCCCAGAGCGCCCACCCGAGGAGGCGGCGGGTTCCGCGGGCGTCACGGGAGGAGGAGGTCGAAGCGTAGAGACTCGTGCAGCGCCATGGCCCCCATTGGCCTCAAAGCTGTGGTCGGAGAGAGTAAGTGGAGCTGGGGTCCTTCCCTCAGGCGGGGGCTGCGGCTGTCGGGGAGCCCCGCGCGGCCCTTGCTCGCAGCGTCCTGCCTCCGAACGGGCTGCCAGCCCTGCGTCCCCGGCCCTAGGCTCCTGGCCCGCGGGGTCCCGTTATTCAGGCGCCGCCCGCTGGTGAGGAAGGTCCCAGCCGGCCGCCCGCGACCCGGGCGCTTCCCCCGCTCTCTCCTCCCTCACCTCGCGTTTCACCCCAGCCTTCCCCCTGCAGCCCGCCCTCCTCCCTCCCCATCCTCCTTACTCGCCGTCACTGTCTTCCCTTTTCCCTGCATCCTCCTTCCCCTCCATCCTTCTCTTACCTTCACCCCTATTTCTCTCCGCTCGCTCCATCCTCCCTCCTGCCCCCCCACCCCACCTCTCTCCCTCCCGCCCCCACCCCCCCCACCCCACCTCTCTCCCTCCCGCCCCCACCCCCCCACCCCACCTCTCTCCCTCCCGCCCCCACCCCCCCACCCCACCTCTCTCCCTCCCGCCCCCACCCCCCCCACCCCACCTCTCTCCATCCCGCCCCCACCCCCCACCCCACCTCTCTCCATCCCGCCTCTCCCGCTCGCCAGACCCCCTTCCCCTTCCTCCCCTTCACCCCCAGCACCCGTCCTTACCCTTCGCCTCGCCTCTACCCCCTGCAGCCGGTGTCCTCCCCTCTGCACCCGTCACCCTCCCCCTCACCCCCATCCTCACTCCCGTTACCTTCCCCCAGTCCCCTGGTCCCCTTTTCCCTTCCTCGTCTTTATTCCCTGAGCGCCTCGACTCCGCTCCCTTTTCCTGCAGTCCTCCTTCCCACCCTCCTGGTTGAGTCGTGACGAGCAAGATCCCGGCCTGCGTCCTCCTCCCCCGCCCTCGGCCGCAGGGCGGTCGGCGGCTGCGAGACCCACCTGGGAGGCTGGGCCGTCCCCGGGCTGGGGAGGAGACGCCTGTTTTCCTGAGGCTGAGCTCTGCGGGTCCGGGGCCTCCTCACTCCTCCCCTTCCCGGGGCTTGGCTTCCAGGGCGGGGACTTATCCGGGTCCTGAACCCCTGAAATCACTCGGGAGATGAGGAGAGCTTCGGTGTCCGCCGCCCAGCGCCGCAATCTGCAGTCTTCCTGCTTGCGGGGCTCGGCCTTGGTGTGGCCGAATGCTTCGGGAGCCCAGACCACGGTGGCAGGGAGGAAATAGTTGTTTATGGGTTTGGATGAAAGGCACCACCCTCATGAATGGATTTTTAAAAATGGGTGGCGGCGAGTGGCGGCCGCAGCGGAGCGAGGGCTGATGGTGGGTGACATTTGCAAAACGGCGTCCTCAGTACTAAATAAGATTGGTGATATTTGTGTAAAAACAGTGCCTCGTCAATATTTTGGCTATTTCTTTATAACAAAAAATGTGTAAGGATTGCTGTGGCTTTAGCTGTCTCTGGGGATTAAGTGAAGATTAAAACTAGGCTTTTCTCTGTAGGAGAGGATAAGAAAGGAAAAATAATAAAATGGTGGAAATTTGCAGTTTCCTTTCCAATGATTCTATGCTATCATAGCGAGCGCTCGCTGTGGAATGCTTTTGGCCATGTAGTGTTCTTGTTGGGCACCATAGCTGTTTTATTTCCCCTCCCCATTCTTTTCATTGATAGATGGGAAATGCTCCTACTGAGGAATCTTGTTGTAAAACCTTACCTCACTTGTTACATCAGAAGAAAATTGTTATAAAAACTGAGCTCCAAATAAAACAAAATTTAAAAAGGTGCTCATCATAACACCTGCATTGTACCCATGCAGTACAGGTTCTGATTCTTGGACTTTTTGTTTTCTAAGGAGAATCGGGGTGTTTAGGGCTAGGAGGACCCATAGGGATCCTCTAATGTCCACGTCTCATTTTACCCATAAGTAAGAAATGGAGACTTGGAGCAGTTAAGTGACTTGACAAAATCAGTGTTAATTTTGTAAAACCCGGTGGGCATTTCCTTGCAACATTAGTAAAAAATAACTTTCTTCATTATTCTGTATATATCTTTTCTTTCCAATAATAAGCTTTTAAGGGGTTGTGAAATATAGAATAGAATGTTATAGGTTGTATTATTTAAAATGTTATGTTTGCACTTTGGGAGGCTGAGATGACAGGATTGCTTAAGCCCAGGAGTTCAAGACCAGCCTGGATAACATAGTGCGACCCCATCTCTATAAATATAAAAGTAAAATAAAATGGTGTATTTAAATACTACACATTGAAGATAAAATCCCCAAGTGTTATAGAAATAAAGATTTTGCATCATTTTGCCAGAACCCTTGTTTATGCAAGTGACTCCATAATGCCCCTCCCCCACCTTTAATTAGAAGCAAGCATAAAGGTAAAAAAAAGTCAATATGCAACATGGTCAGAATTTCCTTTCTGAAATAAAGCAAAACCATTGTATAAAAAAAAAAAAAACACCAAACCAATTTTACATAAAACCGGTGAGTATGGTTGGGTACAGTGGATCATGCCTGTAATCCCAGCACTTTGGGAGGCCTAAGCGGGTGGGTCAGTCTGACCATCATGGTGAAACCCCGTCTGTACTAAAAATACAAAAATTGGCTAACCTTGGTGGTGGGCATCTGTAATCCCAGCTACTTGGGAGGCTGAGACGGGAGAATCTCTTGAATCTGGGAGGCAGAGGTTGCAGTGAGCCAAGATCACGCCATTGCACACCAGCCTGGGAGACAGAGTGAGACTCCATCTCAAAAAAAAAAAAAAAAAGAAAGAAAGAAATGGTGATTATGTGAACAGAGTTCTATTCCTGTAACAATTAGGTATAAATTTTGGAAAAAAATATTGCAATCCTTTGTCAATGACAGTTTAATTCTGGCTTCTAATTTTGGATAGGGTTTCTAGCTTTGCCCTTTTCTCTAAAGAATGAAAGTAAAAGATGTTTTTTAACCTCTATGCACCAGTTTAAATACCACCTTCATGTCTAAGCCTTCCCAGTCCAAATTGACACCCCATCATATCATATTAAAAAAATTTTTTTGGCTAGGACCGGTAGCTCACACCTGTAATCCCAGCACTTTGGGAGGCTGAGGCAGGGGGATCACCTGAAGTCAGGAGTTCGAGACCAGGCTGACCAACATGAAGAAACCCTGTCTCTACTAAAAATACAAAATTAGCTGGGCAAGGTGGCGCATGCCTGGAATCCCAGCTACTTAGGAGGCTGAGGCAAGAGGAGGCAGAGGTTACGGTGAGCCGAGAGTGGGCCATTGCACTCCAGCCTGGGCAACAAGAGCAAAACTCCTCAAAAAAAAAAAAAAAAAAAAAAAAACTTAGCTGGGTGTGGTGGCTCACACCTGTAGTTCTAGCTACTGAGGAGGCTGAGGTGGGATCACGTCAGCCTGGAAAGGTAAAGGATGGGTTGAACCATAATCACGCCACTGCATTCCAGCATGGGCAACAGAGTGAGACTCCTGTCTCTAAAAAAATAAGTAGAGACAAGGGTCTCACTGTGTTGCCCAGGGTGGTCTCAAATTCCTAGTCTCAAGCTTGGCCTCCCAAATTGCTGGGATTGCAGTGGTGAACCACCATACCTGGCATGTTTATATTTTTAAATGATAAATGCAAATATTTATAACAATTAAAATTATCTGAAATGATTTTGTTTGGTTTCTTTTTCTTTTCTTTCTTTCTTCCTTTTTTTATACTTGTTTGATTGTTGCATCCACTTGAATGTTACTCCTATGAGAGCGGAGTGTTTATCTGAAATGTTCTGGTGCCAAGAATAGTGGCTGGCTCACAGTCCGCATATTTGTTGACTGAATGAATATTATTAAGGATATGAAGGAGAATGAGATAAATGTAGTTTTCAGTCCCTTACCCTTTTTTTTTTTTTTGATCTTGGCTCACTGCAATCTCTGCCTCCTGGGATCAAGCAATTTTCCTACCTCAACTTCCCGAGTAGCTGGGTTTACAGGTGCCCACCACCATACCTGGTTAATTTTTGTATTTTTAGTAGAGACAGAGTTTTGCCATGTTGCCCAGGTTGGTCTCGAGCTCCTGACCTCAGGTGATCCACCTGTCTTGGCATCCCATAGTGCTGGGATTACAGGCGTGAGCCACTGTGTCCGGCCATCCCCTCATCCCTTCTGAGTTGAGCTTTGAGTCACCAGTAGCTACAGGTACAACAAAAGTAGAGGAGATGGGTTGACTTTAGTTGTTTGCTCAATATTTGTTCAGAGCCTACTATGAGGGAACTATGGGAGATATAGAAATAAATAAAACGTGGGACCACTTTATATGTTGTGACGGGCAATTCAGGGCGACAAACGTAGGGTATACTCAGCGCACTTATTTATGTTGGTCTTGCCATACTAGATTGTAATTTTTTTTCAGAGGAAAGTTGGACCTTGTCTTATTCATATATCTATCTCCAGTGTGTGAATTAGTGTCTGGAACTCAGTTAATGTTGATTGAATGACTGTAATGTATAAAAATTAAGAGAATGGGCTGTGGAATTAGACTACCTGGGGTAAGATAAATTCTAACTCATCAATTGTTAGCTGTGTGATTTTGGTAAATAATGGAACCTTTTTGTGCCTCAATCTCTTCATCTATAAAATGGGCAATAATAGCACCTATGTTGTGGGATTTTATGAGTATTAAATGGAGTGATGCAGATATAGCATTTAGCATGGTTCTTGGCATACAGTAAGTTTAGTAAATATTATGAAAAGAGTCACAGAGGGTCAGTAAGTGTTAAGGGATTTAGGGAAGAAATAGACTGCCTCTGTTCTGTGGAGCTGTAATGCCATGGTGCAATCTCAGCTCACTGCAACCTCTGCCTCCCAGGTTCAAGCGATTCTCCTGCCTCAGCCTCTTGAGTAACTGCGATTGCAGGCGTACCACCACGCCTGACTCATTTTTGTATTTTTAGTAGAGACAGGGTCTTGCCATGTTGGCCAGGCTGGTCTTCTCTCTACAAAAAATACAAAAATTAGTCGGGTGTGGTGGCGCACACTTGTGGTTCAGCTATTTGGGAGGCTGAGGTAAGAACATCACCTGAGCCTGGGTAGGCTGAGGCTGCAGTGAGTGGTGATCACACCACTGCACTCCTGCCTGGGCAGCAGAATGAGACCCAGTCTTAAAAAAAAATTTTTTTTTGGCTGGGTGCAGTGGCTCATGCCTGTTATCCCAGCACTCTGGGAAGCCAAAGCGGGTGGATTACCTGAGGTCAGGTGTTTGAGACCAGCTGAATAACATGGTGAAACCCTATCTCTACTAAAAATACAAAAAAGTAGCTGGGTGTGGTGGTGCCCACCTGTAATCCTAGCTACTTGGGAGGCTGAGGCAGCAGAATTGCTTGAACCCAGGAGGTGGAGGTTGCAGCGAACCAAAATTGTGCCACTGAACTCCAGCCTGGGCAAAAAGAGCAAAACTCCATCTTAGCCATTCTGATAGGTAGTGATATCTCATGGTTTTAATTTGCATTTGTTAAACATTTTTTGTGTATATCTGTATAATCTTATTTGGTGAAGTGTCCAAGTCTTTTATATATATTTAATTAGGTTGTTTTCTTATTATGGAGTTTAGAGAGGTCTTCATATGTTCTGGGTGAAAATCCTTTATTAAATATGTGATTTGTGAATATTTTCTCACAATCTGTTCATTCTCTTAACATTTTTCAAAGAGCAGGAGTTCCTAATTTTGATGAAGGACAGTTTATCAGTTTTTTCTCTCCTGGATTGTTTTTGGTATCCATCTGAGAAACCTTTGTCTAACTCAAGTGGACACAAATTTTCCCCTTAGTTTTCTTCTAGAAGTTTTATAGTTTTAGGCTTTACATTTATTTGACCCATTCTGAGTTAATTTTTATGTATTGTATGAGGTCTGATCAAGATTTTTTTTTCTTTTGTATGTGAATGTCTACTTGTTCCAGCACCACTTGTTAAAGAGACTGTTCTTTTTTCCATGGAATCATCTTTAAATCTTTGTTGAAAATCAGTTGGCCATCTATGGGAAAGGCTATCTGGACTCTGTTTTGTTTCATTGATCTGTGTGTAAGCTGTCACCAACACCCATTCTGTCTTCATTATTGTAGATTTAAAGTAAGACCGGAAATCAGGTATTGTGATTATTCTAACTTTGTTCTGTTTTATGATTATTTTGGCTCACTTGCTTTTCTATATAAATTTTAGAATCAGCTTGTTGATTTCTGTTAAAAATTCTTCTGGGATTTTGACTAGAATTATGTGGAATCTAAAGATCAATTTGGGGATAATTAACATTTTAACAAATTTACTTTTTTTGAGATGGAGTTTCGCTCTTGTCACCTAGGCTGGAGTGCAGTGGCATGATCTTGGCTCACTGCAACCTACATCTCCTGGGTTCAAGTGATTCTCCAACCTCAGCCTCCTGAGGAGCTAGGACTACAGGCACCCGCCACCATGCCTGGCTAATTTTTGTATTTTTGTAGAGATGGGGGTTTCACCATGTTGGCCAGGCTGGTTTCGAACTCTTGACCTCAGGTGATCTGCCCACCTCGGCCTCCCAAAGTGCTGGGATTACAGACATGAGCCACCTCGCCCGGCCTACAAATTTACTTTTAATATTTCAGTTTCTTTACTATATTACTATGTGAATATCAATTCTCAGCTTCACAAATAAGGGAGCAACTAAGGAGAACTGCACGTAGTTTAGCAAGGTCTTAGGGTACAAACTCAATGAACAAAAATCTGTGTTTCTGTTATTAGCAATGAACAATTAGAAATTTAAATTTAAAACAGTACCATTTACAATAGAGCAACAATAACAAAAACCTCTGAAATATTTAGGTATACATCTAACAGAATGTCTTCTAGTTTTGTATGCTGAAAACCACAAAACCCTGATGAAAGAAATCAAAGAAGGCATAAATAAATTGAGAAACATACCATGTTCACAGACTGAAATAATGTTACATTTATTTATTTATTTTTGATACTGGGTCTCATTCTGTTACCCAAGTTGGAGTACAGTGGCACAATCTTGGCTCATTGCAACCTCTGCTTCTCAGGCTCAAGTTTTCCTCCCACCTCAACCTACTGAGTAGCTGGGACCACAGGTCACCATACCCAGCTAATTTTTTTTGTATTTTTGGTAGAGATGGGGTTTTGCCATGTTGCCCAGGCTGTCTCAAACTCCTGAACTCAGGTGACCCACCTGCCTCGGTCTCCCAAAGTGCTGGGATTATAGGTGTGAGCCACCATCCCAACCTCATTTATTTATTTTTTAATTAAAAAAAATTTTCTTTTTTGAGACAGAGTTTTGCTCTGTTGCACAGGCTGGAGTGTAATGGCACAATCTCGGCTCACTGCAACCTCCACCTCCCAGGTTTAAGCAATTCTGCCTCAGCCTCCCAAGTAGCTGGGATTACGGTGCCTGCAACCATGGCTGATAATTTTTGTATTTTTAATAGAGATGAGTTTCACCATGTTGGCCAGGCTGGTGTCAAACGCTTGACCTTAGGTGCTCTGCCGGCCTCAGCCTCCCAAAGTGTTGGGATTGTAGGCATGAGCCACCACCCCACCCCACCCCACCCCACCCCAGCCTCATTTACTTTTATTTCATCTTTTTAACATGTGTTTTCAGTTCCCTTGCATATATACCTAGGAGTAATTGCTGGGTCTTAGGGTAACTCTATATTTAGTCTCTTAAGGAGCTGCCAAACTCTTTTCCAAATCAACTACATTATTTTACGAATTTCTACCAGCAGTATATGAGGATTCCAGTTTCACACCTTCCTCACCGACCCTTGTTATTATCTATCCTTTTGATGATAGCCATCCTAGTGGGTGTGAAGTGGTATCTCATTGTGGTTTTAAGTTATACTTCCCTGATGACTAATGATGTTGAGCATCTTTTCCTGTGCTTATGGCCATTTGTATGTCTTCTCTAGAGCAATGTCTATTCAGATATTTTGCCCATTTTTAAATTGGGTTATTCAATTTACATTTTTAATCTACCTGTTATTTTCATTTGAAGTTACTTTTTACTTCATCTTTTATTGATTGATCAATCATTGATTGAGACAGGGTCTTGCTGCTCTTGTCACCTGGGCTGGAGTGCAAAGGTGTGATTACAACTCACTTCAGCCTTTTTTTTTTTTTTTTTTTTTGAGACAGAGTTTTGCTCTTGTCCAGGCTGGAATGCAGTGGTGTGATCTCTTCTCACTGCAGCTTCCGGGTTCAAGCGATTCTCCTGCCTCAGCCTCCAGAGTAGCTGGGATTATAGGCATGTGCCATCATGCCCAGTTAATTTTTTGTATTTTTAGTGGAGATAGAGACAGGGTTTCTCCATGTTGGTCAGGCTGGTCTCGAACTCCTGACCTCAGGTGATCCACCTGCCTCAGCCTCCAGAAGTGCTGGGATTATAGGCGTGAGCCACCACGCCTGGCTCACTTCAACCTTAACACCACACCCCCCACTTCCGCCCAGGCTCAAGCAATCATCCCACCTTAGCCTCCTGAGTATCTGGGACTACAGGTGCGTGCCACCACACTGAGTTCATTAAAAAAAATTTTTTTATAGAGACAGGGGTCTCAGCTGGGCACGGTGGCTCATGCCTGTAATCCCAGGACTTTGAGAAGCTGAGGCAGGTGGATCACCTGAAGTTGGGAGTTGAAGACCAGCCTGGCCAACATGGTGAAACCCTGTCTCTACTAAAAATATAAAAATTAGCCAGGCAGGGTGGCATGTGCCTATAATCCCAGCTACTTGGAAGGCCAGGGCACAAAAATCGCTTCAACCCAGACAGAGCAAGACTCCCTTTGTCTCAAAAAAAAAAAAAAAATAGAAACATGGGTCTCGCTATGTTGCCAGGGCTAATCTTAAACTCCTGGGTTCAAGTGTTCGGCCTCCCATAATGTCAAGATTGTAGGCATAAGCCACTGTGCCTGCTGTATTTCATTTTAAATATAAAAGTGGAATGCTTCATCAGTGAACAATGAATATCCACTTAAATCTGAACAGTTTACCTATTTCATTAATCTTCTACCTTCTCTTTTTTCTGTGTACTTTTGATAAATATGACTTTACTTATTATATATATATCTGTTTTTGAACAGAGTCTTGCTCTGTCGCCAGGCTGGAGCGCAGTGGCGCAATCTCGGCTCACTGCAACCTCTGCCTCCTGGGTTCAAGCGATTCTTCCACCTAAACCTCCCAGTTGCTGGAACTACAGGCGCGTGCCACCACGCCCGGCTAATTTTTGTATTTTTAGTAGAGACGGGGTTTCACCATGTTGGCCAGGATGGTCTCAATCTCTTGACCTTGTGATCCACCCACCTTGGCCTCCCAAAGTGCTGGGATTACAGGCGTGAGCCACTGTGCCCAGCCTACTTATGATATATTTTATGTCTTATTTTATTTTATTTTTGAGATGGAGTCTTGCTCTGTTGCCCAGGCTGGAGTGCAGTGGCACGATCTCAGCTCACTGCAACCTCTGCCTCCAAGTTCAAGTGATTCTTCTGCCTCAGCCTCCTGAGTAGCTGGGATTATAGGTGCGTGCCTGGCTAATTTTTGTATTTTTCGTAAAGATGGGGTTTCACTGTGTTGATCAGGCTGGTATTGAACTCCTAATCTCGTAATAGGCCTGCCTCGGCCTCCCAAAGTGCTGGGATTACAGGCGTGATGTCCAGCCTATGTCTTTTTAGATAATTCATTTAAAATTGAAAAATTGTTATTGTTGAGTGGTCCCATTGTGTTTTCATTCCTAGTTTATTAATTAAAAATGTTATACTTTTGGAACTTCTACCTTTTAAAAGAATTCTAGTATACCTTGTTCATCCTGAGAATATCCCCATTCTTCGAGGCCTGTTTAATACTGTTTTTCCCAACAAGGTATTTTTCTCTTTCCTATCTGGAATAGAAATTTTACTTTAACACTTTTGATGCCATTCATTTCTTTATTATGGCACTTTCTGCATTCTGCATTGCGTTATAGTTTTTTTTGTTATTGTTGTTATTTATTTACTTATTTATTTTTGAGACAAAGTCTCGCTCTGTTGCCCAGGCTGGAGTGCAGTGGTGCGATCTCAGCTCACTGCAGCCTCTGCCTCCCTGGTTCGAGCAATTTTCGTATCTCAGCCACCTGAGTAGCTGGGATTATAGGCGTGTGCCACCATGCCCTGCTAATTTTTGTGGTTTTAGTAGAGATGGGGTCTCGCCATGTTGGCCAGGCTGGTCTGGAACTCTTGACCTCAAGTGATCCACTCGCCTTGGCCTTCCAAAGTTCTGGGATTACAAGCATGAGCCACTGTGCCCAGCCTATTATAATTACTTTTTTTTTTTTTTTTTTTTTTTTGTGACAGGGTCTTGCTCTGTCACCCAGGCTGGAATGCAGTGGCACAATCTAGACTCACTGCAGCCTCCACCTGCCAGGCTCAAGTGATCCTCCCACCTCAGCCTCCTGAGTGACTGGAACCGCAGATGTGCACAACCAGGCCTGGCTAATTTTTTGTATTTTTTTTTGTAGAGACAGGTTTTGCCATGTTGCCCAGGCTGGTCTCAAACTCTCGGACTCAAATAATCTACCCACATTGACCTCCCAAAGTGCTGGGATTACAGGCATGAGCTACCACACCTGGTCAAAAGTTTTGCTTCCTTGTTCTTGAACTCCCAACTTCAGGTGATCCACCCGCCTTGGCCTCCAAAGTGCTTGGATTACAGGTGTGAGCCACCACGCCCGGCCGTGCTTCCTTGTTAAATCATAAGTCATAAATTCCTTGAAGGCAGGGACTGTGTCTTGTTCCTTTTGCTATTGCCCATAGTGCCTAGAATAGTTTGTTATAGATGGCAGGCAGGCAACAAATAGCTGTGGAATTAAATTACATGTGTATAGCATCTTCTCAGGTCCCAGACCATTACAGGTCTTTCCCAAATTTTTCAGCATTACGTATTCTTGAACCCAAAGCTGATATCCTGGTGGTATACACCAGTTTGGCTGCTACTAAAATAGTGGAAGTCTTTCATACTGGTTGGTATATAGTTGCTGCCTTGAGCCCCTCATCTCCCTGCTGTGGGGGTCCTTTTCCTGGGACCCGTTGGATAATTCCCATAACTCAGCAGCCAAGAAAGCAATGCTGGCACAACCTAAGTCACCAAGGTTTTGCTCCTGTGTAACAGCAACATCTGTTTGGATGAGTATTTTGTATTTTTCATTTCTTTTTTTGGAGACAGTCTTTCTCTGTTACCCAGGCTGGACTGCAGTGGTGCAGTCTTGGCTCCCTGCAACCTCTGCCTCCCGGGTTTAAGTGATTCTCCTACCTCAGCCTTCCGAGTAGCTGAGACTATGGACACATGCCACCACACCCAGCTAATTTTTGTATTTTTACTAGAGACAGGGTTTTACCATGTTGGCCAGACTGGTCTCAAACTCCTGACCTCAGATGATCCACCTGTCTTGGCCTCCCAAAGTTCTGGGACTACCTGCGTGAGCCACTGTACCCGGCCTCACCTTTGCTTTTACCTGTTCTACCTTCCTATATAGTTCCTAGGAAAATTGTTTTTTTTCTTCCAAAACCACATCTAGGATAGTTTTTTAAGACAATAGGCCAGTTGTGGTGTCTCACACCTGTAATCCCAGCACTTTGGGAGGCTGAGGCAGGAGAATTCCTTGAGTCCAGGAGTTTGAGACTGGCCTGGGCAACATAGCAAGACCCCATCTCTAAAAAAAATACAAAAATTAGCCAGTTGCGGTGGTGTGTGCCTGTAGTCCCAGCTGCTTGAGAGGCTGAAATGGGAGGATCACCTGAGCCTGGGAAGTTGAGGCTGCAGTGAGCCATGATTGTGCCACTGCTCTCTAGCCTAGGTGACAGAGCAAGACTCTGTCTCACAAAAAAAAAAAAAAATTCTACTAAATCTGTTATCAGATAGTTATGATTTCCCCCCCAGCTGTCTCACAGTTACATGGAAAAACTGTGACGTGGATAGATAACCCATAGAATTGTATTTAACTTTGAAGTAAAACAAATGCTCATATTTAAGCACCCTCCTCCCTGGAGACCCAGACTGTGCAATTAAATATTGAAGTCCTCTTTCTCATTGTAAATGTTTTAAACCGACACTCTTTTAGAAGGACTTCCTTGATGATGTGCATTTAAGCAATACTCCAGGGAAAGTACAGGACAAAGGTGTCGACTGGGCTAATAGCTTACCTTTAAAGTTAGCTTGTTCTCTCTCTCTCTCTTTTTTAACATCTAAAAACTTATTATTCAGATGTAATTCACATAAGCTTTGCCATTTTATTTTATTTATTTTTTAGAGACAATGTCTCACTCTGTCACTCAGGATGGAGTGCAGTGGCATGATCTTGGCTCCCTGTAGCTGGTCAGAACACTCGTCACCCAACAAGAAGCCCCAAACCTGTTAGCAATCCCTCCCCATTCTGCCCTCCCCCAGTCCCTGGCAACCACAAATCTACTTTTTGTCTCTGGATTTGCCAACTCTGAACACTTCATATAAATGGGAGCATCTAGTATGTGGCCTCTGAGTCTGGCTTCTTTTACTTAGCATCATGTTTTCTTTTTTTTTCTTGAGACAGAGTCTTGCTCTTGTCGCCCAGTCTGGAGTGCAGTGGCGAGACTTCAGCTCACTGCAACCTCTGCCTCCTGGGTTCAAGTGATTCTCCTGCTCAGCCTCCCAAGTAGCTGGGATTACAGGTACCCACCACTGTACCCAGCTATTTTTAGTAGTGATAGGATTTTTGCTATGTTGGTCAGCTGGTCTTGAACTCCTGACCTCAGGTGATCCACCTGCCTTGGCCTCCCAAAGTGCTGGAATTACAGACGTGAGCCACCGTGCCCGGCCATCATTGTGTTTTCAAGGTTCATCTGTGTTGTACCCTATGTCAGTGCTTCATTCCTTCTTATGACTAATATTCCATTGTATGAATAGGCCACATTTTGTTTTATCTACTAATCACTTGATAGACATTGGATTGTTTGGCTGTTATGAATAATGCTGCTGTGATATTTGTGTATAAGTTTGCTATGGATGTATATTGTCATTTCTTTTGATTGTATACCATGGAGTGGAATTGCTGAGTCAGATGGTAACTCTATGTGTAACTTTTTGAGGCACTGACAAACTACCCCTTTTTTTTTTTTTGAAACAAGATCTCACTTTGTCTCCCAGGCTGGAGTGCAGTAGGGCAATCTTGGCTCGCTGCAGCCTTGACTTCCTGGGCTCAAGCAATCCTCCTGAGTAGCTGGGACTACAGATGGGGAATACCATGCTTGGCTAATTTTAAAATTTTTTATGGAGACAAGATCTCACTATATTGCCCAGGCTGGTTTTGAACTCCTGGGCTCAAGTGATCCTCCCACCTTGACCTCCCAAAGTGCTGGGATTATAGGTGTGAGTCACTGTGCCTGGCCTAAGTTACCTCTTTTTACAAGTCAAATTTCACCTGAGTTTAAGGTCAAGAGGATTTGCAGTACATTAAATCATTACTAGTGGGAAAGTGCTAGCTTCAGTGTCTTGTTAGCAGAGCTGTGACTTACCCAGTGTCACCCATGTGTCAGGGGCAGAACTCAGAATAAAATCCAGAGGACCTGACTGTCTGCCACTTGGATCCAGTACATTTTTGGAAAAATTTAGGGAAAGAATATTCTCAAGTATCAAAAACCAAGGAAGAGAGGTTAAGAATACAGGCTCTATGTAATCTTAGCACTTTGGGAGGCTGAGGTGGGAGGATCACTTGAGCTCAGGAGTTTCAAGACAAGCCAGGGCAACATAGTGAGTCCTCATCTCTACTAAAAATTTTTTAAAAATTAACTAGGCTGGTCTGATGGTAGTGGGTTATCAGAACTTACTAACATTAGTGTCACTAAAGTTGGTATACAACCCCCCACTGCTAAATTTGACTGGCTTTTAAAAATTAAAAAAAATAAAATAAAAAATTAACTGAGCATGGTGGTGTGGTGCATGCCTGTAGTCCCAGCTACTAAGGATCCTGAGACAAGAGGGTCACTTGAGCCCAGGAGGTTGAGGCTGCAGTGAGCTATGATTGCACTACTGTGCTCCAGCCTGGGCTACAGAGAGAGACCGTGTCTCTGGAAAAAAAAAAACAAAAAAAAGAAAGTACAGACTCTGCAGCCTGTGAGCCAGAACCCAGATCTCAGAAGACAGGTGTTGAGGTTAAGATTGATGCTCCAGCCGGACCACAAGGGTCCAAATCCTACATCTGCCTCTTCTCACCTGTGGGACCTAGAGCACATTCTTCACCCCTGACCTCAGTGTTCTCAGCCATAAAGTGCAGGAAATGCACTTCTCTTACAGGGTAACTATAGACATTTAACAAGTTAGCATATACAGAGCATTTAGTTTAGTGTTTGGCACTTGTTGACGCGATATAAATATTAGTTTAGTTTTTTTTTTTTTTTTTTGAGATGGAGTTTCACTCTTATGGCCCAGGCTGGAGTGTAGTGGCTCGATCTTGGCTTACAACAACCTCCACCTCCGGGGTTCAAGCAGTTCTTCTACCTCTGCCTCCTGAGTAGCTGGGATTACAGGCATGCACCACCACACCTGGCTAATTTTTTGTATTGTTAGTAGAGACAGGGTTTCTCCATGTTGGTCAGGCTGGTCTCAAACTCCTGACCTCAGGTGATCTGCCTGCTTTGGCCTCCCAACGTGCTGGGATTACAGGCTTGAGCTACCATGCAAAACCTTTATTTTTTAATTTATGAAAGTAGAGCACACTATAAATTTTAGAAAAGAAAAATAATACAGAAGTATATAAAATGAAGCCATCTGGTTGCTGGCTTGCTCTTCTCCCCGCTTTCCTACTGTGTTCTAGCCCAGTTCTGGAGCTCTTGTTTTCATTCTAGGGTAAGAGAGCCCCCAGGATGGCCTCTCATGGTTCCTGGTTCTGGTATTCACATGCTTGTATAGTCCTCTCCCAGCTTGTGCCAGGGTTCGTCTGTGTGATGGATAGGATATGGTAAAAGTGATGATGTCCCTTCTAAATTAGGTTAAATTAGGAGACTGTGGCCTCCATCTCTTTTCTGTCACTGGCTCTGGAGGCATCTGGTTGGCCATGCCATGAGCTGCCCTAAGTGAGGCCCCTATGGCAAAGAACTGAGGTATCCAGCGTATAGCCTGCTGGATAACTGAGGCCCACCAACAACAGGAGTGCCATTGGAGGCGGATTCTTAAGCAATGGTCTGGTCTTGAGATAGCTGCAGCCCATTGATGTAACCTCCTGAGGGGCCCTGATCCACGTTGCTCAGGGTATCTGAGACAATGAATGTTCATTGTTTTAAGCTGCAAAGTTTTGGTGTAACTTGTTATGCAGCAATAGATAACTAACATATGTCCTTTGTCTATTTTTTATTTAGTTTTTTTTAAAAAACGATTTAAGGAAGCTTTTTACAGATAAGTAGATATTGGCCTTTTGTTATATGCTGCAGATACTTTTCAAGCCTATTTGTCTTTCAAATAGCTTTTTGGTATTTTTACTGAATAGAAATGTAGTCATATCTGTCAGTCTTTTCCTTAATGTTTTCTAATAATGTTTAGAAAGCTCCTGCACAATAATAAAGGAAAAGTATATATGTTATTATCTACTACCTTTATCATTTTATTTAATCCCTATGGGACTTGTTTTTGTAAACATGCAAAGTACAGAAGTAAATTTATTTTCCCCAACAAAATGTAGCCAATTGCCTGAATATCATATGCTGAGTTTTCTTTCCTCACCGACTTAAAATGCCACCTTTGCCATATAAAGGATTCTCATTTGGACCTACTCTAGACTTCTTGTTCTATGTCAATGATCTTTTTATTTTCACCCTACATTTGGAAATGCTACAATGTTTTGGTAGCCATAGCTTTACAGTATATTTTGAATCTGGTAGATGAAAATTTCCATTTTCTTTTTTTTCCCCCCAAAATTTCTTAGCTCCTTTTAGCTTAGCCTTTACCATTCTAGATGAATGTTGGGACTTTTGTAGGAATTTTATTAAATGTATAGGTTAATTTAGGAAGAACTGATATTTTTTCATATTCTTCCATAAAGCAATATAGCATTCTTCTCCATTTATTGTCTTACTAATTTCCTATTAGACGTACTCCTAAAGTTTGTTGTGACAGCACTGTGCTAGATACTAGTTTTTACCCCCAGGGAACTTATGGTCTTACAATTAGTATAAACAATTTATTAATTGCAGTTGTGATAAGAATTACAAAGGAATAGCCCAGGGAACTGTGAGTGCAGGGAGGCCTGATGGGATTGGGGAGGTTAGAGGTTTCTCTATAGTGACATTTAAACTATTCCTTTTAGTTCTGGATTACTAAGAGGTTTTGTTTTGTTTTTAAAAGCAGATTAACTTGTTTTTCAGTTTATACTGAAAAGATTATATAGTTTAAAACATTTTCTTAATGTAATATAATTCTAATATTGAACTATTGTGTTTCTAAAATAAGCTCTACTTGATTGTCATGTTTTTTTAAAATTTTTATGTATAATTAGGTGTTTTGTTTTTTTTTTTTAAGATGGAATTTGGCTCTTGTTGCCCAGGCTGGAATGCAATGGTGTGGGTGGTCTTGATTCACTGCAACCTCCGCCTCCCAGGTTCAGGCGATTCTCCTGCCTCATCCTCCCAAGTAGCTGGGATTATAGGCGCCTGTCACCAAGCTTGGCTTTTTTTGTAGTTTTAGTAGAGATGGGGTTTTACCAAGTTGGACAGGCTGGTCTCGAGCTCCTGGCCTCAGGTGATTCACTTGCCTCAGCCTCCCAAAGTGCTGGGATTACAGGCTGAGCCACTGTGCCTGGCCTAGGGTCTGCTTCTTATTTTTGCATCTGTTCATTCGTGTTGGAGGCTTTTTGCCGTTCTTTCATCATTCCAAGTATGTTCTTTTCTCAGGCCTTTGAATTTACCGTTCCCTGGGTCTGAAATGTTCTTACTTCAAATATTTGGATGCAGGTGCTCTTAATTCTTTTAGGTTTCTGGTCAAATGCTACCTTACCAGTGAGATCTTTTCTGACTACATCATATAAAATGAAAACTCTCTCCTGCTTTCCTCCAGGACATCCTATCCCCCTTACCATGTTAAATTGTCACTTGTCACTACCTGGCATTTTATACTTACTGCTTTATTTGCTTACTTGTTTATTCCTGCCTTTACCATTCAAATTAAACACCATGGGAGCATAGGCTTTGTTTTGATCACTGCTGTGTCCCCAGCATCTAGAACAGTGTTGGCACATAGTAGGCATTCAATAAATATTTGGAATGAATAATTGAATTAAATATATATATATATATATATTTTTTTTTTTTCTCTCAAATCCTTTTCAGATCTTCTATATGGGGATTTCTCATTATATGAATTGGGAAGTTTCTCATACTTTTGTATGTTCCAGGATAGACCAGATAATGTGGGAATTCTTTCCTTGGTTGTTAGAAACGATTTATTCATGAAACTATTTGAACCTGTTGCATTTTGCAGGGAGAAGATAAATCTTCACTCAATTTTGACTACTTTGTGAGTCAATTTAGAGAATTTATATTTTGTTATAAAACAGCCCTTTCAATTAAAAAATTCAAATTAGGCCGGGCGCGGTGGCTCAAGCCTGTAATCCCAGCACTTTGGGAGGCCGAGGAGGGTGGATCACGAGGTCAAGAGATCGAGACCATCCTGGTCAACATGGTGAAACCCCGTCTCTACTAATACAAAAAATTAGCTGGGCATGGTGGCGTGTGCCTGTAATCCCAGCTACTCAGGAGGCTGAGGCAGGAGAATTGCCTGAACCCAGGAGGCGGAGGTTGCGGTGAGCCGAGATCGCGCCATTGCACTCCAGCCTGGGTAACAAGAGTGAAACTCTGTCTCGAAAAAAAAAAAAAAAAAAATTCAAATTAAAGAGAGAGAGATCCAAGATGGCTGATCACTAGCAGCTCAGGATTGTAGCTCCCAGAGAAAGCGCACAGAACGAGAGGACACCACACTTTCAGACGAATTTTTGTTACCCACGGACCTGAAGATTCCCAGCGGAGGAGCCCCATGGGTTGCCAGGGCGACTCTTGTGGCTGGTGTGGCGGTTTTGCCGGCGCCCTGGCGTGGCAGTTCTTGGTACAGAGTAAACGGGACTGGGTCCCCTTTCGATCGACGTTTGGAGCTCCTGGAAGGCAGAGTTGCCCATTTACCTGATTGAAGAAGGGACTCGAGAGGGAGGCCAGACTGGAGATTCCCGGGTAGAAGAGCACCACGAATCTTAATGCTGCTGTTTTGGCCAGCGCAGTGAGTTGCTCAGATTTTGGCGCTGGGAATCAACAAGTTGGACGTCCACTCAGAGACCTAATTTGAAAGTAGGCAATTACAAAGACGACAGGTGGATGAACTCACAATGATGGGAAGAAACCAGTGTAAAAAGGCTGAGAATACCCAAGAGCAGAATGCCTCTCCTTCTATAGGGGATCACAGTTTCTCATCAACAAGAGAACAAGGCCTGATGGAGAATGAGTGCATTCTGTTAACAGATTTAGGCTTCAGAAAGTGGATAATAAGGAACTTTAGTGAGCTAAAAGAGTATGTTCTAGCCCAATGTAAAGAAACTAAGAACCTTGAAAAAAGGTTTGACCAAATGCTAACTAGAATAGACAACTTAGAGAGGAATATAAGTGAATTAATGGAACTGAAGAACACAATATGAGAACTTTGCGAAGTATGCACAGGTTTTAACAGTCGCATTGATCAAGCAGAAGAAAGGATATCAGGTCGAAGACCAACTTAATGAAATGAAACAAGAAGACAAGATTAGAGAAGAAAGAGTAAAAAGGAATGAGCAAAGTCTCCAAGAGATATGGGACTATGTGAAAAGACCTAATTTACGATTGATAGGTATACCTGAATGTTGTGAAGAGAATGAATCCAAGTTGGAAAATATTCTTCAGGATATTATTCAGGAAAACTTTCCTAACCTAGTAAGGCAGGACAATACTCAACTCCAGCTAATCCAGAGAACACCACAAAGATATTCCTCAAGTAGAGCAACTCCAAGACACATAATTGCTAGATTCACTAGGGTTGAAATAAAGGAGAAAATTCTAAGGGCAGCTAGAGAGAAAGGTCACGTTACCCATAAAGGGAAGCCTATCAGACTCACAGCAGACCTCTCACCAGAAACCCTACAAACTAGAAGAGAGTGGGGGTCAATATTCAATATCCTTAAAGAATTTTCAACCCAGAATCTCATATCCCACCAAACTAAGCTTCATAAGCGAAAGAAAAATAAAATTTTTTGCGAACAAGCAAGCACTCAGAGATTTCATCACCACCAGGCCTGCTTTACAAGAGCTTCTGAAAGAAGCACTACAAACAGAAAGGAACAACCAGTATCAGTCATCCCAAAAACTTACCGAAATGTAAAGAGTATCTGTATAATGACGAATCTATATCAACTAATGGGCAAAATAGCCAACTAGCATTAAATGACAATATTGAACTCACAAATACTGATATTAATTCTGAATTTAAATAGATTAAATGCCCCAATCAGAGACACAGACAGGTAAATTGAATAAAAAGTCAAAACCCATTGGTACACTGTATCCAGATCTATTTCACAAGCAACGACATACAAAGACTCAAAACAAAGGGATGGAGGAAGATTCACCAATTAAATGGAGAGCAAAAAATAAAACAAGAGTTGTAATTTTCGTCTCTCACAAAATAGACTTTAATAGTAACAAAGACTAAAAGAAACAAAGAAGGACATTACTTAATGGTAAAAGGATCAATGCAGCAACAGGAGTTAATGATTATAAATATATATGCACCCAATACAGGAGCACCCAGATACATAAGACAAGTTCTTAATTACTTATAAAGAGACCTGGACTCCCGCACAATAATAGCGGGAGATTTTAACACCACATTGTTAATATTTGACGGATCAATGACATAGAAAATTAATAGGGACATCTATGATTTGAACTTAGACCTGGAATAAGTAAACTTAGTGAATATTTATAGAATTCTCCACCCCAGGTCCACAGAACATAGATTTTTCTCAGTATCATATTACACCTATTTTGAAAGTGACTACATAATTGGAAGTAAATCACTTCAGCATTTGCATAGCATTTCACAGACTTAAATGAAATATTGGTTGGCTGTTTGTTTGTTATTTTCTTCCCTTATTCCTTCCTGTCTCCGCTGTTAAGCACAGTTATCGGCATAAAAGAGGTTTTTAATACCTATTTTTAGATTGCATTCCAGCCCGGGCAATAGAGCAAGAATCCTGTTTTCTCTCCCCGTTTTTCTTTCTTTTTCTTTCTTTCTCTCATAAAAAAAAAAAGAAGAAGAAAAGAAAATTCAGGAGGCTAAGTCAGGGGAATTGCTTGAACTTGGGCAGTGGAGGATGCCATAAGCCGAGATCACGCCACTGCACTACAGCCTGGGCAACAGAACAAGACTCTGTCTTAAAAAAAAAAGAAAAAAAGAAAACTCAGGCAGTTTTCTTTAAAACTAATGAAGCTTTAGTTTTGGATTGATACAGAGTGCATGCCAACCTTTGTTATGTGTCTTCAACCTCTGTCAGTTCATTGACTCTTCAGGATAATGGCAAGTTATCATATATAGACATTATACTCTGTTAATTTCCAAATTAAAAATAGGGATAGCTGACATTTACTGAGCAAATCCCCTGTAAAAGTACCTTTCTAGGAGTTTCCTGACAATGATCTAGGAAATTAACATAATTTAATCACAATTATTATTCAATTTGAAGTCCCTTTTTATTTAATATTACTCAATTGTTTTTATAAAAAAATTCAAATTAAAAAAATATAGGCCAGGTGGGTGGCTCATGCTTGTAATTCTAGCACTTTGGGAAGCTGAGGCTGGCAGATTGCTTGAGTGCAGGAGTTTGAGACTAGCCAGGCAACGTGGTGAAACCCCTACAAAAAAATACAAAAAAAAAAAAAAAAAATAGCCAGGCATGGTGGCACACTTCTGTGGTCCCAGCTACTTAGGAGGCTGAGGTGGGAGGATGGCTTAAGCCTGGGAGGCAGAGGTTGCAGTGAGCTGAGATTGTGCCACTGCATTATAGCCTGGGTGACAGAGGAAGACCCTGTCTCAAAAATAAAATAAATGTCAATAAACTTGTATAATTTTAAAAATATATTCTACAGCCAAGCGTGGTGGCTTACACCTGTAATCCCAACACTTTGGGAGGCCCAGATGGGTGGATCACCTGAGCTCAGGAGTTCAAGACCAGCCTGACCAACATGGAGAAATTCCACATCTATTAAAAATACAAAAAATTAGCCGGATGTGGTTGTGCATGCCTGTAATCCCAGCTGC
Source organism: Aotus nancymaae (assembly GCF_030222135.1). Taxonomy (NCBI): domain Eukaryota; kingdom Metazoa; phylum Chordata; class Mammalia; order Primates; family Aotidae; genus Aotus; species Aotus nancymaae. Next base: position 4,421,865 of record NW_026988414.1, on the reverse strand, counting down.
TCGGGAGGCTGAGGCAGGAGAATAGCTTCAAACTGGGAGGCAGAGGTTGTAGTGAGCTGAGATCTTGCCACTGTACTCCAGTCTGGGCAACAGAGAAAGACTCTGTCAAAAAAAAAAAAAAAAAAAAAAAAAAAATATATATATATATATATATAAATAAATAAATATATATATAAATATATATATATATATATATATACACACACACATACATATATTCTACAACTGTAGTTTGTGATCCCCCTTCTCTTTCTGTCCTGTTTGTGTTATTATTTTCATGGAAATACTTGCTGGAAACTTATTTTACTTGCCTTTAAAAAAATCAGTTTCTTCTATATTGTGTGTACATATTCTAATTTTTTGAATAAAATGCTGGGATAATTTGTTAATTTTTTTGTTTGTTTTCTACTAAAAGCATCTAAGGATATGAATTTTCATCTGAATACAGCTTTGCTTGAATTCCATAGGTCCCCCCACCCAACCCCCGGCTCCATAGTTATTTATTTATTTATTTATTTATTGAGACAGAGTTTCACTCTGTCGCCCAGGCTGGTGTGCAATGGCATGATCTTGGCTTATTGCAACCTGTGCCTCCCGGGTTCAAGTGATTCTCTTGCCTCAGCCTCCCAAGTAGCTGGGATTATAGGCCTTGAGCCACCGTGCCCGGCTAATTTTGTATTTTTAGTAGAGACAGGGTTTCTCCATGTTGGTCAGGCTGTTCTTGAACTCCTGACCTCAGGTGATCCTCCCACCTTGGCCTCTCCAAGTGCTGGGATTACAGGCATGAGCCACCACACCCAGCCAGTTTTTTATTTATTTATTTTTTGAGATGGAGTTTCGTTCTTGTTGCCCAGGCTGGAGTGTAATGGTGCGATCTCGGCTCACTGCAACCTTTGCCTCCCAGGTTTAAGCCATTCTTCTGCCTCAGCCTCCCGAGTAGCTGGGATTACAGGGATGGGCCACCATGCCTGGCTAATTTTTGTATTTTAATAGAGATGGGATTTCTCCCTGTTGGTCAGGCTGGTCTTGAACTTCCCACCTCAAGTGATCTGCCTGCCTCGGCCTCCCAAAGTGCTGGGATTACCGGTGTGAGCCACCACACCCAGCAGTTTTTATTTTTATTTATTATTTTTTCAGACAGAGTCTCCCTCTGTCACCGAGGCTGGAGTGCAGTGATGTGGTCTCGGCTCACTGCAGTCTCCACTTTACAGGTTCAACTGATTCTCCTGCCTTAGCCTCCTGAGTAGGTGGGATTATAGGCATCTGCCACCATGCCTAGCTAATTTTTGTATTTTTAGTAGAGGGGGGTTTCACCATGTTGGCCGGGCTAGTCTTGAACTCCTGACCTTGAGTGATCCATCTGCCTGGGCCTCCCAAAGTACTAGGATTATAGGCGTTGAGCCACTGTGCCCAGCGCTGCTTCATAATTTTTAATATGCAGTATTCTTGCCATTTTTTTTTTTAAATACTATTATTTTAGAGACAGGGTCTCCGTCTGTCACCCAGGCTAGAGTATAGTGGCACGATCCATAGCTCACTGCAGCCTCAACCTCTAGGCTCAAGCCTCCTGAGTAGGAGGGACTATATGTGCATGCTACTATGCCTGGCTATTGCTATTTACTTCTAAATATAGTCCTTCTTTGTTTTGTGGATGTCCTCTTATAACTGGTGATAAGTAGTTTAAATTGGGCAAAATTTCCCTAAAAGGTGGTTTGGGACTCCGGTGTCATCATCAAATGTAAGAGAGCATGTATCTGCCTCGAGCATCCAAAAACGAACGTGCAGCGAAAGGTGTTCCCTCTGGATTTTTGGCACACAGCACCTCAGAGACAAACAGATGCTTGACAGCTAATAAAATATCTTTAGTGAAGTTGTCAGGCCAAATTTTATAGTTATCACTGGCAGTGTAACAGCCGTAAATTTCAAGCCCTAGTCCCGTGCTCACCTGTACAGGAAGTGCTTTGGGAATCCCCAGTATGATCCTCTTATTTAATTAGTTGCTTCTCTGTGAGGCTGTTGCAAGAGCTAAAGTTAGAGTGAGGTGGCTGAGACTCTGTTTTCCTTTAGTAAGTATGAGGTTTTTCTTATTTTTTTTCCATGCCTTTTTTCTTTTCTTTTTTTTTTTTGCGGGGGTGGGTGGAGATAGAGTCTTGCTCTATGTACCAGCCTAGAGTACAGTGGCACGATCACAGTTCACTGCAGCTTTGATCTCCTGGGCTCAAGTGATTCTCTCACCTCAGCCTCATGAGTAGCTGGGACTACTGGCTGATTTTTGTATTTTCTGTAGAGAAAATACATGTTGCCCAGGCTGGTTTTGAACTCCTGGGCTCAAGTGATCTGCCCACCTCGGCCTCCCAAAGCGCTGAGATTACAGGCATGAGAGTCGCCATGCCTGGCCTTATTTTTTGAGATGGAGTCTCAGTGTGTTGCCCAGGCGGGAGTGCAGTAGCATAACTTTGGCTCGCTGCAGCCTCAACCTCCCAGGCTCAAGCCATCCTCCCACCTCAGCCTCCCAAGTAGCTGGGACTGCAGGCATGCACCACCATGCCTGGCTAATTTTTTTCTTTGTTTTTTTTTTTGTATTTTTTGTAGGGATGGGGTTTCATCATGTTGCCCAGGCTGGTCTTGAACTTCTGAGCTCAAGCAGTATGCCTGCCTCAGCCTCTCAAAGTGCTGAGATTATAGGCATGTGCCACAGCACCCACCCTGATCTTTAACTTTTTTCTTTTCAACATCCACCTATCTCTATCTTTTACTTTATTTTATTTTTATTTTGAGATAGAGTTTTACCCTGTCACCCAGGCTGCAGTGCAGTGGAGTGATCTCAGCTCATTATAACCTTCACCACTGGGGTTCAAAGGATTTTTCTGCCTTAGCCTCTTGAATACCTGGGATTACAGGCGTGCACCACCACACCTGGCTAAGTTTTGTATTTTCAGTAGAGATGGGGTTTTACCATGTTGGCCAGGCTGGTCTCAAACTCCTGATCTCAAATGATCCTCCCACCTCAGCCTCCCAAAGTGCTGGGATTACAGGTATGAGCCACCACACCCAGCCTCTACCTTTCACTGATGTCTACTATTTATTTAGTCTAAGAGCAAACCTTATTGGAAGTGAATGGGATATTAAGTATTTATTATAGTAGGAAAGCCTGTTTTATTCTTGGGAAGAAAAAAATTCAGAGGGAGATAGAAAAGTAGAGAAAAACAGACAAAAAAATATTTGGAGCCTGGCTGTATGAATTCAAATTTGTACAGATTTGAATTCAAGTCTCCAGTAGCCACCCCTTATTTGGTGCACTTCTGAGATGTTAGAGAACTCCAGGACTACAAATCATAGCCTGTTTTCATTCCAGCATGGCCCTGTGGGGTCTGGGACCAAGTGTTTTCATTCATTCAACCACTATTTGCGCTGTCTCTATGTGCCAGAAGCTGTGCCACATGGGCAGGAGATATAGTAGTGTGTAAGTAGACCAGGTCCTTGTGGGATTTAGACAGACAGTGGTGACACAGCAGGAATGTGCCCTGATAGGGCAATGTAGGTGATGCTGGAGCACGTGGGAAGTCCCCAATAAGGCCTGGGCATGAGGTGGGTAGAGTGAGACCTGCAGAATGAGGAGTTAGCCAGGCAGGAGATGGGGTCCGTGGGGCCTGGGGGAGAGGAAGGTCTAAACTTGGCAAAAAAATAAGAAAGACTCTGTTTGACTGGAGATGTGGGGAGTGTGTGGAGAGCATGGGGCCTGCTTAGCCTTGGTAAGGTTGTTTATCTTTATTCCAGCAGCTGTGGGAAGCTACTGAAGGTTTTGAGTCGGGGAGAGGCATGGTTAGAATTGAGTTCAGAATGCTCTCTGGTTGCTGTGTGGAGGGTGGGTGGGAGGCAGTGAGAGGGAGGAGGCTGTGGTACTGGTGCTGGCTGGGGATATGATGGTGAGGATGGTGATCTAAGGTCCAGGGAGAGAGCAACAGGGTGAGGAGGGGGACCTCGACTTGAAGGCATATTGCAGAAGGGTCAGGTCATGGTGATGGCTGTGCAGGAAGATGAGAGAAATAATCTGAAATGAGTCCTAGTTTTCTGGCTCGGGTGGCCAGTTGGAAGGTTGTGCTGTGCACTGAGAGATGAAAGGCAGGAGAAGAAACAGGTTGTGGGGGAAGATGAGGTTTTATAGACACAGGCTTCAGGTCCTGTGCACCACATAGAGGGGATGCTGATGGGCAGCAGGCAGACATGCTTGAGGTTGGCATCATCTATTGCCAGAGTATGGGCAGGTCAGATGCACAGGAGAATGAGAGAAGAGGGCTGGGATCCCACCCCTTGGGACACTGGCATTTACAGGATCGGCCCAGGAAGAGCAGCCAGCAGACCTGAGAGTCTGAGGGGGAAGGCAAGGCTCACAGCAGTGTCTCTGATTTTGTGATTCATGGGACCCAATCTCAGATTGAGTCACTGCAAGCTGAGCTAGCCACTGGGAGTCTCCAGTTTAGGAACAGCCCCCACTTTCTAGGCTGGGAGGCTTGGCTGCTGGAAACTTCTCAGGAGTTTTCCTGTATGTGGTGTTGCCCCTGTGTTTAAACAACACTTGCCTGTGTTAACTTCATTGCTCAGAATTATTTTGAGAAGGAAATGAGAAAATGGTTATAGTTAGTCAATGTGCAAAACTCTGAGCATTTGGACTTTACGCTGTGTTAGATGGCATCAGATTGGCTGAATGTGGTGGCTCACACCTGTAATCCCAGCACTTTAGGAGGCTGAGGTGGGTGGATCGCTTGAGCCCAGGAGTTTGAGACCAGCTTGAGCAATGTGACAAGACCCTGTCTCTACCAAAAAAAGTTTTAAAAAGTACAAAAACTAGTCAAGCGTTGTGGCACACACCTGTTGGTACTCAGGAGACTGAGGTGGGAAGTTCACTTGAGCCAAGGAGGTCAAGGTTGCAGTGAGCCATGACACACCACTGCACTCCATCCTAGGGGACAGGGCAAGACCCTGTCTACTATGGTTTTGTTCTGTGTCCCCACCCAAATCCCACCTTGAATTGTAATCCCCACGTCCCACGTGTCCAAGAGGAGACCAGGTAGAGGTAATTGAATCAGGGGGGCGGTTCCCCCATACTAGCCTCATGATAATGAGTTTAGTCATCATTATCACGCTAAAGGTTTTATAAGCATCTGGTATTTTTCCTGCTGGCACTCTCTCTCCTACTGCCCTGTGAAGAGGTGCCTTCCACCATGATTGTAAGTTTCCTGAGGCCTCTTCAGCCATGTGGAACTGAGTCAATAAACCTTTTTTTTTTGGGGGGGAGACAGAGTTTCGCTCCTGTTGCCCATGCTGGAGTGCAATGGCACAATCTCGGCTCACTGCAACCTCCGCCTCCTGGATTCAAGCGATTCTCCTGCCTCAGTCTCCCAAGTAGTTGGGATTACAGGCATATGCCACCACTCCCAGCTAATTTTGTATTTATAGTAGCGACAGGTTTCTCCATGTTGGTCAGGCTGGTCTCAAACTCTTGACCTCAGGTGATCTGCTTGCCTTGGCCTCTCAAAATGTTGAGATTACAGGCGTGAGACACTGTTCCTGGCCTAAACCTCTTTTCTTTATCAGTTACCCAGTCTCGGGTATTTTTTCATAGCAGCATGAGGATGGACTAATACAGCATCTCAAAAAAAAAAAAAAAAAAATAGATGGCATCAAATTGTAAAATCTTGGCTCTGGAAAGGATCTTAGAAGCATTTATTCCAGACTGTGACCCAGAGTAGGAAGTCAGATTGTGCTAGTCTGTTGGATTGATCAAATTGGCCAGTTTTTTTTCCTTCTTTGTGGCTATTGGAGACACAATATTATCTTCATGTTCCATACCAGTGTAGAGTCACAATGGCAAGTGTAAGCCATGAGGACTGTGTAGAGGCAGAAAGGCTGCTTATGCTATGCTTAGATGTGGCTGAGGACTCTCTGGTTGGTTCTAATCCGGTCACAGATGAGCCTCATGAGCCTCCTTTATGGCAGTAGGAACAAAGCTGCTTCATTTTGGTAGCCAAGGGAGGAAAAAGGAAGAACATTTAGGCCTAAATGGTTTTTGGAGCCCCCATACTAGTTATGACAAGGTGAACCAAACCCACTGATCTCTTCTGTCGGTTTCTTCTGAGCATTGGTGTGGCCAGGATGGCATTGGAGGGGAGCCCCTTGCCCAGTCTCTGGACACATTGGTATTGATGGTTCTAGTTGCTAAGGACTTGAGGAAAATAAAACACTGGTGGTAAGCAAGAGTTACCCTCTGGTCTAGGAGAATTTCACACTGTAGGCTTTAAACAGTAGACTACAGTGAGGCAGAGTCCTTAAAAATCACTTAATCTGCAGACCTCCTAGTGTTGTGGGTCAAAGTGCTGCTTCAGAATTGTAGGATGAGGCTATTGTGTAGCTACTCAGAATGTTTTGCAGTTTGCTTTCCCTTTGATAATCTTAGGGTGGATTACCTGCAGGGTGACTCTTGCTGATTCCTCAGTAATGTTACTAATTGACTAGCAAGAAGATCCCTTTAAAAAAGTCACAAGGCCGGTGTGGTGGCTCACACCTGTAATCCCAGCACCTTGGGAGGCCAAAGTGGGCTGATCACTTGAGGCCAGAAGTTAAAGACCAACCTGGCCAACCTGGTGAAATGCTATCTCTACTAAAAATACAAAAAAATTAGCTGGGTGTGGTAGCGGGCACCTGTAATCCCAGGTACTCGAGAGGCTGAGGCAAGAGAATAGCTTGAACCCAGGAGGCAGAGGTTGCAGTGAGCTGAGATTGCGACACTGCTCTCAAGCCTGGGCAACAGAGTGAGACCCTGTCTCAAAACAGAAACATAAACTGATTGGGAGCTCTCGACTTGTGGATGGGCCTGATCTGGGTGGGCTGATTGTTGGGGAATCCCCAATGTCAGCATGTTTAGATTTTTCTTCTTGGTCTCTCATTTCCCAGAGAGGTCTCCTTTTGTCTGCTGTCTGGGAGATAAAAGTCTGGCTACCAGAATTCTGGGAACTGACTGGATGAGCTGGGTTCTCAACAAGCTTTATGCCCCTCCCGTTCTCTTAGGTTCCAGAGGCTCCTGGTGCTGGCAGTTCCTGACACTTGAGGATTCTGCTGTGAACATTTGGTTGGTTTTCACTGCTCCATACTGCCGGATTAGGATTCTACTTTCATGGGCCTGCTAAGTCAGTTACCACGCATCTATTGTAGAAAATAAGATGACAGACTCAGAATGTAAAAACACAACTTTATCATTTATAAGAACTGCATTCCAGGAAGGAGGGGAGTAGCCACCAGCCAGAGGCTGGTGACCACCACACCCGTTCCTTAACATAGCAGAGCCTCTGGCTCTTTTGGCCACTTGTTTTTGTTTTTTTATTTTCTCGCTGAGAGAAAATAGAGTCTCTTAGAGTTGGCAGCAAACAAAAGCCTGATAAACAGACCGAAAGTAAAAACAACACAAATCCAGGAATTTAATACTGAACTCTAGCCTATCAGCTCACTTTGAAGCAGGAAATCAGGTGAAGCCTAAGGTCATGACTGGATACACCCTCCCAGACCCCAGGAAGTATCCTCACCCTCCCAGACCCTGGGAGACATCCTCACCAGAGTAGTCTTTGGTATAGAACTTATAACTAAATTACACAGTGTGGAGAGACAAGCTTCAGTCATTTCTCTGCCACCTATTCAGTCCCTGGCAGAAGGCAGGCAGCACAGACCATCATCCCAACACACAGCCTTCACCTTGGAATATGAGGGCAATATTCGAATCATGCCTTAGGGGAACAGGGAAGGGAGTCAGAGACTGCCTGTGATTTTGATACAAGTAGATAGATGGTCTGTGGTCTAGATGATTTCAGCAGAAAAGAAGGAAGATTCATGTGGGAATTTTATAAATGTTTTATGGGGAGAAAAGATAGCATATAGGTAAAGAGAAAATCCCAGCACAGAGAAAACCATTTATCATCCCAACATAAAATGATTAACCAAGAGCTCAAATGTGAGGTAATGTGAGATAACAGAATGAGGTGGAAAATGGGCTAGCAGGGGAATTCAAAAACAACAAATCATGCCATTGTAGAATGAATAAACCAATTTTACACCTGCTATGGAATATAGAAATTGCTTGAGAAGCAGCCTGCATATTCATGAGCATTAGTACGCCCTGTTTTTCTTTTGGATTTTTCGTGTGTTCTCTTCCTGGAGCACCACCTCCTTCCTGTGCTTGATTTTTGGCCCTAACCCCAAAAGGATGTTTTTCTGGTATCTCATTGTAGCCAGTTCCACAGGTTGGGGAAAGGAAGCAGCCCTCCTGACACTGGCCCTTTGTGTGTGTGTATGTATGGGGTGTGTGTGGGGGGAGCATTTCCTTGTTTCTGGAAGTTTCTCTGAGGCTTTTGTCTTAAGTGGGTTTGACATCTATAACATGACTGAATTGAGGGTTCCAGAGAGAGCATGAGCTTATGGCCTTGTCATGTTGTGTAGGACTAAACATTTCTTAATATCTCAGATCTGTAGACCTGAAGCAGGCTAAATCTTAGAGCAGAACAGATTGGGCTGATCAGAATCTTGGACTTGAAAATAAGACACAGCTGAACATGGTGACATGTACCTGTAGTCCCAACTACTCAGGAAGCTGAAGCAGGAGGATTGCTTTATCCCAGGAATTTGAGGCCAGCCTGGGCAACATGGTGAGACTCATCTCAAAAAAAAAAAAAGAAAGAAAGAAGTTGACTGTTAACACTATTGTCATGGATAAATCATGTGATATCTCCTGGATTCGGTTTCTTTATGAGATAGACTACATCAGAATTTCTCAATCTTGGCATTATTGACATTTTGGGCCAGATGAACTTGTGCCTTGTGGGATGTTTAGCAGCATTCCTGACCTCTACCTGTAGATTCCCATAGCATCCCCCAGTCGTGACAACAAAAAATGTATCCAGACAATACTGACTGTCTCCTTGGGGAGCAAAATCGTTCTTTGTTGAGAACCACTGGACTAGGTGATCATTTTTGTTGTGTTGTTGTTGTTTTTTGAGTCAGAGTTCTGCTCTTGTTGCCCAGGCAGGCTGGAGTGCAATGGTGTGACCTCGGCTTACTATGACCTTCGTCTCCCAAGTTCAAGTGATTCTCCTGCCTCAGCCTCCCAAGTAGCTGGGATTACAGGCATGTTGCCACCATGCCCAACTAATTTTTTTGTATCTTTAGTAGAGATGGGTTTCGCTTTGTTGGCCATGCCGGTCTCAAACTCTTGACCTCAGGTGATCCACCCTCCTTGGCCTCCCAAAGTGCTGGGATTACAGGTGTGAGCCAGTGCCCCCGGCCCCACTGGACTAGGTGATCTTATGTCTCCTGTCTGCTGCTGGGTTTCTGGGATTGTTTGAAACACTCCGTTCTTTTCCTCTCTCTTTAGTTTTAGACTCATCTTTAAGTCCTTAGGGAAACTCCCATTCAAGTCAAGAGATATGATTTGGAGCCATTAAATGCTGCATCTACCAATTTACGATGCTGGCCACATCTTGGGTTCCTGCCAAGATCAAGATACATATTCTGGGCTCCTGCAGTTGAAGGAGGAATTCCTTCTCCTACTACAGAGTCTATAGTAGGAGCATAAGCTTTTTTTCAGAGACACAGATGTAGGTTGACAGGCCAAGTGGGCATTAACAAATGAGCTCTGCTGCTGTTGGTAAAGTGTAAGGGCAATGTCTTTTCTTTCTTTTTTGTTTCTTTTTTTCCTGATCAGCTGTAGTCATGTATCTTTTTTTTCTTTTTTTTTTTTTTGAGATGCAGTCTTACTCTGTTTCCCTGGCTAGAGTGCAATGGCACGATCTTGACTCACTGCAACATCCACTTCCTGGGTTAAAATGATTCTCCTGTCTCAGCCTCCCGAGTAGCTGGGATTACAGGCATGTGTCACCACACCTGGCTAATTTTTTGTATTTTTAGTAGAGACAGAGTTTCCCCAGGTTGGTCTTGAACTCCTGACTTCAAGTGATCCAGCCGCTGCGGCCTCACAAAATGCTGGGATTACAGATGTGAGCCACCTCACCTGGCCCCATGTATCTTTTTTTTGTTGTTGTTTCTTTGGCAAATGTAAAATGCTTCCCAAGTAACTGAATGCTATTATCACTGTGGTGTATAAAAATGGTCCTCACCTTCCAGTTCTTTCTTTTTTTCTTTTCTCTCTCTGTTTTTTTTTTTTTCTTTTTTTGAGATTGAGTCTCACTGTGTTACCAGGCTGGAGTGCAGTGGCGCCATCTGGGCTCACTGCAACCTCTGCCTCCCAGGTTCAAGTGATTCTCCAGCCACAGCCTCCCAAGTAGCTGGGACTATAGATGTGCACCACCATGCCCAGCTAATTTTTGTATTTTTGGTAGAGACAGGGTTTCACCATGTTGGCCAGGGTGGTCTTGATTTCTTGACCTCATGATCTGCCCACCTTGGCCTCCCAAAGTGCTGGAATTACAGGTGTGAGCCACAGTGCCCAGGCAGAGTCCTTTCTTTTAAAGACATCTTACATAGCAGAGATTTATGTGGTGAAAGTAGAGTTTGCTCCCTGGAAGGTTACTGTTTCACAATTTTGTCTTTCTTTGGTCTTTTTGGTTCAAAATATCAACATAACTAAATAGTATTGATGACAATAAGCTGTTGATTTTAAGAAGATATGAATTATTTGGTTTCCATTTTTGATTGGTTTTTTCATTTGTGTATATTTTGTAACTTCATAGCTCCTTTTATCCCAGGAACATTGTTTCAGGCAACATAAGGAAGAAATAATTTTCCTTTAGAACTGAGGGAAGATGACTGCTGCCTCTAACATACACCTAGGAACTCCAGTTTCTTATCTCCACTAGGCCCTGTTTGAGATTTTTTTTTTTTTTTTTGAGACAGAGTTTCGCTCTTGTTGCCCAGGCTGGAGTGCAGGCACAGTTTGGCTCACTGCAACCTCTGCCTCCCAGGTTCAGGTGATTCTCCTGCCTCAGCCTCTCAAGTAGCTGGATTACAGGCATGAGCTACCATGCCTAGCTAATTCTGTATTTTTTTTTTTTTTTAGTAGAAACCGGGTTTCACCATGTTGGTCAGGCTGGTCTTGAACTCCTAACCACAGGTGATTCATCCACTTTGGCCTCCCAAAGTGCTAGGATTACAGGCATGAGCCACCGCACCTGGCTGAGATTTTCTTTTTTTACTAATCAATTCAAAGGTTTGTTCATGAGTCTTTGCTTAGAGATTTTCTAGCTCCTTAATTTTTTTGGCTCCAAACCTTATGAAATAGATAATAAGATAAAAAATGAGACTCTCCCTTGAAAGAGAAAGTGAATAGTCATTTCTGTAACCCTACCCAGTATTTTTATGGGTTGAGGTTAGGATTTGATTTCTCAGATACTAGGCATTTATCATCAGGCACTCCTCTCAGATATTGGCAGTAACCCAGGTTTTGTCTGTTACAGCATTGGACATTTGAGGCTTATATAATCTTTGGGTGTGCTTGGTAGACCAATGTAATCAAATCATTGTTAACTCATCACTACATGTTGTAAAGCTTGTGACAACTCCAAACAATTAGCCCTCACCCTTTTTTCTCACTATCCAATACCCAAAAATCGAACCTAATAGGAATGTTCCTAGATCATAACCAGGCTAATCAGTTGTCATTCAACAGTTACAGGGAGTGATACCCAGTGTTTGCCCTGTGGCTGACAATTTGAGATCTCTATTTTGGTCTTTCCCACTTCCCACAAATGCAATTTAGATACAAAATTATAATAAATTATTCTAGATAACTAATAGTTCATAGTTACTGTCTTCAGATGAAGGCACTATGAAACAGTTTTATATTAAATATAACTGCCTTTTTTTTTTTTTTTTGAGTCTTGCTCTGTTGCCAGGCTGGAGTTCAGTGGTGCGATCTCAGCTCACTGCAACCTCCTCCGCCCGGGTTCAAGCCATTCTCCTGCCTCTGCTTCCTGAGTAGCTGGGACTACAGTCGCGCCCCATTACGCCCAGCTAATTTTTGTATTTTTAGTAGAGACAGGGTTTCACCATGTTGAAACCCAGGATGGTCTTGATTTCTCTACCTCATGATCCACCTGCCTCAGCGTCCCAAAGAGTTGGGATTATAGGCGTGAGCCACCACACCTGGCCTGTTTTTGTTTTTAAAAAAATTTTTTTAGAGACAGGGTCTTGCTTTGTTGAGAGGGCCAGGCTGGTCTTTAACTCCTGGCTTCAAGCAGTCTTCCCACTGTGGCTTCCTAAAGTGTTGGGATTACAGCCATTGTGCCCAGCCAGTTTTTTTAGCTTGAATTTGAAATTTTTCTCTAAAATAGAAACAGCTTTATTGAGATATAATTCGCATACCATACCATTCACCCATTTAAAGTGTACAGTTCAGTGGCTTTTAGTCTATTCATAGAACAGTGTGTTCATCATCACAATTTTAGAGCACTTTCAATTACCCCAGAAAGAAACTCCATATTTCTTATATGTCACCCCTAAACCCTCCATCTCCCCTGCTCTATCTAGGCAACTACTAATCTCCTTTCAATTTCTATGGCTGTGCCTGTTCTGAACATTGCATCTAAATGGCATTACATAATATGTGGTCCTTGATGACTGCCTTCTTTTACTTATCGTGTTTTAAAAGTTCTTTGGTCGTATAACATTTATCGGACTTCATTCCTTTTTATGACTGAATAATATTCCATTGTGTAGATATACTACGTTTATTCATCTGTCAGTAGGCATTTGAGTTGTTTCCACTTTGGTTATTATGAATAATGCTGCTAGGAACATTCCTGTACAAGTCTTTGTGTAGACATATGTTATTTATTTATTTTTAAAATTAATTAATTTATTCTGTAGCATAGTGTAAGAGAAGAAAAAACAACAGCAAAAAATAAAATTAATCAATTAATTATTTTTTGAGTCAGGATCTCACTCTGTTGCCCAGGCTGGAGTGCAGTGGCACTATCTCGGCTCATTCCAACCTCTGCCCTCCGGGTTCAAGCAATTCCCTTGCCTCAGCCTCTCAAGTACCTGGGATTACAGGTGCATGTCACCATGCCTGGCTAATTTTTGTATTTTAAATAGAGACAGGGTTTCACCATATTGTCCAGGCCAGTCTGGAACTCTAGACCTCAGGTGATCTGCCTGCCTCAGCCTCCCAAAGTGATGGAATTACAGGAGTGAGCCACCGATCCCAGCAACATACGTTTTAAACATCCTTAGCATATACTTAGGAATAGAATTGCTGAATCTCTGTGGTTATTTGAGGAATTGCCAGCCTGTTTTCCACAGCATCGGTACCATTTTACATTCTCACCAGCAGTGTATGAGGGTCCAGTGCCTTTTTATCTTACTGCACTTCAGGTGTAATGCCTTGCTTCTCAGACTCTTTGAGGTAAAGAAATTGATTTATATGTTTTTTGTATCCTCTATAGGCTTCAAGTGGTTATGTGCATTTTATTATGCAATTGCTAGATACTTTGTTTCTCTGAGCTTCAGTGTTTTACTTTGTAAAATGAGGGTGATATAATTCTTGACCTCTGCGGGCTGCTGGGAGCTTTAAATGAGATGATATATGTAAAACACATAAGGAACTATCTCGCATATAGTGAACCTTCAATAAATTTCAGATATTGCTATTATTATGGGCAGTTTTGGTTGTTATTGAGAATAAATTAATAATTGAGTTTTTTCTTTATTTTGAGAAGGAGTCTCGTTCTGTTGCCCAGACAGAAGTGCAGTGGTACAGTCTTGGATTCCTGCAACCTCTGCCTCCCAGGTTCAAGCGATTCTCTAGCCTCAGCCCCCCGAGTAGCTGGGATTACAGGCTTGTGCCACCACACCTGGCTAATTTTTGTATTTTTAGTAGATATGGGGTTTAACCATGTTGGCCAGGCTGGTCTCGAGCTCCTGGCCTCAAGTGACCTGTCTGACTCTGCCTCCCAAAGTGCTGGGATTACAGTGAGCCACTGCACCCAGACAAGTTCGCCCGTCCTCTCTCCCTCCCTCCCTTCCTTCCTTTTCTCTCTCTCTCTCTCTCTTTCTTTCTTTTTCTTTTTTTGATGGAGTTTTACTCTGTCACCCAGGCTGGAGTGCAGTGGCATATTCTCAACTGACTGCAACCTACACCTCCCAGGTTCAAGAGATTATCCTGTCTCAGCCTCCCGAGTAGCTGGGACTACAGGCGGGTGCCACCATGCCTGGCTAACTTTATTTATTTATTTATTTATTTATTTATTTATTTATTTTTTATTTTTACTAGAGACAGGGTTTCACTATGCTGGCTAGGCTGGCCTCAAACTCCTGACCTCATGATCCACCTGCCTCGGCCTCCCCAAGTGCTAGGATTGTGCCTGGCCGAGGTTTTTCTTTAATAAGAGCTTTGAAAAGTATTTTGGCTAAGGTTGTAATATCTCAATCAGACACTGGTTAAAAAATTAGCATATAGGGAATTATCAGACTGTGGACCTTCTCCCAAGCCTCCAGCACAATTAAAACTGTTGAATTTCCTTTGAGCACTGATCACTTTCCTAGGTGATGGTGTTTATTTCTTTGTATTTATTGGCTGTCTCTCCCTTCCACACCAGAATTTAGGCATTTTGTTTAGCTTGCCCATCATGATCTTTCTGATGCCTAGAAGGATGTCTGCCACATAGCAGGTGTTCAATAAATATTGTTGAATAGATGAGAAAAAAATGTATGCAGAGAAAAAAATTAGGAGACAGGAGACATATTACAAGCTCATGGAGAAGCAATAAGTCACTAGGAAGGTAAAAATACTATTTAAAATAGGTGATAATGGTGCCAGTGATAGCCAACAGGGGTTAAGTACTGTTGTAAACACTGAGCTAAGTTCTGTACAAGCATTCACTTATTTAATCCTCATAATACCCCTATGAAGCACTAGCAATCTTCCCATTTTACAGATGGGGAAACTGTGACACACAGAGATTTAATAACTTGCCCAAAGGCACAGCTAGTGAGTGGAGGAGCAGGGATTTGAACTTTAACTGTCTGGCTCCAAAACCTATTTGAATATCTTTGCTCTACTATGTCAAGCTGATCATAGCAATATGGCAGAGAAAAGGACACCTGAGTTCAGTGTCAGAGTCTAGCCCATGCTAGCACCAGAGAGACCACATGTGCAGTGGGAAGAACATGCAGACGGGGGTCCAGAGAATAGTTTCTGCTCATGCTAGAGAGACCTATTAGTGGCTTACCCACTCCAGATGGCTGTCTTCTGCAGGGAATATCTCAATCCTCAAATTGGGACCTGGGACTTGGAACCTAGCCTTAGCTGATCTCAGGTTCTTTTCGATATTAAAGTTTTCAAGCCCCAAAGAAGTAGAATAATTGAAAATTACTTCGCCTCCCCAGGCCACAAAGTGACATAGATCAAAAAATTTTACTAGCCTCCTGTGTTAGTGTTTATGTTTACAATAAAGTCCTCACTAATTTGATTGGAATAAATCAGCCGGCCTCCAAGTAGACTGTCTTATGAATACATTTAAGGAGATTTGTGCAAATTATTGTATGTTCGTATTATGGAATGCTATGTACTTTAAAAGCATATGGTAGGTCTATGTGAAATGATACAAGAGAAAGTCTATAATATATAAGTAGAAAATGTACTTGCAGAACAGTGTGAATAATATCCCAACCGAAGAGCTGTGTACATGTGCATACCTCCTCACACTTGGGTGTATGTGCCTAGGAAAGGATCTGTAAGGGCACGCCCGAAACCTTTAGTGGTTGTTTTTCCCTCAAGAGTTGGGGTAAGGAGGGAAATTTCACTCTGTATTTATATATCTATTGTTTGATTTTTTTTTACAAGAATGTGCTACTTTTATATTATTAAGAACTACATAAAGGCAAAAAGTTAAAGTGGTTTATAATTAGGTTACCAATAGTGTATGTGTAAAGGATATTTCCAAGAAAGGGACCTTGAGAGTACTTGGAAGGCCTTTTCTCAAGTATTTGCACCATTTCCTAAAATCCTGTTGAACATTAACTATTCCACCTGGGAAGATGCAGTTGTTTAGCAAGGAGACTCTTCAGCCCCGCACAAGACATTTGAAGAAACTTGGTTGCTGCCTTTGCTGTCAGGAAAGAGGAACAGACTACCCAGAGCAGAATTTCCAAAAGCAGATTGAACCTTTGGGGGCAGAGTCCCAGCCCAGTGTAAACTGGTAAAGAGTGAGTCCTCTTCCTACAATCTGGTTATTGCTGCTGTGTAAAAAGTCCTCTTGATTTTTATGTATTTATTGTCTACCGCCTTACTACATGTTTTAATGTGGCTAATTGTTTTGATTTCTGCAGATAGATATAAATCAATATTACCAATATTGTAACTCGTTTTATTTTATTCTCTGCTTTTGCTCAGCATTAACTCACAGATAGCCAGAGGCCACTCTCTGTCTTCTTAGAAGGGGACAGGAGTCCTTATGCTTAACTTCATATTTTCTTTAATTTGAAACAGGGTCTCACTCTGTTACCCAGGCTGGAGTGGTGCAGCAGCAGGAACAGCTCACTGTAGTTTCTGGCTTTCGGGCTCAAAGGGATCCTTCCATCTCAGCCTCCTGAGTAGCTGGGACTACAGGCGCGAGCTACCACACCCAGCTAATTTTTGTTATCTTTTGTAGAGATGAGGTTTTGCCATGTTGCCCAGGCTTAACTTTATATTTTCATTTAGGATTCATATACATTTGGTGCTATCTATACGTCCATTATTCCAAAAACATATTCACATGTTTACTGCAGATCAGAGAAGTTTTGAAATTTTTGGTGAAATAGCTATGTAGTTTGCTATCAGAATATCTTTATGATTATTTAAAAACTATTTTAAACATTTGTTTCCTTTTTTTTTTTTTCTTGAGGCAGAGTCTCTCTTTGTCGCCCAGGCTGGAGTGCAGTGGCGTGATCTCGGCTTACTGCAACCTCTGCCTCCCCAGATTCAAGTGATTCTCCTGCCTCAGCCTCCTGAGCAGTTGGGATCACAGGTGCCTGCCACCATGCCTGGCTAATTTTTGTATTTTTAGTAAAGATGGGGCTTCACCATGTTGGCCAGGCTGGTCTCGAACTCCTGATCTCAAGTGATCTGCCCACCTCAGCCTCCCAAAGGGCTGGGATTACAGGCGTGAGCCACTGCGCATGGCCACATTTGTTTCCTTTTAAGAGGATTTTTACATTATGTTAAAAATCTTGATTGGTGGAAGTTAAGTTTCATAATTTTCCTTTCTCTGTATGAATAATATGCTTTTATAGTGCTGTCACAAGAGGTGCCTTTTGCAGAGTGCCTCATATGTGGCACTGGACTAAGTAAGCATTTTATCTCATCTTCACAACAGGCTATTGAAGTATTATAATTTTAATTTTTCAGATGAGAAAACTGAAACTTAAAATGTTTTAAACTTGGCAAGGCGCCTGTAATCCCAGCACTTTGGGAGGCTGAGGCAGGTGGATCACCTGAGGTCAGGAGTTTGAGACCAACCTGGCCAACATGGTGAAACCCCGTCTCTACAAAAAAAACCACAAAAATTAGTTGGGCATGGTGGCGCGCGTCTGTAGTCCCAGCTACTAGGGAGGCTGAGGCAAGAGAATCACCTGAACCCAGGAGGCGGAGGTTGCAGTGAGCCCAGATCTTGTCGTTGTACTCCAGCCTGGGCGATAAAGGGAGATTCCTTCTCAGAAAAAAAAAAAAAAAAAAAAAATTTTAACTTGCCCAAGGTCACACAGCCAGCAAATGCCTGAACCTGGATATGTTAGCCCTGGTCTAACTTTAGCACTTCCTTGGGCATTTTGGGGGGTGATTTCGGCTTGGCCAGCCAGCATTACTCCCTGAGACCCCTGGAGTTCGGTCAAGTGGATGCCTTAAGGAATGTCTACTGTTGAGCCAGAATAACTCTGGAATTCCCTGTACTCTGAATTGGTAAAAAGAGGCGGGAGTTGACTGAGGTTGGACTCGCTTAGTTCCCTCAGCGACATGAAGGCAATTTCTCCCAACCTGGAGAAAGTGGATCCCTGTGCCTCTGCTCTGGGGCTACGGTGTAGAATCTTTGAATCGCCTGCAATCTTGAGGACTTTGGCTGCACTTCTCCTGAGCTTCTGGCCCATCTAATATTAGTCACGCTACTCAGGTGTTTGCATGTGCCCTGGGCTCAGGGCATCTGGCATATGTCACTGTGGAGGGCAGTTGTAAGTCCCTCCTGCGTTGTGAGGGTGGAGCTTCACGGGGAGCTGCAAGCCCTGAGCAGTCCCTGTAGTGATCCCTGGAGCCTGTGTTTTGGGACTCTAGTTGAAATATTGGGTGCATTTGAAGATGTCCCAGATCATCTTAGACCACCAGCCATTTTTCTGAGGACATGGCAGAGATTTGCCAAGTTTGGGAGTCACCCAGGACTTAGAGGGTGTGATTAAGAAGGAACCTGCTTTGTTGCCCATTTGTCTATGAGGGAAGCAGAGCCCACCAGATCCTTGAGTATTATGAAGAAATTGAAGCTGCCCCAGTCTTTCAACACATCTCCATAGACTAGATGGATGGCGGAGCAGGCATTTGGCTGTAGATACACATGGTTTGGTATGCAGAAGTAAGACCTCCTGGCTGGACCCGCTTCAGAAGCCTTCTTTGTTTCTCTCCACATGAAGAGGACTTAGGAAGGAGATGAAATGCGATTGCTAGGGATTGTGAGGAGGTAGCCCAAGCTACTTGATTCTTAATGCTAAACTGAATTCTAATCCTTGTTTCCTTTTTGGTATTGGATTAGAAAAATGTAGGGCAGGATTAGAATCGGCTGTTAACAGTACCTAGAACAAATATATACCCTGAGAACTTTGGAAAGGAAATAACTTCCTAGGAATGGTTGCGGCTGCAGCAGTAATTTATGTGTCTTTTAACACTTGTGGTACTTGTTTATTTTTATTATTATTATTATTATTATGTCTTTATTATATCTGTCTTTTCCTATCAAAAGGTGACTTAAGTATAATTTTTTTCAGTGAATTTATATTAATTTTTAGTGACAAGAAAATATATTCATCCTCAGTAATATAATACATTCAAATGAAGACAGTGAAATATACTGTTTTCTGCTGTCATTGTGGCAAAGATGAAAATAAATAAACCTCAAGATATTTGATCAGTTGGTATGTTAATTTGGAGAGCCACATAGTGCTGGTGAGGGTGGGAGACATACTTTTGGCAAGTTATTCAGCAGAATTTATCAGGAGCCCAGAACATTTAGACATTTTACCAGTTTATTCCATACTCAGAAAGCTGCCCTAATAGAATAGTTCATGCTAAGAAAAGCCCTGGGCACAAAGATGTTCACTGATACATTATTTTGAGAGCATTTTTCTTATGCAGAAAGCTTGGGACAACATTGGAAGGCACAAATTGGCAAGTAAAGATTAATTATAACATTATTGCACACAAATAAGCTTTTGGTGTGAGTTTTTCTAATTTTCCTGTGCATATCTGCTTTAAAAATAGTTGTAGCATGTTTTTTTCCCCCTTCGCCATATATTTTGAACATTTTCTTCCTCTTTTATACTTGTATATGAAAACTTTAACCTTATTTGAAACCAACCTTCCTTTCTTGCACATCGACAACTGAACATTATTGGGAAAAAACATTAAGCTGCCTGGTCTAACTTTAAATTCACGGTCATGAACGTTAAAGTAGTCCTTAGTACTATCTGAATGCTAAAACATTTCCATAGTAAATTTACTTGCCCAATCTCTGGGAACATATGTAATACCTTCTTTCTTCAAAGCTTCCATATATAACCTGCCTCTGCCACTCTTAGCCAATGACTTCATCTCCAACAAGGAAACCCCTCACCTCTGCCACCATGTCTCCAAGCCCATTTGTGGCTTCCTTCTCCTTCCCAAAGGATGCCTCCTGTCCCAGGTCAGGCTCTCCTCTTGTGTCAGCTCCAGTTCCTTCCTCCTCCTCAGGGACTTCCTTCTTTTATTGCTCCATTATCTCTCCTGCATCATCAGTTTCCCCTTCCCTTTTGACTTTTTGCCAGCATCACTAAAAATGCTGTAATCTTTCACATCTTTAAAAAACAAATCCTGCCCTTGCATTTATGTCTCTGTCTACCCTGTTCATTTTCATGACTTTTCTTCTGCTTTTTTTTTTTTTTTTTTGAGACAGAGTTTCTTGTTACCCAGGGTGGAGTGCAGTGGCGCGATCCCGGCTCACCGCAACCTCCGCCTCCTGGGTTCAGGCAATTCTCCTGCCTCAGCTTCCCGAGTAGCTGGGATTACAGGCATGCACCACCATGCCCAGCTAATTTTTTGTATTTTTAGTAGAGATGGGGTTTCACCATGTTGACCAGGATGGTCTCTATCTCTTGACCTCATGATCCACCCGCCTTGGCCTCCCAAAGTGCTGGAATTACAGGCGTGAGCCACCGCGCCTGGCTCTTCTGCTATCTTTTAAAGCAAAACTTCTTTAAGAGTTGTTGAGATAGTCTGTCTTGTCTTCCTCCTCTTCTATTTTAGTCTGGCTTCATTCTTATTATTTCACTGAGACACTTGTCAAGGTCCACGAAGACCATGTCTATCCTCATCTCACTGATCTTATCAGAGTCATTTTTGGCAGTTGTCCCTCCTGCCTCTATTTGATGATAAGTCCCCAGTGTTTCACTCCAGCTGAGGTTGTGCTTCCAAGCCCAAGAGCTACCTCCAGCCACCTATTCAGTGTCTTCCCTTGAATGTGTCTTAGCCATCTCAATCTTTTCTTTTCTTTCTTTTTTTTTTTGAGACAGAGTCTTGTACTGTCGCCCAGGCTGTAGTGCAGTGGTGTGATGTCGGCTCGCTGCAATCTCCACCTCCTAGGTTCAAGCAATTCTTCTGCCTCAGCCTCCCAAGTAGCTGGAACTACAGGTGTGTGCCACCACACCTGGCTATTTTTTTTGTATTTTTGGTAGAGACGGGGTTTCACCATGTTGGCCAGGATGGTCTTCATCTCCTGACCTTGTGATCCGCCCACCTCGGCCTCCTAAAGTGCTGGGATTACAGGCGTGAGCCACCATGCCCAGCCAGCCTTCTTATTCTTAAAACAACTAAAATAGAACTCCTGGTGTTCTCCTACAGACCAGTTCTTCTCCTGCTAAAGCTCCCTGAATGTCTCTACATCAATTTCTTGGCTTAAACGAAAAATCTGGGAGTTAGCTATGTTTCTTTTCTTTTCCACCACATCCAGTTTATCAGCTAGCCCTGCTGGCTTTACCTCCACAGTCTATTATGTCCAGTCTACCCACTGCTCCCCATCTCCTCTGCCACTGTCGTGCCTGCAATGTTGGAAAGGCCTCCTGACTCCACTCCCTGCTTCTGTTCTTGTCCCCTCCCTCTTGGATCTCAGTAGCTCATCAGATTACGTCCTTACCTTCCATGGCTCTCCAGTGCCCTTCAGATAAAATCACACTCCTTATCAAGGACCATGAGGCTCTGTATGGTCTGACCTCCAACTTCAGCCTATATCATCTTCATTTCCCAGAAAATGTCAAGCTCATTTTCCTTTTTCCACAAGACTTTGTGCTGTTCCTTCTTCTTTTCATAGTTCTTGGCTGACTTCTTCCTCGTCAGGTCCATCTTGCTTAGAGTGGCCTTGCCTGACTCCCTACTTAAGTAGGCAGTCCACACCCTTTTTTAAAAAAATCATAGCACCCTATTTATTTACTTCGGAGCACTTATGAGAAGATGTAATTGCTCTTTCCATTTAGTGGCTGCCTCTTTCCCTAGAGCAACAGCTCCACAGGAGCTGAGCAGCATAGTATCTTGTTCATTCCCAGGGCCTAGTACAATGGCTGGCAAGTAGTGGTTACTTATCAAATGCTTATTGAGTGAAAACTGGAATGAGTGAGTATGTATTTTCCCATATAATTATTTCCAGTGGATACATAGTATTCCATTGTACAAATGTAACCTAATTAACTTAATTAACTTAACCACTGCCCTATTATAGATATATTGGTTTCCAGTTTTTCACTATACTGAAACATGCAAAGTAATCTAAATGGTTATTGGGAATATTGTTGACAATGGACTATTATGCAGGCATTTAAAATCCTAGGAAGCATTTTTATTAAAATGTGTGAAATGAGTATGTTAAGTGACAAAGCATAATATAAGATTATATACCTACAGCATGATCTTCTTTTTTTGAGTCAGAGTCTCCCTCAGTCACCCAGACTAGAGTACAGTGGCATGATCTTGGCTTACTGCAACTTTGCCTCTCTGGCTCAAGTAGTCCCACTACCTCAGCCTCCTGAGTAGCTAGGACTACAGGTGTGTGCCACCATAATTGGCTAATTTTTGTATTTTTTGTAAAGACAGAGTTTCACCATGTTGTCCAGCCTGGTCTCAAACTCCTGGCTCAAGTGATTTGCCTGTCTTGGCCTCCCAAAGTGCTGGAATTACAGGCATGAGCCACCACACCTGGCCAACATGATCTTAACTATGTAAAAGTGCATAGAAAAAGCTAGTATGAAATAAACTGTGTAAGTTTTTTTTCTTTGAGATGGAGTTTTGCTCTTTTTGCAAAGGCTGGAGTGCAATGGCACTATCTCGGCTCACTGCAACCTCCGCCTCCCGGGTTCAAGGTATTCTCCTGCCTCAGCTTCCTGTGTAGCTTGGATTACAGGCATGCGCCACCAGGCCCAGTTAATTTTGTATTTTTTAGTAGAGACAGGGTTTCACCCTGTTGATCAGGCTGGTCTCCAACTCCTGACGTCAGGTGATCCACCCACCTCTAGCTTCCCAAAGTGCTAGGATTACGGGCATGAGCCACCGTGCCCGGCCAATAAACAAAAATGTTAATTATGCATTTCAAGTTGGAATGATTAGAGATGCCACACCCAGCTAATGTTTGTACTTTTAGTAGAGATGGGGTTTCACCATGTTGGCCAGGCTAGTCTTGAACTCCCGACCTCAGGTGATCTGCTCACCTCAGCCTCCCAAAGTGCTGAGATTACAGGTGTGAGCCATCACGCCCAGCCTGATTGTTTTTCAGTACATAAGTAATATATGGAGCCAGGTATGGTGGCTCATGCCTGTAATTCTAGCACTTTGGGAGGCCAAGGTGGGCGGATCACCTGAGTTGGAGACCAGCCTGATGAACATGGAGAAACCCTGTCTCTGCTAAAAGTACAAAATTAGCTGGGTGTAGTGGCGCATGCCTGTAATCTCAGCTACTTGAGAGGCTGAGGCAGGAGAATTGCTTGAATCTGGGAGGTGGAGGTTGTGGTGAGCCAAGATCATGCCATTGTGCTCCAGCCTGGGCAACAAGAGTGAAACTCCGTCTCAAAAAAACAAAAAACAAACAAAAAAAACAAGTAATACATGGAATTTTTTTTTTTTTTTTGAGACATAGTCTGGGTCTGTCGCCCGGGCTGGAGGGCAGTGGCGCAATCACGGCTCCACTTCCCAGATTCAAGCAATTCTCCTGCCTCAGCCTCCTGAGTAGATGGGGTTACAGGTGCACACCACCGCGCCCAACTAATTTTTGTATTTTAGTAGAGGCAGGGTTTCACCATATTGGTCAGGCTGGTCTTGAACTCATGACCTCAGGTGATCCACCCACCTTGGCTTCCCAAAGTGCTGGGATTACAGGTGTGAACCACTGCCCCTGGCCAGAATTTTTTCTTTATACTTTTCTGTCTTTTCCAAGTTTACTGCACTGTATGTGTGTATGTGTGTGTGTGTGTCTGTTTTATAATCAGGAAAAAAGTGCTTAAAACTTTAGACACTTGGCCGGGCGCGGTGGCTCAAGCCTGTAATCCCAGCACTTTGGGAGGCTGAGGCGGGTGGATCACGAGGTCCAGAGATCAAGACCATCTTGGTCAACATGGTGAAACCCCGTCTCTACTAATACAAAAAATTAGCTGGGCACGGTGGCGCGTGCCTGTAATCCCAGCTACTCAGGAGGCTGAGGCAGGAGAATTGCCTGAACCCAGGAGGCGGAGATTGCGGTGAGCCGAGATCGCGCCATTGCGCTCCAGCCTGGGTAACAAGAGCGAAACTCCGTCTCAAAAAAAAAAAAAAAAAAAAACTTTAGACACTTATGACATATCAGATTACTAAAGATAGTCAAAAGCAGAGTTAGGAACCATCGAGCCTTAGAGAATTGTCTAACTGTTTGAAGCATATGTGCTGATGACATGCTGATGACAGCTGTTGCCCTTCGAGTCACTCCTGACATGTGTTACTTGGGTTTACAGAGTAGCAAGAATGGACTTTCCTATGGAGCCTCACAGCTGGTCAGGTGTGTGTGTGTTTGTGGTGTTCCAGGAAACAGGGCTTACCAAAATCGTGATTTGGGGATGAGAGCTCTCTGCAGATGTGCTCGGGGTTGGGCTCAAGCCATTTTCCTATCTCAGCCTCCCGAGTAGCTGGTATTATAGGCATGCAGCACCATGCCTGGCTAATTTTTGTATTTTTAGTAGAGACTGGGTTTCATCATGTTGACCAGGCTAGTGTCGAACTCCTGACCTTAGGTGACATACCCACCTCATCCTCCCAAAGTGCTATTTTGTTCATCACTGAATCCCTAGCATCAATTACAGATGTGAGCCACCATTGCCTGGCCAATAACTATTTTTATGGTGGGTTGATTATGGCTCAGTAAACCAGTTGGTGAATTGCATGATTCAGAAGCACAAAGCCTAAGGTGGGAAATGATCTTGTCTAACAGAGAGGTGGAGAAGTCTTTGATATTATATTAAATTTATTTTCTCTTTCTCTCCTTTTTTAGAGATTATGCATGATGTGATAAAGAAGGTCAAGAAGAAGGGGGAATGGAAGGTGAGTAGAAAGTGCAGTTAGTGGCCTTAAAGGTGAGTTCACATGGAAAAATCAGAAGGGAATGGAGCTGGAGGAAAATTGTAGGCAGGAATGAGGGCTTTTGCTATGTTCAAAGAGTACAGAACACTCCTGGATTGGAAAAAGTTTATCTTCTCTGCCTTACATTTCATATGGCCTTGGTTAAGAGGTCTGTCTGTCATGAAGCTTATCTTAAAGACTACCTGGTCAGGCAGTTAGCAGTGGAGCTCTTTTGTTCAAGCAAAATACTTCCTGGAATCTGTTAGATAAAGTAGAAGAAGGTATAATTCTGCTGGCTCTGGGAGAGGAAGAAGAGGCCTTCTTGTCCTTTTGTGGTGATAATGCATCTCCATAGAGCCCATGTACAGTTTGTGCTCAAAGCCCTCATCTGGTATATCCTCACTGATCCTCACTACATAAGACGAAAATAGTAAGCTGGTTTATTCATATAAGATTGAGAGCAGTGCTGGAAACTGTAGTGTACTTGAAATAAACATTTAAGCCAATCAAACTGAAAATGGCCTGGGACTGGAATGTGTCATACAGGAGTGGCACCTGCTGCCCCCTGTGCATGAAGTCAGCATTTTAAGGACTACTTGGTTGTCTGAGGCTGAGAATTATACTGGCCAAAAGGGTGTGCAGTTTTACTTGAATTGTTCTGCATGTTGTTGAAGGATTTATACTAACCTTTCTTGCCCTCAAGTTTTCCTGTAGTTAAAAGCCCATGCATTTTCAAGTGCATTGGGCCTTGGAACAACAGAGCTGATTAGTACAGGAGGATTTTGAAGTCTCTTCCATGGCCTTTGTTTTAACCAGCATATCTGTCCTTACCACCCAGAAGGGGAGGTTGTCTGGTGGGAACTCTTTATGCATACCTTTCTCTCTTACCCTTCACATCAGCGATGGGCTTATAGACATGTGAATTTTAAACTAATCTTGAGGAAGCTACCTTATATAATACAAACTAATTGGCCCTTGTACTGCAGCGGAAAGCTTTCTCATCCACACTGTCTCACCTGATGTGTCTTCCTCCTGTTGCCCCCCTTCTCAGTTTATAGTATTACAAAAAGAGAGAAGAGAAAAAAAGAAAAAAAAGAGAGGACAAATAGCTTTGTTTTAACTGCCAGCTTCCTCTCCACTGTGGGCTGAATGAAGATAAGAAAGGTTAGCTGAAGAGTTGCAGGTCTGAAGTTTTTAGGCCAGGACCGGAATGTTCTTGTTCTTCCAGCCTAGGCTGAGGTACACTATGGTCCCAGCTGACATATGTGTTAGTGGCACAGTTCTGATGATGCCTTTCATCAAGTCCTCACATGCCAGACCACATGTACAGGCACTAGTGTTCACTCTCCCCTTAAACACAAGTTTATGCCCTGAAAAAAGTACTCTCTAATGTGATTATCTCTGAATATTGCAGCTATAGATAATTTTTTCATTATTTATTTATTTACTTATTTATTTGATGGAGTCTTGCTGTCACCCAGGCTGGAGTGCAGTGACGTGATTTTGGCTCACTACAACCTCTGCTTCTCAGAGGATTCAAACGATTCTCCTGCCTCAGCCTCCCAAGTAGGTGGAATTACAGGTGCCCGCCACCACTCACAGCTAATTTTTATATTTGTAGTAGAGATGGGGTTTCACTATGTTAGCCAAGCTGGTCTCGAACTCCTGACCTCAAGTGATCTGCCTTCCTTGGCCTCCCAAAGTGCTGGGATTACAGGCATGAGCCACTGTGCCCAGCTGATTTTTCTTTTTTTTTTTTTCCTTTTTTTTTTGAGACAGAGTTTCGCTCTTTTTGCCCAGGCTAGAGTGCGATGGCACAATCTCGGCTCACTGCAACTTCTGCCTCCTGAGTTCAAGCAGTTCTCCTGCCTCAGCCTCCGGAGTAGCTGGGATTACAGGCGTACACCACCACACCCAGCTGTTTTTGTATGTTAAGTAGAGATGAGTTTCTCCATGTTGGTCAGGCTGGTCTTGAACTCCTGACCTCAGGTGATCTGCCCGCCTCAGCCTCCCAAAGTGCTGGGATCACAGACCCGAGCCACCACGCCTGGCTTTTTCATTTTTTTAATGGGTACTTTATCATGGGAAATAAAAACCGTTTTTTTTAGGTTTATAAAATTAAATCAGTGAAAGGAAACTCTAATTCCTAGAAAGTTAGGTTAGAGTGTGGAAGGTACAAGCAAGCATGTATCCCAGTGGCCTTCTGGTCCATAGGAAATATGGTTTCTTCAGTCTTCCGCACTTCTGGAGCTCCTTTTAGAGTCTGACACAGTAAGCTGATGTGAGAATCACAGCAGATGCCATGCAGCTCATATGCTGTTCTCTGTCCTTGCAGGTGCTGGTGGTGGATCAGTTAAGCATGAGGATGCTGTCTTCCTGCTGCAAGATGACAGACATCATGACCGAGGGCATAACAAGTGAGCATGCTCTCTGCGATTGAGCAGTACTCTTTCCTATTCATTATTATCTCCTTTGATTTTAGATTCTTCCGGCAACCTGTGTGCCAAGACCAGAAGCTCCTGAGAGGCCCAAGGCTATCTTGTTCATCACTGAATTGCTAGCACCAAATCCAGGGCTAGATGCTCATTAAATGTCTGTTAAAGGAATGCCGAAAGAATGGTTAAATCAAGAAAGAAAAGGCAGCTCACCCAATAGAAAAAACGTTCTGAGCAGGCACTTAAAGGAAGAAATCCAAATGGCCAATAAATCTATGAAAATTGCCCACTGTCATTAGTGGTCAGGGAAATGCAATTCAGAACAGAGGGAGATGCCAATATAGACTCAAAAGATTACACTGTTTAATCTCTGATAATGCCAAGTGACGGTGAGGAGGTAGAAAAATGGAAACTCCTATGTGATGGAATGTCTGTTGGTGTAGCCCCTTTGAAAAGCACTTGGCAGTGTCCAGTAAAGTTAAAGTTATGCCTGTCCTATGAGCCAGCAAGTCTGTGGTCAGATGTGTGTCCTAGACAACCTCAGGTATGTGTGCCCAGGATACATGTGCAGGAATATATGTGCAGTGTTGCTTATAGGTGCCCCAAGTGGAAAACAACCCAAACGCCCATCAAGTGTAGAATGATTAAACCGGTTGTGGTGCAGTTACACAGCAGAATACTCTACAGGGATGAAAATGAGCAAGCCCTGAGCGCTCACAGTAACATGAATGCACCTGACAAACAACGGTGAGGAAAGACAGCAAGACACGAAAGACCACTGAGAGTGAGTTTTCATTCCATAGAGTCAAACCGCAGAGCTCAGCTGTGTTTTAAAATGCAGATGTAGGGAGTAAAACCTAAACAGAAGAGCTCACCATTCAAGGGATGATAATGATTCTGTTTGCAGGGAAGAGCAAATGGTGCTGACAGCCAGGGCACTTTTGTGGTGCTGATAGGGTTTTGTTTCTTAACTATTTAGACATTTGCCTTACAGTTATTTGTATGTTTATGTTTTATTCACTCTTTGGAATGTGTGCTGTAACTTTTGGTAAATACCAAGGAGCACAATTGCTGGATCCTATGGTAAGTGTGTTTAGTTTTGTAAGATACTGCCAAACCGTTTTTCAAAGTGGCTGACCATTTTGCATTCCCAGTAGGAGTGAATGAGAGTTCCTGTTGCTCTGCATCCTTACCAGAATGTGGAGTTGTCAGTGTTCTGGATTTTGACCATTCTAATAGCTGTGTAGTGGTACGGTGTTGTCATTTGAATTTGCATTTTCCTGATGACCTAGGATGTGGAGCATCTTTTCACATGCTTATTTGCCATCTGTATATTGTTTTTTGGTGCAGTGTCTGTAAGGTCTTTGGCCCATTTTTTAATTGGGTTATTTGTTTTCTTATTGTTGAGTTTTAAGGGAGCTTTATATATTTTGGATAATAGTCCTTTATCAGATATGCCTTTTGGAAATATTTGCCCTCAGTCTGTGGCTTGTCTTTTCATTCTCTTGACAGCATCTTTCACAGAGCAATAATTTTTAATTTTAATGAAGTCCAGCTTATCAATTCTTTTTTTCATGGATTGTGGCTTTGATGTCATATCTAAAAAGTCATTGGCCACCTAGCTTTTCTTTTATATAATCCTCTAGAGTTTCATAATTTTGCATTTTACATTTAAGTCTGTGATCCATTTTGAGTTAGCATTTATAAAGGGTATAAGGTATGTGTCTGTTTTCATTTTGGTTACACGTGGATGTGATTCCTTTATTTTTAAAAAACAGATCCAGTGTATCTGTCAGCAGAAGTATAGTCCTGTAAATGTCATACACACTTTTTTTTGAGACGGAGTCTTGCTGTCTCCCAGGTTGGAGTGCAGTGTCGTGATCTCAGCTCACCGCAACCTTTGCCTCCTGGGTTCAAGTGATTCTCCTGCCTCAGCCTCCCAAGTAGCTGGGATTACAGGCGCCTGCCACCACACCCAACTAATTTTTGTATTATTAGTAGAAACAGAATTTCACCATGTTGGCCAGGGTTGTCTCAAACTCCTGACCTCAAGTGATCTACCCGCCTCAGACTCCCAAAGTGCTGGGATTATAGATGTGAGCCACCACACCTGGCCTGCATACATAATTTTTTTAATGCATTCCATTTAATTACAAGTAATATAAACCAAAGATTTAAAGGAGATTAAAGACCCATCAGAATAATTTGGCAACTTTAATTCTTAGGAAGATCAAAGTTCCCTCCAACCTAATTTGATGTTTTATTACTAAAAGCAAAGACCAGTATGGTACAGTATTACTCCAGAGAAATTAAAGGAAGATCCTTAGGGCAGCTTCACCCACATTCATTTTATGAATGGATACCTTCCCTACCTCAAAATGCTTTAGAGAGGTACTGCTACCATTACATGGTTCCTTATTAAATTTGAAAAGCGCCTGAAAGTTTGGGCACCAGAAAGACACTCCAACAACATGTATCTAAACTGCAGCTTCAGGTTAATAGGACTAAAGCAGTTACATTGTGAGAAGTGCTGAAGGGGCCGGGTGCGGTGGCTCACGCCTGTAATCCCGGCACTTTGGGAGGCCGAGGAGGGTGGATCATGAGGTCAAGCGATCGAGACCATACTGGTAAACATGGTGAAACCCCGTCTCTACTAAAAATACAAAAAATTAGCTGGGCATGGTGGTGCGTGCCTGCAATCCCAGCTACTCAGGAGGCTGAGGCAGGAGAATTGCCTGAACCCAGGAGGCGGAGGTTGCGGTGAGCCGAGATCGTGCCATTGCACTCCAGCCTGGTTAACAATAGGGAAACTCCGTCTCAAAAAAAAAAAAAAAAAAAAAAGAAGTGCTGAAGGCATATGATATCTTTCTGGCACAAAGGTGGCCTTGGTTCCTCACCAGATGGTGTAGCCACCGTCTAAACCACCCATGAAGAAGTTCCCCTTCCGCTGAGTTACGAGGACGTTGGCTCCCTGCATGACTGCCAAGCTGAGCAGCATTGGGAGGGCATCCAGGAGATGGAGGGGGAATGTTGCCAGCAGTAGCCCCAGCTCTAAATCTGGCACCTGCATTGTACCCTCCTTCCATCAGCACTGTAGAGCCAGATGGATAGATGGGACTGACTGAATAATAAGCCATGGGGATTGTGGAACCTAAAGGCCCAACAGCCACAAACTGGGCCATGGGAAGATACAGAGAGGCTCCAGGAAATGTGGCCGACTTGGTGGGGACCGTGGCAGTCCCTGGGTGCACAAAGCTCGGACGATAGAGCTCTGAGTAGGTAGGTGGAGCATCAGTATAATGTGGAGCCTGAGGAAGATACAAGGTCTGAGGGTATACTGGATTCCCAGGAGGCTGCACAGGGTAGGTTGGCTGTGTTGGATATTGACCTTTGCTGTTCATGGTGGCTGTGGGTCCCGCATATAGAATTTTTGATGAGACTTTTATGTTATTTATCCAAGTCAGTGTGTTTTTTTGTTTGTTTGTTTTTGAGACAGAGTCTTGCTCTGTCGTCCAAGCTGGAGTGCAGTGGGGCGATCTTGGCTCACTGCAACCTCTGCCTCCTGGGTTCAATTCTCTTGCCTCAACCTCCTGAATAGCTGGGATTACAGATGTCTGTCACCACACCCAGCTAATTATTGTATTTTTAGTAGAGAAGGAGTTTCACCATGTTGGCCAGGCTGGTCTTGAACTCTTGACCTCAAGTGATCCACCCACCTTCGCCTCCCAAAGTACTGGGATTACAAGTGTGAACCACTGTGCCCGGCCTGCATGCACAATTTTTGATGTGATTTTTATGTAATTTGGTGATCCAAGTGTGATTTTTGTTTGTTTTTGAGACAAACAGGATACCCAGGATGGAGTATAGTGGTGTAATCTTGGCTCATTGCAACCTCCACCTCCCAGATTCAGGCAATTCTTGTGCCTCAGCCTTTCGAGTACCTGGGATTACGGGTGGGCACCAGCACACCCAACTAATTTTTTTTTTGTTTGTATTTTTAGTAGAGATGGGTTTCACCATGTTGGCCTAGCTAGTTTCAAACTCCTGGCCTCAAGTTACCTGCTTGCTGTGGCCTCCCAAAGTCCTGGGATTGCAGGCATGAGCTACCGTGCCTGGACCCAAGTCAGTTTTAAGACTAGGCTTGCCCCTATTTTGAGCTTACAATGTTATTTTCTTCATTGAATTTTTGAAACTATTTTTTTTTCTGTCTATCAAAGCAAAAACAAAAGCAAAAAAACACAAAAGTAAAGGGGAAAAATGCCAAATGGAGCTAACAAGAATCTAATAAAAGAGCAGTGATGTCCTGTCCTCCTCTCATCTCCCCATCCCTGAGGTCCATTACCCCAGAGGCAGCCACCTTGCCCTTCGTTCTGGTCATCTTTTTGACTTTTCTTTATAGATGCTTGTTCTATTATATCTTGATTCAGTGCTATTAGATATTATTAATTGACTTCCTGTGGGAGATGGGGATTCAGATATTTCCACTATACACAGACTCTTTCGTACCCTGAAAGGTGGTTTTTAAAAAATGACCTTATGGCTGGGTGTGGTGGCTCATGCCTGTAATCCCAGCACTTCAGGAGGCTGAGGCGGGCAGATCACCTGAGGTCAGGAGTTCCAGACCTGCCTGGCCAGCATAGTGAAACCCCGTCTCTACTAAAAATACAAAGATTAGCTGGGCACAGTGGCATGTGTCTGTAGTCCCAGCTACTCGGGAAGCTGAGAATTGCTTGAATATGGAAGGTGGAGGTTACAGTGAGCCGAGATCAAGCCATTGCACTCCAGCCTGGGCGACAGAGCAAGACTCTGTCTCAAAAAAAAAAAAAAAGTTCTTACTTAGCAAAATTTAAGCCTTTGTTGAAGCCCTGAAACATTTTGAGGGGAAGTATTAGTGGCCTATGAAATTACAAAATCTATAACCATTGGTAAAGTAGATGTTTGGGGATTTTGGTATTAATTTGAACATTATTTGGGGTGAAAAGTCTTTATAAATGTTACAAGGGATTCCTCTAAAGTGATGCTTTTATCTACTTAAATCATTTGCATAAGAAGAATAGCACCTGTATAATTGCTTTGCTCCCTCCGTGCTAGAGGACAGTAGATAATACATTTTAAGCATTACCAGGTGACTGGTAAGATTCTCCCAAAAGCTGTTCTTTCCAGGTGAAGTCTTTGCTATAACTGTAGAGGAAACAAGCAAACCAAAGCCCATGGTTTACTTTAATAAAATAGAATGTTTAATTTTTACACTATTGAAGACAGTGTAAAAACTTTACAATATTGTAGAGAGGGTGTGGTTGGAATGTCTTCATTTGATATGCAGAAGAAAGCAATGAAACTGTCCAACTGTTGACAAATAAACCCAACATGGATATTCTAAAGGAATTGGAATTATCTAGGGCAGATGAGACAAAGCTGAAGGAAGAGGCAAAGGACCCATTCTTGACAGAATTAGATAGCATGTTCCATTTTCTCTCAGAACAGATCAAGGAATTTACATAAACTGAAATGGGAAGTGAGAAATACCTATTGTGATAAGATTTCAGATTTTCCTTTTTTTTTTTTTTGAGATAGAGTCTCCCTTTGTCACCCATGCTGGAGTGCAGTGGTACAATCTTGGCTCACTGCAACCGCTGCCTCCCAGGTTCAAGTGATTCTCCCACCTCACGCTCCTGAGTAGCTGGAATTACAGGGACATTCCACCACTCCTGGCTAATTTTTGTACTTTTTTAGTAGAGATGGTGTTTCACCATGTTGGCCAGGCTGGTCTTGAACTCCTGACCTCAAGTGATCTGCCCGCCTCAGCCTCCCAAAGTGCTGGGATTACAGGCATGAGTCATCGTGCCCGGCCCAGATTTCAGATTTTCTAACATCTTGGGCATGTTGAGACATGGAATTCACTCCCATGGAATGCGGTAACCTTAAGGAATGGGTGAATGATTGTTTCCACCCCACCGTAGATATTTATCTGCAACAGTCTGAAGGTGGCCTCTCTATATTGCTTCTAGTTTTATGGTCACCCATCATGTCTTCTTACACACTATGGTTTGTTTTGTTGTCTAGTTGTGGAAGATATCAACAAGCGCAGAGAGCCGCTCCCCAGCCTGGAGGCTGTGTATCTCATCACTCCATCCGAGAAGGTAAACCTTCCACCAGAGAACTCTGGCTAAGGTTAGATGGACTGGCTTGGGATTTATGTGGCACACTGACATTTCTAGGTTAAGCATGCATTTAACACACTGCTCTGTTTAAGCATGCAGTCCACAATGGGGTGGGGCGGAGGGTGGTGTTTATGCAGCAAGAAGTAAAGAATGTATTAAGCGTTCTTAAACACAGTAGCTATGCAGAAAACCAGAGCCTGTGTTCCATGGCCCTGGATCATTCTAGTTTTCCCCCTTGTGCTCCCTCTTCAGGTAGGATCTACTCTGTCTAATTAGCAGTCCATCTCCAGACTTTGGTATTTTATGCTTTCATTTTACTGTTCAGATTTACCTGTCTTATAATTTTAGAGGTTATTTCAAGTCACCATCCAAACAAGGTCCACCCACCTCCTTGCTTCTGAGTGATATTTGTCTTAGATGGATTTGTTGTTGTTGTTGAGGGCGGGGGACATATTTTTGAGATAGGTCTCACTCCATCACCCAGGCTAGAGTGCAGTGGTGTGATCACAGTTCACTACAGCCCCGACCTCTGAGGCTTAAGTGATCCTCCCACCTCAGCCTCCCAAATAGCTGAGACTACAGGCACACGCCACCATGCCCAGCTAATTTTTGGTAGAGACCGGGGTCTTGCTTTGTTGCCCAGACTAGTATCAAACTCCTGAGCTCAAGTGATCCACCCGCCTTGGCCTCCCAAAGTGTTGGGATTTCAGGCGTGAGCTACCACACCAGCCTTAGGTGTCTTAGTCTATATAAATTTCCTCCAATTTTCACATTTTCTTTTCATTTTGAAAATTGGCTTACATATGAGTTTCTAAAGATGCAGCTACATTGCCAAAAGGTCATCAGTATGAATCTCCTGGAGGGTTTCTGCCCAGTTTCCTTTTTTGTGGGTGTCTTCCTAGCAACTAATTACGGTGCCTCCAAAGAACTGATACTGTCATTCTGGAATGAGCTAAGAAGGCCTTTATTCATCTAAACTCTGAAATAATCCTAATTTCAAGTCCTCAGGACTTGGTTGTGGCCAAACATGAGTGTCACAATTATGCATCACAAATCCCCTGCTATTTTGCACAAGTGGCTTGAAGCCATTGAATTTAACTCAGTTTAGATACAGGTCCCATTTGGCTCTAGAATTGGATTCAGGTCCCTCTTTGTTCCCCCTGTCCACAGTCTGTCCACTCTCTCATCAGTGACTTTAAGGACCCGCCGACTGCTAAGTACCGGGCTGCACACGTCTTCTTCACTGACTGTGAGTACAACTGAGAGCTGTCCCCAGCCCCCGTCAGGCAGGTTAGCATTTCTGAACAGCTGGGCTGAGCCAAAACTAAGGCAAGTCAATAGGGAAGGAATGGGTTGTTACCATGCTTGTCTCGATCTGCTAGTTTCTCTTCAGAAGATAGATTACATAAGAGACAAAAGTAAGTGCACACAAATAAAAACCCACTAGAACATGCAGTCCTTCCTGCTGAAAAATAGCACACAAGCACCTCTTCTTGAGACTGAGAACAACCTTCCTGATGCTTGGCATTTCATTATGTAGACTTACGGTTATCATTGTACACTGTAGTATGTTTCCATCAATTTTTCAGCTACAAAGATGTTCCAATCCTGTAGTCTTTGTATTAGAAAGAACCTGCGTCATTACCCTGGAATTAGTTTTCTTATATTGTGGGGATTTTATGCTCAGATCCTAGCAGAAAAGCAGTGAGAGAGGAATTGACCTGGATAGCTACAGAGTATAAAACGGTTAAGAATTCACCCAGAGTTCTTCTCTCTAGGAATAAACTCCCACAGCACTCACTACTGAGAAAGTAGAAAGGATATAGCAGAAGAATAATTTTACAGTGTTTGAATATGCATGACAATGAGCAGACAGATAGCATTAATAATAAGAATCCGGTAACACATTTCTGGGAACCCTGAGGCCATTTGTTTGGCCCAAGAGATTTCCTAGAAATCATGGTTTCCCCATCAAGGGGGCCTTCTGTGCTGCTGAGCTCGAAGTTCTAGGGGAAATGCCTGCATCACATTTCTAGTGATTTCACTTTTCTTTCTTATTTCATTAATCCTTAACATATTAGATGTGTGGTATTTATTTATACTAAAGGCCTTGTCATTGCCCCTTCTTAATCTCTTCTGTTTTTTATTCCTTCCTTGAACTCTTGGCCTCAAGCAATCCTTCCGCCTCAGCCTCCGAAAGTGTTGGGATTACAGGCATGAGCCTCTCTACCCAGCCCTGTTTTTTCCTTCCTTTTCTTGGTATTAGAAAATAGTTTTGATTAGCTTTCAGTATCTCAATCTTTATTGCCGTTTGTTTTTCTATTATCTATTGAAGGCCATGCAGGTGGTTTTACATTCCTTTTATACCCTAGAGCAGAGGCGTCCAATATTTTGGCTTCCCTGGGACACATTGGAAGAATTGTCTTGGTCCACACATCATCACTAATGATAGCTGATGAGCTGAAAAAAAAACTCATAATTTTTTAAAAATTAAATTAAATTAATTAAATTAATTTTTTTAGAGACAAAATTTCACCATGTTGGCCAGGATGGTCTCAATCTCCTGACCTCATGATCCGCCCATCTCGGCCTCCCAGAGTGCTGGGATTACAGGCATGAGCCACTGCGCCCAGCCTTAAAATCTTACAATGTTTTAAGAAGGTTTATGAATTTGTGTTGGGCTGCATTCAAAGCTGTCCTGGGTTGTGGGTTGGAAAAGCTTGCCCTAGAAGTACTGGATATTTTAGGATGGAGTGAATTTTCTAGTTGTCTTTTAGAAATCCTAATAAAATGGGCCGGGCGCAGTGTCTCACGCCTGTAATCCCAGCATTTGGGGAGGCTGAGGCAGGTGGATCACCTGAGGTCAGGAGTTCAAGACCAGCCTGGCCAACATGGTAAAACGCTGTCTCTACAATAATACAAAAATTAGCTGGGCCTGATGGCAGGGGAGGCTGAGGCAGGAGAATTCCTTGAACCCAGGAGGCGGAGGTTACAGTGAGCCGAGATCTCCCCATTGCACTCCAGCTTGGGCGACAGAGCGAGATTCCATTTCAAAGAAAAAAAACAATTCTAATAAAATGAAGAAGAACCCACTGTACATGTGCAGCTGTTAAATGAACCAGCAAATGGACAGGAAAGCCAATTGTCTTTTATCATGCTTGCAGCTTGTCCAGATGCCCTGTTTAATGAACTGGTAAAATCTCGAGCAGCCAAAGTCATCAAAACTCTGACAGAAATCAATATTGCATTTCTCCCGTATGAATCCCAGGTGAGCCTGAGCAGGGGTGCATAGGAAATCTGCATCTTCTCTTATTTTGAGAGGGTGGGGCGTGATCTACCAAAGAGTTGGGGAGGGAAGGTACTATCCTCTGAATTGCCTAATGACAGGTTATAATTGGATGTTTACTGAATGGAAATAGTATTCCATATGGCCTGCCCCCTGCCCTCGTGGTACTCTCCAGTTGTTTTTGACTTTGCATCAGCCATTGTGCTTTTCTTTGTGTGCATTTCATCCTTGCTCTCAGTGCTTACTCCTGTCGGCTGACTCCTTGAATAACCACAGAGTAGCCAATCAGAAATGAGCTTGGAAGGAGAGCAAGGGAGGGGAGCAGAAGCTTCCCATCTGCTGCGAAGGAGACTGTTTTTACGTGGAGATAACCTCAGCTTGTCATGTGCTGCAAGAGCAGATGGCAGCCTTCGTCATTAGTCGTTAACACTTCAAGTGCCAAATGCCAGGGCCATAAAGCACTCCCTTGGAAATAAACAAAAGTTATTAAATGAATAAAGGTGAAGCTGATTGTGAGAGAACAGACACAATTTGTCTTGGTATTTTAAGAACTGTTAAAATGTCTTCTCTTAGCAAACAAAGAAACAAAAACAACAGGACTTTGATGCATTTTATGGAGCTAAAAGATGATTGTGGCATATTGGATCTTTACAGATCAGCTTCAAGACACCAGTGACCTATTCTTAGAGAGGAGAGATGGAAAAGTTATAGTGTGAACATTTTAAAACAGGCTCCTTTCTCACTTGGCCTAAAGCCTGTCTCCTGCTTAGGGGAAGGATTTTTTTTTTTTCTTCTGTGTGTTCCGTCCCTACCTGGATAGAACAAAATCCAGCTTTAGCATATTCAACAATATTATATTTCAGAAATTTTAAGAAAGTAATAAACTCTTTTTTAAATACCTTTTTCTGTTTTCCGAGATGGAGTCTCGCTCTGTCACCCAGGCTGGAGTGCAGTGGTGCGATCTCGGCTCACTGCAACCTCTGCCTCCTGGGTTCAGGCAATTATTCTGCCTCAGCCTGCCCAGTAGCTGGGATTACAGGTGCGTGCCACCACGCCTGGCTAATTTTTTTGTGTTTTTAGTAGAGATGAGTTTCACCATGTGAAAACTAGAGACCAGTTTCACCAGGCTGGTCTCAAACTCCTGACCTTGTGATTCACCAGCCTTGGCCTCCCTAAGTGCCGGGATTACAGGCATGAGCCACTGCGCCCTGCCTTAAATACCATTTTTTAAGATTAAGGTAGTTTATATAAATGAG
The DNA here is from genome assembly GCF_030222135.1 of Aotus nancymaae. Lineage (NCBI taxonomy): Eukaryota > Metazoa > Chordata > Mammalia > Primates > Aotidae > Aotus > Aotus nancymaae. Next base: position 4,383,892 of record NW_026988414.1, on the reverse strand, counting down.
AATTTGAAATAATACTGATAACTGGAAGACTCAGTTGTTTAAGAGAGAATCTCAACTTCTAGAACACTCCAAAAAAAAAAAAAAAAGAAGAGGAAAGAGAAAAGACAAATACTTACAACATGCTACTGAGGATAAGGTACTATTAAATCCATAAATAGCTCCTTTATTTGCCTACAGTCACAGCACAGTATCTGGCTTGTCTCTTATTTATTGAAACAAAGCTTACAATGGCCAGCGTAGTCTCACACTAACCCCTTCTTCTGCTCTCCTCCTGGCCTCGTCACTGTTCTCCAGGAACCCTAGGCACATGCCCGCCTGAGGTCCTTGGCGCTACCTGTTCCTTCCATGTGGAAGTCCCCTACTGGTGATAAACATCCCACCTTCAAGCCCTTGCTCAGACGTCACCTTCTTAGCAAGTCCTGGTGTCCTCCCTGTCCAGCCCTCCTGGGCATTCTCCCCTGCTCTGATATTTTCTCATATACTTACCAGTTTCTCAGTACCACACAATTTGCTTTTCATTATGTTTATTGTCTGCTTTCTCCTACTAGATTGCAAACTCCTTGCAGACAGGGAGTTTGGTCACTAATAGTTCCCAAGTGTTTATCACATTGGCACATGGTAGGCACCCAGCACATATTTCTAAAAGAAACCCTCTTTCTTCTACACTGCCAGAGTTGGAGAATACTCTGATAGTTTACAATATATATTAACACTTTTTCTCCTCCCCAGGTCTATTCCTTGGACTCTGCTGACTCTTTCCAAAGCTTCTACAGTCCCCACAAGGCTCAGATGAAGAATCCTATACTGGAGCGCCTAGCAGAGCAGATTGCAACCCTGTGTGCCACCCTGAAAGAGTACCCGGCTGTGCGGTATCGGGGGTAAGTTAGTGCACCAGTCTACCGGAGTCACATCCCGTGTGTCCCCCAAGTGAGGAGCTGGCTCAGACTCCTCCTCTGGCCCTAAGGATCAGGATTTGAGCTTCTCTCATTTAAAATTATTCTTCCAGTGGTTTTATCTTCTAAATGTAATAGTGAAATATAATAATACATGCAGAAAAAAAGCATAAAAGATATATAATCAAATCTACTATTGAACAACTAAAATGTGAACCCCCACGTAACTGTACCTCAGGTTGCCTACAGTTTTTAATCTTTTTCTAATCTTTAAAAACAATTACTATCTTTACAAAAGATGTTTCAGAGTAAGATAAAATACAAAGAGAATAATTTTCCAAAGGACATGTTCCTCGGATTTTATAAAGCCACGCATTCCTTACTTGCTTGCTCTGTGCTGAATGCTGGGGGCACCTGAAGCTGAAGACCTGGCTCGTGATCAGGGAGGTTGGGTGGTTGTGCCTTCCAACATGTGTGTGTGCACGAGAGATGCTCACCTGCAGGTTCCACCCTGCAAGACAGGACAGACCAAGGGCTCGGGGCATCCCCAGTAGGGAGAGGGCGCTTTGAGCCAAGGGTGAAGCCTGTCTACAAACCACAGATGATGTTAGGCTGATGAGGAGAGAGGGGCCGGCATTTTGTGTGGACAGTTGACTTTTGCATTTGGTATAAGCAAAAACTTGGAGTTGGGAAAATGTGGGGCACATTTGGGGAAGATGGGTAGTCTAGCACAGTATGTGTTGGGCAGTGAGTGGGGTGGGACGAAGCCAATTCTGGAGGTCTTGGGTGCCAGGTTTGGTATTATGTCCTTTGGTGGTTATCACTGGAAAGCTATGGAGGATTTGGAAAGGGGCATGACCACAGTGCTCTGGGAGAGTGAAGGCTGGAGTATGAGCAGGAGTCAGGGCAAGGAAAAACCAGACAGGGTGACTAAACAGGAGGCCACTGCAAGAGGAACAAAGGGCCTTCCAGCAGCCCTTATCGGGGAAAGACAGAGGGCTTAAAGCATCTTGCCTTAGAGTCACTCATTTCACAAAGTCGCCCCAGGTTCACACTTCTGACCTGAGAGGCATTAGTAAAAGAATTAAGATCACCTATGAATAACTGAGATCACCTATGAATAACTAATAACTACTATGGTTATATTTCTAGTTACTTTCCTCTTTATTATCTATATGGAAACAGGCTGAGGCTTTTGGCTTCTGCCTCAGCACTTATGAGGTCTCCCCACTACACAGGGAGTGCCGTCAGACCCAGCCATTGGGAAAGGTTCAAAGGTTCTCACATTGTTCCGGCCATGCCAGCTGAAATGTCACTCTCCAACAAACAAAACAAAACAAGACCCAGGGGAATGTGAACTGAGGGAAGTGAGAATCATGGGAGTCAGGTTGAGGGCCTGATCCTGGCAAAAGGTTGACTGACTGGTCAGGGCCCCCAACAGAAGCACGGTGATTTATCTGAAGCTGCTTGGAAAGATAACATCCATTTCACTTAGATCATTTTAGAAAAAAGCAATAAGAAAATCACAATCACTTATTTATGGTCCAGGCGCTGTTTATTTTGCTTTTCCTTTCTAAATATACTCTCATTGTAAAAACACAAATACAGACAATGCTCACATCTCCCCTAACCCTCCCTGCACTTCTTGGCTTCCTTTCCCGGGGCAGCCAGCACCATCATGGGCGCTGGGTGGTTCATGCTCTGTCACTCCTCCTTTGTCAGGGAATACAAGGACAATGCCCTGCTGGCTCAGCTAATCCAGGACAAGCTCGACGCCTATAAAGCTGATGACCCAACAATGGGGGAGGTAAGTCTGGCTTGGGCACGCGGTTATCTTACCAAGGACCACAGTGTTTGTGTGACAATCCCAGAGACAGCTTGGTTCTCTTGCCACAGAGCATATGTCAGTGCTGCTTTTCCTGGGGACTGGCCTCCAATGAAATGCCTGAAGCCCCTGGTGCAGGGTGATCTACATGTATTCAGTGTGGCCAGGGTGACCAACTCGTTCTGTTTGCCAGGGCTTTCCCAGCTGCAGCTCCAAATGGCCTGGGAAACCCCCAGAAGCACAATAGCAAACCAGAAAATCGACACTGACGTGCTCTTCAGAGCTCACTCAGCATTCACTGGTTTTTACATGTGCTCTGTGTGTACAGTCCTTTGCAGTTTTATCACATGGTTATATTCATGTAACCGTCTTACAATCAAGATACAGAGCTTGTTCCATCACCACTTTGATTTTAAAACTGAAAGTCCCATGTCCTGGGAACCTGCTCAGTCCCAGGCACACTGGAGGGTGGTTGCCCCATTTGTAGTTGAACTTGGGTAGCACTCTCCTACAGAGACTCACTTCGGCTCCTAGCATTTCATATCTGTCTGTAAGTGTTCTTGTTATGAAATGGAAATACTGGAGTCTTGCAGGGTATTTTTAGTGATCTTGTCTAGTGGTAGACTTCTGTGCTGCGTTAAGTAGGTTTGCACCTCAGAGTTCACTTCCTGCTGGCCTCCTTTATAAGAGGGGTTTGCTAGGTAGAGAAGCTGGGGTTGGCTGGGTGGCTTATGAAGCATCTCTGTTTTCCCCCAGGGCCCAGACAAGGCACGTTCCCAGCTCCTGATCCTGGATCGAGGCTTTGACCCCAGCTCCCCCGTGCTCCACGAATTGACTTTTCAGGCTATGAGTTATGATCTGCTGCCTATCGAAAATGATGTATACAAGTAAGTATAGTGTTACAGACCCTGGAGTGCATGTGGCTCTGCACATGAACCAAAAATGTGTCTAGAAAAAGAGTGGTTGTTTTTTTTTTGAGACAGAGTCTCACTCTGTTGCCCAGGCTGGAGTGCAGTGGTGCAATCTTGGCTCACTGCTACCTCTGCCTCCTGGGTTCAAGCAGTTCTCCTGCCTCAGCCTCAAGTAGCTGGGATTAGAGGCATGCACCACCATGCCCAGCTAATATTTTGTATTTTTTGGTAGAGATGGGGTTTCACCGTGCTGGCCAGGCTGGTCTCGAACTCCTGACCTCGTGATCTGCCCACTTTGGCTCCCAAAGTGCTGGGATCACAGGCGTGAGCCTCTGTGCCCAGCCGAAAAAGAGTTTTTAACCCTGGGAAAAGTGGTTCATTGATACAGGCTTGCAAATTAGCCTGTTAAGTTCTGCAAGTTCCCCAAATCCACGTGGCACTTCTAGGCATGAACTCATGACTTGTCCTCTTTTTGGGGAGGACAAGCACTTTAGGTCTTTGGTTCCTAGCTTATATCACCTCAGCTCATAACCTACACAGATATGTCAATATGTTGATTTTTGTGTTGATGTGTTAATCTCATTCAGAGTTGAAAATTTTTTTCTCTTTTATTGGTTCTGCCTCTCTGGAGGCAGAGTTGAAACTTCTTGTTTATAGATCATGAAATATAATGATGAAATACATCAACAGAAGTTTCATACTGAACTTTCCTTACAGAGGAGCTGTTTTCTTCATTTATAAAAAACGTTTTTCTTGGTAACAATCATCAGAAATTTACTTTCTAAAAACCAGTTTTTCTTTTTATGGAACTAGACTGTATGAGAACGAGACTGTATAAGAACAGACATTGTTCTCATGGCATTTGTTTTAATAGCATCAATCATAAAGACAGTGGTTTCAAAATGAAGATTCTAAAAATATGAGTCTCAGTTCTCCCTTTTGGTGTCTATAATTTGTGCTTCCTCCAGCTGTTCATGATTTCCCATGTGATGGAGTGCCGAGGGCCCATTGCAGGCAGCTGCTGGAAGCTATTTAGGTACCACACATATTGAGGATGACATCCTAGTGCCTTTCCAGAGGGACAGATATGATCTTTGCCTTTCCCCTATAAATAATTAAACTCATGTATGACCTGACTTCATGCCCTGGACCAACTGGCTCATGTGGAGCTTGTATCAGCTGACCCAGAAGATTTTAAGACAGAATTTGAAGTTGGTTGACTTTGAGTCTCTCCTACCCGAGGAGTCGCAGCCTGGGTCAGTGCTGCCATAGCAGGCCTGGCTGACACGTCCAGTGGTCCGGACTTGCTGTGATGGCACTTGTGAACATCTGGCAGCTGAGGGCGGTGAGCTGCTGCTGCTGTAAACTGAAGGGGTTCGATGAATGTTGTGGAGACAATGCGCTCCACCTGAGTCCCGTCTCCATTGTAGGTATGAGACGAGCGGCATTGGGGAGGCACGGGTGAAGGAGGTGCTCCTGGATGAGGACGACGACCTGTGGATAGCACTGCGCCACAAGCACATCGCAGAGGTGTCCCAGTAAGAGCCCCTTGCCCCCTTCTCCAGCAAGGCGCCTCTCCCCAACTGCTGTTGATGATGCACTCACTCTGGGCACCTCGAGGGGGCTCATCACTGTATGAATTCGTTTCCTTGGCAGAGTCACCAGCGTGCTAACCCATAATGATAAATCCCTTCTGTTCTCTGAGCTTGAGCCACTCCAACTTCATGAAGTAGAGAATCAGTTCTGTATTGGGCTGCTTTTCAGATTCTTGGAAAACATATGTAGCTCTCTCAGAAAAATGCTTTACAAACATTAAAAATTTAAAGCTAGTTCATTCAATTGAAAGACCCAAACACCACAGTATACAATTGAACTTTCTTTTTTATAGCTGGTATGCAACCTTCCCTGTTTTACCTGTCCTGAGCAATAGCTGATGTCTCCCTACTAAACTGTACCCAGCTCTGAAAATGTTTCAGAATGTTTCTAATATTTAAATGTTGTAAGACCTTTAAACTGTAGATAATGATTCTGCTTTTTCAGAAAGACACAGTCTGCTACATTGAGTTGATGGTATACTCAGGAAATTCCCAAGGAGGAATGAGAAAATAATAAAGCCTTGGATAGTTCTGTTGTTTAGAGAAGAGGTCTCTAAACGTTTTTGATCACTCAACTAAAAAGATAGTAACCCATGGCCTGGCATGGTGGCTCATACCTGTAATCCCAGCACTTTGGGAGGCTAAGGTAGGTGGATCACCTGCGGTCAGGAATTTGAGACCAGCCTGGCCAACATGGTAAAACCCCATCTCTACTAAAAATACAAAAATTAGCTGAGCATGGTGGTGTGTGCCTATAGTCCCAGCTACTCGGGAGGCTGAGGCAGGAGAATCACTTGAACCCAGGAGGTGGAGGTTGCAGTGAGCCAAGATCATGCCATTGTACTCCAGCCTGGCCAACAGAGCAAAACTGTCTCAAAAAAAAAAAAAAAAAAAAAGATATTAACTCACATTTCAGTAAATTAAATGTATTTATGAATTTAAAATATGCTTTATTGGACTTCTATGTATATTTACCACATGTTTATATGTTTGTATATTTTTCAAACATGAATTATGTTTCACTATTTATATTCCAACAAAAATTTGAAAAGAATGAGGTAAAATAAACCTAAGTAGATATCCTAATATTTTCTTCTCTTTTTTCCTTGAATAATCTGGTACACCCCACTCTGGAGACCACTGGTTTCTAATAATTAGAAAAGCTATGTGTCTCTCTTCTCTCTTGGAAAATAACTTTTTTTTTTTTTTGAGACCGAGTCTCACTCTGTTGGCCAGGTTGGAGCACAGTGGCGCAATCTCAGCTCACTGCCATCTCTGCCTCCCAGGTTTAAGCAATTCTCATGCCTCAGCCTCCCAAGTAGCTGTGATTACAGAAGTGCGCCACCATGTCCAGCTAATTTTTGTATTTTTAGTAGAGACGAGGTTTCACCATGTTGACAAGGCTGGTCTTGAACTCTCGACCGCCCGCCTTGGTGATCGACCCACCTTGGTCTCTCAAAGTGCTGGGATTACAGACGTGAGCCACCATGCCTGGCCAGAAATAACTTTAAATGCATACCTTACTGGCAGGAAAACTCACCACATACTCCTAAAGGAAAAATATTGCATGACTCCTATAGCATCCATAGTAAGGCCCATGGTGCTGCTTTGAAACTTAGCTGCTTCCTTTTATTTTCCAGGGAAGTCACCCGGTCTCTGAAAGATTTTTCTTCTAGCAAAAGAATGAATACTGGAGAGAAGGTAAACCCATGCCAGTGCTCAAATGTTCAGTAAATTAGTCCCTGCTTTCTCTCTAAGAGCAGGGAAGCTGCCTCCTCCAAATAGGACTAGTGCGTTAGCATGGTCATATCCCTCTATTTGTTTACATCATTTTGCCTCATTTTTACTTTTTTGTTCCCCTCCAGGCTGGAGTGCAGTGGTGTGATCTTGGCTCACTGCAACCTCCGCTTCCTGGGTTCAAGTGATTCTCCTGCCTCAGCCTCCCAAATAGCTGGGATTACAGGCGCTCACCACCACGCCCGGCTAATTTTTTGTATTTTTAGTAGAGATGGGGTTTCACCATGTTGGCCAGGCTGGTCTCAAACTCCTGACCTCAAGCCATCTGCCCACCTCAGCCTCCTAAAGTGCTAGGATTACAGGTTTGAGCCACCATGCCTGGCCATTTTTAGATTTAAGATACAGATCCAGGCCGAGTGTGGTGTCGCACACCTGTAATTCCAGTACGTTGGGAGGCCGAGGCGGGTGGATCACCTGAGGTCAGGAGTTTGAGACCAGCCTGGCCAACATGGTGAAGCCCCATCTCTATTAAAAATACAAAAAATTAGCCAGGCGTGGTGGTGGGCACCTATAATCCCAGCTGCTCGGGAGGCTGAGGCAGGAGAATCACTTGAACCCAGGAGGCGGAGGTTGCAGTGCACCAAGATCACACCATGGCACTCCAGCCTGGATGACAGAGCAAGACTCTGTCTTAAAAAAAAAAAAATACAGATCCAGAGCCACTACATTTTGATGTTTACAGAGAGCTGCTTTTTATTACTCTGAGGATTAATATTTACTGTTTTGGATCATGATTCATTTTAAGCCAGAAGAACGAACTGTGAGACCTTTTTTTACCTTGTGGTGAAATTAGAATTTATAACCTACCTTACCTGGGCCTCTCCATATCCTGCCTGTTTGTCAGAGGTGGCGTATCTTTCTTAGTCAAGGGAAGCAGAATAACCAAAATGTAACTCTGGTTGTATTTTTCCCTTGCTTAAAATATTTAGGGACTTCTCGTTCCCCTTAGAGTAACTCCCATTGGCACCACACACACACCCCTTCCAAAGCCCAGATCCTCAGCCCTACAGGCCTCTCTCTGGTCTCATCTCTGCCCCTGTTCTTTTTGCCATGCCTTCTTGCTCCAGGCATGCCAGGGTCCTCTTCCCTTGGGCCTGGCCAGGTTCTTTGGCTCAGGCATCATTTCCTCATGGAAACCCTTCCTGGCCTCTACCTAGACTAGGCAGATGCCTATGTCACATGCACCCACACTACCTGGTAAGTCCCCTTGAAGGGGCCTGATCTCTGCAGTACTTTGTCTTGCTTCTCTTCTGGATGCTAAGCTCTGTGTGAATCAGAGATTCTGTTTTTTTCTTTTGTCCTTGTATCTCCAGCACCTAATAGTGCCTGGTGTATAGTAGTAATTCAATAAATTTTTGTTGGGTAAATGGATGGGATTAGATGGCTCACACAGGAAGCACACAGACCCGTCTTGCCCATCGGGTACAGATTCCCACCCTCTCTGACCTCCCTGTGCTCCTCCTGTTGTCCACACAGCCACAGTCTTTCTGCCAGGAGGAAGTGCAAACTTGATGCTAAGGCCGCTTGGGCTGAGGATGAATAAAAGCAGTGGATAGAAGGATTTTTCTTCATCAGCAAGAATTATTCTCTCAACAGCTTTCTAATCCAATAAGCATAGAAAAAAATGTAACTGCTAGACTTCAGAGTTCAGTTCCCAACCTGTAAGACAGTCATATTTGGATCAAAATAATATTTGAGCCAGAGCCCTGGAAATCTAAACACACACAATCTGTGTTTCACAGATTCATTTTGAGGGTTACAGAGCATGCATTTGGGAAGCCTAGTGTGGGCAGCTGTCCTGTCCTGTGCCCACCAGCCTTGCAAAGCCTCCTAAGATCAGGGCCATTAGAGTGACACCATGTTCTTTTCTTTCCCTTACAGACCACCATGCGGGACCTGTCCCAGATGCTGAAGAAGATGCCTCAGTACCAGAAAGAGCTCAGCAAGGTATGGCAGCCTCAAATAATGTGTTTGAATTATTGAGTACAAACAGCTGCAAAAAGACTTCTCAAAGCCCTCTTACTCTAATTGATTCATGGAAATTCATAGATTTTTAGGCATCTTCAATTTTTATTAGAAAAGATGTGAAAGGCTGGGATAAGCACCTATTTCCTGTTACTTTCTTTTCTCCTCTTTATTTTTCTCTTTGTCCTTCCTATTCCCCTGCTGTTGGCAGGAGGTCTCAGTTCCCACCACATGGGCCTCTCCACAGGGCTGCTTGAGCGTCCTTCCAACAATGGCCACTGGCTTTCCCCAGAGTGAGCCATCTGAGAGAGAGAGTGCTAGGAGGAAGTCACAATACCTTTTATATCCTGATCTTGGATCCATACATCATCACTTTCTCTACATTGTTTGTTAGGAGCACGCTACTAATCCAGCCTACAGTTAAGGAGGGAATGAAGCTCTGCCTCCTAAAAGGAGGAGTATCAAAGAATTTGTGGATGCATTGTACTAATAAAACCTTCATTGGCCAGGTGCGGTGGCTCATGCCTGTGATCCCAGCACTTTGGGAGGCCAAGGCAGGTGAATCACCTAGGCCTGAGGTTGGGAGTTTAAGACCAGCCTGGTCAACATGGTGAAACCCCGTCTCTACTAAAAATACAAAAATTAGCTGAGCGTGGTGGAGCACACCTGTAATCCCGGCTGTTTGGGAGGCTGAGACAGGAGAAGCACTTGAATCTGGGAGGCAAAGGTTGCAGTAAGCCGAGATTACACCACTGTACTCCAGCCTGGGCAACAGAGCGAGACCCCATCTCAAAAAAAAAAAAAATCGTGCCACCTACCCTCATAAAAGATTTTTCCTTCCTCTTCACTCTTTTAGAATGTGGTTTGTCCCTCTCTTTTGACATGTAACACTTTCTACTTTGTGATGTTTGTGTACCCACTTGTACACACGTTTTACCTCCTTTCTGAGGCTAGAGACTCCTTGGTGCCCAGTATTGTATTATATGTAGTAGGTGCTCATCTGTTGCATGCATCAGTGATGAGTCCCTTGGTCACAAACTGTTGTGCTTTTTCCTAGTACTCCACCCACCTGCATCTTGCTGAGGATTGTATGAAGCATTACCAAGGGACTGTAGACAAACTCTGCCGAGTGGAGCAGGTAGGACTCTCCTCCTTCTGCCACAGCAAGTTTTTGCCAGGCGCATTTACTCAGCAGAATTTTAACATCTGACCTTGAACATCCTGCAGAATCATAGGAAATAGAGATGGGAAGGCCTGCTAGATCACGCTCTCTCAACTCTGGAGCCAGTGCGGTTCCACTGTCTATGGTAGGGACTAGATTGGTCTGGAATGCTGTGCCGTTTGTATTTTGCATGCCTATTTTGAAAGGCTCTGTTTTCCCTGGAATGACTGAAGAAAGATGTGTGGGGTTCTGAGCACTACATTGACAGGGCTGGCAGAATTTTATATTTTGAAAGTATTCTCCTCCTGCCATGACCAGACCAGCTTTGGAGACCTTGAGGCTGACAGAGGGTAGAGCAGCAGCAGTCAGAAATGTGCCCAAAGCATCACTGATCACAATTAGGATTGTAAATTGAGAATTTGGGATTTGAGTTCTGTCTATGTCACTGATTATTTGATATACCTGTTTCTTTATGTTTCATTTTTTTCATCTGCAAAAGGGAAATCAGTGCTGACATTTTTCAAGGTTATCTTGTGGAGTCACTAATCCTGGCTTAGATTCATCCTAATTCTTCAAGTGTTGCAACATTATAAAACTATGGTTCAACTTCCAAGGGAAGAGAGGATGTTAAAAGATTCTGAAGCTGGCTGGGCACAGTGGCTCATGCCTGTAATCCCAGCACTTTGGGAGGCCAAGGCAGGTGGATCACCAGGTCAAGAGTTCAAGACCAGCCTGGCCGACATAGCAAAACCCTGTTTCTACTGAAAAATTAGCTGGGTGTGGTGCCGGGCACCTGTAATCCCTGCTACTCTGGGGGCTGAGGCACGAGAATCGCTTGAACCCGGGAGGTAGAGTTTGCAGTGAGCTGATATTGCACCACTGCACTCTAGCCTGGGCAACAGTGAGAGACTCCATCTAAAAAAAAAAGAAAAAAAAAAAGAGGTCGGGCACAGTGGCTCACACCTGCAATCCCAGCACTTTGAGAGGCTGAGGCTGGCAGTCAGAAAATTGAGACTATCCTAGCTATCCTAGCAGTCAGAAAATTGAGACTATCCTAACATGGTGAAACTCCATCTCTACTAAAAATACAAAAAATTAGCCGGCATGGTGGCATATGCCTGTATTCCCAGCTACTTGGGAGGCTGAAGCAGTAGAATCGCTTGAATCTGAGAGGCGGCAGTTGTAGTGAGGCGAGATCGTGCCACTGCACTCCAGTCTGGGCGACAGAGCGAGACAAAAAAAATTTCTGAATGCTTAGCTTGGTCTCTTTTCATAGAAAAAAACAATTCAAGATCTCAGTGTGAAGCTAAGATTTCAATCCTCTGGCTTGATGTAACAGGCTCAGCTTAGGATTGTAAGCCCTGTCCTGTATCATTGGATATTTCATAAGGGGAAGCAACCCTGCTGAAATCCATCAGTTTTACAGGGGATTATAGCAAACACAAGGTGTCCTCTCAAACAACCTGACCATCCAGAAAATAGGTCATACCTAAATCAGTAAAAATGCAGTTCAGGATTAAATTTTAGAAGTTTACAAATTTTCAGAAGTGATCAAAAGTATTGTTGGACTAGTTGCATTTAATTGGCCTTACAGTATGAAAATCCGGTCCTGTCAGTCAAATGTCTGTTGAGGCTTGGTGGTAGAACTGAAAGGTGAAGGGGCCTGTGAGAGGTATCCTGCCTTTCTGGGACATAGACTAGAGAGAGATTATGAACTCGAGATCATAATTCGTGTGGACTCTTGAGATCTTGAGAGAAAAAAGAGAGCCTCAGGCGACCTCCTAAGAGCCACAAAGGTAGCTGCAGCTGTGAGTCCTGGTTGGCTGAGACCAGTATACTGCCCTCTCTGGATCTGAGTCTCGCTTGCATCATGAAATGGGGCCTGGAGCTTGTGTTCGCTTCACTCCTTTTCATTTCTAGTTCTTTTTCAGCTCTTGTCTTCTCCTTCATCTCCTGGGGTTTGGATTTGCTGGTTTGGGGGTGATTTTTTTCCCTTCCTTACCCATAAAACATGGTAGAAAGATTAAAAACAAGCTAAAACCCTGGAGCAGTTCAAACTCAAAAAGCAAGTGCTTCAATGTGAGGGGAAGCAGAGTGGAAGGAATCTAGCTACACAGAGGCATCCTAAAATCCTGGCTGTTTTCATGGGAGGCAAGTGCATCCCTTTAAGCCCTGATCCCTCACAGGGCCTTGTACCTCCAGAGGGCCTACCAAGATTTAGTCTTATTATTATTTTTTTTTTTGAAATGGAAGTTGCACTCCTGTTGCCCAGGCTGGAGTGCAATGGCACAATCTCAGCTCACTGCAACCTCTGCCTCCTGGGTTCAAGTGATTCTTTTGCCTCAGCCTCCCAAGTAGCTGGGATTGCAGGCATACACCACCATGCCTGGCTAATTTTGTATTTTTAGTAGAGATGGGGTTTCTCCATGTTGGTCAGGCTGGTCCCAAACTCCTGACCTCAGATGATCCACCTTGGCCTCCCAAAGTGCTGGGATTATAGGCATTAGCCACCGCGCCTGGCATTTTTTTTCTTTTTTTTTTTAAATGAGCCAAGGTCTTGCTTTGTCACCCAGGTTAGAGTGCAGTAGTACAATCACCTCACTGCAGCCTTGAACTCCTGGGCTCAAGCAATCCTCCTGCCTCAGCCTCCTGAGTATCTGGAACTATAGGGCTGGCCAATTTTTTTATTTTTGGTAGAGACGAGGTCTCTGCTGTGTCACCCAGGCTGGTCTCAAAACTCCTGGGCTCAAGAGATCCTCCCACCTCAGCCTTCCAAAGTGCTGAGATTACAGGCGTGAGCCACCAGCCCCAGCCAGGATTGAGTCTTTATCTGAGAAGTTGGCACAAGTACACTGGCACTCACCTACAGTGAACAGTGTACTTTAAAACAAGATGGCAAATCACCATGGTTTCTGTTTGGCAAGTGCCACTCAGGGCTTTCATCCACTCTCACCGATGCTGTGGGAAACAGTGCCGATCACACTTGTGCTAATTGTAGTGCATTATGAGAATAGAACCACCTGTTTAAGACCTTCCCCAACTAAGCTGGCAGTTCTGGACATCTGTGGATCCTGAATTTCCTAAGGCTGTCACCAGAGAGATGGGGCCAAGGGGCCAACGAGGTATGTTTTCCATAGGACCTGGCCATGGGCACAGATGCCGAGGGGGAGAAGATCAAGGACCCCATGCGAGCCATCGTCCCCATTCTGCTGGATGCCAATGTCAGCACTTACGACAAAATCCGCATCATCCTTCTCTACATCTTTTTGAAGAATGGTAGGGCTATGGGACCTAGAGGAAGGCACAGGCCCTGTCTTGGGGAAACTAAGACAACCGAGAGAGAGAGGAAATGAAGTAGAAAAGTCATTTAAAAGACATGGACTGGGGAAGGAAAAGAAGATCCTAGAGGCCCTTTTTGTTTGGGGAAATACACTGTAGTCAGATCATTGCAGCTAGAGGCTGAATGTCTCCCCATCATTATAGAGTTAATAAATGGTATGGATTAGATGGAAGAGGACAGGGCTAGGGAAAGAGGGAAAGCTGCTTGGCCTTGTGGCCAGTTTACCAGCGCTATGCCCATCAGGTATTTTTAACTTGCATCACATTGGTAACTTCTGCAATTAAAGAACTGACTTTCACCCAGTTCAATCACAGTTGCCCAGGAGTGTCCATTGTCCAAAAGACAGATAATAAGACTGTCATCCAATTTGTCTTTGATTCAGGGCAGGGGTGGGCAGGGATCGCTGAGAAGTGGGGGGAGGGGCAGAGGGAACCAGACCATGAGGGGCAGCTGCTGATGGTCCTCACTCAGGCAGAGTAGCTCAAGGAGAATCTGGAAGCTCAGGTTGTCCTCATCTACAGTGAAGCTGATGAGGTAGAGGAGCGATGTCCACTAACCTGAGGGGAGAAGGGCCACCATCTGGCCAGTGCCATTGGGTACATGGGGGCTGGGTGTGGTGATCAGTATCTTGTGTCCTCAGGCATCACAGAGGAAAACCTAAACAAACTGATCCAGCACGCCCAGATCCCCCCGGAGGACAGTGAGATCATCACCAACATGGCTCACCTTGGCGTGCCCATTGTCACCGATGTAAGGGGCCAGCTCAGGTTCCGGGGGGAGGAAGGAGGGGAGCTGGCAGATCTGTCTGCTTCTGCTCTGACTGATGTACAGCATCTTGATACACACTCGTACGTCAAGAGAGAGAGAGACGCGGAATCAGAGGGATAAAGGTGTAAAGCTATATATAAACTAGAGACACAAAGCCAAGAACCTAGACCTGAACAGCAGTGAGTCATGCACAGTCGTGAAAGCTGAGCTGTCTTGGAACCAAACCATAACAGGGGTCCCCACTGTTTTATCTGTCATGTCTCAGGGTCTATCTGGCCTCACCTTTGGACAACTTAGCCTCAGTGCCCCCTGTGAAGATGAAAATATGACACTTAGAGCTAGCAGTTTGGCTACCTTTGAGTCTTCTGAACTGGGTTGGTTCAGAGCCAAGTCAGGGCAGGTTGTCTGGGAGGCCTGGACCATGTGATGTGCTCTAGAAAAGGCGGGGTGGGACCTCCAGGACCCTTGCAGAGCACTCTGCCATAAGCCTCACACGTCACAGCCCCACTGTGTGCTTGTCTTCTATAGGCACAGCACTAACAAAGCTAGGGTTGCAAATATTCTCCCTCTGGAATCTTATAGACAGAACTGTTCCAGTGCCACCAGACCATAGCCCTGTAACCAGCAGTTTGGTGTTTTTAAACTCTTGTTCACAAGAGGAATCAAAATGAGAATGGAGATGTGCATTCGTTCAGTGCAACTGTGCTGCCGCCTGGAGTTTACTTTTTTTAATGGCATTTATGTACTTGACCTATGTATGCCATTTTTTATGCCTTTTTTTCTTTTTTGAGACAGAGTCTCACTCTGTCGCCAGGCTGGAGCGCAGTGGTGTAATCTCAGCTCACTGCAACCTCTGCCTCCCAGGTTCAAGCAATTCCTCTGCCTCAGCGTCCCTAGTAGCTGAGACTACAGGTGTGCACCACCACACCCAGCTACTTTTTTGTGTTTTAATAGAGACAGGGTTTTATCATGTTGGCCAGGATGGTCTCGATCTTCTGACATCATGATCTGCCCACCTCAGCCTCCCAAAGTGCTGGGATTACAGGCATGAGCCACCATACCTGGCTTTTTTCTTTGAGATGGAATCTCACTCTGTTGCCCAGCCTGGAATGCAGTGGTGCAATCTCAGCTCACTGCAACCTCCGCCTCCCAAGTTCAAGTGATTCTCCTGCCTCAGCCTCCCAAGTAGCTGGGATTATAGGCACCTGCCACTACTCCCAGCTAATTTTTGTATTTTTAGTAGAGATGGGGTTTCGCCATGTTGGCCAGGCTGGTCTCAAACTCCTGACCTCAGGTGATCCTCCAACCTCAGCCTCCCAAAGTGCTGGGATTATAGGTGTGAACCACCACACCCAGCCTTTTTATGACTTTAAAGAACAAGTTTGATCCAGGTTCCCAAAAGGGCACATTTTGGGCTATTCCAAGGAAAACCATCCCCTCCATTACTCTTTGCCAGTGCTGCCTCTGGGGTCCTTCAGAGAATCTCCAGAGAGTAGCAGAGATCACCTAGGGCCCAAGTGGCCCTGACTTGGGTTCTAACCTGGTATGTGTGTGCACGCAGTCCACGCTGCGTCGCCGGAGCAAGCCGGAGCGGAAGGAGCGCATCAGCGAGCAGACATACCAGCTTTCGCGGTGGACCCCGATTATCAAGGACATCATGGAGGTCAGTGCTGGGGTGTGGGGAGGAAGAACCAGGCCCAGGGCCCTGACTTCTCAGCCTGGATGCTTCCAGCTTCATCTGCTGCAAGGTGCTGCTAACTTCAGGGTGCTGCTTCCACTTGAGGATTCACATCCAGGCCTCCTTTGGCCCTCCTGGCATGCCTTGCCCTGGGGGTTTATGAAGAGCTGAGAGACTGAGAAGCACAGCCCCAGATCTATTTGTCATTATATTTTGGAGGACTCAGCTCCTATAATAGAGATCTCTCTAGGGTGCCGCATCCAGAGGGGCCCAAGTGCATCTCAAAGGTCAGATGAGTGACGTCACATCTCCACACAGGTGCAGTGGCGCAGCACACCTCCCCAGCGCGGCCCTGCCTGCCTTGCCCTGCCCTCCTCCTCCTGCTCTCGCCCTAAGCCTCCACACACCAGCAAGTTGGACTCTGCTCTTCTGCCCAAACCAGCCCCTTTCCTGGCACGTTCTTACCTCCCCCACTCCCTTCCCAGATCCTGCTTTCCATTACAGCCTCTCTTGGGTCTCACCATTTCCATCCACTGCCCCACCTGTCTGCCCACCCAGCACGCAGAGGCTGCCCCTGGACTCCTTTATTGCACATGTGCTGCCAGGTGCCTCGAGTTGTCTTTTAGTATGTTGGTCCTGTCCCCTCAGCCGCTGTGTCGTCTGTCTAGAGCCTCTAGTGCAGCAGGTGTTTTTGCAGTTGTTGGCTGGAAGGTGTATTGGGTGGTGGGCACCACAGTAGCCCTGTGGAGTCACTCCCTTCTCTCCTTGTAGCAGGAAGAGATGCTGCATAGAATCCTGCATGATTTTTGGGGATGGACCTGGAGATCATCTGCCCAACTTCCAACTTGATCAGTGAACAAAACTGAAGTCTAGAGAATGAAGAGGTTTTTCTCAGGATCCCTTAGTTAATTCCTGGCAGCCCAGGTGTTCCTACTGAATTATACATTAATATAAATGTATTTTAAATATATAGAATGTGTCAGCTTCCATTTTAAAATCCACAGACTAAAAGGATGGGTTAACATGAAGCATCTAGAAACCAATTATATCTCTTTGCTTGTTGGGATAAAGCCAACCCCTCTGTCTCATTCCCTCCTTTGTTCTCTGCTCCCTTTTTCTTCCCCTCCTCTCTGATGCCCTAAAGAGACATGTATAGGCTTCATGTGGGAGCTGTAAAGAGGAGTGTGGATTTCTAGGCAGCAGGAGGTAGATGGTGAGAGTCCACCCACCAGATAATTGAACACTTGAAAAACAGGGGGGGTAAGGCTCCTTTGAGCAGGAGAGACACTGCTTGTGCCTGGTTTCTACAAGGCTGATGGCAAGTATCAGGAATTTATTGGACAGAATGCATCATTGATAAAAGCCTCACATGAGCTGCATGTGTGTGTGTGTGTGCACATGAAAGTGAATAAACTGGAAGAGAAGCAAGAAAAACTTCTTTTAAAAAGCAGACTATCTCAGTATAGCAGCCAGTTACAAAGCATCTGGTGAAACTGAGCCCTGTGCTAGGCACCTCTGGCCACAGGGAAGGGAGCTCTGGTTGTTGCAAACCTGGCCGTGGTTTTGCCAAGTGCCACGTTCTACAGATCATGTGGCCTTGGTTCCTGTCAGCACGTTTTAGACAGATGGCAAGCTAATATCTGTCTCTTTTTCTTCCAGGACACTATTGAGGACAAACTTGACACCAAGCACTACCCTTATATCTCTACCCGTTCCTCTGCCTCCTTCAGTACCACCGCCGTCAGGTGGGTGAAAATCCTTGAGCAAGGACAGGTGTGGGCCAGCTGTGGTTGGATGTCAGCTCCACGGCAGTCCTACTGTGCATCTGTGTGATCCACCAGAACCCTCTTGCCGCTGCTCCCCACAGCTGCAGCTGGGCCAGGTCCACAGAGTGGCCCCATGGCCCTTCCCCCTCCGGCGTCCTGTTTCTCTCTGATTCATCCCTTATACCTCCCTCCCTCACTCTGCATCAGCCAAATCCTTGCACTTCCTGGAATAGTCAGGCTCACGTCTGCCTCAATACCGCTGCACTTTTCCCTCTGCCTGAAATTATCTGTCCCCAGATACATCTGCATGGGCTGGGTGCGGTATTCCATGCCTGTTATCCCAGCACATTGGGAGACCAAGGCGGGTGAATCACTTGAGATCAGACATTCGAGACCAGTCTGGACAACATAGTGAAACCCTGTCTCTATAAAAATACAAATATTAGCTGGGCATGGTGGCTTGTGCCTGTAGTCCAGCTACTCAGGAAGCTGAGGCAGGAAAATTGCTTGAATCCGGGAGGCGGAGGTTGCAGTGAGCCAAGATTGCACCACTGCACTCCACCCTGGGTGACAGAGCGAGACTCTGTCTCAAAACAAAACAAAAGATATGTCTACATGGCCTGCCTCTTCTCTCCTTTGGTCTTTAATCAAGTGTTACCTTCTCCAATCTTCCCTCACCACCCTGTTTAAAATTGCAGCACATCAGCCTTCATAGCTTTACTCACACTGCCCAAGGGTGGAAGCAGCCCACATGTCCCCAGCTGACAAGTGGGTAACACACGTGTTCTCTCCACGCAGTGGCTCCCAAGAACAGTCAGGGCTGAGCACGCACTTGGGATGATAGAGTTAGCAGCTTGAGAGGACAACCCTGGCACTGTAGCTCTGCCACTTCTGGCACCCAGATGTGCACTTATCTGTCCCTCCTCTCCTGCTTTCCCCACCTGTCTTCTCTCTTGCGTCTCCTCTCCATGTTCACTTTTGGCCTCAGCTGGGCCAGAGACTTGTGGTGGTATCTTCTCATGCAGCAGAGGTGAAACATTTATTGCCAAACATAACATAAAAACAAAATCCCAAGTAGTGCCACAATCAGGCTGGGTGACAAGAACGGGATAGCAAGTGATTGCACAAGGAAAGAAAGTGACTGAGATTCTCTGTTGGCCCAAACAGTGCCCCAGGTGCCTTCCTGGTTTGGAAAGTGACTGTAAGGCTGTCATGAGTCAGGAAGAAGGGGAAAGCATTGCAGTGGCCAGAAAGGACTTGCTCATTTCATCTTATTTTTTTTGTTTTCTTCTCCTGGGAGCAACCCTTCTGTTTTGTTTCTAGGTCAAAGGTAAAGAGCTATTGAGGGAAGCCCAGGGACAGAGGGAGGCCCTTTCTGGGAGCAGCCCTGCCACTGAATACTCTTCTTCCCTGGCTACGTCATGATTTCCAGGAGGCAACTCCAGATGGAGAAGCCTCCCCAGTGGTGCCTGGACAGGGTTCCACGGCTTCCCTGTGCTTGGCCCTATGGCACAGAGCTCTTCATCAGACCAGGATTTGGGCTTACTTCCTTCTCCCCACCCACCCCATTAAACAGCGACCACTTGGTTAAGGCCTGTGTCTCCCTGGGATGTGGTGCTGGGGAGGCCCTGTCCTCCAAGAGGCATTTACTCAATACATGTTTTCACTGGATCTGTGTGCCAGCCTGAAGGCAGATCTTAGGCTGTCATCACTGCGAACTGACAGCAGAGCCTCCCAGGCAAGCTCAGAGGCACGAGTGACTTGGAGTAGACGTCTCCATGAGCCTCTTGCAGGGGGAAGCTGCTGAACTTGACACGGCAAACGTCAGAGGTGAACTGATTGTGTCTGTCGCCTGCATGTTTATAAGAGTGACAAGGTCACAGCACAGGCGCTCTTAGTGACTCTTCTCCTGGCAGCCAAACGACTTGAAAATTGCATTGCAGTTAAATTCAGCCAACACTCACTGAGCGTCCACTCTGTTTGGGGCACAAGTGTGCAAACCTAATATGTAAACAGACTACTGGGGTATGAAGTACTAGATGCTGTGAGTGCAGATAAACTGACTCTCTCTCTGTCTCTCTCTCTCAGCGCCCGTTATGGGCACTGGCATAAGAACAAGGCCCCAGGCGAGTACCGCAGCGGCCCCCGCCTCATCATTTTCATCCTTGGGGGCGTGAGCCTGAATGAGATGCGCTGCGCCTACGAGGTGACCCAGGCCAACGGAAAGTGGGAGGTGCTGATAGGTGAGTGGCCATGCTTCAAGCAGAAGGCGCTGCTGCATCGCACCTCGACTTCATTCCACGCTTTGGTGTCGCATTCTGTCATAGACTCCCTTGACCCACAAAACTTAGTCTCTAGGTAACTGTGGACAACAGAAGCTAGGGGCGAAGGGTTCCCTCCTTGGTCTTCGCTGCTGCGTCTGTCATTGGAAGGCAGCCTCATAAGGTAGGAAGTGCCTGATTCCAGGGTCTGGCAGACTCAGGCTCAGATTCCTGCTCTGCAAACTGCAAGTGGGAGACTTTGAGCCAGTAGCTCTAGCTCTCCAACCATTTCCTTCCCCAACAAAATGGGGTGAGTAACACTCACTCACAGCCTTGAACTAGGCCCAAGATGAGGTCAGTTTCCTGGCATTGGCCTCAGGCCCAGGCAGGAATGGGCAGTTAATGGCAGTCAGTTGTTGCCCTCCTCACCTGTCAGGAGGAGATGAACGGACAGCTGTGAGCAGGTACTGCCTGAAACTACTCCCCAGCTGCTACACTCTACCCAGGGCTCCTCCAGCCACTTTCTAGGTCTGCGATTCCCCTTCTTGTATTTTCTGTTCATCTTCCAAAATAGAGGAAGCGAATCGTAGGAGCTGGCTTAACGCAGCAGAAGCCTTTTCTCCTTTTTTGTGCCATTGGGGGACTCTCTGATTTTTAGGGCTGGAACAAGATGAATGAGCTAAGAAAAGCCTTGCTTTCTCCAGATGCCTCCCTTTTTGTCCTATTTTGCCCTTAAGAAAATGGAGGGCACCTGCCACCGGTGGTCCCGCTTAATACTGCCTGGCAAGAAGCAGCCACTACCCTGGCTGGGCTTTGTCCTTTGTGGAAACAGTCTCATGCTAAGCAAGGAGTGAGGCCAGGGCTCTTGGTCTCCCTTTGGAGGGGGGTGTGATCTGCACCCATTGGGGAATTATACTCTCCAGGGCCAAGGATGGCCTCTCAGGCCACTTACACATGAGCTACAGGGAGAGGCCCTGAACTGCCCCAGCTGGGAGGCATCTCTGACCTCCCATAGGTGCCCACTGCTGGTCATAATCCCAGGCACAGTCATCTCAATAACAAGTGGTGGTTTTATACCTCCAGTTTGGGGTTAGCAAGTCACAGCAGCCTCTAAGCTATCCAAGCGAGTAGATTCCATAGACCAGTTCACATGGCTGTGCCTAGGTTTTTCAAGATGGACCTGGGGCTGTCAGCTGCCTCTCTGATAGCACGATCCAGTGGGGGGACTGTACCTCCCCGCTGCAGTCCTCAAGCTTCCATCAGGTCACCAGCCCTCCGCCTAACTGTTTTTCCCTTCTGTTATGTAGCCCTGGTGAGAAAGCTCTCTGCTCCCTGCTTGCATATGTGTTGCATGAATGTAGTGAATTATGAGCTCAAACACAGCTTTTCTGGACAGAAGCTGTCACAGCTAGGCTTTGGGTATAAATCTTGCCCTTCGTCTTTAGACCTGACTTGAGGTTCCACATACTGGGAGGTGGGAACCTGGGGTATGCAGCTGCCCATGAAGATTCATGGAGGGGCCTCGCGCAGACAGCTGACGTCCGCTGTGTGGCCTCCCTGCTTTGTGCATTGCATGCCAGCCGCCTTGCCGCCCTGTGTGTGCTTGCGCACTTGTGTGTGTGTGTGTGTGTGTGTGTGTGCATGTGTGCACATGTGTCTTGCTTTCTCATACCTCATTGGCTGCATAAAATGTAGGCCTAAGTTGGCATGTTCCTGTGACATACCTTTGTTCAAGCAGTCAGCTGGCCTCTGTTCTCCCACAGGTTCTACTCACATTCTTACTCCCACCAAATTTCTCATGGACCTGAGACACCCCGACTTCAGGGAGTCCTCTAGGGTATCTTTTGAGGATCAGGCTCCAACAATGGAGTGAGAGCCAAAGAAACAAAGTAAAAGCAGCTTATTACAGAAAAGAAACTCTTCCACTCTGAAGGGCTTTCTTTGATTATTCCGTCACTCTTTTTCTTTATTTCTTCCTTTTTAGTTTATTATTTATTTGATTTCGTTTCAACAAGAAAATGCTTGCAGTTCTCAACACCGATTGAAAATGTGTCCAGTGCTGCCCTCACAACCCTGCCATGAACCCTCCAGGCTCCGACCTGCTAGCTCACTCATGCCTTGGGTTCTGCGCTGCTCAGTCAGATGCCCGTAGGCCGCTGGGTGTAAACCAAAAATGATAATGACTGCTATGAACAGTTGTCAGAGAAGGAACTGAACTTTTGGGGGATGGCTGAGGCACAGTGCCCAATCCTGCTGGTCTGGGATGAATTTGTGGCCCCCATAAGGAATGTAGAGTGTCCTGGTTGTGCTGGGTGTGGGAGTTTCAGAGTGAGGCCAGAGGACATTCCGGGAATGCCATGTCCAGGAAGTCAGGCAGTGGTGGAGATGGCTGGTGGTGAGGGAAGCTTGGCAGGGAGCGTCAGAATAGACCCCAGGTTAGTGGCAGCTGGACGGACGGTGTAAATACCTTTTTCCTAGGACAGGCACTTCTCAAGGAGTAAGTTAAAAGGGGTAATTGGGTCACAAGCCGCCATATGTTTGGGGAACTCCAATCTTTAGCAGGAAGAGCTTTTGTTTGATGTTTCTCTGCAGGAAATGGCACTTAATAGTCATTTGTTCTTTTAGTAATTACTTTTAATTCGGTGGATCCTTTCAAGAGTTGAGTAGTTATACCCCTCTCTCTCCCACTGAAGTATCTTGGTAAGGTTCGAGAGCCTTTCAGTAGAAATCTATTTTTTTTTAGATGGGGTCTCACTATGTTGCCTGTGCTGGAGTGCAGTGGCTCAGAGGTCTTAGCCTCCCGAGTAGCTGGGACCATAGGCGTACACCACCATGCCCAGCATAAACCTGTTATTAATGCTCTGTGTGGTTTTAGAGAGCATTTTTGTCTCCACCAAGCTTGTTACCCAAACCTGTTGTCTGATTGGTAGACTATCCAAATTTTGATGTTCAAAATTGTCCTCATTCCCTCCTCTCTCTTTCCATCCTTCAGATATGATGGGAACGTCCTACATGTTTAAATGGCAGGCTTCCATCATCACATCAGTGACTCCTTAGCTTGTTAAACATTCTGTCAAGAGGCCATATTTTGTGTACCTGACTTTGTGTACATCATTGACAATGGACCCTGAAAAAGCCCCTTCACTAGAGCTGAGATGTGGCCGAGTGAATCATGGAGTGTGAGTCCCTTGTAAGCAGTGGAGAAAGATCTGGACTCAGAGCCAGGAGGACTGGCCTCTACCCCAGCTCCTCTGTGTGGCTGTAGGAAGACACTCTCACTCTCTGGGCCATAGCATAGGAACACAGGGAGGCTGGATTGCAGTGCCCCCAGGTGTGCAGGAAAGAGAGGTAGGATTCTGTACATTCAGTGATTACGATTTGTGGATTTGTGCCTCAAACCATGCAGTCCTGCCCACTCTCCCGCTCTCTGGTGAGTCTCAGGAGAATGGCCCAACAGAACCTTAGCTAGGTGACATCAGAAGCTGCTTGTGTATGTAAGGAAAATGGTGCTCCCTCCTAAAGGTAGGAACAGGAGGCTACGCTGCTTATGTCCCCCTGTCTCCCTTCCTTGACATGAACGCCAGGGCAATAGTGTCCTAAGGAACTGAAAGTAGTTGGGAACCCAGAAAGTAGACCTGGTTATAGCCCTAGGCTATAGCTCCCATCCTGCCTGGGCTGGCCCTCCCTAGAAAGCAGGCCAGTAGTTGGTGAATGAAAGCCATTGTTTTTAAAAAAATCATTCCTTAGAAGCACCTTGATAGGTTATAAATCAGAGACATCTGGTTCTATGTGCAGACTGCAGGTAGGTGGATGGATTTGCTGCAGTATGTATTTTAAGACTTCTAGAAAGACAAATGTTCAGTCGAGTCTGCAGCAATAGCAGACCACTTGCAGGATCTGAAAGAATCACAGACTTAAACTGCAGAGGCTCCTGCTAGGATGAAGTCTGGGCTTCCCTGCTTCACAACAAGCTTCTCCTTTGCAGAGTATTTTCCTTTGCTTTATATTTGATCAGCAGAGGAGGTCTCAGCTGCCATCAAAACAAAGAGAAAGTAAACAGGCTCCATATATTCCTAGCTTCTGAAATAATTTGCTGAGTGATGTTGGGTTTTAGAGCATTCAGTTAAGTGAGACACAGAACCCTAATACCAGTGAGATCAGAAAGCAGATTAAGATCTGACTTGCCCTCTTCTGTTGTGATCTTCCAGGTGACCAAAGTACAGGACAATGCAGACCATCAGAAAGCCTGAGTTTGCTCCTAAAGACCAGTATTGTGGCAGCATAGCTTTTGTGTCTTTTTTTCTTTTGAGTCCGAGTTACACTGTTATCCAGGCTGGAGTGCAGTGGCATGATTTCAGCTCACTGCAGCCTGGACCTCCTGGGTTCAATCGATCCTTCCACCTCAGCCTGCCTAGTAAGTGGGACCACAGGCATGCTCCACCACACCCAGCTATTTTTTGTGTGTTTTTGGTAGAGACTGGGTTTCACCATGTTGCCCAGGCTGGTCTTGAACTCCTGAGCTCAAGCTATCTTCCTCGGCCTCACAAGTGCTGGGATTACAGGCGTGAGCCACTGTGCCTGGCCCAACGTATCTTTTAAGAGAAGATGAATTTTCTTGCCGCAAATGAGAGGGTTCCCAGCAGGCACCGTGCATGGGTGATGATGCCTTGCCCTGTCTTCCTGGCTCCTTTCCTGTAACTGGGGCTGGCTCCCCGTAGTCAGGGTTAACCGTAACTCACCAAATCCTCACCAATCATCCCTCCACATTGTCTAAGAAATGAAATCTTTTGATTGAGTTTTACCTCTCTGCTCTGGTTGGTTGATGATAAAAGTACAAGTCATTGGGGAATGCCCAAGAGGCTGTCAGAAGCAAACAAGAGAGAGCTAAAGGCTGGATCAGATCTTTGTAGTACAAGGGACCATTTGGGAGAAAGTTTGTGGGTTTTTATGTTGAATATTTTGCTTCATTCTAGATTGGGGTCAGTATGTTTCATTTTTCTTTGATACTCAGATTTGAATCTGAATTCAGAGCCCACCTATTGCCTTGCTGCTGTTCAAACAATCACCTACCCATCCCCTTCCCTCCTAGGGGCCACAGGGTCCCCAGAATCAAGAGCCTGGAGGGCACGGCTTCTAGGCCTGTCTGTGCCACCCACGCTGAACAAGCACCTGACTGCTCTGGCCTTCACGTGTCCCATCTGTTAAGATGAGAGGGGTGGTCCGGATTACACAGTTTTCCAAACCTGGCTGATCATCACACTCACCTGTGCTGCTCTTAAACATACACATTTTCTGGTGCCACCCTGCATATTCTGAGTCAGTAGGTCTGCTTCAGCCAAATTCAAGAATGCTTAGACCAGCTAGTCTGCAAGGACACTTTTGATTTTCAGATTCTGTCAGTGTAGAAAGGAGGATTTTGTCCTATCAGATCATGTTGTGTCTGGCCCACAGCTTTGAAAACATGTAGACAGTCATGTGGACGGGCCTCAACTTAGTTTTTAGAGACCACTGTTTACATTTCATAATCTTCCAGTTACAGGGACTAAGTGAGGCCCTCAAAGCCATAGAGCCCACTTGCTGCTCTATTCTGGAAACCAACGTGGTCAGCCATCTGTGGATGCAAAATAAGAACAAGTGCAAAATGTGGATTATGGACTCACCCAACTTCATTTGCAATGTTTATGGTGGTGAAAAGCCTGACCAATTTATTAAAACAACACAGATGATTGTGAAGAGTTGGCTTTCTGATGATCAGCATTTATACCAGCTAGTCTGGTCCCCTTAAAGAAACCATGTAGGTGAAGGCCTGGCCAGTGCCTGTGGCCAGGGGTCTTTGAGGCCTCACTGATTGTCTCCAATACTCAGTTCTAGAATTTTTCTTCTTCAGTCAAGACTGAGAGCCCTGGATTGTCAGTGATTAGATAATATCAGAGACTTGTAGTGTATTAATTTCCTAACCTCTTTTTAGCCTCCCACAAATCCTAGATTTACACATCAGCAAAGATAGGGAGGACTTTGGAATCAGCATCCGATCAGAGGAACCCCTTCGGATGCATCCTCTAAGATGAGTTGGCCCTCTTATTTCCTGGAGTCATTTGGATAGCTAAGAAGGGCCTCGGGGATGTTTTCTCTGGCATATGCACTTCTTGCTGTTGCCTTTAACGAGGAAGCTCCCAAGCGAATCCCCACGCTCTGTAGGAGAGGTCATCTTCCAGCATCTGGACACATGGGCTACATGGTGTTGCAATTTGGAGGGCCCCCATCCTGGCAGCAGTTCACGCTTCAGAGTTTGGGGCAAGCCTTGTAATACGCATCCTTTTTCCTCATTTGTACAGCAGCCTTTGGCCTCTTTTAGGACTAGCAGGAGGATTGGTAAGGTCACAGAAATAAGTGGACTTCAGGGCAAAGGAGCGCTATAAAAAAGCCCAGGGACACATTCATGTAACCCGCATCGAATTTGCTGAAGGAGCCTTGGGTCTGCAGAATGATGAGTCAGCTTTCCAGCACAGGCCACCTACAGGCTGCGTGCACAGGGCATCATGCCGAGGACAAGTTCCTTACTCAGCCGAGAGTGGGCAGCTGGGGCCTGAACTGCAGGGAGAGGGATGTTGGAAGAACAGAGAGGGCTTTCCAAGTTTCTGCTAGTCTGGAGTGAGCAGGAAGGGCTGCAGTTCCAGCAGTCTTGGGTCAGCTGAGCGAGTAGTGGTCACAGGCATATGGGTCCTGGTATTGGAGTCATGCCCAATGAGCCAGCCAAAGCCTTCTTTTGCCTGCCCTTGGAGTGGAAATCTGACACCTGGTGGTTTCCGCTCCCCTGTTCCTGTGAAGGCCCATTCCTTTGCCATGTCTCCAGGGAGGCACATTTTCAAGTACGGGTCTCTTTTTTTCCGTTCTTCTCTTCCACCAGGACCTTTCTTTGAAGCCCACTGCTGCATGTGTGCGGGCCTCATGCTCACTCACACACCACCCCGGTCACCTCTGTTCTGTTTGATTAAGTCCATGTCCAAACCACACGATCCATGCATCTTTTTTTACTGCACTTATTAGATCTCTCTCTCTCTCCTTATGAAAAAGACTTTCATTTATTTTTATTTTTATTTTTGCAGTAGAAGTATATCTAATTCCATTAGCTTAAATTTTTGCAAGCATTTCTAATCTCTTACAATTCGCGGTCTCTGCAAGGTAAGGCCTCAGGTCCCCTGGCCCTTTCCCTTTCACACCTGAGGTCCCACCCACCAGGGCAGTGTCAACCAGCTGGTTCCCAGAGGTCAGTGGATTCTCCCAGGGGACTTTGCCTGTCAACTTCTCCCAGGCACCATGCTTTCCACACGAGCCCCCTATCAACTCTGGCCCCATTTTCAACCTTTCCCCCACTGCCATGTTTGGAATTTCTCTGCCTGGCTTCACTTGGAGTTTTAAGAGTGAATTAGAAACACAGCTGCCCATCACCTGCAGATGGCTCTGCACCCTGATGGCAAGGCGGCTCGTTCCTTGGTACAGCCTGGGACCCTGCCTGAGCCAGAAGATGTGTTTTCTTTATCCACAGTCCCTGAATATCTCCCAGGCCTATTGCGATGGGACCCCAACCCCAATCCCCACTCCCTTCCCTACTTCTACTAGACCCGACCAGGGTTGGGGAGGTGGGTGGGTGCAGATCTGGGAATGGAGAAGCGCAGGAAAGGAAAAGTGTTGGAAACCAGAACTGGCAAGCTCACTGTCTTCTCTGCCTCCTCCAGGATCCACGCACATCCTCACCCCACAGAAACTGCTGGACACACTGAAGAAACTGAATAAAACAGATGAAGAAATAAGCAGTTAAAAAAATAAGTCGCCCCTCCAAAACATGTCCCCCATCCCACAGTGCTCCGCAGCCTCCCACCACCACCCGCCTCAGTTCCTTTGCGTCTGTTGCCTCCCCAGCTCTGCACGCCCTGGCCGGCACTGTTGCTGCTGCGTTCTCGTGTTCAATGATGCCCTCTTCTTGTTTGAAACAAAAGAAAATAATGCATTGTGTTTTTTAAAAAGAGTATCTAAAAAGAAGTTTGTGTGCAATTGGTGCACAGCAGAAATTTCTGGACTGTTAGGATGGATGGACGCCTTCTCCCTGTTATTTAAGATTTGTGACCTTGTACATAACCCTGCGTGACATGTGCACATTGCTTGGGTATGGAAAGGTAGAAGTTTGGGTGTTTTTAAAACCTTGTTTGGGGTTGTTCCTGTCTTTGTTGAGAATCATAGAGATGTCTGTGTTCTTGGAGTATTTCACACTGAGGATTAATCTGTTATCTTCACTCCAGTCCCTACCCCTCATGCCTGCTCATCCAAATAACCCGGGAGGTGACAATCAGGGGACATCTCAGGAGGTCTGAGGTTAAACAGACCTCTTTTCCTTTCCCAGCATCTCATGCCCCCTGTGGTGCGGCTGTGGGTGGAGGCTGGGGTGTCCATGCGAAACGAGGCCAGTGTCCCCTCCTCCACAACCTGTCCGTACCCGCTCCCTGGCCTGCATCCATAGTGCTGTGATCCTGAGGGAAGTCCTCCAGTCTAAGTCACAGTACCCTGACAAGTGAGAAGCAAACTCCTGTCGGGAGCCTCCATGTCTTTGGAAAAGCAGTTAGTCCAGAGCCTGTGGACCAGGCCCTTTTGTCCCCAGGCATCAACCCAACAGCTCATTTTCTGTAGTCAGCTTTAGTTCAAAGTGTCAGGAATGGATGAGAACAGATGGGTTCTGGAGGCCCCTGAGCAGAGGGCTATGACTGTGGAGAAGGTCTTTGGCCCGTTGGACTCACACAGACCCTGAACCCTCTCGGCAAGCATCTTCAGTCAGATTATCCTCAGTTTCAGATACTTCATAATACCTTATTTTGTGTCGTATTGGGGTTATACGCCATCGTGTTCGTAAGAGAAGATGGTCGTTTTATTCTCTGTATAAAACTTAGCTCTAAAGCAAAAACTAAAGCAGCAAATGCAGGAAGGCTGTCTCGCCATCCTCAAGACTCAGCAGCTTTCATTCTCCAGCGGTGAGCACACCATTTGTGCTGCTGCTGTTGTCGTGAAGTGTAATAACAGTGGAAGTCACAAAAATGTCCCCTGCCCAGCCCCCTCGCCGCCCTTGACCTCCCGCAGGCCATGTATGTATTACTCGTCTAGTGATGTCCTTGCAAAGTGGTGTACGCGAGCCCAGCACCGCCGCCTCCCTTTCAGAGCCTGCTCCTTGCCCTCTCCGCTCGCTGCATCGTGGTGTTCTCTTCTCAAGGCTTTGAAATCTCCCCTTGCACTGAGATTAGTCGTCAGATCTCTCCCCGGCCTCCCTCCCGACTTAGATGACCTGATTTCCTTAGGACAGAACCGCAGGCCTCTGCGCCAGGCGTCTCACTCCCGCTGCTTGTTCTGTCCCCTCCCTCGGACCAAACAGTGCTCATGCTTCAGGACCTTGTTTGTCAAAGATGTTGGTTTCCCTTTATCTGTTATTTATATAAAAATAATAATTTATCAAAAGGATATTTTAAAAAAGGTAGTCTGTCTTGAAACTTGTTTACCTTAAAATTATCAGAATCTCAGTGTTTGAAAGTATCGAAGCACAAACATATATCATCTCTGTACCAGTCTGTACTAAAGCACCTGAGTCTAATAAATAAAGATATCGGCACCCCTTCCTGGCGTCCAGGGGGCTCCAGTCTGGCTTTCCTTTGGGCAGTGGAAGGAGAAAACTTCTGCAGTGGTTCATCGCAGAGGCAGCGGCCACCCCAAGCTGTGGCATGGAGT